>NC_138160.1:161520507-162120507 GCF_964165515.1 Mesoplodon bidens
CAATTAATCTTCACCTCTGCCTGCACCACAGCCCTAGACAATTACAGGCCACCCTTGCTTTATTGTAATTCATTTTATTGCACTTTGCAGACATTTTTATACACTGAAGGTTTGGGGTAACCCTGCATCAAGCAAGTCTGTCGGTACCATTTTTCCAGCTGCATTTGATCAATGAATGCCTCTGTGTTGCATGTCATATTGTAATTCTCACAGTATTTCAAACCCTCCACCAGCAAAAAGATGATGACTTACTGAAGGCTCAGATAATGGTTAGCATTTTACAGCAATAATATATTTTAAAATTAAGGTGTAAACATTGTTTTTTTTAGACATAATGCTATTTCATCCTTAATAGACTATAGTGTAATGTTAACATAACTCTTACATGTACTGGGAAATCAAAAAATTCATGGGACCAAAAAATTATTGCTATATTTGCTTTATTGGGGTGGTCTGGAATCAAACCCACAGTATCTGAGTTATACCTGTATTGATCTGCTTTCTGTCACTACAGATTGACTCTTCTAGAATTTTATATAAATATTTATATAAGTATTTACTCTTTGTGTCTGGCGTCTTTCACATAGCACAGTGTTTTAAAATCCTTTTGAATTTTGTGAGGCTTGTTTTATAGCCCAGAATATGGCAAACATATCATAGGCCCTAGAAAATAATATGTATACTACATTGTTGGATGTAATGTTCTGGAAATATCAATTTAGTCAAGGGGGTTGCTAGTGTTGTTCAGATCCTCTATGTCTTTACTGATTGTTTTGACTATTTATTCCATCAGTTACTGAGAGAGAAGTGTTAAAACCTCCAACCAAGATTGTGGAGTTGTTTACTTCTCCCTTTCATTCTGTCAATTTCGCTTCACGTATTTAAAGTCCTTCCATTTATGAATATTTGTCTACCTAATGATTTGACTGTTTCATTGCTTTAAAAGTCCCCATTTTGCTCTGATAATATTCCTGGTCTTCAGGTCTATTTTATCTAATGTTAATAGGGCCAGCTCCTGCTTCTTGGGCTTACTATTTGCATCCATAGACTTTTTTTTTTTTTTTTTTTTTTTGCGGTACGCGGGCCTCTCACTGTTGTGGCCTCTCCCGCTGCGGAGCACAGGCTCCGGATGCGCAGGCTCAGCGGCCATGGCTCACGGGGCTCAGCCACTCCACGGCTTGTGGGGTCTTCCCGGACCGGGGCATGAACCCGTGTCCCCTGCATCAGCAGGCGGACTCTCAACCACTGCGCCACCAGGGAAGCCCCATCCATCGGCTTTTAACCCACCTGCCTCCTCTCTGTTTAAAGCTTGTCTCCTATAGGTAGCATATAGTTGAGTTGTCCTCTTTTACTCACCCTCAAAATCTCTGCTATTTAACTGTAGTGTTCAGTTCATTAACAATTAATGTAGTTAATGATGTGGTTGGATTTAGAGCCACTATTTTATCATTTCTCTTCTCTTTGTTTCTCTTAAGTTTTTTAGTTGTTTTGCAGTTTCTCTATTCCTTGTTTCTGTCTTTTAAAGAATTATTTGAATATTTTAAAGGTTCCATTTCAGCTTATCTATTGGCTTTTTAGTTCCACTTCTTTGCATGATTTTGCATTATTTGCTCTAGAGATTATAATGACTTCCTCAGCTTTTCTTAGCAGTCTATTTAGAGTTAAGTTTGTACCACTTTACAAAATATGCAGAAAAAAATCTTGCAGTCATATAGATCCATTTACCACAAAACTTTATCCCTTATAGCAAAGTTGCCATTTGAAAATCTATATACACCTACATACATTATAGAATACTCTACAAGACAATGTTACAGTTTTTTTTTCAAGCAGCCTTTTTTAAAAAAATTAGGAAGAAAAAAAGACTTTAATAATATTTACCCAGAATTTTAACATTTCTGATGTTCCTCATTCCTTTTGAAAGATTTGAGCTTCCATGTACTACCATTTCCCTTCAGACTGAGCAATTTCCTTTAGTTTAGGTCTGCAGGTGATTAATTCTCTTAGTTTCCTTTTATTTGAAAATTCTTTGCATTAGTTCATTTCCACCGTCCTTCAGGTCCCGTCTCACCTCCTCCACGCAGCCTTCCTGGGCTCCCAAAACACAGGAGGCCCTCTTCTCAGACACTTTATTGGTGTTGGAGGATGTGTCTTTAAGGTAGAGCCACACTGTAGGAGGCTAATAAGCCCAAAGGCCATCCACAGAATTGAAGGCTTGTGGACAACCAGTCCTCTTTCATCCATCCTTCCCTCTCTCCTTCCCTTTCTCCCTTCCCTCTCTCTCTTCAGATCCCATTTCTTCTCAGAGGAAGAGGACCAAAAGAGGGCAAGAAGCGGCCTGCAGAAGCTGACCGGGGAGACCCCCTTCTTGACCCGGGTCCCCCTCCCAGCAGTGTGCACTCCCCCCCCCCCACCGCCCGTGAGCTCCTAGCGTTGCTACCCAGAACATCGCAGCCACCGACAAGAGTTGTCAGAGCCCTGCAGACAATCCTTTTACTGCTGTGCCCATTACATTCTGGGCTGAAGGAGAGTGGGGACTTTGTGTTGTGGACCTGGGTTCTAAATCGCCACCTCCCTCCCAGGGGGCTAGGCTGGTCTCTGTTTGGGCCCCTTCACACCGGGTGCCTTGTCCAGATTGCACACCCGGCAGACCCGTCGTGGGAAAGGAGTGGGGCTCAAAGAGCGGGCGCGGAGATGATTCATGGAGAGGGGTGTCTGGGCAAATTTGGTGGCAGTGGGATCTAGGGTGACAAAGAATCCTGGTCCAGCCTTCAGGGACCCACATTCCAACTCTGCCTCTGACTCCATCTCACTGGAGACATTTGTGGGGTCCCTTCCTCTTCCAGCCTCAGGTTTCCATTCTGTGCAGCAAGAGGTCAGCTTGTTCCAAGTTTTCTAAGGTTTTTTTTTTTTTTTTATGGTCTGAGACTGTATCCCTTCCCTTTACCTCCTCAGCCAGCACTGCATCTGCATCTACCGCCAGGGGAAGTCTGGGTCTCTGTGGAACGGAGTTCCCCAGGAAACAATCTGAGGGGTTTTTAAGGAGGCCCGCTTTTTCTCATCTCGGTTTTCCTGGTTTTGCTCTCTCATGGTGAGTCCAGGGCTCCCCAGTGCCAGGTGCAGCAGAGAAGAGTTTTAGCCATGGCATCAATGGATCTGCATTTGAATCCTGGCTGTGTGTCCTTGATCAAGTTACAGAATCTCTCTCTAAGTTACAGTTTTCTCACCTATACAGTGGAGATAGTATTGACTGCACTGGATTATTTGGAGGATTAAATGCAATAAGGCAGGTCAAGTCCTAACACAGTGCCTGGCACGTAGTAAACCTACAATGAATGTCATCATCATCACCATCATCATCGCTATTTACCACCTCCTCTCTTACTCCAGGGAAAGAGAGCCCCCCAGAGTCTGCGGGGGCAGCTTGATATGGCTTGAGCCCTCGGTATGGGCGTCTGAGGAGGGCTCTCCAACTAGAAGACCTCCAGCTTCCACGCACAAGTCATCCAGCAGGCCTTGTGCCAGGACCCCAGTCACTCGCCAGTGTCCACACCTGTGGGCTGCTGTGAGGATAAAAGAGCTCCCGCTGCACAGCACTTGGCCCAGGGCCTGCCCACAGTCCTCGGCGAACTGTAGCCAATAGGAGCGCTGTCACTGCCACCAGAGTCAGCCACATCTGAGGCTGTACTACAGCAGCGTGATGAGCTGCAGAGTCAGATGTGGGCAGGGACTGCCTGGGGACTTCAGGATATTTGCTCAAGCACTCTGAACCTCGTTTTTCTCATCTGTATAATGATGGGATTAGTACCACGTCCCGCACAGGGTTGTTAGGGGGATCACATGATCATAACACGGGAATGACAACTGTATGAGCCGTAATCCGGGCCATATTTTGTGTCCCACAAGCTCTCCTCTTTTGGGGGGGACCTTTGTCCTGTCCGCATGCCAATGTGGCAGAGGGAAAGAGCCTGACACCCATTCTTTCTCTGCCTCTTGTCCCAAGAGCCTTCAGCTCCAGGCTGCACTTGGCCCCATATTGAGTCAACCAGCAGCCAAGTGACAGGAAAACTCACAAGGAAGGGACACACGTAGACTTTTCTTTTCTTTTTTTAATTAAAAAGAACATAAGAAAACAAAACATACTTCCCAGGGTGTGCTGTGATGCAACATCACAGGCACGTAAAGTACATACAAAACAAGAAAAAGATTCCAGGAGCAGCACGCATGGACCCCTCTGTGGCAGTCTGCAGCCCCTCCCGGGCCGTAAAAAAGGAAGCACTTATTCAGCCTTGTTTCTCTTGGCAGACTCAGCCACCTCCAGCTCACTGGTCCATGACGTGCACACAGGAAGCTGGGCTTTACAAGATTTTGTCAGTGGGCAGTGAGGGGGTGGGTGGGGTTTGGGGTGCACACTGCTCCTCTCCCTGCTCTGCTCATGGTCTGTGGGGCCGGGGAAGCAACATCCCTCTGTGGGGAGAGGCTGGACGCATCGTCCTGCAGGGGCACAGATCTGGGCTTCCCCCTCGAGTAGTAGCAAAAGGAGTGTCGGCAGGTAAGTTGGGGGCCGTAGAATGAGGACTTGGACCAAGATGAGATGTGCCTAGGGCTGGTGCTAAATTGGATGGATGGCCAGAAGGCAGTGGGGAGATTTGCATATGCTTGCCCTCATCAGCTCTCCACACTGACCCTCCCTGGCTGCTCAACCAATTCCTCCATCCCAGCCTTCATTGGCCCAAACTTCGGGAGTCATAGAGACCTGGACTTGACTCCTGGCTCTGCCGCTTCCTAGTTTGTATGACCCTGGGAAAGTTACTTAACTTCCTCAAGCCTCAGTTTTCTCATCTGTAAAATGGGGAGGTTTATATGACCCTCACAAGGTGGCTGTAAATAGAAAGTACGATCACGCCTTCAAAGAGCTTAGCGCAGCACCCAGCACATAGTAAGTGCTCAATAAATGGCCAAGTTGATTACTGTCATGCAGGCACCAGTATTTCTACTGCAGAGCTGGTTGTGGGTCTGTGGATGGATATGTGATAAACACAAGGTTTACACAATGTTCTAGAAAAACGATGAATTCCTCTGAGCCTCCTGTGTATGTCTGGGCAGTTTGGAGGTCTTGGACCACTTGGATGCTGACCTGGAGGACCCCGAGCGTGTCCATCTGGCTCGGGAGCTGTTGTGTTTCTAGATCTCGGTGCCCTCCCTGGGGTAGAGGACGCTGTTTGTGTTGACGCTGTTGTAGAAGTGAGGGCTGAACTGGTTGAGGACGGAGCCTCCGTAGCCCAGAGCATTGCTGGGTGTGGGGCTGGCCCACTCACCCCCGCCCGCGTGGCCACTGATGTTGGTGAGTGGGGTGTAGGAGCTGAAGTTCAGCAAGTTCTGCCCCACCTTGTCAGCGGGCTCCGGGCTCAGTCCCGGCGTGGCCACAGGGCGGCCCATGGGGCTTGGCCCACTCACATAGGCTGACATGGTGGAGAGGAAGCTGTTGAGGCACGGGGTTCCCGGCGGGGGCGGCGAGGGCTGCTTCTCTGGGGAGTTGGTGGTACCTGGCGAAGCACCATCCAAGATGTCCTGGGCCTCCGTGGTCTTGGGGCTGCCTGCCAGGAGACTGGGCTCCGTTTTCTCCGAGGCCAAGGAGCCCGTGCTGGAGGAAACATCCGATTTTCTCTTCCTCTTCCTGCGGAAATTTCCATTGTCGAACATCTTCTCACAGTTGGGGTCCAGGGTCCAGTAATTCCCCTTGCCTGGCACAGAAGCAGGAGAAGGTAAGTAGAGAGATGGATCCAGTGCTTTGTTTCTGCTCCTCCTCATAAACTAACATCGAAGGTAACAAATGCAGAAAGGCAGAGGACAAAACAGGAATTCCACAAAACCCCCCGCCAAGGCCACAGCACACGGATCTTTATTTAAGCACCCACCTCACACCAAGACACCCTGGGAGCACAAAGCAAGAGAGGCCTAAGCCATGAAGGAGTTTACAGTGTGGTCTCTTTAAGAAGTTCAAGTACTGGGGAAAGGCGAGGGTGGGGCTTCTTCCATTGCTGATGTGAAAGAAAACTCAGGGAGCAATTCAGGGCTCCCTGAAAGTCTCGGGGTGAACTCCAAGGATGGACTTGAGTCCCCGCTTCGGACTTTCGGTGAGCCTCAATTTCCTAGCAGGAGAAGTGGGCCCATTGGACCTGTCCTTTCTTCCTCAGGCTGGCTGTGAGAGAGGGCTAATGCTAGATGTATAAAAGGGGCTTTGTAACCAGGAAGGACAATCTGAACCCTGCCTGCCTGCGTCTCTCGGCCTGAGGGTGAGGCCAGTCTTTGGATGGGATGCTCACCCTCTTCTGGGGGACAAACAGTCCTGCCCTCACAAGCCTCAAAGAGGGTGGAGGTGGGGTTCCTCTGAGAGGTACCCTGGATTCCTATGCTGGGACAAGAGTGGACTTTAATTCTGGGAAATGGACACATGAGTATTTAATATATTACTCTGTGTACGTCTCTATATTTTAGAAATTGCTCATTAAAAAGTTCACACTGTGGTGTTAGTCACCTCCATTCAGATTCATTCTCTGTCACTGTCTCATCATTCTGTGTCACCCGAGGCAGGCTGCTTTACCTCTAGGTGTTATTTTCCTCATCTGTAAAATGGGTTTCATAAGAGCCGCCCCACAGGGCTGGATTAAAAGAGATGATGTAACTAGGGCAGGCAGCATAACGTGGCCCTTACTGGTGGTTTCACAAACACCGGTCCCTTCCCATCAGGCCTAGGATACACTTGCCTTTATCTAGTCCAAGCACTCATTTCCCATCCCCTGCCGGCAAAGGGCTTTCTACATGCTGGATTCTGGGGATTCAGGTTAAATGTCACAATCACTGCAGTCCATCGAGCACTCGTTAGCACCAAACACCTCACATACATCATCTCATGACCCCGCCACCCACGAGCCTGCAAAGGATCCACTCTTACGTTCCTATTTTTCAGATGGGGAAACTGAGGCTCGCAGGTCACTGACTGGTCGGCGGCTCAGCCAGGATCCAAACCCAAATCTGCCTCCAGGGTCCATGTTTACAGATGACTCCCTTTGGCCCCCAGTCTCGGGGGCACGGCCGTATCCAGGACTTTCTAGAATGGGGTGTCGGGGGCACGAGCCTGCAGACCCCTCACCTGGGTCGTCCTCGTCGCGGGGCACCTTCTTGAAGCAGTCGTTGAGAGACAGGTTGTGGCGGATGGAGTTCTGCCAGCCGGCCTTGCTCTTGTTGTAGAAGGGGAAGTTGTCCGCCACATACTGGTAGATCTGGCTGAGGGTGAGGCGCCTGTCGGGTGCCCCGTGGATGGCCATGGCAATGAGCGCCGAGTAGGAGTAGGGGGGCCGCACCAGCTTCATCAGCTCCTCCTGCGAGGGGATAGGCAGCCAGCCCAGGTCGCCGCCCCCCAGCCCGGACATGCCGGGCAGCAGCTGCCTCTGCACCCCGTAGGTCTGGGGCAGGAAGGGGCTGGTGCTGGCGCCCGGCAGGTAAGGCGGGGGGGTCATGGCCGGCCCGTTGAGCCAGAGGTAGGGGTTGGGGGTGGCCCCGTACTCGCCGCCGCCCTCGAAGGAGGGGGGCCGCTGAGGGCTGGGCACGCCCTGGGGGTGGAAGAAGTTCTCATAGTAGAGGTTCATCTCGGGGGGCTCCTGGCCGATGCTGGGGAACTGGGGGCTGCAGCGGGGCGGGGAGGGCGCTGGGAGGTCGAAGGAGCTCATGCTGGGGCCGGGCTCGGCCGGAGCCACCTGCCTGGCACCTGCGCAGGGAAGCTGGCCCTGACAGGTGCTCAGCCGGCCGGGCCTCCCACTTATACCCCAGGGCTCGGCTGGCGGCCCCACCCAGGGGCGGCCACCTGCTGCAGACCTGCCCCTCCCTCCTTCGACTGCCACCCATGTCACCGGAGGGGCACTTCCCTGCCGGCCATGGCCACGGCAGGGGCCCATAAGGACACGCTCGGCCAGCTTCCTCGCAGATATTCACAAGGACAAGGGCGCTCGCTGTCTTCTCCTCCTCTGCTTTGCCTTTCCTCCCTCCTCCCTGTCTCCTCAGCACGTTCCCCCGTTCCCCCTTCATTCTGTCTCAGCTTGCCTTCCCCTTCCTCTCCTTCTGAGCTTTCTACCCTCTCACCCTCCTTCTCTCTCCTCCCATCCTCTCTGCAGCCCACTCTTGGTCTCCTCCCTTCTCTCTGTGCACTGAGCTGTTTGCGTCTCCCTTCTTACAGTCTCTCTGTCTCTCCCTGAGCTTGTTTCCAGGTCTTCCTACCTCTGTCTCCTCTCACTCACGTCCTCGCTACCTCTGCTTCTCTCCCTCTTCCTTTCACTCGTGGTCTCTCTCTCTCTGTCTCACGTTATCTCTGTGTCTCTTCCCCAGCCCCTCTAGAGGTCTCCCTCTTCTTTCTCACCCTGACACCTCGCCCAGATTGGAGGGGACACTTTATGAGAAGCCACAGTTTTGGGTCTTTTGAAGTGAAGACACATCTTCTGGAGTTTCCAGGAGAGAAGCTGGTCCTGGAGAATCAGAAGCACCTCTGGTCAGTTTCAAAAGAACAGTCAGTTATAGGCACCCCCCCCACACACACACTCTCTCTCTCTCTCTCTCTCTCTCTCTCTCTGCAGGCAGGCAGAGAAAGGCCTGGGGATTCTCCCAAAGGGGCAGTGGAGCTCCTAAAAATAACAACAAAAGGAAGAGGATGTGAATGGGACCCCAGGGGAAAATGAGAGAGAACTTGTACTCTCCAGGTTTCTTTCTGGCTGCAGGAACAAAGCAGGCTCTGGTTCCTTATCTGATCACAGTCCCTCCATGTTTCAGCTTGCAGAGTCACCCAGGGACCCAGGAGCTGAGGCCAGGAGCAGAGTCCACCACAGCCCATTCCCCTCACCCCATCTCTGCCCCAGGCTCCAGAAGCAGGTGCCCCAGCCCAGTCTGGCTTCTCTCTGCCTGTGGCCAGTCCGTCCCCTCCCTGGGCTCCATTCTCCATCTGTGGGCTTGGAGATGACTTATCCCAGCCGCTCCTCCATCCCAGGGCAGGCCCTCAGCTTGCGGAGCGGGTGGGTCCCCTTTCTCAGAGGGCAGGCAGCTGCCCCTGAGCAGGTTTTAGCAGCAGCTGGAGACTTCTCTTTGGGACCAGCAGATTGGAGAAAAGTTTGAGCCAGCCTCTCTGGTCACCACCTCCCTCTGGCCCTCCTGCCTCTCCTTCCTTCTTGCTCCCCATTCAACTTCCTCTCACCTCCTCCAGACCTCATGTGTCTTCAAGGCCGAAAAAGGAGGCTGCTTTCTGTCCCAGCTGGAGGAGGTGCTTCCCAGGAATCCTTCCCTGCTTGTGTCTCTGTTCTCCTCCACATCAGGTACACGTGGAAAACCTAAATGCCATCAAATGGATCTCATTAACAGCGTCTGGGTGCCCAGAGGATGGGTTCGGGCACCTCGGTGGGAGGTGTCTTCCCAGGCCCTGAGGAACCCCTTATCCTCACCATAGAACCAGCGAATGAAAAGTGGCTCAGAAAGGGCATGATTGCCCAGGTGAGGCTTGGGGTCAGCACCCTTTGCACTTTCTTTCCGAAGAGCAAAGTGAAAGAGGCTGCATTTTCGTTTAGAGTTTTTCTACCAGGCCTGACTTGCTGAGGGAAGGGCACTGACTTTTCAAAGGACAGTCACACTGGAGCTCACCAGTACAGATCCAAAGCCTGACAATGAACCTGGCAATGTCAGTTCTGATCATTTATACTGCAGAATTAAACAGAGCAAGAATTAGCTACAGGGGTATCCACCATAGCATTATTTATAGTTGTAACAAGCTGTAACTCACCCGAATGTCCAACCATAGGGGACTGGTTTTAAAAAAAAATTAGTATCATGCAAATGATGAAATATTATGCAGCTGTGAAAAATAGATGGTAGAATATTTAGTGATATGAAAAAATATTATGTTCTAATAATATTTGAAGAAACAGGCTGCAAAATAGCATGATTTTTTTGGTAAAAATACATATTCACCCATGTATGTGAACTATGTAAATATAAATATAAAACTGTCGATTATTATTTCAAGATAGAGAATTAGATGTTATTTTGTTGTTGCTTTCTATAGTTTCTGATTTAAATGATTAGAGAAAGGCAAATACACATGTGATTTTCTTTGGGGGTTAAATATAAAAGGCCAGCAAGAGGAACTGTAGAAGAGATACAGCAGACACAGGCCCTGAGATCAGGCGGACCTGGGTTCAAATCCCAGCTTTGCCGCCGAACAACTGTGCAAGCTTGACGAGTGATTTAAGTTTTCTTGGCCTCAGTTTTTTCAGGTGAAAATGGAAATAATGCTATGAATTCTGTGGATGCTGTGAGCATTCAATGATATAATCAATGTAAGTCATTTAACATGGTGGTTAGAGACACCCTCAAATTTTACTTACTATATAGAAGAGTCAGTATACATTTGATACATACAGTTCATCACTGAGTTTGCTACCTTTCCAGTTAATTGTTTTTTTCAGCAGCATGTGGGCAGGGGGATGGTATGGCAGGTGGGGATTTACAATGAAGGAACAAAGGGAGAAATACTTAGTGCAGACACCAACTGTACAGCTGGACCCTGTCATCTGCAGGTGAGGGTCAGAGGGGCCCCGAGTTACATGACAGGTTCACGGCTGGGCTGGGTTTGGACCCCGTCTCCCGAACCCTTGTTCCGCCTTTTGCCTATTGCCGGGGTCTCCTTCCTTAGAGGTGTTTTTGAGGAATACTCACCTAACCCTCCCATCGCACCTGGGCCCCGGTTCCTTCCCCTGGAGATCAGAGAGAGTCCAGCCTGTCTGGAGGCCTTGCCCACACAGAGGCTCTGGCCCAGGAGTCCAGTGGCCAGGGATCCCAGCCTCTCATGCCCTCCCCACACCTCGCAACTGGGCCAGGCCTTCAGGCCAGGGGCACCCAACTCATCCCCAGAATCCTCATTCCTGATTTCAGGAGCACTGCTGCAGCCCTTGGGGTGGGTAACAGGAGCTGCCTGTCCTACCCCCAGGGGTGGTTTGGGCGCTATATCCCGGAAGCCCCCCCTGATCCGTCCCAGGGCCTCTGCGAAAAGAGTCAAGTGTCTCTATAAACTAGGGTCCTTTGAGAGATGAAATTATTTTAGCCTTTTTTGAGATTTCCCAGAGGTGGAAATCCAAGCCTGAGAAGGGATGGCCTGCCCAGCTTCAGGGGAAACAGTAAAAGGTTGGACAGGTGGGGCCTGAGCCAGCCAGAGATGCGGGGCAGCAGTTTGCATATTGCAGTCCAGAGGGAGGACTGCTTGAATGAGAAAAGACCATATGTTCTGAGCCCCAGATTAAGATGTTTGGGACAAGGCAACAGAACATGAAAAACATGCACTCTGGGGCTGGGGTGGAGCTGGGTTCAAACCCTTCCTTTGCTGTTTGGTAGCTGTATGATCTTGGCCATGTTTCTTGACCTCACAAAGCCTCAGTTTGTTTCTCTCTTAAATGGAGCTGCAAATAGAACCTGTCTCGTGTGCATTTTGCATGAAAAATGATGTGATATGTATCAGGCGTAGAGCCCAGGATGTGGCAGACACTGCTGATGAGGAGGAGGGTGATTGTTGAATGCCTGGGTACCAGAGGACGGATACTGACAGGGAGGCTTGGGCAGGAGGTCCAGCATCTATCCTCCTCCACAGTGTTTTTGCTCTCACCTTGGGACAATCTCGCCAGTTGGGGGCAATGCCAGGGGAGGAGGGAAGGCTTTGCCACTCTTCTGGAGCATGTGCCCAGCAGTCGGCCATAGGCACTGGAGCCCATAGGGCTCTAGGAGCCCACACGGGCTCAAGGCCTGCAGAAAGGGTGAATGTGCACAGGCCCCACCCCCCCGGGGCCACCACCTCTGATCTTGACTTTCATGGGTTGGAGGACTGTGTGAAGAAACAGGCCGAGGAGGATGAATAACCAGAGGCCAAGGAGGCAGGTGGGGTCTGAACTGGCTGCGGCTGCATCACAGGGCAGGTCAGGTCAAGCTCTGGAGCGAAACTTCCGGGTCTCAGTCCTGACTCTACTCCTTGGTAAGGTAATACCTCAGAGAGCAATCAACTGTCCTGGGCCTCAGTTTCCTCATCTGTAAAATGGGGAAAGGCAACTCCCTCCCAGTGCTGCTCTGAGGACTAAGTGCCAGGTACGTATGTAGCATGTGCTCCGTGAATGTGAGCGCTTGTCAGGGGCTGGGAGCCTGAGGGCAAGGGGAGAGGCCTCTGGGGAGAGGGCCGCCAGCTGGGGCTACACGTCCCTGAGCTTGTGCACTTACCTGCCTTCCCTGGATTCCCCTTTTGTAGGCTTGGCTGCTCGGGCTCTGTTCCTTAGTACACATGAAACACAACAGCTCCTGAGTTTCAAGGTTTCTGGAAGCCTGACAGGGTGAGGATTGGTTGGGATGGGGAATGGGGGGATCTGGGACTAGTTGGCTTCTAGCCTAAACTATCTGTGCCACAGTTGCCTTATCTGTAAAATGGTGACAAGAGATCCGTTCTCTGCGAGTGGCAATGAGCTGTCATCTGGGCCTCCCGTTTTGCCAGGGTAGCCGTGCTCACCAGCGCTGTCTCAGTGTACTCTGGGGGCTTGCCATGGGGCTGGCTTCTCTGTCCCCAAGTGCGGGCTTCTAGGAGTCTGGCCCAGTCTTTAACCAGGCTGGAGCTGATCCTGGTCCCCTCTCTGCTGCTCTGGTTTCTGGGTGATTTTGAGGCTGGAGAAACATAGGCCAACACTGCCCTCTGGTGGCCAACTCTTTAAAGGCAGGAAGCAGAGTGCAGAGACTGGGTGACATCTCTGCTCAATGGCCCAGGGTTTCTGAGCCCCTTTAATAAAGAGAAGGGTTCCCAGGATCAGCAGCAGCTTCGAGGAAACATGCCCCCTGGAGAAAAACACCTTAATGCCACTGTGATGGAAACAGTGGGAACTGGGTTGGCAATGGGGCAAAATGCCTTAGAAGGCAGCCAAGGGGGACAGGTGGACTGGTCTGGATTCAAATTGGGCTCCTCCAGTTATATTTTCTGAGTGCCCTGCTGTTGTTTAATCTCTGAACCTCTGTTTGCTCATGTGGAAAATGAGGTTAACCAGGGTCATCTCCCTCAAAGGACTGTTGCAAGAACTGAACGAGACAATACAGGAAATGCCTCTGAAGCGGTGCTTGGCAATAGCTCGTTCCTTCACTTATTCAGAAAATGCTAATCGAGTCTCTCCACGGCAGTAGTCTGGGCGTGCGTGTGCAGGCCACTGTCAGAGTCACACAGTGTTGAGGCTCACACCCCTTCTCATTTTGCCATCTTTGTGCAGTGCCTGTAGTTTTGATTTACTTACAATCTTTTAATCGGTTCTCACATTTCTTTTCCTTTGTTGTTGTTTTTTTTTTTTTTTTTACTTACTGAATTTAAAGATAAATTCCATACGATTTCTGGGAATGGATCATCAGTACCAGCATCATTTGCCACAAATAAAATAGGGAGAATGAGCATTTATTTAGAGTTTACACCATGCTGGGCACAGCCTGAATCCCTACCTTGTTATCTCATCCAGTCCTCACAGCAATTATAGGAGGTACTATAATTATCACCATTTTATAGATGAGGAAACTGAGGCCGCACCGGCCTGAGCTTGCTCACTCTGTGCTAGGATGTGAGATCAGCCAAGTGTTAGAGAGGTGATGAAACACACCAGCCAAGGACTTTCTCCTTGGAGAAGGCAAAAGCACTGAAGAGAATTGAAAAGGGAGCGATTTTTCTCATCATGTGTGTGACAGACAGAATAATGACCCCTCCCCAAGAAGTCCACTTCCAAATCCCCAGAATCTGTGAATTTGTCATCTTCCAAGGTAAAAGGGACTTTGCAGAAGTGATTAGGTAAAGATCAGATAGAGTGATTATCCTGCATAATCCAGGTGGGCCCAGTGTAATCAGAATTGTCCTTCTAAGAGGGAGACAGGGGAGAGTTAATAACAGAGGGGGAGACGTAACAATGGAAGCAGAGATTGGAGCAATGTAGCCACAAGCCAGGGAATGCTGAATGCCTTGCCACCTTTAGAAGTTGGAAGAGGCAAGGAAACAGTCCATTGGAATCTCCAGAAGGAACCAGCCATGCTGTCAATTTGATTTTCATCCGTAAGACTAATTTAGGACTTCGGACCTCAAGGACAGTAGTAGATAAGTCTGTGTTGTTTTAAGCCACTAAGCTTGTGATAATTTGTGACACTAGCAATAGGAAGCTAATGTAATTGGATTCCACGTTATGTGAAGCTGTGACCACGTCCACTGAAGATCCCTGCTATACCACCAGTGGCCTTCGTGCTGCACCTAGAGAAACAGTCTGCTCAACAAGTAGTTCCCCTCCCTTTCTGTCCCTCCCCCTCCCTCCCCCTTCCTCCGTCTCTGGGTAAAGAACACTGGTTAGAGGCAGTCGCTCTAGCTGGGCTTGGTCACTTATTCCTTTTTTCACTCTGGGACTTGGTGGGCTGTGTTGGCCCCTCTGGGCCTCAGTTTCCTCATCTAGCAAATGGGAAGCAAAGCTGTGTGGATTTCAAGGTCCTGCCCAGCAGGTCTCATATATAGGACCCACCTACAGAACTGATCAAAACCACTCTCCCGGGCTTGTGCCCCAGAGATTCTGACTTGTGAGGCCCAGGTGGGGCTGGGCATAGTGCTTTTAGGGAGCCCCAGTGCACACCCAGCTTAGAGAGCAAGTGATCTGGGGATCCAGGCTGTGTCCCCAGTGTTATCCCTTGGAAACATGCTGCTCAACAGCCTGCTCCTTGGACCCCAAAGCATAAAGTCCCTGGTCTGCCATCTCCAAGCTGTGTTACCCAGGACAAGTGCCTGTGCCTCCCCGGACCTGTTTCCTCACTGTAAATTGGAACTAATAATAGTCTATGCTTCAGAGGGTGGTTG
This sequence comes from Mesoplodon bidens, assembly GCF_964165515.1. Taxonomy (NCBI): domain Eukaryota; kingdom Metazoa; phylum Chordata; class Mammalia; order Artiodactyla; family Ziphiidae; genus Mesoplodon; species Mesoplodon bidens. The sequence goes on from NC_138160.1 coordinate 161,535,431, forward strand.
TGAGGATTCAACAGTTACTAAAGTGCAAATTGCCAAGAGCAGTGGCTGGCACACAGTAGGCACTTATGTGTGTTGCCCACCATGGCATTCAAGATCCTGCACACACCTGTCTGACCTCTCCCATCCCACGCACCCCACCCCCTTTCTGAGGACCCGGCCCATGTGAGCTTCTCACAATTGCTCAGCATGTGCCTGCCTTTCCGCCTCTCTACCTGGACGACCCTGACTCACCTTCCCTTCCTGACAGGGAGGCCTTCCTCCCCCGCTGGGTCCCTCCGTACCTGGCACACTTTGCTTCACTGTAGGACCCGCAGCACCTTGAGGGCAGGGATGGTGCTTTCTCCAGGGCTTTGGACAGTTCTCATCACATTTGTGAGGGAGGAGAACGCTGTGAGCTCTCCTCTTTACTGTGGTTTGTACTGTAGAAATTGGGGCCACAGTGGTGACTACCCCATGTGTCCCTGTAAATCAGAAATGAGTTGATGCTTCTATGCCTGGCCCAGGTATCACCTGCTCTTACCTCTGTGTCTCACGGTCAGGGTCGCTATGATTACCCAGGGTCCAGCTGGGTGGATCTTCATGTGACCTGCCCTAACGGCAAATCCTAAGATTCCTGGAAACCACACCTACTCATTTGTAAATGTGGTCATTTAACGCTAAAATTCAGGCAGCCACTGTTTATGAGAACCTAGTATTTTCCCAAGTGTTCATTGATTTAAACGTTTAACACAAAATATGTTATTTGTGTTTAATTTTAAACTCCTTTTAAGATCTGTGTGAATTCTGGGAGTCTGCCATTGGGACATATTTTTCATAAAATCTACTTCCTTTCCCCCCCGTTTTTTTTTTTTTTTTTTTTTTTTGCGGTACGCGGACCTCTCACTGTTGTGGCCTCTCCCGTTGCGGAGCACAGGCTCGGGACGCGCAGGCTCAGCGGCCATGGCTCACGGGCCCAGCCGCTCCGTGGCATGTGGGATCTTCCCGGACCGGGGCACGAACTCACGTTCTCTGCATCGGCAGGCGGACTCTCAACCACTGCGCCACCAGGGAAGCCCTCCCCCCTCCCCCCAGTTTTATAAACAGTCAAAAATAACTGCATCCAACTCTCTTAAGAATTTTCTCATTGGAGTCATGAAGAGTTAAATCTAAGAAAAACAATATGGTCAATTGTGCTTATCATTATAAGAGTTGGGTTAGTAGCCCTGATTGTTGTAAGGGTTATTTATTATAAACCTCTCAGTAAACAGAAGACATTAATATTTTATAAATAGCTATGGAAGTCTTCTGCATGGTACTTGCACTGCGGGTTTGGTGAATATCAGCTCTTGCCTTATCTGTGCTCTGTCCTGACTCCTTTTGGGCAGGAGAAACCCACGCTAACCTCGCTGTCCTACCCCCTTCACAGGGGACAATTCCTTTACCCTCAACGCCTCTGTTCTTCACCTGACCCACTCTTTCTTCCAGAGTCCACCTCTGGCAAAATCCTATGAAGAGAAAAGTTAGCTCTGGGGCTGGTCCTTGCCTCTCCTGATACCCTCGTTGTCACACCCTGAAACGTCTCTCATTCTGGGCCTCACCGTTCCAAAGATCTTCCTCTAAGCAGTATTTAAACTTCACCCACGGGACTTCCCTGGCAGTCCAGAGGTTAAGACTTTGCCTTCCAATGCAGGGGGTGTGGGTTCGATCCCTGGTCGGGGAGTTAAGATTCCACATGCCTTGTGGCCAAAAAAAAAAAAAAAAAAACCCGAAACATACAACAGAAGCAATATTGTAACAACGTCAATAAAAAGACTTTAAAAATGGTCCACATGAAAGAAAAACTTTAAAATAAATAAACAAATAAATCAATGTCACCCACCGCTCACAGCGCCAGCCGTGAAGCCACGAAGGTGCCCTGGTGGGTCCCTGGGGACACTGCTTTGTGCACGTGCACCTCCCTGCCCTTTGGAAAGTGAACTCAGCCAGATTCCGAGCCTCTGGTCACTGTCGCCTCACCTGAGAGCATCCATGGTGCAGCCAAAGCCCCAACTACCACCGAAACAGAACTCACTGGACTGTTGAGGAGAGAGTGGAAGCTGGACCGGGCAACAGGGCTGGGGCTTGGTGAGGGGGCGTGGTGGCTACAGGAAGAGACCGGGGCGGACAAAGGCGATAGACAGCCCGTGCGTGAAGGCGTGCAAGAGGCAGCACAGAGTTAAAGCCAAGTTTCCTGTCCAGCTCCTGCCAGTTTGATCCCAGCCTTTCCACGTATCACGTGTCTGATCTTAGCTCACGTCGTGCCTCTGTGCCTCGGTGTCTTCATCTGGGAAATAATGTAAAGTACGAAACTGTTAACCCAAATTAAAACGGATATTTAAACGAACTGAAGTCGCAGAGGAGATTCGTGGGGGTGGCGCGAACAAGGTGGGCGCATTTGCACTGGGATGGGCTGGAGCCAGGTTTCTTAACATCACTGGAGGCCCTGGGCCTGCCTGTCCTCCCGACCATCCCCAGGAGCAACCTGTCCAGTCCTGGGCCTTAGGGATTCAGCTGATGGAATTATGCAATGAGGCTTGCTTGAGCCACGGAATCGTTTTTATTGTCAGTAAGAAATAGCAACACTTTGGAGATGATCAGCTAGAAAAAAGATGGGTTGGTTGTATTAAAAAATGTAAAGTACAAAACTGTTAACCAAAAATAAAATAAAAGAATATTTAAAAGCTTTTCTGGGGGGCTTCCCTGGTGGCACAGTGGTTGGGAGTCCGCCTGCCGGTGCAGGGGACACAGGTTCGTGCCCCGGTCCGGGAAGATCCCACATGCCGCGGAGCGGCTGGGCCCGTGAGCCATGGCCACTGAGCCTGCGCGTCCGGAGCCTGTGCTCCACAACGGGAGAGGCCACAACAGTGACAGGCCCGCGTACGGCAAAAAAAAAAAAAAAAGCTTTTCTGTTAAGCTTAGAAAATGATACAAAAATATAGCTCCTTATACCTAAGAAACTGGGCTATAAAAAGGTGTGCCCAGGATGCTGGGAGAGCATACTGGGAGAAGGCATTCCTGATGGATCCTCGTGGGGCTAAGAATCCAGATGGGGCATCGTCATCCAGCACCTGGGTCACTGGCCCTGGTGATACTGGGTCTGTCACCACTGACAGTTCTGGGGCTTAGGTCAGCCCATTCCCTCTGTCTGAGTGCAGGCAACCGATGGATGGTCTCCCCACTCTTAGAGGCATCAATGTCCCACTGTGTGTCTCCTCTTCTGGAAACTCCCATCCTTGTCTCCCCAGGTGCAGCCCTGGCCAGCAGCATCTCACAGGTCGGTGGACACTAGGTCGGAGGTCTGCTTGCCTTCTTCGGCAGGTTTGCCAGCCAGCTGCGTGGGAGAAGAAGATAAAGAGACACAACCCAAAATGGGGTTCTCGTGAGCCCAAAGCGGGGCTTCCTGTCCCACTCACAAGGGCCGCTGAGCTGACCCCTCCCTTAACCCAGTGAGCCTGAGCTGCCATGACTTTGATTGATGTGACCAGAAAGGCTGTGCCATGCAGTGGTTAGAACACAGGCTTTGCTGTTTCGTGGACCGTGGCACGGGGCAAGTCGCTTACCTAACTCTGTGAGCCTGATAAAATCCTCACAGTGGAAGGTCAAATGGGATCATGTTTGGAAAGGACTTAGCATGGTGCCTGACTCACTGCACGCTCATGGTGAACTTGCAGTTATTACGGCAGCAGAGTTCTGCTTTAATAGCACCCTGAGGATCAAGGTGGTGAAGGTCAGTGGTACCTTCATCTTGAGCAAAGACTGACAAGTAACAACAGGAGACGGGACTTGAGAAGTCAGGGCTTGGAAACAAAACTTTTAAATAGTAGGATTCTGTAATATAAGTTGAATAGGAAAGTTCTTCCAAAAGAATTAAAAAGCACTTTTAGCTGCCCAGGTGCAGCAAAGGACAGCTATGGTTTCTCAGGTCCCAGGGGCCCTGCACACCCCTCTGGCACATTCCTGCAGCCTAGCTGGGGTCCATCCTGCTCAGGGCAGCCACCTGGGGACCAAGAGGAGAACTGCACTCTGGGCATTTCTGGCCACCGTCCCCACCCTAGGGGGCCCTGCCCATACCTCCCTGAGGGTGACCACACCGTGCACACGCGCATATACACACACGCCCCCATTTTCTCCTCTCTCCGCCTCCCCGTCTTCCCTTCCTCCTCCCCACAACCCCCCTTCCTTGCACTGTCTGGGAGCTCACCATCGTCTTGAAGAACTGATTTACTTTCTTCCGCTTGAGTGTCTTCTTGTCGCCTTCTGACAGAGGGAGGAAGGTCTGGCTGAAGCGGGGGGATGAGGTGGCCTCTTCCGTCGCGGGCACGCCGGCCACGGAGAGCGTGAGGGCTGCGGGAGAGCCGAGAGCCGCCGTGAGCGGTGGGCGGAGAGAGGGTGACTTCGGGGGGCAGACGGGAGACACGCGGGGGACAGAGATAGCCTTCAGGGAGAACAGGCGGGGGGCCAGGCAGGAGGCTGGAGGCCCGAGTGCTGCCGTGCCGGGACTGTCGAGCCTGTCCGTCCACTGCACGGAGGCCTGCCCAGCCCCGCACACAGCAGCCTGCAACGGGACCCGATCGAGGCCTCCTCCAAGGGCTTCTGGGCTGGAAACACGGGTCCACGGTGGGGGAAGGCCCTGGCCACTGGGGCCCTGACTTCCTCAGGGAACAGGCCCTTTTGCCCAGGTCGGGGAGGTCGTGTGGGCTCACTCTTGTCTTCCAACATGGAGAACCCAGAGGTCCCGGGAGGAGAGCATCTCCAACCGAGGTGTCATCTGGTGATTATGGCCCCCAGCTCAGAGTCACACAGACGACTCTGACCCTCGGTTTTGACTTTGGGTACCTGGGGATAAGAGCACAGACCTCAAGGGCATTGTGAGGCCTGCTGCGAGGACAAGAGTGAAACGGCCGCATGGGGGTGTCCTGCCTGGGGAGGCTGGGCAGTGGTTAGGGGTACAGTTCCAGGGGCCTCCACTACTTAGTGGCTGGGACAGTCAGGAGATTGACATTCTCAGTGCCTCCGTTTCCTCATCCATACCATGGGGCTGGTCACATGATCTACTTCATAGGTTTGTGCTGAGGCTTAAATGAAACAATGAAGGAGGAACATTTGTCACCCAGCACAGAGTGGCGGACACTAGAGACTTGCCACGTGCCAGATGGAGCCCTCTTGGGCAGGCTACATCCCCAGTTAGAGCCCCAGGTCCCCCTCTGTGAATTAGCAAAGGTCATCTGTAAGCTGCAGACCTCCTCACCGGACAATGAATGAGTGATGGGGGAAATGGAAGTATCTGTGCATCAAACACTCTGCAACTGTAAGGTGTGGCAGCAATTTCTGTAAGTTCCGGAAATAGCCCTCCAGGCCCCAGAGGGAAACACAGGCTGAGAGGTTTACCAGGGGCAGACTCCCGATCCCTGGAGGGCCTGGCTAACTGAGAACCCAGGACCACCCGGTGGGACAGACCGCATTCCCGGTGGGTCCTGAGCTCCAGAGTGATAGCAGCCCTCCCTCCACCCCAGCCCTGGTGGGGCCACAGAAGTGGGTGGGTGTGGGGAGAGCTCAGAGGACGGGGGGCCGTGAGCGGAGCCTCTTACCCCCATGGTGCTTAGCTCACTTTGCTATGTAGATAGGGTTCCCACCCTCCTCCACCCCCAGACACCTCTATACCCCCCGTGCTGGTGGTGGCAGGGTGCATACCTGGGATGGTGGGCATGGACTGGCTGGCGAAACTCATCTGAGAGAGGACGGATGCCCTGGGGGCGACAGCCACATGCTCCGAAAGGTTGGTATCACTCATGAACTCGTGCTTCCTGGAAAGCTGGATGAATATATCATGCCCACATGTGCATACAGAGATACACACACACACACACACACACACACACACACCCCACAGAGGCTTAGCATGAGGCAGTTCTAGGCCCTGAAAAGTCAGCGATAAGGGTTTGCCATGGCTTCTGTGGACCCAGCCCCAAGTTCATTTATTCTGTTTTGTGTCACTTTGTGCCAGAGTGCCATGCATGGCTGCACAGGTTGTATACTATACAACTCTGCTGTGTGTATGTGGGGCGGGGCAGGGGGGGGCATACATTTAGACTGTGTGAATGATGCCCCCTAGAATTGTGAAGCACAGTCTTGTTTCTAGCCTTCCCCCCTGAAAAGAAGAGCCTCTGAGCCCTACTGGGAAGTTTGTGGGGGATTCTTTTGCATCTCAGCTGGGCCCTTGCCCTTTCATCTGGCAGCCCTCCCTTCCCAGGAGAGTAAATCCCTCTCCCGCTTCCAGGCTCCCAGAATGCTTTCAAGAAACCTCTCTTTCAGGGGGAAGCTGGGGTTGAATCCAGGACTGTCTGGTACCAAGTCTCAATATTAAATAGTCATTAGTTTATAAGACAGTAACTCTTAAAGTCAGGGCAGTGAGAATTTCATCTCTGCATCCCCAGCTGGGCTCCCGGTCCACTGGAAGAGCTTAGCAGGGTCTGAGATGTCCGTGGTTAGAATGGCCCTGGGGTGGGGATAGAGGGCCGAGGTGGAAACACCTGGCCCAGCCCTGGGAGGGCGGCTCTCCCGCTCAGTGGTGGACTGGGCAGCCTCTCCCCAGGCTCAGAGTCCTGTGCGATGGTAGAAAGGACACAGTGACAGCCTGGGTCATATCCCACCCTGTCACACCCAGGCTGCAGGGGCGCCAGCAATCACTTCACCTCCCTGCCCCTGAGAGGCCACCTCGGTAACCCCACTTCACTGTGAGGGTGAGGCTTGAGCGGTCCACGTCTCGGAGCCCCAGGCAGTGTGCCGGGCATGCAGTGGAGATCTGCCGATGGTGTCAGAGGAGATGCTGCCTTGGCCACTCACCCGCTTCAGGTCTGCCGTGGCCTTCTCGTCTGCGAACACCACACTGCTTCTCTTGCTCCTCTTCTTGGACCGCCGCAGCTTGACCTCTGGCAGAGTGCTCCCTAGGAAGATCGGCTCCTCTTGTTCCACTTTGGGAGCCTTGGGAGGTGCTAATTCCTGGTCGAAGCTGAATGGCAAGAAGGACAGCAGTAAAAACTGCAGTTAGAGCTTCAGTGGAACTGTCTTGCAGGGACCCAGGCTGACGGAGCTGTCACCACGGGGTCGGGGGGTAGATCAGCTCACCTGGCAGAGTTTGGGGAGCCACTTGCTTAATTTGCAAACACTCAAAATACAGGGTAAAATAAAATTGAAGGCGGTGAGCCGTAAGACTGGTGATGGGAAGAGACAACTGGTTAAAATTATGGATCTGGATTCAAATCTATGCCACTTTTTAGCCGAATGACTTTGGGCAAATCACTCAACCTCTCTGAGCCACGATTTCCTTTTCAGTAAACGGGGGTGTTGGCAGCAACCTTGCAGAGTAGCCAAGAGATGAGGTCAAGGACCCCTTAGCACATTCTCCCAGAGAGAGTTCTCCATCACAGGATCTGCTATTGCATTAGTTGAGCCGGGCCGGGTCGCGCAGATGGCTCCAAGAAAGTGGAAGCGGAGAGGCTCTTCTTGGCCGAGGAGGGGAACCCCGACAGAGGTATAGGTAGGTACAGGAGGAGGAGCTCTGGGATGGGGAGTTGGTGGGGACGGGAGCCCCGGCAGAGGCAAGAAGATGAGGAGCTCAGGCTGGCTGATGGAGGTGGCTGGACGGGGAGCCTGTGGGCCGTGCGGTGCCCTGCTGGGTCCTCAGGAAAAGCCACCACACCTCTCTGGGCCTCGACTCACCCCCTAACAACGGCACTAAGCCGCACAGAGTAGTTGTGAGGGTTTTAATGGGGTGCCAGGTGGGGAAGGGCTTTCAAACAGAAGGGCCCGGAGATGTAGAAGGAGGGCCAAGGGCAGAAGGGCAAGCAGCGAGGCTTTGCTGAGGGCCGGGCTGGTGCAGGGGTGCAGGGGGCTGCCCGGGGTGGGGACTGACCTCTCGGAGGTGACTCTGCTGGGCGTGCTGCAGTCAGAGTTCGTGGAAGTCATGGAGATGATGGACATCTGCCTGTAGGAGCGCAGCATGGACCGGGGCCGGCCCACTCGCCTGTCCTCGAAGTCGGGCTGTGGGCGGGGAGGAGGGTGTGGTTAGAAGCCAGGTCTGATGTCAAGGCGGGGTGGGGGGCGGATGGGGTGACGTGGCCTCCGCGTTACTGCTGCCTTCCTCCTGCCCCTGCGTGGGGCAGAGCAGACACTTCCCGGCCGGTGAGGTTACGCACAGCTGTTTAAGAAAGGATGTGTCAGGCCTTTATTCCTGGGTCCTGGGAGGTGAGGTCTAAATCCTTGCGATTTCCCCACTGGTAGGAGTGTCTTTGTTTTTCATGGGGGCCCCTTTACACTGATGGGAAGACTCAGGATGGGGGCTGGCCAGAAGGACCAACCTTGTGATTACAGGGCTGGGACTCTGGGCCAGATAATATCAGCTCAGCCTCTGGGGAGGAAGGGGGGCTGGAGACTGATGTCAGCCACGGGGCCAACGGTTCATTCAATCATGCCTATAAACCCCAATTAACACTCCAGACGCTCAGGCTAGGGTGAGCTTTCCCGGCTGGTAATCACACATGGATGTGCCAATAGGGATTAGATAGGGTGACTTGTCCTGAGGACACAGAAGCTGCGTGTCTGGGACCCTCCCAGACCTCACCCTGTGCTTCTCTTCATTTGGCTGGTGCTGATTCGTTTCCTTGATAATAAAACCGTAAGTACAGTCATCCTTCAGGATCTAGGACCTCCGAGGATACCAAAATCCAGCGATGCTCAAGTCCCTTACATAAAGTGGCTTGTATTTGCATGCAGCCTATACATATCCTCCAGTATAATTTAAATCCTCCCTAGATTACTTATAATACCTAATACAATGTAAATGCTATGTAAATAGTTGTAACTATAATGTAAACGTGAGGTAAATAGTTGCCAGCACAGCAAATTCAAGTTCTGCTTTTTGGAACTTTCTCGATTTTTTTCCCCAAGTATTTCTGATCCTCCATTGGTTGAATCTGTGAATAGGGAACTCATGGATCTGGAGGGAGGGCCGACTCCTTGACTTCTGTGAAATTATCAGACCTGAAGGGGTGGTGGGAATCTCCAAATTTGTAAACAGTTGGTCAGAGGTGCAGGTGGCCTGGGAACCCTGGTGTCTGAAGTGAGGAGAGTCTTGTGGAGGACTTTGCCCTTAACCTATGCAATGTCACCTAACTCGGGGTGAGAACTGCACTGGGGTGTCACACATGGGAGTGCTGGAAGAGGCAACCTGTCTCATGGAAAAACTGTTGTGCCAGAAGATAAGAGAGCTGAGTTCACCTCCATGCTTTCATTCACTCACTTCTCGTCTCTGGGCCTCAGTTTTCCCATCTGTAAAATCAGAGGGTTGTGCCAGATGGCCTCTGAAGGACCACGCAGCCTTGACGTTTTATGATGCTACTTTCTGGGGAAGAGGATAAAGAAGACGTCTCGTGAGCACCAGACTTATGGCCTCTTGAGGACACGGAGCTTATGAGTGGCCCAAAGCGCTGGCTTTGCAGGCCAAAAGAGCCAGGGGCAGTGACCTGCACCCACTTGTCATGTAGCCTCTGGCAAGTCACTGACACCTAGGAACCTCCAGAAGAGACACAAGGGGTTAAAAATCACTCCCAGGCTTGTTGTGAAGACGAAATGACCTAAGTGCTTAGATTAGACTGGCACATAACAGGTGCTTCATCAATAATGCTTTTATTATTAGCATGGTCCCTTGAGTGCTAAGGCCTCAATTTGTAACTGGCATTTATCTGGGGTGGCTTTTGAGGGACCAAGTTTCCAGAAAGGTTCCCTGGATTGGCCCTGGCACTGCTGGCTCTCAGGTCCTTCTCCTCAAGGGCAGGTTCCTCGGCTCCAATCTCATCCTCCTCCCTGCCCACCCCTCCCAGCCACAGGGACCACCAGTACCATCTCTCTGACACCATACTCCTTCTCCACCTTCACTTTCAGGTTCTTGAAACATTCCTCCATCCGGTCGTGGAAGGGCCGCAGATTCTCTGACACCCTTTTCTCGTGGATCTTAATCCCAGCTCCCAGGAAGGGTATCTGGAGAGAAGGTGGTAAATGATGAGCCGAAGGTTGGCCACCTGGCCCCATGGAGGTGGTGGAAGCAAGTCTGCCTGCTGAGAATTTGTTGAGGGCTTTAGGGTCTTGGAAACCTTCAAGTGGGGTCACCAACCCTGAGAAATGGGAAAGCTGCATCCTTGGGGTTTGCTCTGAAAACAAGACCTCTAGGAGAAAGACCTCCAGCTGCCCTTGCCCCACAGGAGGGCTGGACACCCCCCACCCCCATGAGAAGCCACGTGTTAGGGAAAGTCTGTACCTTACAGAATCTACTGAGGGGCAGAGTGTGAGACCAGAGGAGAGGACTCTCTGTTGCTTTGACTTAAAGCCTTGCCCAAGAAGTTCTTGGCAATGCAAAAGGGAAAGTATGATTGTCAGAGGCTGGGAGACAGGAGAAGGGAAGGGCTGAACAGAGAAGGAGGAGTGGGCACAGCCTGGTCTCACAACACAGGAGATCCAGTGATACGACCTCATGTGGTTGCTGAAGAAAAGATACCCAAATGTTAACAGCGTGGAGTTAACCAGCCAATAGGGAGTTTTTAAAAAGTGATGTGAAAAGCCTTGGGAAGATGAGAGGGGAAGAGATAATTGATGTGAGACAGTTAAGCTCTTATTTATCAACAGAGGAGGTCAATAAACACTGGCTAAATGGTAGATACGAGGACAGTAGCCAAGCCACGGTGGCTACGATGAGCAGCAACAGCTGAGGAAGTTCGTAGTGTGGCCTCAGGGAAACATAATGAGGGCTGCAAAGAGTAGAATACAGATCAGTTTGAAGAAAAAAAATGCTTCCATGATGGTGACGTAAAGACATTTCTGCCTCCTTCTCTTGGAGGGCTCCCCAAAATGACAAAGTGAAGGAGAAACTGAAATTCCGTGAGACTAGGAGACATCTGTGAACTTGGCCCACGATACATCAGGTGGAAGGTGGATGGTAACTGACCTTCCAGGGCAGAGGAGGAGTTGGTGGTAAGAGGCCAATCTGCCTCTGGGAAGCCAGGAGGGGCTCAGGGATTAGAGGCACCAGGTATCCTAGAAAAGCTAGAGTGAGTTGAGAGGCTGAAAACAGAGGGATGGGTTGAAATTCTGTGACAGGAGCAGTTAGATAGCCAGGTCCTCACTGCTTTACCTGGTAGCCAAGTGTCATATTTTCCCATTGCCCCAAGAAGCAGGAGCTTATCCTCTAGAACAATTAGAACAAACAGCTATGGGCTGAGGGGTACCAGGCACAACAGAGGGCAGGGATGAGGAACCAAACAGGAACTAGGGGGTTGAGGGAAAGTCTGCACATTAATAGACAGTGAGACCTCCACTTTCCAGTCCCCAGATTGCCAGCAGTGCAGGAGTCAGGGGGACCTTCCTATGCAATAGCTTCAAGGGTCTGTTCTGGAGAAAGTGAATGGTGCACGTTATACAGACGTCTGTGGATCACTCAGTTACCATATGTAATGCCATCCAGGTGACAATACCTTCTCTCACGTGCACAGAAATTCATTCAGCTTTTTTAGTGCCCCACTCTTTACTATGGACAGACTGCCAAGGATCACCAGGCATTGAAGGAAATTCTCCAGCGTGAAAGACAGAGATCAGAACCAACAGATAGGAAGAAAAGCAAAAAGGGAGGGAGGGAGGAAGGGAGGAAGGGAGAGAGGAAGAAAAGAACAAATGTACTAACGTGGAAGAAACAGAGAATGAAGAGAACTTAAGAAATCTTTATATTTTTTAAAATAACTAATATATAGAAAAAGAAAAAATTTTCTATCCATGAAACAAGACAAAGATTTTATTTAAAAAAGAAAAGGGGCTTCCCTGGTGGCGCAGTGGTTGAGAATCTGCCTGCCAATGCAGGGGACACGGGTTCGAGCCCTGGTCTGGGAAGATCCCACATGCTGCGGAGCAACTGGGCCCGTGAGCCACAGTTACTGAGCCTGAGCGTCTGGAGCCTGTGCTCCGCAACAAGAGAGGCCGCGATAGAGAGAGGTCCGTGCACTGTGATGAGGAGTGGCCCCCACTTGCCACAACTAGAGAAAGCCCTCGCACAGAAACGAAGACCCAACGCAGCCATAAATGAATAGATTAATAAATTTAAAAAAAAAAGAAAGGAATGGGACTTCCCTGGTGGCACAGTGGTTAAGAAATCGCCTGCCAATGCAGGGGACACAGGTTTGAGCCCTGGTCCAGGAAGATCCTACATGCCACGGAGCAACTAAGCCCATGCGCCACAACTACTGAGCCTGCGCTCTAGAGCCTGTGAGCCACAACTACTGAAGCTCGAGTGCCCAGAGCCCGCGTTCCGCAACAAGAGAAGCCACTGCAATGAGAGAGTAGATCCCGCTCACAACTAGAGAAAGCTCGTGCGCAGCAATGAAGACGCAGCACAGCCAAAAACAAACAAATAAATAAATAAATTTATTAAACAAGAGAGAAGGGAATGATAATGGAAATACTACATATAAAAACTAGTGAGATATAAAGTTGCTAATGGAAGATAAATGTATAGCTTTAGTTTTACACATTAGAAAAGACAGAAAATCAATTAGCTAAGTATCCATCTCAAGATATTAGTAGAAGAATAGCAAACTAAACCCAAAGAGAGTAAAAGGAAGGAAATAATAAAAGTAAGAGTGGACATGAATGAAAAAGAAAACAAACTGACAACACAGAGGACTGACAAATCCAAAAGTTGGTTCTTTGAAAAGACAAAAACATTGATAAACACCTTAACGGGCTAATAAAAAAAATAGAAGGTACCAATAACCAATATCAGAATTTAAAAAGGAGTATCACTATAGGAAGTACAAGCATTATAAAAGATCATAAGAAGATATTATAAAAAAGTTTATGTCAATAAATTTAATATTTAGATAAAATGGACAAATTGCTAGAAAAATACAACTTACCAAAAAGGGGCCGAAAGAAATAGGAAATCTGAAAGCTATTAAATTAAATACATACTTTAAAACATTCCTGGCCCATATGGCTTCACAGACAAATTTTAGCAAACACTTAAGGGATAAATAAATGCCAACTTTATACAAACTCTTAAAAAATTTTTAAATAGGGAGTAATTTTCAACCCACTTTTTGAGACCAGAGTAACTTTGTTACAAGAATTGAACAAGGATATTATAAAAAAGGAAAATTATAGGTTAATATCTCTTTTGAGCATAGACACAAAAATCTTGAAGAGCATATTTTCAAATAGAATCCAGAAATATATAAAAATGATAATACATTATGACTAAGTGGGATTTATGTCATACATGCAAGGTTGGTTTGATAGTCCAAAATCAACTAATATAATTCACTGAATTAGCATAATAATGAAGAAAAACAATATGAGTATCTCAAGAGATGCATAAAAGGCCTTTGACAAATTAAAAACCCATTCACGATAAACTAGCAAACTAGGCGTAGAATGGGACATCATCTTTAAAACATCCCACTCTGTGAAATACTGACTCTTGCCCTGATGTCTATGTACTCTCTCTCTTCTTATACTCATCAGTGCAATGAGGGAAGAACAATAAGTAAACAGCATAAGATTGGAACAGAAGAAGTAGAACTTTTTATATTAGCAGATGATATGTTTGTCTGTAGAACATCCAAAAGAATGTACAAACAATTTGACTTATTAAGTGAATTTAGTAAGGTTGCTGGATACAAGGTGAACATACCCCCCCAAAAATTGTGATGATATTGACAAACAAAAAGAGAAATTTAAAAAATACCATTTATAATAGTTAAAAATATCAAATACCTTAAAACAAACCTAATAAAATTTGTGAAAGCCCTTCCCAGTGAAAACTACAAAACTTTGCTGAGTGAAATTAAAGAACTAAAGAAAGGGAGAGAGATTCCATATTCATGTACTGGAAGAATCAATTATCATTAAAACGGAAATTCTTCCTAAATTAATCTACATGCCTAATATATTCCTATTCAAAATCTCACCGTGTTTTGGGGGGGTGTGAAAATTGGCAAGCGGATTTAAAAATTTACATGGAAATACAAAGGACTAGAAGGACCAAGACCCATTTGAAAAAAAAATTGCAGTACTGTCAGTATCAGATCTCAAGAGTTACTATAAAGCTACAGTAATTAGGAACAGTATGGCATTGGACAAACAGACCAGTGGAATAGAGTAGGACGTCCAGAAATAGACTGACATCTATATGATCACTTTATGGCAAAGTTGGGAGAAGTAATAGTCTTTTCAACAAATGGTGCTGGAATAATTAGAAATCTGTATAGAAAAATAATTTACCCCTTACTTCATGTCAGTCAAAATGGATCATATACTTAAGAGTACAGGACAAAACAATAAAACTGCCCAATAAAACACAGGAAATGTCGTCATGATCTTGGGATAGCCAGAGATTTCATAAAGTGAAGACAAAAGTAATAATCATTAAAAAAATTGATAAATTGGGCCTCATTAAAATTACAAACTTCTGTTCTTCAAAAATACACCATTAGAAAGTAAACAGACAAGCCACAGACTGAATGAAGATATTTGCAATACATATACTTGACAGAGGACTCATATCTAGAATATATATAAACTCCTATGAATTATTAATAAAAAGACAATTCAGTTAATAAAATAAGTAAAAGATGTGAACAAACGTTTCACAGAAAGGTTATTCAATTAGCCAATAAACACATGAAAAGGCGATGAACACCGCTGCTCGCAAAGGAAATGCAAATTAAAATTAAACTGAGATACCACCTCACAACCACCAGAAAGACTAAAATTAAAGACTCACAGTATCATGCGTCAGCGAGAATGTGGAGCAACCCAGACTCACAGACGTTCTTGGTGGGAGTGTAAATTGGCTCAGCCGCTTTGGAAAACTGCTTCCTGGTATCCAGTAAGGCTAAAGATAAACGTATGACCCAGCACTCCCACTACTAGATAGATAGTGAGGACACTGAGCGCTTATGCCCATCAAAAAACATGAACAAGAATATTCATACAACTCTTTCCACACTATCCAAAACCTGAAAACAACTCACCATCAACAGGAGAATGGATAAATACATCGGTATATTATTGGTATATTGTATAGTCACACAATGGATAACACTTAGAACAAAAAAAGAAAAACTTCTCTTGCACGTAAAAGCCTGGATGAATCACAAAGGCATTACAGTGAAAAGAAGAAGCCAGACACACAGTAACACATACTGTATAATACCACTTTTATGACGTTCAAGAACTGACAAAACTAATCTATAGTGATAGAAGTTTGGCAGTTATCTGTTAAAGCCAGATATTCTAACATACTATAACTGAGCAGTTCCACACCTAGGTATACATCCAACAGAATTTGTGCATGTGTGTGCCAAAAAGACACACACAAAAATGTTCAGAACAGCATGACTTGTAATACCCTCAAACTGAAATCAACCCAAATCTCCACCCGTTGAAAAAGAAATAAATATGTTTTGGCACAGTTATACAGTCCAGCTGCATAGACTATTATACATCAATGAAAATGAATAAATGATTGCTATGTACAACAAAATAAATCAATTTTAAAACATAACAATAAACAAAATAAGTTAGACACAAGAGAATGCACACTGTGTGATTCCATTTATATATAGGTCAGAAACAAGCAAAAGTAAACTATAGTGTTTAGCAGAGTGCTTGGGTGGTTAAAAAGTATTTTTAAAAAGCAAGTAAATGGGGTTTCCCTGGTGGCGCAGTGGTTGAGAGTCCGCCTGCCGATGCAGGGGACACGGGTTCGTGCCCCGGTCTGGGAGGATCCCACATGCCGCGGAGCGGCTGGGCCCGTGAGCCATGGCCGCTGGGCCTGCGCGTCCGGAGCCTGTGCTCCGCAACGGGAGAGGCCACAACAGTGAGAGGCCCGCATACCGCAAAAAAAAAAAGCAAGTAAATGGTTACTGTAAAAGCAGGAGAGGGGTCAACCTTGGGGAGGGCTGGCAATGACTAAAAGAAGGCACAAGAGAGGCTTCTGGGTGCTAGAGGAATTCTGCTTCTTCATCTGGTGGTGGCCACATAAGTGTACACTGTGACAACTCAGTGTGCTGTGTATTTTTGTTAGGTGTAGTTCTCTGTATGTAATATTTCGTGAAATGTTTACAAGAAGAATGTACTGTAGACATCTTTCCATGCCAATAAATAGAGAGAAAATCTTTACAAAGAAAAAAATTAAGAAGCGATCACTCTTGAAATCCATGAAATCTTGAACACATAATGTACTTCGCACTTCTAGCTTCTGTGGGGTTGCTAGCGGTGCAAGTCCATCTCCCTTTGAAATCTAAGGGTCTCGTGTTTTGAGAAAATCCAAAGTGAATCTGGCTTTGGCAAACCAAGATCCAATCTATAATTAAGCTCCAAGAAGGCAGGGAGGGAGCAGGCCCCCAGTTTGATCCAGCGCTTTCTTTCTGTGGCCTGGCACACAGTTGGGACTCAAGTATATATAAGTTGCAAGAATGAATGGAGTAAAATGGAAGAGCTAATCTGCTGTGTCTAAAGTAAAATAGGTCACCTTCACCCTGAGCAGGGCAGCATCTTTTGAGTATTTAGGACGCTGGACTCTGAGTGGGAGGAATGCGGCCCAAGGCAATCCCCTGTGCAGGCTCTTAGAAGCTGTAACATCAAATACATGCTTTCAAAGTCTCCTTTCTTTGCTTGTGGTGCCCCTCTATTAACTGCAAGACTTTGGAAGAATTTCCTTAGTAGGCACAGCCTGGTATCAGCTGTGCTCTGAGGCCACACAGTCTGGTCCATGCTTTGGGTGCAGTGAATACAGCCCAGAGAGTCCATTACCAGGTGATAAGACATGCGCAGTAGAGAGGCCCAGGACAGTGATATGGATTGAGAATGACACCCAGCAAGCAAACACATTTGTGTGACATGTTAACCCTCCCTGGGGCACCCCAGAAAGAGTTGAGGAAGGAAACCAACCAAAGCTGAGTCTTCCTGCTTCCCAAGCTGGGGAGGGGGAGGGGGAGGGGGAGGGGGAGTATCATTATTGGAGTATTAAAGGACACGATGACCTCGGAAGGCTGGGGCTCTTGGGGATGTCTGGGTGTCACAGGTGGCACAAGGTAAGAAGGGAGAGAAAATTCCACACTCACAAAATGCATTCAGGAGAGTGTATCTGTGCAGCGCCTGGCGTTTTATTTTTAAGGCCTCACTTTGCATAAATTGGCAGAGGCAGAGAAGGACCTGAATTAGGAATCCTTATTTTAAGAAAAGAGGCTGCACCCAATGCTTCTCACTCCCTAATTCCCCTAGAGTAACAAAAACTCCCTACCACAGTAGCTCGCTTTTCTTTGCACTGGGACTGGCAACAAGGGAGGAGGGAGGGCCAGCAGCTGCAGACGCTGCCCCCTGCTGTCCTGCTCGCCTCCCCAGCCTCCCCCCAGCGCACCCTCCAGAGCCCACCCTGCGTCCTGGGTGCTGGGTGGTCCGTGGAAAGCAGGGAGATGTTTGAGGAGGGGCTGCTGCAGGCCTAGACCAGGAGCCTGGTCCTGCGAATGCCTCTGGGCGAGGGGTCTGTGGATCGTTTCTTCTCTAGGGGGTGGCAGAGAGCAGGAGAGGGCAGGAAGGAGAGAAAACACGGGAGAGGGAGCCAGAGAAAAAGCAGAGCAGGAGGGAGGGCAGTGGAGAGAGATGAGGGAAGCAGAGCCTGGAGGGAGGTGTGAGGGGGGCAGCAGAGACAGGCCGAGGTCAGAGAGGGGACGGGGAGAAGCAAAGCACTTCTGAGGAGAGGAGGAAGACGGAGACGCATGCACAGCAGCAGTCAGAGAGAAGGAGATCGTGGAGGGAAGGGACAAGGATGCAAGGAGAGGGCAGGTAAGCAGAGAGCAGGAGGAAGCAGGCGGGAAGGACAGTCCTTCCCAGGTGCCGGGCCGGGCTCCGGAGGGCTGAGCAGCTTGTGCAGGGTGCAGACCCTTTGCCTGAAAACCAACCAAACCGAGGCCTCAATTATTTTCGAAACCTGCTATCTATCTGAGCACTGTCTGCAACAAACTGGGTCAGCCTTAGTAGGAGGGGAGGTAGGGTAGGGGCCGAAGTCCTCCATTATCTGACTGGCAGGTGCTGGGTGTGGTGGGAGGCGGTGGGAGGCGCGCGGGAGGCGCGCGGGACCCTGGCTTTCACGTCAGTCCCCCTGGGAGAAGCCACCTCCTGAATTCAACATCCAACAGGGCAGTCTTAGCAACACGCAGCATAGGATCACTGCCCAGAGCCAGTGCAGCACCCCAAGGGTGCAGTGCCCCAAATCCCGCTTCCACAATGCACCTGCTCAGGTGAAGACAGAGTCAGAAGAAAGGCCAAAAGCCAGAGGGCAGGAGAGCAGTATGAAAGTCGGCCATACCAGCCAGAGGCTAGCAGAGGGCAGGCGAACCGGGGAGGGGAAAGGGCGGACACAGGGCTGGCCTACCCCCAGTCCACCTCTGCTTTACCTGCCACGCAATCAGGTCCTTGAGGCAGCTCAGCTTCTCCTGGTCCTCGGGGTGGTCCCTGGCGTACTCTTCAGTGAAGAAGGCCTAGCAGGACAAACAGACGTTGGGGGTTTCCTGGTCCTTTGCTGTGGACCCCACGACCCACCTCTCTGGCACTGGGAGAGGCTTCCACTTGACAGGGTTAGGAATGAGGCCTTTCCTACGTGGATGGGCAACAGTCAGGGACGTGTAGGGACTGACGTTTCCTCCTCCCGAGGCTCAGGTCGGTATCCACTGGGAAAGGGTCACAGACCCCAGGGAAATTGTTCTTGAAGAGGGGTCTCTGGACCCGCAGCAGCAGCATCACCTGGGAACTTGCCAGAGATGCAAATTCTCAGGCCCCACCCGGACGTGCTGCATCAGAACCTCTGGGGTCGGAGGTGGGGTGGAGGCAGCTGTGTGTGAAGAAGCCCTGCCGGGGATTCTGCTGCACAGTCAAGGCACTGTCCCAGGCGAGAAAACTCAGTAAGGAAGTTCACCTGGTGGGCTTCCCAGCTCACCTCCCTCATCGTGTGTGACCTTGGCAGCCCCAGCTCCTTCTCGGCTCCTGTTCTCAGTGTGTGCACATATATACACAGACATATCACCCCTCAAGGCTGAACAAAGGATTACCAATGGACGACTCCACGGGGTGTCCAAGGGTAGCTGGAAGGACTAACTGGAACTACTGTCCATGAGTTATACTATTGTGCCATATTCCTAGTTTATTTTATTTATTATTTTTTTTTCCGGTACGCGGGCCTCTCACTGTCGTGGCCTCTCCCCTTGCGGAGCACAGGCTCCGGACGCGCAGGCTCAGTGGCCATGGCTTATGGGCCCAGTCGCTCTGCGGCACGTGGGATCTTCCCAGACCGGGGCACGAACCCGTGTCCCCTGCATCGGCAGGCAGACTCCCAACCACTGTGCCACCAAGGAAGCCCCACGTATTCCTAGTTTTACATCAATGGATGACATAGAAAAGATAATAAAGAGTCCATCGTGAGATTTATGAGAATCAAGAGTCCATTTTTCCCTCAGCGTCCCATTAACGTATGGCCCAGGTGAAAGCCAAATAAGGACTTTCTATTCTATTTCAGCGCTGGGAAAAGTTATGTCTCCTTATTGAGTAATTATTTTCCCCCAGTGGAAAATGTGACTCAATAACTGATGGCTTTTCCCTTTTTGCCACAGACACCAGGAGCCTCAGAAATGAAATCTGTGGCTGAAATGTGTGGGGATTTCTGGAGGGTCCTTGTGACCTGAATATCTAGATTATAAGTCTCGCTTGAGAGTCGATCTCCCATCCCTTCTGTATTTTCACAGATTCCATGTTTCATTCCTTCCCATTTCTGGAGGTCATTTCCATCATCTATAGAAGAGATGGCTTTACACAAGTAGCATGTACTTTGATTTGTGGTGCTTGACTTTTATGGTCTGGCTCATGGACATCCCAGAGCCTCCTCTTGACAGAGGTATCTCGATGTGCCCAGTGGGATAAGGGACCTCTATGACCCCTGACAGAGCACGGCATTGAGGGTGGGAAGGAGATGAGAGTGAGGCTATAGAAACTCTGGAAGGTGTATGAGGTCCAAACAAGCTGAAGTGTCCTTTTGAGGGACAAACAGCCACAGTAAGAGGCGTGGCACGCAGCTGTGTCTGCTCTGGGCCCTCCTGCTGCTGCTCTGTCCCCACCAGGGCCTGGAGAGGGGAGCCCTCACCGTCTCATACTTGGCGAACCCTCCCATGACAGCAGGGTCCACGATTCCGTTCAGGAGCATGGAGAGTGGGTTGATCGGGAGGCTCTCGTCACTCTGGTACTGGTTTATCATCATCAGGATCTTCTCGTTGGCCATGGACATGGTTTCGATGGCGTTCTCCAGAGGGCTAATTGTGGTCTGTTGAAAACGAGATCACCAAGAAGAAAGGGCCTCAGCAGGTCGCTTTAAAAACAGATAAAATTATTGGTATTGCTTTCATTTGGGGTTGGAATTCAAATGAGGCAATGCTCCCCAAGGGGCTGTAGCAGGCTCTTGTGGTAATTACTGAGCCCTGGGGGTTGTTGGCTGTCTGGGGAGAGACAGGCTGAATTTGTGCTTAGCAAGAGAGGGATCTCCCTGGGGAGATGAAGGCAGGAAGTGTCAGGCACTCGCTGGGGTTTCAGAGGCTGGGTGTGCTCCAGGGAGGGTTTTTCTTCTTATTACCTGGTGAAGGATGCTCCAATTCAACCCATCTGGTATTGGTTGTGCACCTACTATGTGTGAGCACTTAGCTGGAGGGATGAGAGCAGCTGACGATGTGATCACCTGGCCTGGCCCACAGTAGGTCCCAAGACTTGTTATATGAGGGGTCACTGCTCCAAGGTAGATTCGGTTTAGTTGAGAAGATAAACTAACCACATCTTCAACACCTCTTAGAAAGCAAGATAAACACAGGGCCATCAGGTGCTAACTGGCATAACAGTGGTTCCCAAGAGCATGGGATCGAGAGTAAAACACTAAGCAAGAAGTCTGCAAACTTTTTCTGTGTAAGGGCCAGATGTTGTGTTGTTGTGTGTGGCAACAACTCTGTTATTGTAGGAAGAAATCAGTTACAGGCAATATGTAAATCAATGAGCATGGTGGTTCCAATAAAACTATTTACAAATTAGGCGCAGGTGGGCTCTGGCTCATAGGCCATAGTTTCCTGACACCTGAACTAAACTAAGCAAATAAAAATGAGTGCAAATCTCAGCCATTTTTTTCTGTGTGACCTTGGGCAAGTTTCCTAAACGTTCTGAGCCTCAGTTGGCTTACTGGTAAAATGAGGATAAGAAAACCTACTTCAAAAAGTAACTGGTAGTTATTGTTATTAACTCTTGTAGGTGTCAGGACAGGGACTAGCCGCTGTCCTGAGAAGGGAAGCCTCCCTGGCAGGGTGGGTGGGGCTGGAGGGAAGGGTGAAGTAATCCGGGAAAACTTCATGGAGGGAACCCTAAGTGTTACCATCTGTTCAGTGGTGGTGCTACAGGGCCTGCTTCAGTGGGGACATAGCAAAGATTAGTTGAGATAATATGACACTTGACTTAGCAAAGATTAGTTGAGATAATATGACACTTGACTTAGCAAAGATTAGTTGAGATAATATGACACTTGACTTACAGCAGAGCTCTTTAAAAAGTGCATCTGCTAGTTATTGTTAACTGCTGAGTATATGTGAAGGGGAGAACCAGCCTCTACAGCCATGCTCTTGGTCATCTTCTTAAACCATTTCCTTAAATCCCTGTGAAATCTTAGCCTCCTCGCCCCCCTTCCTTGTTTCTGGACATTTTTGAAAATGG
Source organism: Mesoplodon bidens (assembly GCF_964165515.1). NCBI lineage: Eukaryota > Metazoa > Chordata > Mammalia > Artiodactyla > Ziphiidae > Mesoplodon > Mesoplodon bidens. Next base: position 161,557,280 of record NC_138160.1, read on the forward strand.
CTGTCTCTGCAGTGAGAAGGCCCTGGGAGTAGGCCCTCTCCTCTCTCTCTCTGTGATACAAGACACAGTGATACACAATGTCATCCTCTTTCCGTCACACACACATACACACACACACACACACACACTCAAGTGCGCGCACGCGCACGCACACACACACACACACACACAGAGCTGGGAGGGAAGGCTGCTCGGCCTGGTAGAGGTGGCAGCCCATGTTCCATAAGCTGCAACTCATGGTCCAGTTTCTGTCAAGCACACAGACCAACCCTGCAGCGGCTTCTCTAAGCTGAGGTCTAGACTGAGTTCTAAAGGAAAATCTATCATAACCACTTGGACTGAGCCCAGTACCACACCTGGATTTCAATAATAGCCTGGTATGTCTGAGAGACTCACGCTTTACGGTGAGTTATTAAAAATGGAAAGTCCTGTTGATTGGCTTTCTTCCTCATTTCTGAAGCTATTTTTGTATCCCTACGTCTTTAACCTCGTTACAGACAACAGGACAGAGAATGAGAATGAACACTCCTTTGGATTCTCACCTCTGGACTTTTGTGTAGATAAGTACGTCACTCTCAGAGCAGAGCGATGGGGGTTACATATTTGGTGGAAGACCTGGAGGTCTGGAGCTGGTAACAGTTATAAAAGCACTGATCACGGTAAAAGAGATGGCGCCATTTGTGGACTGCCTCCTCTGGGCCAGCCCATGCTGGGTGTGTCCCACACGTGCTCTCATTGAATTCCCCCAACAACAGGTAAGTCCTTCACCTAAGGGTAGATGGGGCAGCGCTGGGGAGAGCGCGCCAGTGTCCGAATTCCAAAGGCGAGCTTCTCCCCCACATATAGACCACACTCTGCTACCAAACTTGCCATACACTGGTAGTTAGGACTTGGTCAAGCCCTCAAATCTCTGGTCTCTTTCCTAAGCTGAGCCTCATTTTCCTTACCGGCAGCACAGGTGTATAGCCCTTGCCCAGCTTGCTGTGCAGGGAAAATGAATTATCCTGGAAAATACAGTCAGCCCTCCATACCCTTGGGTTTTGCATCCTTGGATTTAACCAACCTCGAATTCAACCAACCACTGATACAGAGGCCCAACTGTATTCACTGTACTTACGCCCTTTTATGTAAGGGACTTAAACAACTGCAGATTTTGGTATCCGAGGAGGCTCCTAGAACCAACACCCTCAGATACTGAGGAATAACTGTACTTTGGAAACAATTTTAAAGGCACTCGGGAAAGTGGTGATAATCCCTTGCAATCGAGTGGTGTTTCATATTCCTCAAAGGCATCTCCCACATTATCACCTTCATAAATCCTCTTAGGAAACCTCTGAACTGCGTAAGATAGACATTATTATTACAACCTACTTCTACCACTGCTCACTTTGGCAGTTCAAGTCCCATCTTTGAGCTTCAGTTTTCTCATATGCAAAATAATTTAAATGGACAAGGACTAGGAATGGGGTTGCACATTGGAGGTGTGTAGGCCAAACTGGGCCTGGGTCTGTCATTTAGCCAGCACATAAGTTCTAATTTTTTAAAAAACTAATTCAGCTGGAAGGAGTATGCCACAGCTTCTACCACTCCCCGTTGTCTTAATGGGACGAGTTAACATATTTACAGTTATCCTCCTGGGCTCTGAAGGTATTGGAATTTGTAGCTCTTGGATTAAATGACCTTCAGAGTGTCTTTCAGCTCTGAAATTCCATAGTTTTTTCATGTCTATTTTACAGATGATGAAAACTAAGGCCAGAGGTACACTGTGTTTGTCCAACATCATACAGCTTGTTAATAACCAAGTTGAATTTGGTTCTCTGACCCCCAGCTCAGGACTTCTTGTAAAGATTACATATTCTCAGGGTCAAGAAAAAGGAAAGGACCCTCAATAAGCAGAACTTACACTTGAATCCCATCAGAAAACACCTCTCTGTACAAACAGTGCTGTAGTCATGACAATTCATAAAAGAAACCACCAAGAACAAGATACAAATTCTATACCACAAAAACAAATGCTTGGAGAGGAATTCACTCAGCACCCATGAAACTTCTGTGTCTGAGACATCCTGAAATTCTTGGTAACTCCAATGAGGGAGGCTATCAGAGATAAAGTCACTCTGGTCAACTTTTTGGAGGTTTTCCCAATCCCTTCTATCAGAGGGTATCAGGATAAAAGAAGTGAAACAAAAATGTTGACTATTTCTTTCCTAATTTCAGAATCCTGAGTTCATAAAACAAGGTAAGCACTTCGTATATTATGGGCTTCTGCATATTAACTGAGTGATTGGTTGATGGATTTACTTAATAACTATTATTTTTTTAATATAAATTTATTTATTTATTTTTGGCTGCGTTGGGTCTTCGTTGCTGTGCGTGGGCTTTCTCTAGTTGTGGCGAGTGGGGGCTACCCTTTGTTGCAGTGCGTGGGCTTCTCATTGCAGTGGCTTCTCTTGTTGCGGAGCACAGTCTCTAGGCACGCGGGCTTCAGTAGTTGTGGCACGCAGGCTCAGTAGTTGTGGCTCGTGGGCTCTAGGGCACAGCCTCAGTAGTTGTGGTGCACCGGCTTAGCTGTTCCATGGCATGTGGGATCTTCCTGGACCAGGGATCGAACCCGTGTCCCCTGCACTGGCAGGCAGATTCTCAACCACTGCACCATCAGGGAAGTCCCTTAATAACTATTCTTGAACACCAATTATGTGTCTAGGACTATTCCTTGCACTCAGAGATATGGCAGGGAACAAAATGGACAAAAATCTGTCTTCCTGGAGCTCACAGTCTAGTGGAGCTTATATTATAATGTTATTATATTTAAAATTCTAGATATTAAAAATAAACACACAGGCAAATTATGTAGTCTATTAGGAGGCAAGATACCATGGCGGGAGATGGGGCGTTCAGAGAGTGCAGGCGGGAATTCCTTCAGTTTGCCTACAGTCCCGTGGGGACAGCGAAGGTGGAAAGGCACCTTACTGAGCACCACCAGAGGAAAGGGCACAGCCAGGGCCAATGGGTAGAGACTACGGCTTAGTAGAAAGTTTCTGATTTCTCACCTCAAAAATGGGATTCGTAATATGATGTACTTCACACGGTTTTGTGGGATTAAACAGAATAATGTTACAAAGTCCTTGACACAGCACCTGGGACACTTATCCAAGCTTATCATGCACCGATGTGTCCCATGAATAAAGGGCATGAGTAGTTTCTTCCTCTCCAGGGCACTAATTATTGGGGTGGGCTGGGGACATGTTAAGGAAAGAGGAGAGAGTGGGTCCATCCAGGTGCCTGGTATGAGAGGTTATAGTCAAACCTCACCTCTTTTACTAACCTTGAGCAACCCACTAACTCACTCGGCTTCCTCATCTGTAAAACGGAAAAATAATAATATCTACCTCGCAGCATTGTTGAGGGGTTTAAATGAGGTCATGCATATGAACCGTCTGGCACATGCTCAGTAATGTCTGTTGATGTCATCATCGTTATTATATGTCCCCTAAGGTCTACGCCATGACTGTGAAAAGGAGACTGGAGGACCACCTGGCTGCTGGGGGCCCTTAAAGGGCTGAAGGGGGATGGTCTCAATGTTGATCATACAGTAGCTTGAAAACATCAGTCAGACAATGTCCCTCCTCTGCTTGTGACTCAAATTCACCCAGTGGAAAAGCCCAGGTCCTTATGGTGCCTACAAGGTCCTATATGACCTGCTATCAGACTACTGCTACTCCCCCCTCACTTGTTCTGATTCAGACATAAGCCTGTTCTGTCCCAGGGCCCTTGCACTTGCTATTTCCTCTGCTACAATGTCCTTCTCTTCGGGATCTGCAAGGACCACGTCCTCACTTCCTCCAGGCCTCTGATCAAAAGCCATTTAGCAGGAAGGCTTTCCACGACCATCCTACTTAAAAGACCCACGACTCCTTCATCACCTTTCTCTTTTATTTTTCTCCATAGTGGTTATCTCCACCTGACATAGTATATATTTTCTTAGGCTTTTTAGTGCGTCTTTGCCACTAGAATGTAAGCTTCATTGCAGAATCTCTAGGTGCTTGACATGTGTTAGGTACTCATTAAATATTTGTTGAATGAATAAGTGAATAAGACATCCTGAATAGGTCCCTGCTTCTCAGATGTCACCGGATTGTCCTTTGCATCCTGAGGGCTGCAAGATCCCCAGCTGTTTGAGGACACGGAGACCCTGAAGTGTGCTGAGAAGCAAAATACATGCTATCTGCACCATGGAGTTCAAATACTTGCATTCTAGCCAGAGCTTTGCCTCTGTGTACTTTCCCTTCTCTGAGCTTCAGTTTATCCAAGTATAAGATGGATTCATAGTGAGATTCTGCACAGGGGTCCCCAAAGGGCTGTTGGGAGGGGAGGATATGAGAGGGTGGTTGTGTCGATCGAATTCCAGGCCCTCTTCCTCGCCCTGCACCCAACCACAGAAGCTCCCCATTCATCAGCTTTATTACCGGATTCTATGGTACCTTTCATTTGCAGGGAAAAACGTTATCTGATGCTTAAAAAAAACAAATTCAAAGCAGGTAAACTGGATGCTGCCTTAGGTCCCTTCCTGCACCAGAATTCCTGGACTCCTACAGTGGCTTTGAACAAAAGCATTTCCCTTTTTCCAGTCTCAGGAGCCTCCTGAGCCCCACAGACTCACCTGGGACATGTGAGTCACCTCAAACCAGCGCAGGATGCCCGGAAGCTTGTACGCGGTCACAAAGGAGGTCCTCTCGATCCACATCGACTGTCCCGTGGGCAGGGGTGGCAAGGGCAGGAAAGTAACACACATGAAACCTGACCATCAGAGTTTGGTGGGAACCCAGCCAGGCCCCCAGGCCTCCTATCCACCCGGAATCAGAATAAAAATGACAAGACTCAGAAATACACTCCCACCTTACCCTGAAGAATTCTTTCCCAAGGTGAAGTTTAAGTTTTCCCTGGATTTAGGTCCAGTAAGTTTTAACCTGGGTCTCTGAACAGGCAGAAGTTTGAATGCATATTGAATATTGAATGCATCCACCTGCATTTTCTGGGGGGAGGTCTACGGTGTTCATCAGACTCTTCAAGGGGCAGTGACTCCCCCAGTGCAAAGAATCACAGTCCAAGGGAAAGAGCTGAGAGAGACCTGGGGCTGTCTCCTCGTGCCAGCCTCGGCCCTCGGGAATAGAAGACAGGTAGGTCCTGGCTGGGAAACACACAGTGGCACTGGGGACTGTGAACTCCCTGTGGCTGAAAGGTGCATCTCACGCCAGGCCTGGGTCGTTATCTTGAGAGTGGAGAGGCTCAATCAAGGAATGAGAAAACAAACCCAACGGAAGAGCCTGGAGAATGCGTGTCATCGTACCAATGGAAGTTAGTGTTCCTTCCTTTGGCTTTGGATCAGATGCCCTCCCAATTCTGATTCTGGCAGGTGCAGGCTCTGGTTGGTAAAGGAGGCCCTGGGCAACGATCAAGGCTGCCAAAGGGTAGGGGAGGGGATACTTACGGCAAACTCATTCTCAGGGTCAACGGTCCCCCTGCGCACTGGCCGGGAGTAGTGGAACTTCTGCACGTAGTTGGACTTATAAAAGCTGCAAGACAGGAAGAGGCTGAGGCTCCTGATAGCAAAACCTGCCCTGACCTGACCCTGTACTGTCCAGGGAGGCCCACTACAGTAAACTCCAGGTCTGGCAGAGTCCTCGCTGAAACATTTAAATCCAGGCTTTCCTTGTAAGATGATTTAGAAGCCAGTCGGTCTTATGCCCTCATGAGAACATAGCACCCCTTAGGGTACCCCCAAAGTTGGAATTCTATCATTAACGCACATAGTAGTGCCTGGGTTATTGTTTCTTGTGATCTCAATGAAGGGTCTGGATACATCTAAGGTCCTAGGCTAATGTCTCAGGGGTATCTTCCAAGGATCTCTTAAGGTGTCCCAGCCATCCCCCAAATCACTCTCCCTTGAACCTCTAGGGCAGTTCTAACATCAGGACCAGCAGAGCATGTTGCTAGCTGTATGGTGGTCATCCCCTGCCCAAGGGTGCCTGACCGAGAGGTGACGGGAGGCTGAGCTCCAAGCTGAGCCTGAGTATCTGCTCAGCCGCCTGCACTGGCGTGAGGCTGCTTCTCCCCGCAGGAACAGGCCTTTCCTCTCACAAAGGAGCTCCTGCTTCCAACGGGTCTTCCCAGAGGAGAGGCCTTTTCCTAAGCTACTCAAGGTGCTAAACTGGGTGCCTGGGCCTGAGTGGGGTGAGCCAGACAGCTTGGAGTGGGGGCAGCGTGGTGCCCCGCAGATCCCACAGATGCCCTGCTTTGTTGCCTCATCCCTGACCTTGCGATCTGGTATTAAACAGATCACACCTGCCTTCATGCTGCTTCCTCTAATGTCCCCTATTTAATTTTATTATTTATTTTATTTTATTTTATGTTTTGGCTGTGCCTCACAACTTGTGGGATTTTTGGTTGTGCCTCACAACTTGTGGGTTGTGAGGCCAGGGATTAAACCCGGGCCCTCAGCAGTGAAAGCGCTGAGTCCTAACCACTGGATGGCCAGGGAATTCCTCTAATGTCCCCTTTTTACATCGTAACCTGAACACAACCATTGTCAATGCACGACCTTAACAAACGCCTAAAAGACGTCCCTCTGGAGAAAGTGCTCGGCCTGAGCACCGTCCCTCTGTCTCCCACCTGCCTGTCGCCTGTCTGCCCATGCTCTCTGGCTGTGGATTTCTGGAGCCACTCTGGGATCAACCTGAGCAACCGGCTCTCCACGTCCACTTCAGCGAAGCCCAGTGCTGCTTCCTGAGGACTTGCTCTGCCACAAGGCGAGTCGCTCCCCCGGCCATCTCTGGTGTCAGCCTTTTCAGGGGCAGAGCCCAGAGGGGTCATGGGAGAGGCGATGCTTCTCCCAAGAGGAAAAGGGAGGACAGGCTGGCTAAGATAGGGAAGGAACTAGAAGACACCACGGCCTGTCCTGCCACCAGCTCGGCCTGGCAGCCCCATGGGATGCTCCTCCCCAACTCTCCCTCCCCTGAGCTGTGGGGCTTACTTCATAATCTGGTCAGGCACCGGCTTATTCTTGAACCTTGGGTGTTCATCCAAGACGGGCTGGACAGTGAAACACTGGATGTCTGTGATTCCTGCAGTTAAGAGTTCACAACGTCTCGGTCGGGGGGACAGTTCCAAGCACAGCAGGTCCCAGGTGAGACCTCCCAGGACAGTCCTTCCGGGCCCAAGTTTTTAGTGAGTGACCAACCTCAGGGTGCTGGCTGCCAACTAGGTCCTAGTGACCAGTTAGCAGTCACCGTGGTCCTTATCAGAGCTACCTGTCACTTGCAACCCATGCCAGGGCTCAGCCTCTGCTAACAGTTGGTTAGTAGTCCTTAATTCTCATTATCATTGCTATATTACTATCATTAGCAAGAATAAGGCCTAATGCATTTATAGCTGTCCATCAACTGCAGCGCTCATCTCCCCACGGTCTCCTTTCATCTCTCCGGTTTTGCTGAGCAGCGTCGTTAACGTAAATCATACTTTCCAGAGACAAGGACGTCAAGGTTAAAGAAGCTGGACAACCTGTTGAAGGTCACACAGCTTGTGAGCACAGAGCAAGGGCCTGTATTGGGGTCTTTTAACCCTGAGCTCAGGGTTCTTTGATTCCAGACTTCTATTCAGTGCAGCCCTCTGACCAGCAGCATCACCATCACTTGAGAGCTTGTTAGAACTGGTGAATCTCAGGTCCCACCTCAGACCTACTGAATCAGAGTCTGTATTTTATAAGATACTCAGGTGATTCATATGCACGCTCCAGTTTGAGAAGCACTGATTTAGAGAAGGCAAATACATTCATTTTGTACTCCAACTCTGAAAGTTTGAGAGTAACTGTCTGGGGCAGGAATGTAAGGCCATGTCCAGGCTCAGTGGGAAAGAGTTCCATGATCGATTAGTGATGCCTGCCATGGGCACAGGATACAGAAGAGGCACCATGTGTGCCAGATCTCTGTCATGCCTATTCTAGACCTTTATTCATTGTAAATCAATAATATGGCAAGCCAAATAAACAAGGTCAGTAGTCACTGGTCCCATCCCTGGACCTTACTTCCCTTTCCCTACCTTCCATGGCTTCTTTACCCATCTCTCTTCTTCAGGTATCCAAGTACTCTCATCCCTCTATTCTACCTGATGACCACCGTAACTCCAAACACTCTTCCCCTAAGCCTGACACTTCTGCCAACTAAGGAAACACAGACTCCTCTTGTTGGAATTCAAAAATGCCAGTATTTGAATATGGAGTATTCAGATATTCTAATATGATTCCAACTCATTTCCCACCGTTATCTCTGAGTATCCAACAGACTATACTGTTCCCTTTGTTTGGACTATTTCCCCATAGCTCCATGAACATTCAATCTATCCTCATCCAGGTGTCCTTTTCCTTCCTGACCCTCCAAAGCAATGCATCTGTACTTAGGACTCTTATCTCTCCAGCTCCCTCTCTTCTCCCTTCTGTTGCTTCCCCACCAGACTGTGAGCTTTCTGATGCAGAGGCTAGGGCTCTTTCACACATAAGAAATGGCCAAAATATAATTCCAAGTTAAATTTAATTCCCCTCCCCCAATAAGTTCACTTCATACTAATGTCTTGGGGCTTTAACTGTTTTATCTTTTAAGAGTATTTCCACATTAAATGAGAGTGCCTCAGAGAGAGACAGAGAGACACAGACAGACAGACAGACACACACACACACACACACACACACACACGCACACAGAGGAGAGGGCAAGAGCAAGCAATACTTAACACAAATGAATAAACCTCACTGGAAGGATTTCCATAATCAGGAAAACTACCTTCCTTCTCAAGTCAAATAGCAAACAGCCTTCTCTGGGAGGGAAATCACCCTGGATTAAGTCTAGAGCAGGACTGGCAAACTATGGCCCTCGGGTCAAATCCTGCTCACTGCCTGTTCTTGTATGGCTCACAGCTAAGAATACTTTTTATATTTTAAAATATTTGAAAAAAAGAGTATTATGTGACGTGTGAAAATATATTAAATTCAAATTTCGGTGTTCATAAATATAGTTTTATCGGGGCACAGTCATACCCGTCCATTTATGTACTACCTACGGCTGCTCTCCCACCACAGCAGAGTTGAGTAATTGTGACAGAGGCACATGGCCCACAGAGACTAAAATATGTCCTATCTGGTCCTTTACAGAGAAGTCTGCCAACCCCTGTTTTAAAGTAGGTTCTAAACCATGTCTACTGATCTTAGCAATTGGACTTGGACCAAGAGAAGAATCCAGACCTGTCCTGGAGAAGCCAGTGACATCAGAGCCCTCCGATCACATCCAGCAGGATGCATGGCTTGACTCTCTCACCATGTGTTGAATGTATGCATGGAACCATGTTGAATCTATACATGGAACTGTAGCCCCAAGGTCTAGCCAGAGGAGAGGGCGGGGGACAGGAGACACCCAACAAAGAGACCTTTGCTTTCAAATGTCTTCCACGACTTGGATACCTAAGTGAGAAGACATGAGATCTGTCCCCTTTTCAAACTGCTTGTCAGCTTTGCAACACGTAAAGGCAAGAGAACAGAGCCTTAAGAGCTTAGATTTTGGCAAAAATCCGACCCGAGTTCAAATCCTAGTTCCATCAATTCCTGGGACCTGGTGTAAGCTGCTTACATTTTCTTGAGCCTCAGTTTTCTTATTTGCAAAATGCAGAGTAATACTACCCAACTCACAGGATTACTATGAGGATAAAGATGAAACAAGGCATGAAAATGCCTGGTACGCTATCATGTTACAATAGTTAATAAAGAACATTCTGTTCATTCATCTTAAACAAAACAAGGGCATTACAGAAAGAATGCAGACTTTGAGACAGATCTTGGGGTTCAAATCTCAACTCCGTCATTAACTAGCTTGGTAACCCTAGGCAAACCACCTTACCTCTCTGCTCTGTATGTTCCTTCTCTATGAAATAGGGAAAATCAATACCCACCTAAGAGGGTGGTATGGGGATTAGAAAAAGTAGTTACAGGACACTCAGTCTCATGTGTGGCATGAAGAGGGTATTTAGCAGATGTCAGCCCTCCCGCTTTCCCTTTTCTACCTGGTTCCTGGAGCTGCATCAAGCCTGTGTATAATGACGTGGCCCAGTCACACGGGTTCTCCCCTCCCACCACGAGTTAAAAGGTCACAGAGGGGCTTCCCTGGTGGCGCAGTGGTTGAGAGTCCGCCTGCCGATGCAGGGGACACGGGTTCGTGCCCCGGTCTGGGAAGATCCCACATGCCACGGAGCAGCTGGGCCCGTGAGCCATGGCCGCTGAGCCTGCGCATCCGGAGCCTGTGCTCCGCAACGGGAGAGGCCACAACAGTGAGAGGCCCGCGTACCGCAAAAAAAAAAAAAAGGTCACAGAGTTGTTCAACACCAGGATATCCACTTAGAAGGGCCTTAGTACTAATCCCATGTCTCGCCTATAACCAAACTCCCATTTGTAACCAGCCAGGCCCACCACCGGTTGCATTTCCTCCTGCAAACAACCATAGTCGAGCAGGCCTGAAAGGCAGGCGAGCACAACGAAAAGGTTACAGATGCATATTTATCACCCGAGGGGAGAATATGTGGATTAAGGTTGGGCAGACTTAGCAGACCGGCCATGCGATCTGTCAGCCCCGTTTTAAAGGATGTAACTTAATTTGTGCTACAGGGTGCAACACAGGAGCCAGGCTAGGTTAACGTACCCCCTCCCGCATCGCTCAGCTGTCTGCCTTATCCTTGGGTCTGTACCCTCTCTGACCCCCCGAGCCCTGACCCAGCCCAGCATCAGAACTGGCCTTATGAACATTATGCTTTGCTGCAATGGAGCCCATTTCCAGCAGGCTCTACCCAACCTCACTAGCACCGTCTCCTGTCACCTTGGCCTTCTGTGTGCTCCAGAGAGCTGGCTCCATCGGTGCCTCCCTCCCTCCTTCCTTTCTCTATCTATCTCCTCTTTCTTTTTCCTTCTCTCTTGTTTTCTTTCTCTTTCTGTTAACCAGCAAGTATTTTCTGAGAGTTGGCTTTGGGGATTACTGCAGTGAGCAAGGCAGTGCAGGTCTCTGCCCTCCCAGAGCTTCTGTTCTAGTTCTATCTTTGAAAGCACAACAGATAACGACAGATTGAGATCAATTCTCTAAAGCAAACAAACAGGGTTTGAGATAACAGAGTCCAGAAGCCTTCCGATAGGGTGACCAGGGAAGGCCTCTTGTGGGAGGTGACACTGAGTTAGGATCTGATGGGTGACAAAGGAGCTGGGGGAAAGGCATTCCAAGCAGAGGGAAGAGAAAATGCACAGGCCCAGAGGCTGGAACAAGCTGGGTGTGTTTAAGGAACAGAGACAAGATCTGTGTGGCCAGAGAGAAAGGGAAGGAAGAGTCGGGGGCGATGACATGGGAGACACAGGAAGGGGTCAGATGATGGACAGACAGCCTTGCAGGCCTTGGTCAGTTTTGATTTTATTATAAGGGCAATGGGGCACCATTTCAGTTCTTGGAACCTTTGCTTTTGCAGATGATGGTTCTTCCCTCTGTCTGGGACATTCTTCCCACCTCCCACTAACCTCTGGCTCATTACTCACCTTCAACATCGCCTTCCTCAAGGAAGCGTTCCCTGCCCTCCCAATCACGGCAAGCTGAAGGGCTTTCTTTTAGCATTGATCACATTTTTCTAAATGCATATTTAACAATGCAATTAGCTGTTCAACGTCTTTTACTTGCTAGACTGAAAGCTCCCTGGAGGTAGAACCACTTTGTGAGTGTAGTCTCCAATGCCTTGCACAAGGCTTGGCAGAGTCAGGGCTGGTAGTACTCATCACAAGAATGAAGGAATGAGTGAGTGAGTGAATGTATCAATGAATGCAACATTTAGAGTTTCCTGAGATGGGTTCTTTTTGGATCCCACACTGGACACTAATATTGGCACCACTGCAATGATTCTGGCAGGAGTTCTGAGCTCTAAGACGGGGCTCTGTGGACTGAAGTCCCGGCAGGGCTGCTGCCCACCCCTGGCCCTTGGCTGGGGCATTCTTTAAGGATACACTGGCCTGGGGCATTCTTCACATCATCCCCGGGGGCAGAGGTTGTGTTCATCTTCTCTGCGTTGGGGAACTGGCTCATCAGCTGCATCTGGAAATCTTCTCTTCGCTCATACTCCTTCCCTCGGTAGATGAACACTTTGTTCTGAAGAGAAATGACACCCATCAGAGATCCCAGGGCCCAGGCTTGGAGGAGATGGTTCAAGCAAAGCTGGGAGGCTTGTCATGAGCACAGGGCGGTGGTGACCTTCTATAGATCTCTCCACTCTCTGTTTCTCCCCAAGGGAAAGAAAGGAAGAGCTCAAGTCACTGACCTTCTAGCTAGACGCACCACTTCTTTAAAAAGATGGGTTCTAAAGGGAGAGGAGATCATGCATGCTGAGAACTTTTTCTTCAAACAATCTTATGTGCAGCTTCCAGAGTAATTCCTCACTCAGCTTTCACTGTGTCACACCCACTCTCCCATTTACATGACCATCAAGTTTCCCTCCTGCCTTTAATGGACCATGTGGGCTGGACCTGTGGGCTGGAAGGGACCAGCATTCAGGTCCTTCATCACTTGGATCCATGGAAACACACTCTTTATTGTTCCTTGACCATGTTAGCTTCTTTTAGACTGGTAGTTTTCAAACAGGGGGTGACTTTGCCTCCTAAGGGATGCTGGCTATGCCTGGAAACATTTTTTGGTTGTCACAGCTCCAGAGAGGGCCACTACTGGAACCTAGTGGGTAGAGGCCCAGGATGCTGCTAAACATCCTTCAATGCACAGGACAGGCCCTCACAGCTAAGAGTTAGCTGGTCTAAAATGTCCAGAAAGCTGAAGGTGAGAAACCCTGTTTTAGACCATATCTGTGCCACTGTGCTGCCTCTAATGGCCCCTCAATTCTTCTGTCCAAACCCATGTCTGCCACTGACCTTTATATATCAGTGTTTCCAAACCTGGCCTCTCATCACAAAAGCCTAGGAGCCTTCTAGAAGTTCAGATTCTCGGGCCTCACTCCAGACCTGCTGAAATGGAGTCTGTGGGAGTGGGACCCAGGAACATGAACTTTTAACAAGTTCCCTAGGGGTGTGTGACGCAGGATCAGGTGTGGGAAGTCATCTCTATTCCACACAGGAAAACTTCACTAGCTCCCCCCCTGCAGCTCTCTCCAGAGGGCCACCCTGACTGCCACACCGATTGGTAATGGTGAGTGGTTTATCTCCTTGACGAGACTCAATCAGGTGAGGTCAGGTTTCTTTTGTATCTCCCTGACCTCAGGATTGAACCACAGACTCAGAGACCAGAAGGGAAGCCTTCTGCTGACCTAACGCAACTCTCTCCATGATGAATCAATAATCCAGGAAAACAGCAGTGACACTGTGCTCCAGGGATCCCTAAGGGTCCCCAAGACCCCGTCAGGGCCTCACAAGATTAAAACTCTTTTCATCACAACAGCCATTTTCCTTTTTCACTCTCATTCTCTCATGAGTATACATTTAAGGCTGCATGATGTGTGGTATCACAACAGATTGAATGCAGAAGCAGATATAAGAATCTAAGCTGCCTTCTCTTAATCTAGATATTTAAGAGATTTGCAAAAATATGAAACAATCTCACTCTTTGCACTAATTTTTTATTGGAAAATATAACCATTTTCATAAAGATCTAATTTATGTTAACATATGATGGGTTTATTCTTCTTATTTTTAAATAAATTGATACAGTTTATCCTCCGTGTCTTCAGGTTCTTAATGCACGGATTCAACCGTGTATCAAAAATATTTGAAAAAAAAATCCAGAAAGTTCCAAAAGGCAAAACTTGAACTTGCTGCACTCCAGCAACTATTTACATAGCATTTACACTGTATTTGGTATTGTAAGTAGTCTAGAGGTGATTTAAAGCACTTAGGAGGTTATATGCAAATACTACACTATTTTATACAAGGGACTTGAGTACTGGATTTTGGTACCTGCAGAGGGTCCTGAAACCAACTCCTGGTGGATACCAAGGGACAACTGCATTTAAAAATCTTCTTAGCTTTAATTTTGAGTATCGTCAATGTAGACAGATAAAGTCTACAAATACGGAAGTTCTTCAGGGGCCTTGACCATTTTTCAGAGAGAAAATGGCCCTGAGACCAAAAGGTCTGAGAACCAGTGCTCTGCAGGGCCTGCTGGGTAGCAGAGCTCCCCCAGCCTCTCTGAGCACCTCATTCCCAGTACGGGGTGCTCACTACCTCACAAGGCAGCTCTGGTTGCTGTGTATGTAGAGAAACACGGGGGGTGGGCGGCTGAGGCGCTGATGACGGAGGGGGATTGGGGAGTGTGTGAAGGTGGGGACAGCGTTCAGACAGAGAAGGGCACAGGTTCTGAGCACAAGCAGAGCCTCAAAGCACAGAGGGAGAGCCGGGATGCCAAGGCCGCGGGTCCCTGGCCTGTGTCTGCATCACCCACAGACTTACCCGGAGAAAGGAGGGGAAACCCTGGCCGTAGTATCCCACAGCAAAGTAGTCTGGCTTGGGTCTGAGGATTTTCATGATGTTTTCGTAGAATTTTGCCTGCTGGACCTGAAAGAAGAAAACTCATAGCTTGTGACAACACAGATGTGTATTAAAGGCATATTCAACTCCAAGAGGCCACAGCTAAGATGGGATCATTCCACCAGAACCAATGTGCTGAGTGCACATGTTTGCAGAGTCATGGAACTGTCTGTAATCATAACAGTAAAAGCGGTAACCAGATACCCTGTTAATCACTCTACCTGCACCAGCACATTTACTTGCATTGCCCTCATGACAATCCCATGGAATGGTATCTCTGTTTTGCAGATAAAGAAATGGTATCTCACAGCGCAGCCAGGAAGTACAGAACTGAATCCAGCCAGCTGTTCAGAGCCCCCAGCAGCATCGTCACTCCACTCTCACTGGAAGTGTGTTTGTGACGGCCTATGGATGGATAAGTGTTTCCGGATATAGATGTCTTCCTGTGTATGCACACCTAACATATTTCATCAATTCCAAGAGGTGTGTGTTTTTCATATTTTAACGTCTTTGAAAATAGTTTGTGTTTTACTTTACACCTAATGGCATCTCCCAATTGCTATTAACTGGAGAGAAATCATGATGGGGCATGTAAAATAGAATGGTGCATCTTAAACTGGACACAACATGGAAGATAAATGTGTGAGGCCCTGGACATGAAGCCTGTGCGATGTGGGCTTGGTGCATGGATGTGCATGCCCATCAGCATGTGCATGAACGTATACTGGGTACGTGTGTGTGCACGGATGTGTGCTCTGTGTGTGCCTGTGCACTGCACACATTTAGAAGGCGTGCGTGCCTCCACACCCACAAACAACTATGTGGACAGACTCAGGTAGATATAAGTGTTTCTTGGTGCAAGTAGTGTGTGTGTTTGCATCATACCTTAGAACACTATAATCCTTGCCCATCCCCCCACCAGAAAAAGCTATCAATCTTCTTCCAACATTCTGACTCTCGTTTTACTGTTCCCTACAAACAGCTGGACTGGCATCTCAAAATGGCCTCAGATGGGGCCCTGGGGTCCTGGCTCTCAGGCCAGCGGGAAGAGAGTGGGGGATGCAGCCAAAAAGTTCTGCATTTTCCCTGCATGGGTCACTCCCACCCCCAAGCCCTGGCCTCTGCAGCATAAGCAGGATAGGCTGGCTTCCCCCCACTTTCCACTGGCACCAGCAAATCACAAGCTTCGAGGAGCTAATGGGGATGGCCAGATGGGGAGCATTTTAATGTGATTTACCTGTTAATCAGAAAGCACGCATTTGCGTTTTTATTTAATTGGCCTATCGATTTGTGGGAATTTTCCTGCAAATGTAGCACAGTGTTTACTGGGTGGGCAACAGCAGCAGCCCCAGCGCCAAGCAGGTACTTAACGCTCCATCTGAGAAGCTGATGAGTTTTCCCAGAAGACCTCCCTTTGGAAATATTCCTAACTGGGAGGGAGAAGCTCAGCACAGCCTGGCTCAGCTCAGGCCTTACTTCCATTCCTTTCCTGGTGTCCTAACCCTATGTGGCTTCCCGCCCCGCCTCCCCCTCTCCCCAGACTCTCTGCTGAGCCGAGGCCCTGAGCACCCAGCCTCCAGGGCAGTCAGCTCCCCCTGGGGACAGCTTACCAGGTTCTGGCTCAGCAGCTCATAGTCAAAGATTTCCATCTCATACTGTTCCGCCAGCTCCTTGCACAGACTGATGGCCTCTTCCCACATCTACGAGGAAGGTCGTGGAGACAACGGTTAGGGGGACCTCCAGGCTTGCAGAGCCCTTGCTAAGGAAGGGACCAGGGCAGCTCTCTCCTGGGACTGAGCCACGGGCCTTACTCCGGCCCGGACCCAGTCCCACACCCAGGGAGCTGAGCGTTTCCCAGGAAGCAGACCTACCCTCTGCCTCTCACCCTAGTTTCGTGATAAATAATGGAACACCCGCAGACGAGGCTGAGTACTTATTTACATGCTCTCGGGATCTTCACAACCACCCTGAGAGGTGACTAGTAGCATCTGCATTTCCCAGGTGAGAAATGGAGGTTCAGATCAGCAGAGCATCTGCCCCAGGTCAAATGCCCAACCAAAAGCAGGGCCAGGATGCACACCTGAGTGTGACCCTCGACCTTGTGCTTAATTCCCTCCCTTAGAAGTTGAAGTGTTCAGTAAATGAACATTTGACTGCCTCAGCTCCCTGTGTGCAGGTGGGGCAGGGAGGTGGTAACCCCATTTCCCAAAGAGAAATGGTTCACAAAGAAGTAAGAGGGCAGCGAGTTTCCAGGGACAGCGTTGAGGTCAGATCCAGTTCTCCTGATGTTTGCTCTTAGGATCTTTCCACTCTGCCAGTCCGTCACTTTCTTTTTTCCTTTGGCCAACTTTCTTCCCTCCCTCCCTTCCTCCCTCCCTCCCTCTCTTTCTCTCACTTTTTAAGAAAATTGTGGTGAGGACACAACCTGAGATCTACCCACTTAACAGATTTTTAAATGCACAGTACAGAATTGTTAACTATAGGCCCAATGTTGTACAGAAGATGTCTAGAATTTATTCATCTTGCGTAAATGGAACTTTATACCCATCACTTCTTAACGGTGTTATTTAGGGTGAGTGTGCAGGGGGCAGCATGAAAAAGAGTGATGAAAACTTTTTTTAAATAGGTCTTTTCCATCTTAAAAAAAAATTCTGAAAAACAAACTCTGGACAGAGGGGATCCTTTTCATCTGCTCCGTTTTGACTGAAACCAATAGATTATCATTCCATCCTTGATCAAAGGGTCAGCAACCTCTGCAGAGAGGCAGAGGGAGGTGCTGGGTGGGCTGGAGATCTCTGGCAATCTCAAGGGACACCCATTACATTTCACATTTGGTTTAAAATGGAAGATGCACCTTAATGGAAAAGCTGGGGGAGGTGGGGGAGGAGAGAGGCGAGGTTGCCAAAACACAGTGTGTGCTTTGTCGCAAAAGTGCTCTCTCTGCATCCAAGCATAAAAATAAATAAAGGCAAGTGCTGGGTGGAGGAGCCATGGCTGTAAACCCATGGACAGCTTAGTGAGCAGCATAAAAATGCTTTATGTGCCAAGAGGAATCAAGTCCACAGACCAGGCTGGGCTGAGGCTTTTTTTTTTAATTTTATTTTTGGCTGCGTTGTGTCTTTGTTGCTGCGCGTGGGTTTTCCCTAATTGCGGTGAGAGGGGGCTACTCTTTGTTGCAGTGCGCGGGCTTCTCACTGCGGTGGCTTCTCTTGTTGCGGAGCACAGGCTCTAGGCATGTGGGCTTCAGTAGTTGTGGTGCGTGGGCTCAGTAGTCGTGGCTCAAGGGCTCTAGAGCGCAGGCTCGGTAGTTGTGGCACACGGGCTTAGCTGCTCCACCGCATGTGGGATCTTCCCGTGTACCCTGCACTGGCAGGCGGGATCGAACCCGTGTACCCTGCACTGGCAGGCGGGATTGAACCCGTGTACCCTGCACTGGCAGGCGGATTCTCAACCACTGTGCCACCAGGAAAGTCCCTGGGGCTTTCTTTAAAACCCCCAGGCCGGGCCAGGGGACTGTTTAGCTCAAGTGGAGGTCTTTGCCAACTTCCCACCATAATATGCCAGAAATACTCTCCCCAAGTGTTAAGAGATCACTAAGGGACCAAGGAGGGGGACAGGCAGGGAGTCAGATACCTGGAATTTCCTTCAGGTCTGTCCATGTGGTCACTAAGACCTCTGACAGTCCCTGATCCTTGAGTCTCATACATTAGTTACTGAGCATCTGCTGGCTTCTGGGCATGGTATACACTGACGGAACAGTGATAAAAATGGCCAAGACACAGTCTCTGCTTTCATGAAATAGAAGTGGGTAAAGAACACACATAAACAGATGTACTAGTTGGGTTTTGAGGGATATAGAGGAGTCCACCAGGTAATGACAGATGGACTTATGGAGTAGAAAGTCATTGTGTGTGTCTAGATCAGTGAGTCTCCATGAGGGGAGATATGCGGCAAGGAAGTTAAAGGGATGCTAAAGAGTTTGGGCTTCATTCTAGAAGCTACGACAGCAGTGGCTTTCAGGGTGAGCTATACCCATCCGCCCCCTCCTCTCTGCTCCCAAAGTACTTTAATACCACCCTGTTCCCGCCTCCTTCCCCCGTTATTGCACAACACCAAAGGGTTGTGTGCAAAGAAAGATGATAATCGGTATGTCTGCTTTGCCCACTAGATAATAAGCCCCTTGACACTGGGGATTATGCCTTTTCCCTCTCTGCTCAGCGCAGAGTGGGTTGAACTGGCTAGCTGGCAGAGGACAAGGCTTGACATGTCCTTTTGGGGCTTTCACACTGTGACCGACTTAGCGTCAGCTCATAAACCAAGAGTAAGCTCTGACATCAAGTCAGCAGGACAGGAGGTTCCAGGGATGGCAGAGCCTCTGCCCTCAAGAGGCTTATAATTGTAAATTATGAAGACAGTGTCCTCCAACTGCTCAACTCCTGGGAATTTATAAGCCCTTCCACAGACATTACCTCATTTTATCTTTCCAGGGAAGGGGGGAAGATCAGACTAAGACAGATGCAATGAACTGCAGTGACAGATCAGGCCAAAATTAAGTATTAAATTGTGTCTTGATGAACTGTAAGAGGCCTTGCCGTTCAGAGCAGAGGCAGAGGTGTACGGAAGCTGGAGGACTCAAGAAAAACTTGACAGAGGAAGCGGCCAGTCAACTGGGGCCTCGAGGGCAGAGTAGGTAATAATGATGACAATTAAAATTTAACAAGCTGCTACTACGTACCAGGTCCTCTGTTAGGTGCTCTACATGCATTTTCTCACCTAATTTTCACGATGCAACTAGGAAGTACGTACTGTTAATGTCCCACTATTATGGATGGGGAGTTGGAATCTCTGAAAGGCCAAGGAGATTGTGGGTGGTAGAGGAACGAGGCTTGAAACCCAGAGCCTGAGCACTTAACCACCATGCTACGTTTCCTACAGCATTTGGGTTGGTGTTTCCTGAAGGTCTGCTGGAGACTGGACGATGGGCAGTAGCAGGTCTGGCCAACCTCCAGACCTAACCTAACAAAACACCCTGTTCTTGCTGTTTAGAGATCAATGATGGTACCATGATGTCATTCATACATTCAGTTAATTAAGTTATTCAATATATATCTACTGGGCCCCATATGTAAGGCTCTGTGCTAGCTACGGGGCACTGAGCAGTGGACAAGGCAAGTCTCTGTGCTCATGGCCTTCTAAAGTGGGGAGCCAGACATGAGCAAGTAAAAACAAAATGATCAAGGTCATGTCTGATAGTGGTAAGTACTTTGAAGATAAGTCAGTAAGAGTGGCTCGGGGCAGGAGTGCTGCTGTGTCTCAGGTGGTCTGGGGAGGCCTCCTTCAGGACATGACATCCTTTGCTTGGGCAAAACCCTGAGCTGTGAGAGGGAGCTGGCCATGGTAAGATATGGAGGAGAAATGTTCTAAGCTGTGAAAAGCAAGTGCAAAGGCCCTGAGATGGAAAAGAGCTTGGCATAGAGCATGTGAGCAAAAGGGAGCCTGGCAGAGATGAAATGAGAGAAGTAGTCAGGGGACAGCTCATGTGGGGCCTCCTGGGTCATGGGAGGGATTGTGTAATTTGTTCTATGTGGACTGGGAGAGCCATTTGAGATGACTGTAAGCAGGACAATGGCGTGATCCAATGCATGTTTTATGATCACCGTTTCCCATATGCAGGATGATCTGTTGGGGGGAACAGAGGATGCAGGGAGATTGCTTAGGATTCACTGAGTATCCAGGTGAGCAGTGTTGGTGCCTTGAATGGAAGTGGAAGGAATGGAGATGGAGAGAAGTGATCAGACTTAGGGTCGGGCGGGAGAGCTGACCAGACCTGCAGATGGATTGGGTGTAAAATATGGGAGAGAACGGTCCTTTCTCGTAGCTAGGGTTTCCACGGAGAGAGGAAGGGCAGGGACCAATTACCTTTCCTTTGTCAAAGTAGCCTATGATGATCTCATAGAGCGTCTCCTTCAGCTGTCGGTGGGTCTGGGAGTGCTGCTGGCCTGTCTGCATGACCTGCGACGCACACTGTTCATCTGACCACTGCGGAGAGAGGACACACACAGTCACCTGGGGCAGGTGTCTCCCCTACTGCTGAGGAGTGGGAGGAAGCCCTGCAAACACCCCTGCTGGCCTCCTTGTCGCCCTGAGTGTCCATCAGAGAGATGCTGGTCTGCAGTTTCCACGGGAAGCGCCTCCTCATTTCTGTGGAGTTACACTTATTTGACTCTCCATTGGCTCATGTGAATGGCTTGTAGGATTTTTCTCTGAAACCCTGCAAGACATGGTCTCAGCACTTCAAAAGCCAAAGGAAATCTTTCAGACTTTGTCCTGCTCCAGCAGCACTTTCAAGAGAAGAAAAACAGCTCACAGGGCATGCTAATGATTTACAGTTGATGTTTGGATGTTATATAAAACAGTTGGAATGTTATGTAAAACTGCAAGACGTATCTCGGGTGTTGTTGCTGCTGAACGTGAAGGTCACTAGAAACCTTATGTGACCAGACAAAGCAGTGCAGAAAAGTAACCTGCCAGGTTAAGAATTTGGGGACACAGAACAAAACAAAATTTATTTGGCTAACTCTTTTTCTTTTTCTTCTTAACTCTTCAACTTGCTGTGAGGGCTCCATGGGGATCCCAGCATGAATCCCCTTTACTGGAAAGGCAGTACCTTGAGAAGCCAGGTGTGGAGAAGGAGTGTATAGGCAGCCTCTGTGTAATTGTCACAGTCCAGGTGAAGGTCGCGGAGTTTGTACAGGTACCTGTTTGGGGAAATATGCTAAATCACCAGGTGCAATAATAAGCAGGCAGGTGGTAGGGCCAGGCCAGAAGGAACAACTGGGTACCTCTTGGAGTCACAAGGGAGTCCTCCATTCCCTCTATCCAGACTCGCATGGATGACAATGATAGCACCTAGCACTCGTGGGGCATTTAGTGTATGACGGGAATCATGCTAAGTATTTTAAATGCCTCAGATTATTTAATCTGTCTGACAATCCTGTAAAATAGGTCCATTGAGAATTCTCATTTACAGCTAAGAAAATTCTGGCCTGGAGAAGTTAGGTAACATTCCAGCCAGTATTCAACTTGATACTGAAGACTCTACCCCATGCAATACAACAAGTAAGGGAAATCAGGGAAGGAGAAATGAATAGCTTGTCAGAGGTCACGTGCTAATGAAGAACTGGGACGTGATCCCAGTCTAACTGCCTTCAGAGCCTATGCTCTAATCATTGTACGACTCCAAGGGCATGGACAAGCCACAGCACTGTAAAGGGCAACTCCTACCCTCTCTTCAATGCTCTCTAGATGTAAAGGAACTGAATTTTCTGATAAGAAAAGGACGTGGACCAGGGGCTAGAGACTGGATATTCACGTGGAGGCCTGGAGCTGTCAGCAGAGAGAACCTACTATTCAACTGTAATCACATTCCCATCTCCCACACTTTTCCAATGTGACAATCCAGGGCTGAATCGTAGAATGAGTCTACAGTTGAAAGGTGTTAAGAACAGGACAAGAACAAAGGAAGGGAGCTTAGGTCAATTACCTGATACATAGTAAGTATTAAGGGGCAGTGAATTCACTTTTCTGCGCCTTAGTTTTGCTCATCTGTAAAATGGCAGTGCTCACAGAACCTACCTATAGAGTTGCTGGGCCTATAAAGGGACAAGCAGATCATGTATAAAAGGCTCTGTCAATGACAGCCTGCACTGCTGCTAATAAATGTGAGTATGCACCGAAAGTGATTAGCCCGTAGCCAGTGCTGAGCAGTGACAGCTATTATCTATTATCCTTGTGAACCACGTTCTTCTACAAAACATTCCCTCCTGCCACTGCTGGAAACAGAATCCAGAGCCAAAAAAAACCCCACTGCTTTGGTGACTTGCATGTCATCGGGAGCGTTTATTTAAACCCAGCTCTTAGTAATGTGGTGAAGGGAAGAGGCTGTGATGTGATGCCCTTGGTCCCTCCTCCAAGAGGAAGGGCGCTGTCTGTAACCGTGCCAATATGCTGCCTTGGCTATCTAACTACAGGGAACAAAGGGCTTCTCACGCATCTGTACTCAAAGCAAGTCTCAATGCTCAGGCTTAGATTCCTTTTATAAGAAAGCTTTCTGCTTAGAATGTCACCCAAGAAGGAGCTAGAGCTTAATGTCCCTGGCTCATAACACATGGCCAGAGGGCCAAATGGAGGCTGCCTGAACTCAGGGTAGGGACTGCCAAAGATTTTAAGGGGAAGAAAGTTCAATTAGTGGTTTCTGATAACTAATGAGCTAGTGACCTTTTGCTCATTTATTTATTCAATCAGCAAAGTTGTACTGGGCACACAGGCTGTACCAGGCATTACAGATAAATGGTGGCAAAAGCAGATGCCATTCTCAGGGTTTGGGATTTATAATTTAGGAAAAGGGACGGGCATCAATCAATTAAGTAATTGCAAAAATACAGCTGTGATCAATGCTGTGAAGGAGGGGTCTATGGTACTATGAGAGCAGGACTCATCCAGGTAGGGCTTCTAGAAAGGTTCCCCTAGTGTGACAGTTGGGCTGGGATCCCAAGGTAAGAGGATGAGTGGGGGAGCATCCCAGAGAGATTCTTCATTCGTTTATTCATTCTACTAATGGGTGCTTTATATATTATATCAATTCATCCTCCCAACAATTTTTTTATAGGTAAGAAAACTGAGACCTACACTAGAGTAGATAGAGCTAGAAATAAACAGAACCAGGTTTTTGTTTGTTTGTTTGTTTGTTTGATGCAGTACGTGGGCCTCTCACTGCTGCGGCCTCTCCCACTGCGGAGCACAGGCTCCAGACGCGCAGGCTCAGCGGCCATGGCTCACGGGCCCAGGGCCCAGCTGCTCTGCGGCATGTGGGATCCTCCCAGACCGGGGCACGAACCCGCGTCCCCTGCATCGGCAGGCGGACTCTCAACCACTGCGCCACCAGGGAAGCCCTAGAACCAGGTTCTGACACCGGCTATTTCTGCCTCTACAGTCACTCTTGCTGCCTTAACTTTCTGCTGATCAATAGAGCTTTCAGGAAAACTCCACGTGGTGTGTGTGTGTAAGAAGTGTTGAGGCTGCGGTCAACCTTTAAAGCCCCCTGCGTACATGGTCAAATCCTGTCTTATCTCCACCTGCCTGGCCTTGGTCTCTTAGGTTCCTGATGCCTGGGTCCAAAAAGCTTGAAGAGAGTCAGAGGGAGAGCTTCCCTGCTGCTTTCAACTCCGTAATTGGACAAGGCACCCCCTCCTATCCTTTGTCAACTCAAGGGTTTGGTGCTCAACTACAGAGCCCAATGGAAGACACCCTGATGGGCCCGACTAGGGATCTCAATGCAAACGGATGCCAGGAGGGCAGCTTGAGTGAGGTGGATGGGATGAAGTTCAATGGGGAATGGAAACGATGTCATGACCAGAGCCCTCCTGCCCCCATCTGAAGGGGCCACTACCACCTAGCCTAGGCAGTGGTCGTCAGGACAGGATGAGGGCCCAGTGTTGCCATACCTTCTGAGTTTTTCAGAAGAGGGAAATTTTGATTTTTATGTAACATCTCTAGAATTTTAAAATTTGGCAACCAATTAAAAATGTTTCTAAATACTACGCCTGCCAAATAGGACAGATTTTCATACTATATTCTGTTTACAACGTCTGGTTTAGGCAAACGTGGAAGCTTCCTAGATTACTATAGGATTCACAACTCCAAAACTTATGGAAATCTGGGATTCCCCATCTGTGTTTCTAAAATGGGAAGAAAAGAAAAGATGTTGGGGGAGAGAACCATGTGCCAGGCACTTTACCTGTAGCATCTCATTTAATCCTCAGAACAGAATGGAAACATTCTACATGGGGAAACCTCAGCCCGAAGATACTGAGTGATTTATCCAGGGTCACAGAGGAAAAAAGGTAAAGCCTCCCAGGCCCTTTGGATCCAAAGCCCCATGCTACTACAATAAGTCACGTCTAGTGATGTTATAAATACTAACCAAGCTCAGGACAACCTATGGAATTATCTTTTTTCCAAATGATAGTTCTTATTTCTGGAATAATGCTAAACAAAGTACCTAAAAATATTTGCAGTATTTTGCAGAGTGAATTTGGACTTGGAGTCTCTGGTCTTTGACAGAATGTGTCAAAAGCCTTGAAAGGGCCTTGGTCGTTAACCTTACAGTCAACGCCACTTTGCAGGCTTTCGTCTCATAAGGAGATGCATAAAGATATATATATGTCCAAGAATTTTGTCATTGTGCTATTTATGATAGAAAAAAGTTGGCAACAACCTAAATATTCAACAACATAGGATTGGCTATATAAATTATGGTATATTCTGGAAAGGGAATTTTATAGTTTCATTAAAAATTAAGTTGAAATACTTCTGTTGACATGGAATTCTTGTCAAGCAAAGAATAAATTATGAGCAATATGATCCCATTTCTGCAGAAACTAGGCATGCATAGAATTTGATCTATATCTAAACATAAATATAAAAAGGTCTGGGAATATGTATAGATTATGGGAGTTTATTTCATTTTTTGTTTTGGCTGTCTGTATTTTATGAGGTATTTTTGGTAATAACTATGCTTTTTGTTTTTGTTTGTTTGTTTGTTTGCCGTATGCGGGCCTCTCACAGTTGTGGCCTCTCCCGTTGTGGAGCACGGGCTCTGGACGCGCAGGCTCAGCGGCCATGGCTCACAGGCCTAGCTGCTCCGCGGCATGTGGGATCTTCCTGGACCGGGGCACGAACCCGTGTGCCCTGCATCAGCAGGCGGACTCTCAACCACTGCGCCACCAGGGAAGCCCAGTATGTATTATTTTTGTAATGAGTAAAAGTACCAATAAAAAAAAAACTTTGGAGGAAAAAAATGAGAGTCTGAGACACACTGGCAAGGGGTTCTTTGCTTCAGCCGAATGTCCCCCCCACATCCTTCATATGATGTTCAAATACATATCTTTTAAATGCCTACAAAGAAGCGGGCATCATGCATCTTGGTATTTTTTTCCCTTCAAAGCTGGGCTGGCGGATGTTCTAACTACCAACCCTGGACTAGGGCTTCGCATGCCATTCTTGTAACAAACGCACGTGCAATTCACCAGCTCAATCCACAGCAAAACAGCATGGCAGGTCAGAGAACTCCAAGTGGATTTGGGGGGCTGATTGTAGGAGATAGAAGGAGTTGAATCTGGGGAGATTGTTAGGAATCAGAACAAAGAGGGTCTGAATGTCAACAAGATATGCTTAAACTCTATGCTAAAGGCAGCGGGGAGCCATCGATGGATATTGAGCGGGAGAGTGACACAGCAGGCCTGGGTTTCAGAAAACAAAAATCTTACCTTATGTACATCTCTTCCCGATTATTATCTTTGTAGAAATTCTAGATAAGGGAGGAAAAACAGTGATGAGGTTTTTTTCTTTGCAGAGCAGCAGGGGTGGAGGGCACTGTGATGAAGATGAGAGGAAATTGCTATGTACTACCTGGGCGAGATGGGAGCAAGAAATTTACTTTCCTGAATGCATCAAACAGCTTATTCTGCCTTGAAAGTCACTCCCCTGATCCTTAGACTATAAAGGGACAGAGGAAGTATCTCAGCCATCACATCGGGGGGTGCAATCCAGCTATTTGCTGCACTGAGGGATGCCAAGATTGAGGCCGTTTACTTTGACAAAGTCTACTATGAAAGGCAGTCCAGCTTGATCTTTAAAAGCCCAGATCTTGCACTCAGGCAGAACTGAGTTGGAATCAGAGTAATAGCAATAGAGTAATAGTAATCACAACAGATCCCAGTGATGATAACAGATCATAACTTCTGATAGTATAGAACTATCCGAAGTTATGCTGAGATTCCACAGTCAAAAACATTTAAGTCTGGCAATACCTATTCCAGCTCAGGGCTCACGTAGACCAGTAGTTGTCCTGGAATCCTGTGCATTTTAAAACAAGTCCTTACAGATTTTGAGCCAGGAGGTCAGGACCCAATCCTTGAGCCACACTTTGAGAAAACCCAGGTTTAATTCAAGGCACTCATGTGCACCTGAGGCTCCGAGAGGGCGAGGTGATGCGTTCCAGGTGTTCCAGGGCATAGTCAGTGGGTGGCAGAGCCATACTAGACCTGCAGACACACCCACCCCATCCTGTTCTTCTCCCTGATACCATGTTTAAGCCACACACCAAAATCTAGCAGAGTCTAACTGCTTAGAGACCTGCCTGTCCCAACTTTCTCCCAGGTCAGATTCTGACAGTTGAAGGTCAGTTTCTTCAACCAACTTCTAACTCTCCAAAGAGAGAAACTGCTATACTCCTGGAAAACCCCTGTCCGTGCTCTTTATGTAAATTGGGCCTTGTGGAGTTATTAGCAATGAATTCCTTTCTGCTGTAATCAGGAGGGTTTTTTGTTGTTGTTGTTGTTGTTGTTGTTTTTGTGGTACGCGGGCATCTCACCGTTGTGGCCTCTCCCGTTGCGGAGCAACAGGCTCCGGACGCGCAGGCTCAGCGGCCATAGCTCACAGGCCCAGCCGCTCTGCGGCATGTGGGATCCTCCCGGACCGGGGCACGAACCCGTGTCCCCTGCTTCGGCAGGCGGACTCTCAACCACTGTGCCACCAGGGAAGCCCTGTAATCAGGAGTTTTAAACTCCCCTTAGCATTTCAGAAAATCAGTGGCAATATCTGGGCTGTTTAAAAAGAGTCCACTTAGGGAACCTAGAAAAATGGTACAGATGAACCGGTTTGCAGGGCAGACATTGAAAAGACACAGATGTAGAGAACAAGCATACGGACACCAAGGGGGCAAAGTGGCGGGGGAGGGTGGTGGTGGTGTGATGAATTGGGAGATTGGGATTGACATGTATACACTAATATGTATAAAATGGATCACTAATGAGAACCCGCTGTATAAAAAGATAAAATAAAATTCAAAAATTCAAAAAAAATAAATAATAATAATTTTTTTTTTTTTTTTTGCTGTACACGGGCCTCTCACTGTTGTGGCCTCTCCCGTTGCGGAGCACAGGTTCCGGACGCGCTGCCTCAGCAGCCATGGCTCACGGGCCCAGCCGCTCCGCGGCATGTGGGATCTTCCCGGACCGGGGCACGAACCCGTGTCCCCTGCACCGGCAGGCGGACTCTCAACCACTGCGCCACCAGGGAAGCCCAATAATAATACATTTTAACATAATGTTGCTGAATTGTAATGACTTCAGCATTCATTACAGATACGTTAGTCATTTTCAAATCACTGAAGAGGAAGTGTATTTTAACTATAGAATTAAAAAAAAAAAAAGAGTCCACTTAGGGTAAACAGAAGACACACAACAGAACTTTGGGGACAGGATTTATATTTCTGGAACACTGGGAATGGCAGGGGCATTGAGGTGATAGATGCCACATGGTCTTTTGGTGAACTTTATTCATTTTAACCACTTTAGGGTGGGCTGGCATGGTGAGTATAAAGCACTGTGGCTGCTACCAGCTGTCTCATAAGCACATCACGGTACATCTGAAGGGAGACTATTTGGGAGCTGGCCAATGGCAGGTCGTGTGGTACAGGGGTGAAGAGTCTGGGTTTGGAACTAGCTGCTCTGGTTAGCCTATCCCATAGTAATTTTCTATAAATACTAGTTATCAGTATTACTTCGTTCTGTAAGAGAAGGAAACAAACACACAGTGAGCATTTAACCATGGGTCAGGACTGCGCAACCTACGAAATAGGCACGATTATTTTCACCATGGAGCAGATAAGCAAACTAAACCTTTAGAAAACTTTCTTGACTAGTGTAGTCTATTAATTATCAGAGGTAGGATGAGAACCCATAGCCTGTGTGACTCTAAAGCTCATACTCTTAACTTCTTTATACTGCCACCTTCCTTCTTTGTGTATTAAGTGCTAAAGGAAATACTGTCATCCCCTGGCAGCTGCAGGGGGTTGGTCCCAGGACCCCCACAGACACCAAAGTCTGAGAATGCTCAAGTGCCTTAAATACAATGGCGTAGAATTTGCATATAACCTACGCACATCCATATACTTTAAATCACCTCTAGATTACTTATAATTACTTAAACAATGTAAATGCTATGTAAAGAGCTGTAAATCCAATGTAAATGCTACGTAAATAGTGGCCAGCATGCGGCAAATTCAAGTTTTGCTTTTTGGAACTTTGTGGAATTCTTTTTCCTGATTATTTTCAACCTTTAGTTGGATCAGCAAATGCCGAACCCTTGGATGGGGAGAGCCAACTATAGTCATTCCCATTTCATATATATGATAAACTGAGGCACAGGGAACGTGAAATGATTGACTTCAAGACACAGAGCTAGCAGATGTCAGGGCAAGGACACCCTCACGTTTGTCTGATTTCTAAAGCCCTTAGTGCTGCTTCCCTATCCAGAGCCATAGTGGAACCCAAAGCCAGACCTGCTCCCAAGACTCCGATCTGACTCAAAATGGGGAGAGCCGCGCACATACCAGCAGGTTCACGGTGCAGCTCATGCGGTTGTCTTTGCTCTCGTCCGTCATCACGCCCCGGTAATCCAGCAGCTTCTCCAGGAGGCCTTTGACCAGGTTCACAAAGTTCTCCACGGACTTGTAGATAGTTGGGTGTTCTGCAGCACACTCCATCAGGCTGCGGCACAGACGGGAGGGCAGTGAGCTCGAGGCCAAGGGAGAAAGAGCGTGCTCGGGGTCGGGGGTTGGGGGCGGGGCTGCGAGTCGGGGGCGGGGCTCGGGAAGGGTGGAGAACAAGCCAAACAAACCGGTGTATCCAAGTTCCCCTGGCTCATTGGCTCATTTTGTTCCTTTATTCAATCACTTAACTCATTTATACACTG
Source organism: Mesoplodon bidens (assembly GCF_964165515.1). Taxonomy (NCBI): domain Eukaryota; kingdom Metazoa; phylum Chordata; class Mammalia; order Artiodactyla; family Ziphiidae; genus Mesoplodon; species Mesoplodon bidens. The sequence goes on from NC_138160.1 coordinate 161,586,684, forward strand.
ATTTGCCCATATAGTGTAGAAAGTAACTTTTTCCCCACCATCAAAATGAGAAAAAATAAAAATAAATTTCTAGTGTGGGCGGTGGTGTGGAGAAATGGTCACCTTTACAGACCCACATTGGGAGTAAATCAGTACAACTTTTGGGGGCAGCAATTTTCACAATATCTGTAAAAATTGTAAAAGTACATATCCTTTGATCCAATAATTCTACTTTGGGGAATCTATTTTACAGAAATAATCCCAGAAGTATGTAAGGATATATTTACAGTACGTACAAATTGTGTCTAATAGTGAAATAGTTGGAACTATCTTAAATGTCCAATTAAAGCATATTCACAAAATGTGACTCTACAAAGTCATTAAAAAGTATGAGATCAATATGTTTTGAAACAAAAAGCTCTGTAAAATGTATAGTTGAGAAAAGTGAGTCTCAGAACAATACTTATGTTCTATTTAACCAACTCACAAAGAACCTACCACGTCCCAGGCATTATTCTAAACGTCTTAGAAATGTTACCTCATTTAATCTCCCATCACAGTCTTATGAGATAAGATATAAGATGTTTGCAGATGGTGAAATTAATGCACAGAGAGGTCAACTAACTTGTCCAAGGTCACACGGTTGGTAAATAACAACAGTCTGGCTCCAGCATCTGCTCTCAACCACCAAATGCTATATGTGAGTGGAAGTTCATGCCTACTTTTAAAGAATTTTATTTTATTTAGTTATTTATTTTTGGCTGTGTTGGGTCTTCATTGCTGCACGCGGGCTTTCTCTAGTTGTGGCGAGCAGGGGCTTCTCTTGTTGTGGAGCACAGGCTCTAGGCGAGCAGGCTTCAGTAGTTGTGGCTCGCGGGCTCTAGAGCACAGGCTCAGTAGTTGCTCCGCGGCATGTGGGATCTTCCCGGACCAGGGATCGAACCTGTGTCCCCTGCATTGGCAGGCGGATTCTTAACCACTGCACTGCCAGGGAAGTCCCTGTGTGTGTCTACTTTTATGTGCCTCTGTGTGTTTATGAATGTGACAGATATGGTCAGGAAGGATAAACACCAAACTAAATGCACGTTGCTTCTGGCAAGGGGTCTAGGTGGGGGAATAGAGGAGGACAATGTTCATTTTTCAACTGAAATGTGCATATAGTATTTGAACAATTTACAACATTTGTTGTAATAATAATATTCTAAATTTTAAAAACAAAAATGAAAATAGTGACATTCCTTAAGTACCTATCAGTTGCTAGGCACTATTCCAGGCATTGTGTAGGGCGGGGATGGGGAGAAAGATAAAAAAAAAAAACAAAAACAGAAATATAAAAAGGATCACGCCTACCCTCAAGCAGCCCACAGGCTAGGTAGGGAGAGACAGATGGATTAAAATTTTAGTTAATGACTACTTCTTAATCACTTATTCTCCACCAGACATTGTCTAATCACTTTTTCTAAAGAAATGATCACAGTCATTCTGGTAAGTAAAAATTATTCCCCTCATTTTGCACATGAGGTAATCAAGGCCCAGAGAAGTTAAATGTCCTTCCCAGCATCATTCCGATAGTCAGCGGTGACCTTGGGAATCAAGACAATCACGGGTCAGTATTTTCTGCAGAGAAACACTGTGGTGTGTTCTCAGGCATCTTGAGTAGACAAGCATTTCCCAGGCTGCGTCTGTTTCTGCCTACTCTGCCCATAGCAGTTTATAAGTCCCAAGAGCTCCTAAGAGGGGGAAGGTGAGGAAGGCAAGGAGTCTGGAGGGTCATTCTGCCCAGAAGCCAAGCCACGCTGCAAGGACGCGATGTCTCGAACTGTGGCTGTGATCAGACAAATCCATCTTCGCCATGGGAGAAGCACCTGTTCCCGGCTCTCAAGGAGAGATGCAAACTGCCCTGTGATTTAGGCCTGTCTGGCTCAGTCATCAGCTGTGCCTAACTCCTTCTGCGATGGTCACTTCCAGCCTTGCTTTCCGTCTTAATGACAATGCAATGAAACTTCGTCCCAGCGTTTGGGGTGTGGTTTCTCACAGCCTCCCAGGTAGAAGGCATCTGAGGGCCTGAGCGTGGCCAGACCAGTGGCTCTCTGCCCTGGTCACATGGTAGAATCACAAGGGGAGCTTTTCCAAAGCTCAATCTCCACTCTAGGTCAATGTCTTTGTATCTTTGGGGATGGGAGCCAGGAAGCAGTATTTTATTTTTTCAGTTCTCCAGGTGATTCCAATGTACAGCCAATATTAAGAACAATTGGTTTTGTCTGCTGCTTTGCGGACTTCAGTGTGCATGGGAATCACCTGGGCACTGCGTTCATTGATTCTGATTCAGCAGGTTTGGGGTAAGGCCTGAGATTCTACATTTTAACAGGCTCCCGGGTGATGCTATATGGTTGGTCCTTTGGGAAGCAAGTGTTTAGAAAAACAAAGTCTTGGCTTTCTTAATCTATTTCTTAGCCGTAAGGTAAGAAAACCGTCCTATGGTCTAGGGTTGGAGAGGTAGATGGGCAGATTGGTTTGAAATCACCCATCCGTCCACCACCTATCTGTGCACTCAACATGTACTCTTCTGGGAACTAGGGATCCAGAGATCTCAGAACTAGCAATTGACTGACCTCCAGGAGTTCACCGTCTAGCAGTGGAAGTGGATATAGAAGTAAAAACTAACTGTAATACATGATACTATCATTTATTGAGTACCTGTGTTCCAGATGCTGTGCTAAGCTGGTTTTACTGATCATCTTGTTTAACACTCACATAATCTTCTTGAGGTAGGCAGTGTTATCACCCTCAATTTGTAGGCTAGGCTCGAGGCCCATGGGGCTGAGTTCTAATCTCCATCCTGCCAAGGTCACACAGCTGTTCCTCTCCTTTGAGCCCAACAGTGGAATGGAAGTGGCAATGAAAAAGAGCTGGGAGGCTCTCAAAGTGATTCAATAGTCCCTCACTCGGTCGAAGGAGGGATGTCAGAACACTGGCCACTCCGCATCTATGCTCCTGCCTTGGTGGGGCTGGAGGGAGGTCACACCTCCCTCGAATAGACCTGCATTCAGTATGGGAGGCCTTCAGAGGGAGGGATCCCTGACCCACACCTTTGTCAGTGCTTATGGAACTGGACTTCTCATTCATTCCTTTAAAAACTATGTATTGTGTGCTTCTCATGACAGGTTCCCTTTCAACTGAACTGGTCTGAGTGGGATCTGGGCTCCAGAACACACCTTCTCTGTCCCTTTCAGGTTTCCAGCCCCCGTGCCACTTTTAGAAATGTTCCCAGGCAGATGGAATACAGGAGGGTAGAATGTGTCTCATTACTCCATTCAGTATGGGACTCTCACTTTAAGACAGGTGTGGACTAATGCGAGCGGGCTCCAAGGAGAGTTCTAAGGATGGGGAGGCGCGGGATGCCGTGTAAGGCTGTGCACTGCATGAGAGCACGTGAATACTGCAGTGCAGCACCACTTCATGCCCTAACCCTCGTGCCTTGATGCAGGGCTTCAGCTGCCACCAGAAGGGAAGCCCTGCTCGATTCACAAAAACACCATCCAGTTACCCAGCCATGTGCCCACAGAACTGGGTCTGCCCAGAGTGGGCCCTATGTATCAGTGGAGGCCCTGAATGAGGGGCTGGGAAGAGGGTTAGAGGAGCTGAGGTTCACCAGTCTGGAAGAGGAATGATAGGTAGGCTCATGGCTTCAAATAATCACATCAATATCCACCTGATCAACGATAATAATAACTACTATTTCCAGATTACCTACAAGGTGTCACAAACTGTGCTAAGCACTTTTCATGATGTGTCTTGTTTATTCTCAATAAAAACTCTAGGAGTTGGATGGTATTTTTATCCTCAATTTGCAGATAAGGAAACTGAGGCTCAGGAAGTCAGAAGGAAGGAAGGAGCAGGGACTTGGCCCCTGGATGTTCTGACGGGGTCCTGACTCTTCAGGTTGGGTGGGCTTGATTCATTTTGCAAAAATCATTCACGCCTCTGTTTCAGGAGAAACATAATGAGCTGTTTTTAATTTCCTGGACCTCTAAGGACTCCTTTTATAAATAATCGCTCAGGAAGGATTTGAAAATCCTGCTGATCATCTGAAGACTGGCCGCAGGGCCCCATCCGCTTATAAAAATGGAAACTGCCAGCACCAGCCCTGGTTTCACTTCTGGTCAATATTTAGATTTTTCCTTTCTTGAGCTTTAAGAAAAACATTAACTCAGGCAAAATGTCATCTCCCCACTGGACAATCAGTCTCGATACCTACCCGAGGAGCAGATGATGGGTTTCTCGGCTAGCCCAGTGGCCTTTGCTTTCTAGGTGTTTAGTGATGGTTGTGCACAGTGACAGGAGGGGGCGAGGGCAGCTGGGACGGTGCTGCCTGGGACTCAACTCTGTCCACTGGGCTCTGCCCGCTGGGCAGGGGAGAGAGGGTCATTGTGAGGGTCAGAGCAAGACCTTCAGTCTGCTTTTTGTTGTTAAAGTTAAAATATTCCAAGAGGACTGGGGAAAGAATTCAAGATCAGATATATATCAGAGAATCATACAAATCAGGGAACCTACAATTAAGAGGGAATTTGGGATGTGTGAGTCACATTCCTGAACCTTGGGAGAAGTCCTCACTCTTATCATGGTGTCAAAGATAGAAACTGGGAGTTAGGTGAGGGATCAAAGGACATTTCCTGAGCTTCGACCTGCTGTGTGCACATGTTTTATAGTTATTCACTCTTCAGTATAACCATAGGAGGCTTATTATCCCCATTTTACAGGTGGGCACATTGAAGCCAAAGATGTTGCATGATTGGTCCAAAGTTGTGCAGCTGCTAAGTGCTGGAATCAAGATGGAAATCCAGTGACTTCCTCCAACGATATATTAATGGCCAATATGCACATGAAAAGATGCTCAACATCATTAGCCATGTAGGAAATGCAAACTGAAGTGACAATGAGATTTCATTTCACACTGATTATAGGATGGCTATAATCAGTAAGATGGATATTAACAAGTGCTCAGAAGGATGTGGAGAAATTGGAACCCTTGTACGTTGCTGGTAGGAAGGTAACTGGTATAGTCACTTTGGAAAACAGTCTGATGGTTCCTCAAAAGGTTACATACAGAGTTGCCATATGACCCAGCAATCCCACTCCTAGTTAATACACCCGAGAGGACTGTAAACATGTGTCCACACAAAAATTTGTAAATGAATGCTCAAAGTAGCATCATTCCTGATAGCCCAAAATGGAGACAGTCTAAAAATCCAACTGCTGATGAATGAATAAACAAAATGGGGTATTTCCAAACAGTGAAATATTATTCGGCAATAAAAATAAGTGAAATACTGACACGTGTTACAGCATGGGTGAACCCCGAGAACATGTTATGAGAAAGAAGCCAGTCACAAAGGACCATATATCGTATGATTCTATTTGTATGTAATGTCCAGAATAGACACATCCATAGAAACCCCAGAGAAGGGGAGGGGATGATGGCTAAGGGGTATGGGCTTTCTTTCGGGAGGTAACAAAAATGTTCTACAATTGACTGCGGTAATGGTTGCACAGCTCTGTGAATATACTGAAAGCCATTGAATTGTACACTTTAGGTGAACTGTATGGTAGGTGAATTACATCTCAATGAGCTGTTAAAACAACACAGTGTCCTGAGTCCGAGGCCAGTGCTCCTGGGTGCTACCCACTGCCCACTGCCTCACCAGGCCTGTGCGCTGGAGTCCAGCAGAGCTGGGTTCAGTCCCAGCTTGTCCACTTGACTAGCTTGGCCTAGTTTCCTCAGACAAGACATTTCCCTGAGCTTTGGGGGCCACCTATGTGAAATGGGATCAAACAGAGAAAACGTAACTAAATGAGACAATACTGGGAGAGCACTTAGCGTGGTTTCCATAAATGTTGGTTGTGGCCAATATCTGTCAAAGATTGAGCAAGGAAAAAGGAAAAGACAGCAAAAATTATTCCACAGCTAAGAGATAACAAAAGTGAACATTTTGGTGGATTATTTCCCTCTCCCCAACACAGCAAAGTTTCTTTTTATCTGACCCGTCCCATCAATATCAAAGAAACAGCCACTGCAGAGAGAGATGTGAGATTTCTTCCAAAAATGGAGCCTCTCCCATACGCATGAGCCTATCTCCAGGGGAGGACAGAGCCACTGGAGCCCCCCCGGAGTCCTAAGCCCTCCGGCCTCAGGCCCACCTTCCCGGCTCCTCCCATGCTGGGCACTGAACTTACATGGACTCCAGCAGCTGCATGTACTGTTCGTCCCCTCGGCCCCCTTCCACCTCGTGGTCCAGCTTGAGGATGATTTCATTTTCAAACTGAAGAAGCAGGAGATGAAAATCAACAATAACGTTAGAAGGCTGAATGCTGAAATTAGTCAATTCATTTTTTTAACCAAAGCTCAGGGAGCATATATCATCTCCCAGGTTCAGGGCTGAGCACTGGGAGTGCAAAATGGAACAGGATACTACATTTGCCTTTTAGGAGTTCCTGGAGAGCGGAGAAGAGCCATAGATGGTTAAGTGCTGGAGCAGAGAGATGGGCATAGGAGAGAGAGAGAGAGGAGAGTCTACAGGGAAGGCTCACAGCCCATGTCATTTGACCTTGTTCTCAAGTTTATCTTGAAATTTTGCAGGAGAATGTTAAGAGAAAGGGCATTCCTAGCCGAGGGTATAACATGTGCAAAGGCACTGAGGGATATGACAGAGCACAGATCTCCAGGGAATGGCATGTTGTCACGAACAGCTCTTATTTCTGCCTGCCTAGCAGTCCTTTCTCTATACTTTGGTGATCACATCAACCCTGATCTCAGTTTGTGAGACTCAGGTGGGCTGACCATACCTCCCTAGGTCTAGGTGTGGGTACATGATCAGGCCAAGCTCCTGATCAGTATCTTCCATTATCCAGACCCTACAATTAAGGCGCAGATCAAGCCAGTGAGACTGAAATCTGAGGTTCTGTTGACACTCTTAGGGAAAAGAAGTCTTTCTGCTTAACTTGGAGATGGAAGGTTTTAAGCCCGGTGCTGCTGGAAAGGACCACAATGAAAGAGCCTGCCTGAGAATGACACCAATGTAGTGGAAAGCAGAGAGGAGGGGATGGAGAGAGACTGAAACCTGGTGCCACTTTTGAGCTCCTGAATCCAGCCATATCTGAAGCTGTCATATTTACATGAATTAATGCCTCAGAGAGTCAAGTCTGGTGACAACTGTAATGGTCAGAGATCCGACTAGCTAAGTGACCTGAAAGTAAGTATGCACCTACACACCAAATCTTCTAACACTGAAGTCAGAGAGTATTTTGTCTTCCTACTTTTAATGTCAAGAAGCATTTCACCCAGTTGAGTTCAACATTTTGAAGAGCCATTTGTTATCTCTCTTACATGGTTGTAACGCAAAAATGGTTTGTATACTGTTTTAATATCATGCCTTGATGAGTCCATCCAAACCATGCAGTCTACCCATCTCCCTTTTTACCACTAGATAACAAACTGGCACTTAGAGAAGGGAGGGAGGTTCTTGGCAAAGCTCAACAAGGTCCAGGGAGCCCTTGGGGGCTCCTGGATCTTAACTCAGCCCCTTTACCCTCAGTCCTCACAATAACTCCATGAGGTCTGGAAGTCAAGGATCACCTTTAAATGCTATAATGCATGAAAAACAGCCAGCCCCTGCTTAGCACCACCCTCAGTAAGTGTCAGTTCTTATGACAGATGAAATAGAGGCCCAGAGAGTTTAAGTGGCTTGTCTGAAGTCTCAGATGAATGGCAGAGACATTTTGGCAGGCTCTTTCCAGTGCACAAAGGATCAAGCCCAGTCGAGTTGGCTGGAATCTTTCGGTGACGGAAGGCAGAGGCCAGATTCACTTTCCCTCTGCTTCACATATCATCCGTGGAGCCGTTGTTCCCTCACTTTTGTGGGCTAAGGGCCAAAGGTAAGGACCAGAAGCTTGTGCTGATATAGCTTGTGCTGAGAAAGAATTTCCTGTGAGTTTCCACAGTTGAGGAAGATTTATGGAAGGAGATACACAGGCCTGGAAAGATGGGTAGGATTGTGATAAATAGGGAAAGGAAAGGCATTCTATGTGTGTGTGTGTGGGGGGGGGGGCGGATGGACTGAGCAAAGGTGTGGAGCTTGGAATGTGGAGAAAAATGAGGAGAGCATTCAGCTGGAGGAGAGAGCTCAAGCAAGAAAGGATGGAAGTAAGAGCGGAGACCTAGACAGAGGCCAATACGGAGAGGGTCTGGGCTGCCACTCTACATGTCCATCACGCCCCTTATATGATGCATTTTGTTAAGCATGTCAAGGGTCATCCAAAGTCGGGGACTGGGGGCTAGCATGATTAGACATGTATACTGTGTCAAGCCCAGGCCAGGAAGAAATATACCCAAGGGACTACAAGAGTAGGTGCTGATGTTAGGCCACGGTTGGGGTAAATAAGCACTGGCTTTAAATGTCTCCTCCATCCCCTCCACCATCTTGGGAAAGCTAGTAGGTCTTTCTAATCCTCAGTGTCATAGTTTATATCAGGGCTCAGTAGACATTTTCTTTAAGGGCCAGATAGTAAATATTTCAGGCTTCGTGGGTCAGTCTCTGTGTCAACGACTCACCTCTGCTGTTACAGCGCCAAAACAGCCGTAGCTAATACAAAAACAAATTGGTGTGACTCCAGTCCAGTAAAACTTTATTTACAAAAACAGGTGGCAGGACAGATTAGGCCTGGGGCCATAGTTTGTTGATCCTGATCAATATTATAGGAATAACAGTGGTACCTACCTCATGGGGTAGTTAGGAGGGCTGGGGAAATTTTATTTGCACTAGGGGAGTGCGTAGGCTCAAGTATGCACTGGGTTTGCTTGTCGATTGCTGCTAATGTTATTGTTATTACTGCTGAATGTTACTGGAAAGCAGTTCTTGGGGGAGAAAACCAGCTTTTTTGTCTAAATTGTTCAATGGTAAATGCTGGCACGATTCCTCCTCGTGAGATGAACTTTCCTTTAGAGCCGAGAAGTGGATGGGCTAAATAAACACTTGTCTCAGGGTCACAAAAGAGCCCACAGGGAGGGAAATTACAGGGTTCCAGGAATATGCAGAGCTGATGACGCCAGCCATGCCTGAACCCTCCGGAGTGGGCTAGAGAGGGAAGGCCTCAGTCAAGCATGTCCCAGGGTAGACTCTGGCCCTCTGGGCTGCTGGGGCCAGTGCTGTGCTCTGCTCAGGAGTGGCTATGACCACAGGCTTTGACAACAAACAGACTTAGTTTGAGTCTTGCTTTGACTGTTTTCCTCACCACGTGACGTTGGGCAAGTTACTAAGCCTTTCTGAGGCTCAGTTTTCTCATCTGTTAAATGGACATTTAAAACAGCACCGACTTTATAGTGCTGTGGCGAGAAGTTAATGGGAAAACACATGTGAAAGGCCTGGCCTGGCGCTTAGCACATAGTAGGTGCTTCATATTTGTTAGCAATCATCATCATGACATTGTTGACACTATCCTCTTCATTAGCATCATATTACAACAGTCAAGGGAAATGGATATCATCAGCCTCACTTATAAATCAGGAAACTGAGGCAAAGTGGGACCTTTGTCTTGGGCTTCAAAGGATGGATGGACTTGACTTAGGGTACTCCCAAGGGTCCCACACACTCCCAAACATACACTACATTACGTCACCATGACAGGCCTTACCCCCCAACATTGTCACTATGCAGAGCTTAGGGCGCAGCTCTGGCTTCTCCAAATTAATCCCATTTCATCCACACTACAAGACTGCATCACATCAGTGACTCCTTCCCCCACCCCTGCAAGATGGATATTTGTTAAGGAGCATCCTCAGGTTGCTTTCACAGAAGTTACATGCCGCAAGGCCCGATACCAATCTTAAACACTCAGGAAAACGGGGGTGAGCTCTAGGAGACCTCCTCTTGAAGCAGAATGACATCACGTGGCTCTCACATTTGCATCATGCCTTCCCTGCACTGTTTCCTCTGCCTCTCTTGCCTGCTTTAGAACCTCTTGGCTATTTTCATCCTCTTGTTTGCCTAGAACATTTTTTTGATAGGAGCCGGGCCCCTCCGAAGTGTGAAATGTAGGGATCAAGAGCTCTTCCTCAGCTACCTTCAAAGGTAAAGTGCTGACTATGACATGGGAGGGGGCAGAGATAGTGTGACAGGCCAGGATGGCAGAGAGATAACAAAGATGAAACTGGCACCAGTAAGTCAGCCTGTGGTCTCCTTTGTTAACTAAATGCTGGTTGTCCTGGGGTGGGCGGAAGCTGACATGGGAGGAAGCTGGTGGAGGCAGTGTCACGTGAGGAGGGATGCTGATGCAAGTTAGTGCAGCTTCCTAATTTTGAGTTATCTCATCTCTTCCTGTTTCATTTCATCATCCACGGAGCCTGAGTCTGGGAACCTATAATGGTATTATGATACACATTTTATGGATGAAAAACTGAGACTGAGAAAGGTTAAATAACCTATCCAAATTTATTCAGCTTATAAGCAGCAAGTCTATCTGACTCCAAAGCACAGTGTCCAGAGACAGTAGGTGCTCAGTACACATTTAGTGAATTGATTTGCACTTTTCCACATTATGTTCTAAGCCGTTTGAATCACCAATTCACTCCATGCCAAGACTCAGTCTCAGTGGAATCTGCCACACTGATATCTTTGTCCATTAATTCATTCAACAAGCAATTATTGAGTTCCTGCTGTGTTCTAGGCACTGTTTTAAGTGCTGCTGTCAAATGCTATTATCTCTTCCTTCTCTGAGAAAGGGATTCTCTCTGGATCTCCTGCCTGCTGAGAGCTCAGACCCTCCAGCTGATTAGTACCTAATCCTGTTCTACAATCTGCCTCATAGGTAACCTCCCTACATCCTAGGACCTCCATTCCTTCCCACCAACATCATCTAGAAAGCCCAGCGTCCCTCCCTCCACAAAGAATTGGCCACCAAGACAACTGGTCTACCCAGCCTCCTATGGGGTTACTCAGGCAGTGGTCAGCCACCCTCATTATCCTACATTATAAAAGCATTCACTGGAACGTTCCTCTCTGTACCAAGGCAGTGGTGGGATGGAGGTCTAAATGCCTCCATTCATACTGAGAACATTGACATGGTTCAACGTCACATTCACGTCAGGCACTTGACAGGGGCTGGGAGTTCAGGCCTGAGGGAACCGCTGTGGCCCTCAAAGAGGAGCTCACAGTCTTGTGATGGAGGCAGACCTATGAGCAGGTTGTCATGCTATGGGGCACAGGTGACATGCCTGAGCGCCACGCAGGTAGGACTAGATGCATTTCACTTTAACTGGGGCATGGCCACGCCAGCCACAGCGTGGCCAACTCAAGGTCCCCCTTGCTGTCCACAGCCCCACCACGGGAATCATGGAGTATACCAGGGACATGAAATCCAGTCCCAGTTACAGACAGAGACGGCCTGGGGTGAAGTGATGTACTCCTGAGGGGTAACGGCTCTCAGTCAAATGCATCGGGCATTTAATTGGGGCTAGAGGGGGAGGGAGGGAAATCTGGTGATGAGGTTGCGTAAGAAACTTAGAGCAGAGACACTGCCCTGGGGCCTCCTTCTCCCCACCCCAGCCACTCAGAGTCTGCCCTCTTCCTGTCCCAGTTCCATTTGCTCCAGCTCATCCTGCTGGAACAAATCTTGGTCTCTTGCATCCAGATGCTCCACTGCCCCAAGAAGCAGGAAAGGCTTTCCCAAAGTGTGAGGCCACAGCTGAAGGATGACTACGATTCTTCAGGTGAAGAAATCAAAGGAAGAGCCCGGCAAAGGGATGACAGCAAAGGAACTACAAGACATTGGGTATCAGGCCAGAGGGCCTGGTGTGAGCCAGGAGCAAAGGCCCTGCTAAGTTCTCCTGTGAGCTCTGCTATTTCCACTAAAACCCACATTTTAGAAAGGGAACCCTGTCATCTTCTGGGCACGTGGTTCTTCCCTTATCTCACTATTTGGCATCGTGCACTAATACCAGTTTGCACATGAGGCCTCTGGGGTCTCAAACCCCAGTTCTGCGGTTCATTCTGGATCTGGCCATCAGGGCAGCTTGGGGCTCATGGGGGCCTTGCTTCCTCCCTTTCCTGGGGACACCATCCATGGCTGCTTACTCCGAACCAAGCGGTAACACCTGGGTCTGCTCATCCCACAGCTGGGCTCCCACCAAGCATGCAGCTTGTGTTCACACGGGAAGCTGCCCCATTAGTCAGCCTGACTGTCCCATCCCTTTTGATAAGGTAGCAATGAAGAGAAGCAACTGGGGAAGGAGCTAATGATGAACACATGCCTGGAGCGAGGAGCCCGGGGATGACCCCATTCATGGGGAACAGGTGGGTGCATGCCACAGGGAGGCCTCAAGAAGGGAATCCATTAGGGCAGGAAAATCACACGACAGGCAAGCCTCGGAAGACATGAGGCCACCAAACACAACCATCAGGTTGTAATCCAGAAAGGACCTGGGTGCACTTCTCCTTCGGACATTGTATGCCATCAGTACTGGGAGTGTATCTTTTGCACACCTGCTCCCAGGACGTCTTCTGAGCCAGCTGGTGCCCATACCATGGTGGGGAGTGCTGACCTGAGGGGAAGCACGATGCCCCTCATCCCATGTACTGTGCCCTGCACAGGTTCCCAAGCTTCACAGACTTTTCTTCCCCCTTAAAAGGCAGCAGATTCCAGACAACCATCAAACACTCGATCCAGGGCTGCGCCTTCTACTCCCCCACCCCAGCTGGTTGGATATGGTGTCTTTCTCCATCTGAACTCCTCACCTGATTTCTTTACAGGCTCCCTGCAGAGGGGCAGCTGGTCACCAGCCTTCCTGGGACTAGAGAGCTCCCACCAGTCCCTGGGCGGGGAGTGTACCCTCTCACACTGAGATCATCACAGCTAACTAGTCTCTTTCCTCTTAGAACCACCTTTTCCAAAGTGATTGGCACATCCAATAGATGTTTCTTCAAGAAATAAATTTGAGAAATTCAACAGGTCTGTTTACTGTGGAACAGCTCAGTGCCTTGGCTACGTTAATGTGCATTGGAAGTCTCCAACAGGGGTTATGGCACGCAGGGGCTTCCCAAGGTATTTAACCTCCAAACCCTCTTCCCTAGAGCATCTGGTGGGATTAGAGCTCCACGGAACATTTTTTGAGAAGGCACTGCTTGAAAGGACACCGCTCATTCTTTCATTCAGCCAGCACTTACTGCGATGAGGCCCATGGCTGGAGAGTGCGGTGGGCACAGGCTGGGCTTGGGATTGTCGTGATCTGTGTGTTGCAACCTCTGCTCTGCCTCTGTCTTGATGTGTGACTTCGGGTAAGTGACTTCACCTCTCTGAGCCTCAGCACTTCCATCTTAAAATTGGGTGGTAATGCTGCCTACCTCACAGGGTTGTAATAAACAGTTCATCCCATGAACTACTGTATGGAAGTTATTTACCATGCTTGACACAGAGTAAACGCCTAGTTAATGGCAGTCATTGTCATCATCATCATCATCACTTTTAGGACACGAAGATGAGGAAGATGCAGAAATGAGTTTAGTGCAAGGCAGTGTATAATAAGGATACCTCAGACAGCTGGAATGACATAGGAATAGAGGGCAAAGATCTCTTAAAGGATGAGCGTTGGAGTGGGCTTTGCAGGATTGGTAGGAGCGTAGATGATGTCGGCAGGAAGGACTGTGAATGTGGCAGAGAACCCGAGGAAGTGGAAACACGAAGGAGGATGCTCACCAAGGCAACGCAATTCAGGTGAGCTGGCGGGGGCGGGGGGGGGTTGCCTGGAGAATAGGTGAGGGGGAGGAAGGAGTTGGAGGAAATGGCTGGAACATTTGATGGAAGGCCAGAGCAAGGAGGGCCTGGAATGCACAAGACAGGGTTTGGACTGTATTTGGTGAGGATTAGAGAACCAGTGAACAACGGGAGGGTAAGGTCTGCAAGGATTTTAAGGAAAAGCACTTTGGAATCTGCTGCCTTTTAGAAGGCACTTAGGTACCTGTTTTAAGGAAAACTGTCTGGCAGCCAGACGTGGTATAGAATGAGAGGCAGAAATGCGGCAAGGCCGGGGCGAGGGCACGGAGCCCAGTTAGGGGGAGCACCAGGTGAGAAGGGGGCTGAGCGGACAGGAGGGCGAGACCTGGAGGTACTGCTAAGGCAAACTTGGCAGGACTTAAAGCCACACCTTCCTAAACTGGGAGTGACTCCTGAATGTTGCCAGGAACCTGTTGTGGAAACCAGTGTTTATTCCACTGGCAGAAGCATCTGCAGTGTCTGGGCCCAGAAAACGGTCCTTATCCTTCCAGTTTGATGGGGTTTTCAATGAAAATGCTTGGTCAGTGGCCCTCGCGTTTGACACAGGTGGCTCACTCCCTGCATGCTGGGGAAAGCCTCCCATTCCATCCCCGAGGCAGGTCTGCGGGGCCTCCCTAAGTATGGGCCTTGGGCTCTACTTGCTGTCAACCCTGATGCATGGCCGAGTCTGACACTTGGCGGGGTAGGCTCTCTCTCAGCTATTCAGATCTTCCGAGTCATCCCAGAAGCAGAAGTGCTGGACAGAGGTGGGTGTCAGCTTGGGGCAGGTGGGAGGGAGGGGGCCTTTGGACACACCTTGAGGGGGCTCTTCGGTACAGAAATAGAATCCTTACTATTTCCTGTTGAGAAAGGGACCACGCTGATACAAAGCAAGAAAGTGCATTTTAATCTCGGCCTTGGGCAGGAAAGTGATAGAATACTGGCCAAATCCGATCTACCAGCTCATTCAGGGCACAAGAATAAACGTCCCCAGCCTACCGTCAAGCCTCTGAATGAAGGCCAGGCAGATGGAACAAGGATATCATTATGGAAAAATGGGCTGAGGATTAGGGATGCTGGCATGAGTTTCCAGCCTCATTTTTTACCTTTTTGAAATCCCCAATCCTTTGATATTCACACAGCATCATGTCGAAGAAGATTGGGATGGTGGCTTTCCGGAGCTCAGCCTCAGGGATAAGTGTCATCTCTAATATAGGTCCCACCATGCCTGGGATGAAGCAGATTTTGTTCTGGCCTGAAAGAGAAGAGGGACATGGACCCATGAGACAGTTTTCATGATGCACAGGTTCTCAGACCATGCCTGGGGAAAGAAAAAAAGGGAGGCAAAATTGTAAAAGCAATAGTTAACACTGACATAGTTGTTTACCAGGATCCAGGCACCATTTTGGACACTTCACGTACATCCACTCTTGTAAGAGACATGTGCATCTTCCCAAACAATCTCCGTTGCTAAGGATAATAACCCAGGCGTGTGGAAAGCACACCGCTGTTTATAAGGGTTTTCACCTGCATCATCTCCTTTGCAAATAGGGCCCTGATGGAATATGCTAGTGATGGCAAATCACAGGGACACTTGAAATTATGTCTGTCTGCAACACAAGCCATGTTTCTGAGATTTGGAATACATGCTTTTACCCACTGTTTCATGAAAACAAGAAAAGCGAACTTTGCTGCCAAGAACCTGCTATAAAAGTATGCTATAAAAGTGTAATAGCGGGAGTTAAAACATCGCTTATGGTCAGATAAACTACAACTTCTTGTTTCTTCTGCCTCATTTCAAGACATTCCTACGTCCCCTCCCCTGGCTCTTGGCGTTTTTGCCACACTGGCCTGGTTCCACTGTCACAAGCTCACATTGCTTCCTCACTGCCAGACCCGTGCACACACGGCTCCTTTGTTGGTAATATTTTTCCCTGCCTTTTCCCCAACACCTGCCCATTACCACCTGGCTTCTCATGGATGGACAGGCTGAGAAAAGCCCTACTGCATGCCCACCCCACTGCCAGCTATGTCAGATACTGCACTGGTTGGTGGTCTGTCTTCTTAGTCAGCTTGGCAATGATGGCTTCATTTGATAAACGTCTGCCTCCCCCCAACAGAGAGCTTTGTGAGAGGAGAGATCATGTCTGTTCTTATTGTTGTATCTGTAGCACTGAGCATAGAACATGTTAGATCCTCAGGAAATGTCTGCTGAATGAGGAAATAAATGTGTCTAGCTCCTATATTCACTGGCTATGTGACTTGGATATGTGTCTTATAAAAATGCAATCACAATGCCCACCTGTTGAGAAGACCGTGTGAAAATATGTCTGTGTATACTCAGCCCAGGGCCCGGGAGAATCAGCACCGAGAGGAAGGGGTAGCGTGGCCCAGTGGTTAAGGGCACTGATTCTGGATGTAGATTGCCTGAATTATGGAAATGGATTCTGCCATCAACTAGCTTTGTGATGTTGGGCAAGTTGACCCCTGAGGCCTCCGCATCCTCATCTGTAACGTGAGAGAATAACAGTATTTATTTCATAGGGTTGTGAAGAATAAGTGAATTATTATTTATCAAGCACCCTGGACAGTGCTTGGCACATGGCACACTTCATATAGTGTTAGCTATGGCTGCTGTAATGTTTGGCCAAAACGAACCATGAAGAGCAGCCTTGTTGAGCAGAATGGATCAGACTCCTCAGAATACACACATCAGATGTGGCAGAGGAGGGGAAAAGAGAGGGGCACTTAAGAATTGCGGGGATTTCCTAGGGAGCGTGGGCAAGGCTATCCCAGCAACCCTGTCACTGAGCTGACACCCAGGTGTTTCATCAGCAGCTGCCTCTTTCTTTTCCTGAGTTTCAGAACCTAAGAAGCCCATCCTGGTTTTCCCCATTGTCAGGATGCACGTTGGTGGTCTCCGCCTGGGGGAGAGAGCTCCTAGGGTGCAGAAACTCAGGCGGTATAGAGTATAGCCTGGCGCTGCTGCTTTCGAATAAAGCTGAGAAAAGGAGCCAAGAGGGAAGGCAGCAAGAAAATGAATTTTAATTCAGCCTAAATGAGGCTTACGGTTGGAGTGAGTATTCCCCCAGATTCGGATAAAAAAGGCATCATCCTAGGAATATCTTTGGCTAGTGAGAATGAAATGATGAAGGCTGGCAGAGAGTTGAGTGAAATAGAAAGACACTTTACCAGGATATCAGCTTCATTATATGATGTATTTGGATTATACTTCACATTGGTCCAAACAGAAAAAAAGGAAAAAAAAAAAAAACTAGCTTTCCTGCAGGTTTATAGTAACTGCCAATCTAGGTTTCTGATTTTGTCCTTCAAGATCTTTTAAACCCTCAGTGGGGTTTTAAAATTCAAAGTCGACTGCAATAATAAGTAGAAGGTAAATGAGAAACTGTCAGATAAGCCACCATGGAATGGAGAAATTGCTTATACGACAAAGGCCTTTAGAATACTGGAGGGCATTGGGTCTGATAAGGATGTATTTAAGATGGTTTAAAATAAAGAGGAGACATGCCATAGACCAGGGGCTTCTTAGACACTTTTGACCTGCATTCAGTGGAAGAGATGTTTGGAAGAATAGGGAAAGGGGAGAGAAAGAGATGCTGCCCTCTAAATGCAGTGTGATTTCAATGGCACTTACAATGCTCCAGAAAGAAACTGTATTCATTTACATCAAAAATGGAATTTCAGCACATTGGATTTTTTTTTTTTTTTTTTTTTTCGGTACGCGGGCCTCTCACTGTCGTGGCCTCTCCCACTGCGGAGCACAGGCTCCGGATGTGCAGGCCCAGCGGCCATGGCTCACGGGCCCAGCCGCTCCGTGGCATGTGGGATCCTCCCGGACCGGGGCACGAACCCGTGTCCCCTGCATTGGCAGGCGGACCCTCAACCACTGCGCCACCAGGGAAGCCCCAGCACATTGGATTTTGTGTTCAAGTAATCTGAATGTGTACCTTTATAATCACAGATGCCCACACATGCACACAAACACAGAGAACATATTTGTGGCTAAGTGAATGCAAACTCATTTGGGAAAAAAAAATTCCTCATTTGAGAGACACGTCTGCTGCTGTTTTCAAAAAAAGGCAAGGAAGGGAATGGGCGAGAGGGTCTTTTTCACATAATGGAAGCTGACTCTCACTGGGAACAGATACAAAGTGCCGATAAGCCAGCAGGATAAATCCCAATGCCGAGTTACACAGGCTTCAGGAAAGGATCTGGTGGTAATGAGAGCACAGGGAAGAGCTTAGGTGTGCGGGTGGAAAGCAGTCCCCTGTGCTCTCCAGCCTCAGTTTCCAGTCTGTGCAATGGCCTTGTCTATCACACCTCTCAGGAAGAGACCGTGAGATTGCAGGCCAAGGGTCTGAGGGCGCTAAGAAGACGACCTGGCAAAAAAGAAACAAAGAAAGCAAAAAGGAAGAAGGAAGGGAGGAGGGTAGGGAAGGAGGAAGGAAGGAGACAATCCCGTGAACCAGGCCGAGAATGAAGGTGGGCAAGTCGCTGACCTCAGGGGGCTGACAGGGCACCAGGGGCACTCGAGCTGAGAGCGTGAGGCCCTGCGAGGGCTGGCACAGACCCTGAAATGAATGGGATGAGGGCAAGGTACCACCCCCTGGATTTCAGCGTCCCGCAAGCCTCCTGGGGACTCTGAAATAAAGCTGGGCTGCTCAGAAAAGACCACTCATTCACTTCAAAAGAGGAAGAAAGAACACAGGTCTCTGCTCCTCCTTCCCAGGCTTGGAAAATCTCCCTCCCAGCACTGCTCTAAGACAGGTGGTTGTTTCTCTCCTGGTTACCCAGAACGTACCCGGCCCCGGCTTCCCTCCGGGCCCTGTAGAATCTCTGAGCCTGAGAACCTGGGTCAAGTCCCCCCCACTGCCACTCCAGGCCGTGTGGCTTTGTGCCTGTCACTTAATGTCCCTGAGCCTCTGTTATCTCATCTGTTAAATGGAGATAATCATCATAATCCCTGCCTGGAAGAACTGCTGAGCAGCTTAAAACAGAGGGCTTTGTACAGGGTCTGGCTCATTAGAAAGGCTCAGGAGGTGTTGATGCTGATTATGATGATGACGATGCTGAGCAGTACAAGCTCAGCCTAGGGTGGGTTCTGGAAAAAGCAACGTGAGAAGACCGGGTCCGACCTCACGGAGCCCCCTGGGGCTTTTCATGGAACTTCTCAGTCCAGTCAGTTTGTTTGTTCACCTCTAGAGTAAAGGGCTGGCATGGGAAGAAGGTGAGATTATACGTATCTTATCTCCCATGGCTGACATTCACCACCCTCTGCACCCTTCTCTATCCTATGGAAACAGGTTCTTATCTGTTCTCGAAGGTGTTTGAAGAGCCCCAGTCTGATTATGTTGGTCCACAGCTTACAGTCCTTCCACGGGTCCCAGCGCTCTGCAGGCCCATTTGGCCCGATGCTCCGTCTCCAGCCCCCAGCCTCCCTCCACTGGCCTGCCTCCTGTTCCTCCGGTTCGCCCTGCTCCCCACTCCTCAGGCCTGCACACTGCCCCCTTCTGCCCACCATGCTCTTCCCTCCCTCTCCCTGACCCCATCACTACCCTGAGTCCTATCACCGCCGCCTCCGCAAGTAAATCTTACTCGTTCTCTAGCCAGTGTGGAAGCTACTTGGCTACATGTGTCTTTGAGCACTTGAATTAAGGCTACTCCGAGCTGAGGTGTGCTGTAAGTGTAAAAAAAAAAACCCCACTAGATTTCAAAGAAAGAGTTCTGGAAAACAAACCAAAAAGAGGTAACATATCTCAGTAATGTTTTATATTGGTTACATGCTGAAATGATAACACTTTGGAATATGGGGTTAAATAAAACATACTGTTAACACGAATTTCACTGCTTTTTAAACAGTTTTTTTAAAAAAAATTTGGACACTAGAGAATTTAAATTTAGACAGGTGGCTCACATGCTAGCTCCTTAGGACAGCACTGCTTTGGAGCTCAGGGCTCCCCCCGCTCCTCATGAAGGCCACCTCAGCTCACTCACTAGGTAGGAGTTCTTTACACACTCTCTGGATGCCCCCAGCTTCTGCTCTACAGCTATGTCCCCTTGCAACCATAATTAAATAGCTCTGCAATTAGTTTGCTACTATTCAGTGCAAAGTCCATGAGGTTGGGGGCTATGTCTCTAACTACAACTGTTTTCAGCTGTAGCCTCAGCTACAGGCATAGTGCCTGGCACTTACAGGGTACCTGTCTTCATTTCCTGTTGCTGCTATTAAAAATCACCACAGACAGTGGCTTAATGCAGCACAGATTAATCTTATGCTTCTGGAGGTCAGAAGTCTGAAATGGGTTTCGCTGGGCTAAAGTCAAGTGTGAGCAGGGCTGAGTTCTTTCTGGAGGGTCTAAGGAGGAAATTGTTTCCTTCCCTTCTCCAGCTCCTAGAGGTCGCCCGCATTCCTTGGCTCATGGCCCCTTCCTCCATCTTCAAGCCAACGGTGTTGCTTTTTCTCATCTTTCTCCGACTCCCCTGCCTCCTTTCCTCACTTATAAGGACACTGTAACTGCATTGGGTCCATGTGGGTAGCCCAGGATACTCTTACCATCTTCAAGATCCTTAATTGCACCTAAAAAGTCTACTTTGCCATGTAAGGAAATTTATACACAGGTTCTAGGGGTTAGGACTTGGACATTTTGGGGGAGCTATTATTCTGCCTATCACAGTGCTCAATATTTGTTGTTAAATGAATCAATGAATGGGTGGATGGATGGATGCCTTTCTAATCCCATTTTCTATTTCTTCCCAGCAGCTTCTCCCCAACTCTAGGAAGCCATGCTTGCTTAGGCTGGTTGCTCTCCTGGAATAGTTGCCCCTCTCCCATTCCCATCTGTTTCCGTTCTGACCACCCTGGGGTCTAATTCAAGAGCCATTTACTCAAAAGAGCCATCCTCCTGTTCGCCTGAACTCCTGAGTCTCCACCACACATGTCACATTAAAGAACATGCTCTTACTTTGTTCTTTAAACTCTTAGTTTGTTCTACTCTCAGAGCTGGATGGTAGGCTCTTCCAGGCAGGGCAGGGACTGTGCCTTATACTTTCCCAACTCTCCCGCCCTTCCCTGGAGCTTAGCACCAAGCTGGGCACCCCATAGATGCTTAAAAAGTAATGGTGCAGTTGCTCTCACAGCTCTGCTGGGAGTGACCTCCCCACGTGTGAGGCCATGATGCCAGCTGCTGGAATTTGTCTTTCTTTCTCATGAAGACTGTTAACACAGCAGACAGGCATTAATCCAAGTGAATGTGGGATGGTTAAGTACAGTTATTTTGGCAAAACGTGCATTGCTTCACTCTAAGCAGAAATCAAATGTTATGATGCTACATTATCAGGAAAAGTACATTATATTTGGCATCATCCCAGGATTCAAAGACACAAATGGCATTAACCCTTTAGTGGCTGGGTCCTAGTACCAACATATGGTCCTTCTCTCCATAAAGACCTCCCTGCATGTACCCTCTCTCACAAAAGCACGCTCACACACACACACACACACACACACACACAGATGTCTAGACTTTTCCCTGAATGATCTTCCAGCCTGAGATTATCTTTGCAATTAGCTATCTTATAATCACAGGGTTGCTCAAATCTCTCCAGATGAGAAAAAGATGATGATACTGATGATCATGGTGATGATGCCCTGATTGCACTGGGCATTAAAACAAAATTTTAAAACTTAACATGCATTGTGATTTACTCATTATCAGCAGTCTTTGAAAAACGTAGTTGGCTATTTCATACTCTTTGAAAATAATTTGCATATTCTGAAACAAATTATTAGTAAGGACATTGGACTTCAGGTCAAGAGTCTGGCTCTTTTGCCTCAGCTGAGTCACTGATTTGTTGTTGACCTTGGGAATGTCCTTGTGCCTCTCTGGGCCTCAGTGACCTCACCTGTAAAATCAAAGCATTGAATTAGATGTTGTATGTATCAGATAGGGATGTAGCAGAAATCTGATCACCATGGCTAAACTGAATAAGTCCTGCTTTAGTTTTCTTAACAAGAAGCCAAAGATGGTCAGTCCAGAGCTGTTCCTCCATCCTTAGGGTGTGACTCTTGTCTTCATGGCTTCAAGGTGGCTACCACACCTCCAGGCATCTTATTGTTTCCCAGAAAGGAAGAGGGGGAAAGACTATGGGCAAAAACTGTGTTGTGCTCCTTGAATTTGTCCCCCTTCCTTTTACTGTAATTGGGAAAACATGTTTTCCTGAAGCCCCAGGAAGTTTATTTCTTCCGATTCTCATTGGCTAGAGCAGGGTCACATGGCCATCACCTGCTACAAGTCATTGTTAACTGAGCAAACTGTGATCATGAAAAAAAAAATCAGGGATCAGTGAGCCAGAAGGATGGAATGGCTATTGTGTGGGCACTCAGCCTCGTCTGCCACAGATAGCTTCTAAGTTTCACTCTCTCTTGTATATTCCACGAATTGCACTTTAAAATCCATCATTACCCAAGGCAGTGTTCTCACTACATTGGGCCCTCATGTATGCAGTGCTTAGTCCTGGTTTGGATTAGCAGATTAACCTTATTAGCATGTTAGAGAAAGTATGCTAATGACATCATCTGGCAGAACGCAGAGTAGGGCGGGGATGGGGAACCATCCATTCACTCTGCCTCCCCTTATCCCTGAAGGAGACAGGCAAAGAGAAGGCAGCCATGTACTAAAGAGCAGCAGAAAAACCCCTTCAGGCTGACATACCTTCCTCTTCCTTGGAGCCTCCGCCATCCTTGCCGGCAGCATCCTTTACTTTTTGTTTTCTGCTGCGGACATCTGTGCCTTTGTTTGACCTCTCATAACTCCATGAACATTTTACTTTGGGAAATTCTGCCTCCCTTGATGGATGTAGGCTTGGTGGGGGCATTGATGGAGAGGTCATCCAAGGAAGGCCAATAGAATGGTGTCCCCTGGAGACTGGACCTTTAGCAGAGTGATGCTGGGATGGAACATCCTGAAGGCAATGTCACACCACCTGCCATGGATCCTTGCATGTCTCTGGCACTACCCTTCGTAGCCCATTTCCCCTTCCCCTTCCGATAAGTACCTTCCCTGATTAAGGCAGCCACAGTCAGCATCTCTTTCTTGCAACCCCCAAACCCTAACAAGTATATCTTTTAATTACATTAATTCATCCTACAGGTACTTGAATACATCAAGGAGTTTGTGATGCTTCTGGACAAACACTCGTGCCAGGGTACTTGTCCTGAATCTAACTCTCATCCACTCCAGGATCTCGTACACACCTCTTTGCCTCTCTATGCCTTAGTTTCCTCATTGGTAAAATGGTGGGTTGGACCAAACCTGTAGCTTCAAACTATTCTCTGAAGTACTTCAGGATTTCTCCCCAGAAAATCCACAGGGGTCTACATGGGAGCTCAGGAGAGGCCCATTATAATGGGCTCTGGGCCCCCGACTCGACTTCAATTAGAATAGCTTGGCTTTCATCCAATTTCTGTGTTGAGCAGGATATTTTTTTATTGGTCCTCAGCTAAAAATAAACGTTTGAAAAATGCTGGACAATATGATCTCTAAAGGGCCCTTCCAGTTCTGATGTTCTGTGATTCTAAGCAGGTGGAATATTTGGTAACATCTTTTCATTCATCAGCATAATTGGGAACACAGGAATGCCCGCCAAAACATAATCTATACCTAAATAAAATC
Organism: Mesoplodon bidens; assembly: GCF_964165515.1. Lineage (NCBI taxonomy): Eukaryota > Metazoa > Chordata > Mammalia > Artiodactyla > Ziphiidae > Mesoplodon > Mesoplodon bidens. The sequence continues at coordinate 161,610,155 of NC_138160.1, forward strand.
TTCTGTGTGCAAAACAACGGCAATGAAGGACATTCAGAAAAGAGCAGGCTGTGTGGAAGAACTAGAAACAAACAAAGCACAGATCCCTGTTTTGCAATTCTGGCAAAGCTTGATATGTAGATCTGGGAAAGGAAGCCCACCACAGCTTTACCTCCTCTTTGCTGTTGTAAAGCAAAGAATGCAGACTCATATGCAAACCGAATCTGAGCCCCATGTTTCACTGGACACATTCAATGTTTTAAAACTTTCAATTAGTTATCACCAATAGTCATACATTGGAAAATGCATTTAAAAATTATGTTTCCTGGCTTCTTTTGAAAAAGCGGAAGATGTGACAATGTCGGCCTTGCATTGTAAAAGGATGGCAGGCAACCAGAGCAGGACAGCAACTGTCCCTTTTAGCTGGGGCACATCTGCTTCACTCTGCTGCAGGCCCACCTACTCCTTCCTATAATCCTGACCCCTGAGGCCAGATGCTGGCTACCAGGTAGGCCTTCACTTGCACTATGCTTTTTTGTTTTTTCCTATTGCAGGGTAAATGGTGAGTGAAACATAAAATATTCCTTACATCCCTGTCATTACCCAAAGTGGAAAAACAAAAGATAGACTGAAAAAGGTATGCTGTTCTAGAAAAACAGGGCAGAGATGGTATTTATTTATGATAGTGGCTTACAAATGGGGGTAATTCTGTATATACACACGCACACGCGCGCGCACACACACACACACACACACACACGACATTTGGCAATGTCTAGAGACTTTTTTTGGCTATCGCAACTAAGGAGGATCTGGTGGGTAGGCATCTGGGGGCTAGAGGTCAGGGATGCTACTAAATATCCTACAATGCGTAGGGCAGCCACCACAACAAAGAATTATCCAACCCCAAATGTAGACAGTACCCTGCTTTATGGATTTCTGTGGGTTTAACATACATCAGCCCCGTCACTCTTTTACGTTACCTGCCTGGGCACTGCCCGGGCCCTGCGCTTCAGGCCTTAGTGACACAGGCCTGGCTTTGATGACTCCTGAGCCAGAACAGGAAAATCAGGCTCCCTCCTGATGGCGCAAGGGTGAAAATAATGATAAAAACTCTGACATGGGTGTGGCCTCCATGGCCTCACTCTCCCAGTATTTGCTCTTATGATGCTCATAAGCACCCTGGGAGAAGATGCCGTTTCCCCAGGTTAGGCCCAGTGTCACTCAGTCCCCTGGCTTTGGGCCTCATAGCATGTAAATGACGGGGCAAGGCCCCAGGCAGAGATGTGGAGTCTGTTCTGGGCCTGGTTCCCCAGCTCTCCCTTTGATTTTGTGAGCCAGTCCACAACCCTCCTGTTACCAGTATGTGCTCTTGGCCTGAGTTGAGTTGCTGCCAGCAAACACAAAACCCAGGCTGACATCCACTGTGCCTTCCCCACAACGAATGGGCCTTGTTGGAAAGGGCGAGGAACGGCTGTCCAGGAAATCAGATGGGAACTGAAAGACACTAAGATGTCTGGGGAGGCAAGAAGCAAAGTCAGGGGAGGTGATATAGGTTGAATCTAAGAGATGGGCACAGCACTGCAAGTGCTCGACTGAAGAGGGCCCACATCCAGGCCCAGGGCAGAGCAATTCGGCAGCAGAGAGTCAAGGAGGGTGTACAAAACTCGGAGGTGAAAATGCTTCATTACTTGTTACTATTTATTCACCCATCCATCTACCCACTCATCCTTTCCACACCTATTTATGGAGCAGGATTCAGGCCTTGGGCAAGGTATGTGGCCCCCAGCCTCATGGAATCAAAACCAAGCTCTGGGATTTGCCACTGTTTCATCTCAAGCAAGTTGCTTCCCTCTCTGAGTTTCCTGATCAGTAAAAGGAGCAGGTAATGTTTCCATCTTGCAGGAGGTGATGTGAAGACTAAATAAAGATCTCCTTAGCCCTGGTCTGACTCAGACCCTCCCTAAACGCCTGGCGGACTCCATCTCCCCTTCTTTCTTCCCACAGATGCCACTCAGCTCACACAGGATTCCTGCAGCTCACTGAAGCGGGGACAGCTTCTGGGGTCACGTTTCATTCAGCTCAAACATACCGCAAAAGACCTTCGTCCTCCATGGAAACAATTCTCCCCCATGTGGTTGGAGGGTCTTTTGTAGATCACTATATCACATAGGAAGCAGGATGCAGAACGCCCACCAGTCAACAGAAAGCACATGTGTGACGTGTACTCCCACAGCAGTCGTGCTCTTTCTCCTTCTTGTAAATTCCAGTTTGAGTTCTTAACCCCTCAGGGGCATCAAGGAGAAACAGATCCACAGCTGTTTTGGCGGATGGGATTTGGGGGATGGACACCCTCTCTCATCAGGCACTTATTAAGGACCCGGGGTACATACAGTTGATAAACTATTATTTCAAGCTTCCACTGCTGAAGCCCCCATGGCCCTCTAACGGATGGTCTTCAAGAAGGAGCCTGGCCTGTGCAGATGGTGTCTGTCTGGATGTGTGTGCCTACTCACCAAGTTTGTACCACATATCACGGATGGAGAAGCCAATTAGCCGTCTCATGTCCCCGTACCTAGGAGGAACAAAAAATGTCTGCTTCAGTCACCATCTCAGAGATTCTCATGAACCCCTACCCCCCTTTCAAGAGATCCAAATGCAACCTACTTATTCAGGATTTTGTTGTATTTGGCGTGGGAGAACTGCTCCAGCTGCAGAGAATCCTGAGTGATAAAAGCCACTGCCAGATGAAAATAGTTGTTCCACAGCTGTAAATGAAAGAGTGGAGAACAGTCATGGAGAGGGTCTGAAGTGGGAAAGCATATTAAACGCTGGGTAATGTGAATAATTTATGAAGATGGCAGAAGACAGAGGCAGAACCAGTTTAATTCTGTGTGCTGCAATTTTCTAACTGGCACTGACTCTGAAATTAACATCCCGGCCAAAGCGAGGATAACTGATGGGTTTCTCTAGGTGCCGACCACATCCTCTCTCTGACAACAGGATTTGGGCAAGGAGGAAGATTTTAGGGCTGCTTTTTTATTGTTGTTGTTTTGCTTCATTTTGTTTTTTTGAAAGACAAATAAGTCGCCCCAGCTGGGTGCCCTGGTGAGCTGGTTCTCTGCCCTAGAAGTAGAGGGTGATGAGGGATTAAGTATTTCTGAGACCCTCAGCCTCTCTGGAAGTCCTCCCTAATTCACCCGACAGCTCAGAGGACCAGCCTGCAACCTATTCCATCTTAGAATATTTTGCCTTTTCCTTCTCTTTAGTTCAATGGTTTTGAAGTGTGGCTCTGGCCAGCAGCACCAGCATCACCTGGGAACTCATTAGAAATGCAAATTCTCTGGACCCACCCCTGACCTACTGAATCGGACCCCAGAAATACGTGTGTTCACAAGTACTCTGAGTGATTGCAGTGCTAATTTGAGCTCAAGAACCACTGAGGGCCAAGTTTACAGGTAAGCTTGTCATAACCGTCGCATTTACATGATCTCTTGGTGCTAAATGAAGAGACTAATACTAGAACCCACTCCACTGCTCATGGTGAAAGAGATCAGGTAAAGTGTGCTGCTCAGGGCAAGGGCTCCAAAGATTAGCAGCAGTGACAGTGATATTGACACAGGCTACGGAACCGAGAGATGGAGACCCAAACCAAGGTATTGTTGAGCCTCAGTGAACCCATCTGCAAAAGCGGTACCTGTGTATCCACTGCAGAGGGCTATGATAAAGATGATGTGTTTAAAGGGCATGAATCTCAGTAAGAGCTCCAAAGCACTGGTTTGCCCTATTATTCTTTTCATTATTCTAGTGACTCCTTTGGTACCAAAGCAAACAGTACAACCTGGTGCCTTCGGTGCTCAGGGGCAATTATTACAAGATGCCATGGCCCTGCAAGGACCAGGTGGGGGGCAGCTTTGCTGGACAAAGCCCACACACTTCCAGCCTCCTCTAAACATTGACTAGCAAGGGGAGGGTTAACACCAGCTGGGGAAATCACCTGCCAATGGAGACCTTCATCCTTCACTCAGAGATGTTCATCGGAAGTTTCAGATGGCCAAGACTAAGTGAAAGGCAGCTCTACCCTTGATACAGCCCCTATTGCTGCCCAGAGTATTACTTTCATATGGGCTTGTGGTTCCAGTTTCAGAAAGGAGCAAAACAAGCCCTTCATTTTACCATGGGCCAGGCACTTTCCCACACATCCCTCCTTTCATCTCTCAAAACTTGGTAGCCATTATTAGGCCCATTTTACAGTTGAGGAGACTGAGGCTTAGAGGGCTTATGTATTTTGCCTAAGGTCACACAGCTTGTTAAACGTACAGCAGAGCTGGGATTTAAACCCAAGCCTTCTGATTGACGTTCAAGTCTCTTTCTACACGCTGTGATCAGTCTTTAGCTGAGGATGCATTAACACATATTTATTGAACATCTTCAATGGGCCAGGAATTGTCATCATGTGGGGATAGGGCAATGGTTATACAGACAGCAGTCCCTGCCCTTGTGCAGCTCATACTCTGTTGAGGAAATGAGCTTTCCTTCTTTTACTTGAAATTTTATCTCCCAGAGTCCAAAAAGACCAAGTCTCTCCAGGGGTGCAGTGAAGTGACCTCCTGGCTTGTGGCCCCCGTAAAGTCAACTCTGCACACAGAACCTGGAAGGATCAGATCGTATCACTCCCTTCCTCAAAGTCCTCCAAAGACTGCCCATCACCCTGAGCATCAGACCTCAGGCTCTTCTGTCTCCGTAGTAACCTCGCTTATCCAAACACAGTAAAGGTCAGGGTGTCTCTCAGCCACTCTGACTGTCCTTCCTCCTGGGGTCTCTCAGCCACTCTGACTGTCCTTCCTCCTGGCGTCCCCATGACTTGCAGGTTCTGAAAATGTACTGTTTTGGTCTGCGTAAGCCCAGAGCTCACACCTCCTCCCGTTTAAGACCAGGATATGAAACCACAAGCCAAGGAACGGGAAAACTTGGTCGTAGGACATGGAATGGGTTATTTCTAGGGTGAGAAATTCCTGAATTTAGGGGATTTCATAAGAATAATCAGGTTACAACAGGAAATAGGTATGTGATAAAGTAAGTTGAATTGGTATCGCTTTTGAGAATAATTCCAGAAATCCCCCTCTCCCAACCATGTTTGAGAATACCTAGACACTGTCAAATCTAATTAAGCTTCTTGCTAGCCTCTATTCTACCTGACTTGGTCCCTCAAAAATGTCTTCTGTCACACATTCCTGATTTTCTTTTTTAAAGTTGAGATATAATTCACATATCATAACATTAACTTTTTAAAGTACATCATTCGGTGGGTTTGAGTATACTCACAAGGTACTACAATCTTCACTATTACCAAATTTTAGAACATTTTCATTGCCCCAAAAAGAAACCATCCACCCATTAGCAGTCACTTCCATTCTTCCTTCCTCCTCAGCCCCTGGCAACCACAAAGCTACTTCTGTCTCTGTGGATTTGACATTTCATAGAAGTGGAATCAGAGAATACATGACCTTTCTTTAGTGTCTGGCTCCTTTCACTAAGCATGACGTTTTCAAGGTTCATCCACGTTGTCACAGGTGTCAGTACTTCATTTCTGTTTATTGCTGAATACTAGTCTGGGTATAAATATATATGGATGTACCACATTTTGTTTATCCCTGATGGACATTTGGTTTGTTTCCATCTTCTGGCGATTATGGATAATGCTGCTATGAACATCTACATATGAGTTTTTGTGTGGATGTATGTTTTCAGTTCTCTTGGGTATATACTTAGGAGTGCACCTGATTTTCTTTTGACTTCTCTCCTTGAAGATCTTCATGGACCATGAGACCATAGATCCAGTGCTTCTTCTTCTTAGTGGATCAGAAATGGTGCCCCTAAGTATCACACCCACAGCCCCTGCCCAGTTCTGCCCATGAGGCTCTGTGGGTCCAACTCTGGAACTGAGGGGAGGCCATCATGGTCAGTGGCTCTGTGCAGTGCCTGAGAGCTGAGCAGTGGCCACAACTAGACACGCTGGGCACTCGTGATACTTCTTGCGTAAACCTTCCTTGACTCTTGCTCCTGAAGGATCAGAACCAAATGAACTAACCTGGCTTTTCGGGCAATTTCCAGTGTTTTCTCCCTCAGCAAACTGCCTATTCCAGGGGAGGGGGAGGGGCTGATCTGCTCAGACTCACAGATAGAACACAAGCATCTTGGCCTCCGTGGCTTTGCTCACAGTGGTTCTCACACCTGCAGCATCTAACTTCCATCCTTTCATCAAAGCCCAGTTCGAGACCCACTTCCTTCATGAGGCCTTCCCAGAAGGCAGAGCACATCAGGTCTGCTCAGCCCTTCCGGATTTGAGGAGCACTTAGTAGGTGCAACCACAGACGTGGGTCCATCGTTCCGCACCTGACCTTGTGCTCCACTCACTTCCCGTGACAGGATCCTCCAGTGGTTAAGAGCACATGCATCAGTGTCTCACAGACTAGGGAATGGATACCAGTCTCTCTCTTACTAGCTGAGCTGTCTTTGGCTAGCTACTTGACCTTTCTGAGCCTCATTTTTCTTACTTGTAAAATGGAAAAAATAATGGTAACTACCATAAGGGATTGTTGTAAGTGCTGGTCGTAGAGCATTTGTAAGCCCTGTCTTTTCCGATTGTAAGTTCCACCGGTACCAAGGGTTCTGACTTCTACTTATTTGTATCCCTAATGCTAAATTCAGTACGATGGCTTGAATACAGCTGTGCTCCAGAAAATATTTATTTATTGATCACCCTTTTGTTAGAGAGATTCTCCAGTTGTTTCAAAAGATCCCAGATTTTTCTTTCCTCCCTGGCCCAAGCTGCCTGATGGCATTTTATTAGGAGCCCAGCCTGGATGGCTCAGAGAAGCCACAGAATCTTTGGCAAAACACACGGGTTCCTTCTCCCTGGGGAAGGAGTAAGGTGATTTCTGATTGGGAATTTCATATTTTGAAATCGTAGGACAATAGAAGGTTAAAGCTGGAATAAATTTAAGGGTCATCTGGTCCAAATCTATTACTTCACAGATGTAAACAGTGAGATCCAGATAAATTAAACAACCACCCAGTCCTACCGCTCGTGGGTGTAATTAGAATTCAGCTATTTTTAATTAACTCTCAGAAAATTATAAACGTAATATAGACACAGTAAAAAAATTAAATGATTGAAAAGATTAAATAATAAAAAGTTATTTTCCATCCTACCTTGGACCCTAGTCTAATTCCCCAGAAGAAAATGTTGCTAACAATTTCCTGGATATCCTTCCAAAAATTTTTGTGTATAAACAAACGTATGTAGAGACATCTTTTCTTAATAGTCTGCTATACTTTGCTTCTTTCTCTCATCAATATTTCTTGCAGATGTTTCCACATTAGCGTATACAGATCTGCTTCATTCTCTTTTATTGCTGCGTGGTCTTCTGCTCTAAGAATGTACTTTAATTGTAAGCAATTTCCTATTTATAGACATTTAGCTTGACTCCAACTTTTTTTTTCTTTAGCATTGGTGCTGTAATCAACATCCTTGTTTATATATCTTTATGCATGAGAGACTGTTATGTAGAGTATACATTCCTAGACCTGGAACTGCTAAGGCACAGGGTCTATGCAAATACTGTTATTGTTTGTGTTGTCTTTGTTGTCTGTTTTCATAGACACTGTCAGGTCACCTTCCAGAATTCCAATCCAATTACAAGCTCCACTGTTATGGGCAAGTTACCCTACCTCTCGGAGACTTTAGATAGTATCTAAAGGGGGTACTCATAAGGACAAAATGAGGAAATTGCTACCTAGTAAACGCCTACTCAGCCTTTTGATCTCAGTTCAAAAATCACTTCCAGGGGAAGCCTTCCCAGCCCGCCTGGACTAAACGAGATCCATCCATTATTTGCCCTCATTACACCCTGTTCACAGGATTCATGACATATTTTAAGCAGAAGTAATTTATTTTCTGTCTCCTCTACCGGATGTAAGCATCATGCAAGCAAGAAACTCATCTTTTTATTCCCTGTTGTATATCCAGTGTCTAGGATCATGTCTAACCCAACATGTACTCAGGAAATATTTGTTGAATGAGTTCATTAATGAGCCCAGCATGCCGCATGTGTTCTTGTTAAATCCTCCCCAGAAACTATGCGATTGGTATTATGATTCTCCCCATTTTAGAGAACAGGGAACTGAGGCCCAGAGAGGTTGAATAACTTGCCCAAGGTCACACGGTTACAAAATGATGAAGCTGGCATTTGAATCCAAGTGTATCTGTCTCCAGAACTTGCATTCTTTTTTTTTTTTTTTTTTTTTTTGCGGTACGTGGGCCTCTCACTGTCGTGGCCTCTCCCGTTGCGGAGCACAGGCTCCGGACGCGCAGGCTCAGCGGCCATGGCTCACGGGCCCAGCCGCTCTGCGGCATGTGGGATCTTCCTGGACCGGGGCACGAACCCGTGTCCCCTGCACCGGCAGGCGGACTCTCAACCACTGCGCCACCAGGGAAGCCCCCAGAACTGGCATTCTTTAACCACTCTGCTCTTCTGCTAAAATTGCTCTTCTTCTTTCTTGGTTCTTGTTAGCCTTTGTCGTTGGTTGAGTTTTCCACTGGTTCATCAGATATCTTTACAGCAGAGACATCAAGAATGTCTGATCCTGTAAGTTTCTATCTCGATGGCCTTGAATTATTATTTATCCCAAATTCTTATTTAAAAAAAAAAAGACCCAACACCCAGGGTTGCTGAAATGCAGTCAGCATACCCACCACCTCTGTGGTGCAAAGGCCCAGCTACCATGGCCATTCTGAAGATGCCATTCATTCTGGGAGTAAAAGTTTCCAACTACAGATTCAGGTTGGGAACATCAGTCCAGAGGTGGTCTAGGGTCCTCAAGCTGAAGCAGGCAGGGCCGCAGAAGCTGTCCCCAAGCATGTGACCATCTTCCTGCCTGGTGGAGGCGTCCTGCCATGACCTCCCTGTGGGTGGTGCTGTGGGCCTCTTCAAGGCGTCAATGAGTGCTCCCTCTGTGTCTGGGCTCCCTCTCTCATGTTTCTTGCCATCACTGGTTACATTTCCCATTATAAAGACCAAGCCTGCCCTCATTCCTCCACCAATGGCTGGGAATATTCTGGAAGCTTTTCATTTCACAGGGTCTCCAGTACAGGTTTAAAAATGATCCCAAGGTGGTCTGGTGCCCAGAAGCTGATCCAGAAATGCCTCAAGACTAAGGCTGGAATTACCAAAGGCAGAGCCAATTATAGCTTCCCAAGTAGAGAGAATGGTCTTGGTAGCAATCAGACAGCCACCTAAGATGGAAAAAAATTATTTGGAGCCAAAGAACACATCTGAAGTGCAACTACTGATTTCTGGACCAATCAGAGTTTCCAACATGGAGAGTCTAATTCTTCAGCCAATCATTGAAGAGCTCCCTGTCCCACAGCCAGCAAAAGCTAACAAGGGCAGACTGTTTCTGGAGCTACATAGAGCTATCTCCTAGATCCGAAAGGCACCCTGTTCCTAAGAGACAGTGCAGAAGAGTGAAAAGAGATTGGGTATTGCAGACAGGCCTGGGGTTGAATCCCAGAAGACCTACTTAATAGTTAGATGACCTTTAACAGGAAAGTCAACCACTTCTCTGAAGCTCAGTTTCTTCACCAGTAAAATGGGTATATCCCAACCTGACAGGGTTATGATAAGGATCAAAATGCCCTAAGTCGATGCCTAATAAAGGTTAGTCACCTTCTTCAAAAGCTTGGATGCTAGAAGATGGATTTACAGTCTGCTATTGAGACCCCAAGATCCTTGAAGGCAGGGCAGTGTTCTGTTTTGCTTCTGAATTTCTCAAGGCATGTTGCAACAGCCTGGACTCATGAGAATTGCTCTTAAACAAAAATTCTCACTGAGTTAAACTTGAAATCCTCTCTTGGTCTTCCCTGACCATGCACACAAGATGTGAATCTCAAGGCCCAGCATCTTGAATAGGGCCTGGGAATGCAAATTTTTTTAGCCCCAAGCAGGAAACATCATTTTTCTAATTCCCAGGTCTTGTCACCTACAGAATGGCACCCACAGAGCTTCTTGCTTTTTGCCCTTTGAGTCCTAAAACCACAGTTCTGGAAAAGATATTAGGGCTAATCTCATTGTACTTGCCCCTCCTCTGGGCAGCAGCTGGCAAGGCCAGCTGCGCTTAGTGGTGGATGCTGTTCCTGCTGATATTAAATGCATAATTAATGAAACCGTAAGAAGAAAACAAGGCGTGTTCCAGGCAGGGTACAGAGAACAAATCCATTCTCACACAAGTGAGGAGAAGGTAGGAGAACAAAGATAAGTTTGAAGAATGATCCTGTTATTGAGTGCTTCCCACTAAATATCTGTGTAAGTCTCATTCGAAAAGCAGACTTATTTCATTTTGTAATGTTGGCCACTTTCCCGTTTTACAAATCTTGTGGGTGTGACAGCCCTAGGCAGTGTTGTGGTGACCAGAAAGATGCCTCCCTACTGTCCTGTTTGCTGAGGACTGACATATGGGTTCCCAGACCTGACACACTTAGGACCACCACCACCATCATCATCATCACATCAAAATGATAATTATTGTAATTATAATGAGCTAACATTTATTAACCATTTATTAACTACCATGTTCCTGGCATTCTTCTAGGTATTTTACACGAATTAATTCACTGAATCGTCTCAACAATCCAGTGAAGTAGTTACTATTAGTGTCATAATTTGATGTTGAGGACACCGAGGCACAGAGAGGTGAAGTAATTTGCCTAAAGCCACACAGCTCATAAGCTCAAACCTTCCATGTATGAAACCCCCACTTCTCTGGGCCACTCTCAGATGCAGATTTTCTTTCAGGGAAACTGGATAAAACCTAAAAGAATGGCATGAAGGACTAAAGCTGAGCTTCTCTTGGAAAGTACCACCCTAAGACCATGGAGGAGAGCCAGAGTCAGGAAATCAGGTCCGAGGCTATAATTACCAAAGCCCACGGAAAGAGACGAACAAACCAGCCAACAGTTTTATGGCCCAAACACTGCCTTGCCACTGGCCTCTAGCTGTGTTGTTCCAAGCTGCCCCTCCAAAAAACCAATGGCCTTATTAACTTCCATGATCGTACTCGTAACCAGAGCCTGCAGGCACCTGGGCCACATTTGGAAGGGGATCAAACACTTCTAATTCAAACAGCCAAAGTGACACGTTTTGTTTCCATGTCAAAGATTTATAACTCTCACCCAGACCCTGCCAAGCAGTCAACCCAATGTGGTGGTGAAACTCTATCTGTAGCATGTGGCTGCAGTGATCTGCAGGCTCTGGTGCCAGCCACTGCTGTGCTTTCGTCCCACCTCTGCACTGACACGCTGTGTGACTTCAGGCTATCTGCTCATCGCCTGGGAGTCTTAGTGTCCACATCCCTCCAGTAGAGAAAATAATAGTCACAGTAACTACCTTGTAGGGTAGTTGTAAGGACTGAGAAAGATAACGCATAAAGTGCTTCTTGTGAGATCTGCACATACAATGCTGTCAGAAAATGGCAGCTATTCTTTTCATCATCATTATCATTATAGTTCAGTTGCCTGATTTAAATGCAAGGTAGTGGGAGAGAATCTTATTCAAAGATAACATTTATTAAGTATTTATAGGCCGGTGCTGTCTAGCAGAGCGGATCTCACAGACCTCAGCCCAGGCATCACCTCCCCAAGGAGACCTACTATGTGCCAGGAACACAGCACAGATTCCCTGTGAGTACAGGTCTTCACACTCCCCACTCCCGAAGCTTACCTTCTACCAGAGGAAAGAAAGAGAACGGGCCTGTAGGCAAATAAGAAAGACAGCATGGAGTTCTATGAAGAGACTACAGCAGGCTAAGTGGTGATACACAGTGGCCATGGGGTTGTTAGGGGACCTTCAGAGAGGAATCAGGCAGGGGAGGCCTCTTGGAGGAGGAAGTGTTTGATCGGAAACTGTTGGGACCCTCCTTACAAGTGAGTTCCCCTAGCAAGTGCCTTGGCACGTCCCATTCTGGAAAAACCCTACGAAGTAGCGAGGTGAGGTGTTGTTGAGCATTTTACAGATGAGTCAGCTGAGGCACAGATGCAGTCCAGGCCTTGCCTGAGGTTCCTCGGCTGGTCAGAGGCCAGAGCCCAGACAGGAACTGAAACCCCAGACGAGCAGGCAGGAAAAGTCATCGCCCCAGTTTGCTGGCCACTCCCTAAGCTGTGAGAGATCCTGGGGGTCAGAGGCTTCCCTGGAGGGGGGATCCCCTTTTAAGGGTCTCCTCTCTCACACCTGCAGCCAGAGGTAGCAACCTGAACTTGTCCACAAGGCTTTGAAGAGTTGGTTCTTCTTGCCTGGGCCCTGAACAGATGTGTCGCCCTCTCTGCCCCAGGGGCATGCTTTGAAGCCCCTGAATCTGAGAGTTCCCAGGTCTTGTCTGAGCACTAAAAGTGATTTCTGGAGGAATCACAAAGTCACAGAAATGTACTAGTGAGCTTTATCTTTCAGTATCTGAGAATGGCTGCTTTTCTAGGCTCCAGTGAATAAAAGAGTAAAAAAAAAAGTAATACATTTTTAAAAGGTGGCACCCACTTTGACAATGAATGAATGCAAGTCTCCTCTTCAGCACAAGATACATCATACGGTCACATTTGCATATGCTGCTCAGTTGATGACTATTTAATCAAAGGCCTGGTTCCAAACGCTGAGTACTTCCCTCCCTCCCCTCTCCCCACCACCGCTCTGTGGAAACACCCAGAGACACAGGCATAGCTTCCGAGTATTTTGGGATGTGTCTGATGGAGCAGTTAGCCCAGATTGCTGGAGCAGCCCGGCCAGGACACTCCAAGGGCAAGTCTGGCACCTCACACTCACCTGAAACTCAAAGTTCGTGTTTTCCAGGAACTTCTGGTTCATGGTTTCTGCAAACTTGTTGATAGCTCTCAGGAAGACCCTGGAAGAAGGCAGAAGGTCACCAGGCCATCTGAGAACGCTACCCCAGACATCCCTCCCCCATGCTTCAGACTGAAGTTCCTTTAGTTCCAAAGACCCGAGGAAGAGGTTCGTTGACCCACATTAACACCTGCTCTCACTGTAGACCTGGGGCCATGTTTGCCCTGCCCTGTCTGTTTGACTTCCTTTAGAAAATCTGTATTGTCTCTTGTTTAAACTGTTACAAGCTTGTGGCAGAAAATTCATGCCATGCAGGAAGACAGAAAAATTGCCTCCTCCCAAATCAAATAAATAAACGAACAAACGACATACCAGCAATCCTATCATCTGGGGAAAACCATCACTGACATTTTGACAAACATAATTTCAAAGGTCTCCCTAGACGTATATACACAAACGATATTATAAAGATAGCATTTTGATAAATGGGGTTAAATGATACATTCTGTTCCACAGCCTCTTTTACTCAACAATAAATTGTGTGTTCCTTTCATGCCAGTGAATTCAGATATATATCATCCCTTTTAATCACTGAAGAGCATTCTATTGTATAGATGTATCACAGTGTATTGCATCAGTCTTTTATTGATGGACCTTTACGTTGCTTCTCAGCATTTTCTGTTATAAGCAGTGTTTCAATGATCACTCTTCTATGTATGCCTTGCACCTTCCATATATACCTCTTCTCCACTCTTCCTCTCGAGATGGTAATGCTGATCAAATCTTACACATATTGAACATTTTGTTACCTGTTGTCAAATTGTGTTTCTTCTTGAATGGCTTCCCATCCAGCCCTTCCTCTCCTTCCTTCCTACTCTCTGGTCTTACAGCCTCTTATCTCTCGCCCTTTCAACCCCTAGAGTGAGTTGCCCTATGGAACAATTCCGATCCTGTCGATCACCCACCTCAGTGGCTCCCCACTGCCCACAGGAGAGATCTAAATTCTTTCTCTTGACCGTCAATGCTCTCCATGATTGGACCCCACCTTCTTTGCTAGGATCATTTCTCACTATTACTTTGTGCTTTTGGTTGTTTTCTGAGTTCATAGCTGTATTCTTCCTTTGTATAGAATGCCCCCTCCTTCTGATCGTTTCAGGGCAGGGTCTGCTGCATCTTTCAGGCCCCCAGAGGACAGTCAGTACAACTGCCTTTCCAGACTTCATCATGGTCTGCGAATGAGTTATTTGTGTGACTCAGTAACGACTGTCTCCTCCATCTAGACTGTACTTTCCTTGAAATGAGAGACTCCCTCCGTGATCTCACCTACTCTCCAATCCACATGCCTTTGACTCCCAAATTTTATATCTTCATCCCTGGCCTTTGCCCTGAGCTCCAGCTTGCATTCCCGCTCTCTGCTCTGTATCTTCACTTAGATGACTAATAGGCATTTCAAGCATACGTGTCAAAAGCTTGACTCCTATTACCTGCCCTCTTTCTGTCGTCTTCCCATCTAAGCTGAAAACAACTCCATTCTTCCAGTTGCTCAAGGGGTAGGGGGACTTAGCATCCTCGGCTTTCCTCTTTCTCTCACATCCTACACCTGACCTCTCAGCAAAACCTCTTAGCATTACTTTCAAAATATATCCAAATGCAACTACTTCTCGTCACTCACTGCCACTGACCTGAACCAAGTCACCATCATTTCTGTCCTGGATTTTTGCAGTCACCTCCCAAACTGCTACATGCCCAGCTGTGGGCAAGTCTCCACTGTGTGTGTGTGTTTGTAAAATCTAAAAGGGCAGGGGCCAGATCTTCCCTGTACTACTGTCTATAATCTTTGATTAACAGTGGACAATCAATAATTTCTCTATTGAGTGGCCGGTCCAGGGAAAATATCTATTTGGCTACCTGTGGGAAGCCAGTAAAAGGAAGTGTTTATCAGCAGGTTATTGCTTTGGGTAATAACTGGGACTCAGTTCTGCATGGGAACTTCTGAGTTTAGACTGTATCGAACATACTTGAGCATCAGAAGTGTCCTGGGCTATTTACCCATTAATACCAGCCCCTCCCTGGTTGAAAGTCGCTCTTACGGACATTAAGTCCCTAGCACTTCTGGCCTGCCCTGCAGGTGGGCTGAGAACTCTCCTGTAGCCAGAGAAAGCCCAGAGAATGAAAGAAGTAGGCAGCTCTCAGGATGCACAGGAAATGTCCACCAAAGCTGCAGGTATATTTTGGGTCGGCCATGAGTGTGGGAAGGGCAACTATAGCATGTGCTACATCAGGCATTGCTTGTTAGGAAGCTGGGCTAGGTGTTCGTTAAACACTAAATATTTGGAGGTTTTTTTTTGGGGGGGGGGGTTTCTTTGTTTTTAAGATCAGCACTTCATTATTCGACCTTGTATAACATCCATCTGTTAGAAGCCAGAAAGAGAAAATGTACATAAAAAAGCTTTGAAAGTTACAAAACCTTGTTTAAATGTAAAGTAGCAAACAGACCTAAGACATATAGATAAAGGTGGCCCAAGGACTAATTTTCAGTAGCACTGGGCTCTCTTCTTCATCACCTCTGAAAACCTCACCTATACATTTTTATTTATTATTATTTTTTTTTGCGGTACGTGGGCCTCTCACTGTTGTGGCCTCTCCCGTTGCGGAGCACAGCCTCCGGATGCGCAGGCTCAGCGGCCATGGCTCACGTGCCCAGCCGCTCCGCTGCATGTGGGATCTTCCTGGACCGGGGCACGAACCCGTGTCCCCTGCATCGGCAGGCGGACTCTCAACCACTGCGCCACCAGGGAAGCCCACCTATAAATATTTGTTGAACGAAGAAGGCAGTGCATCCTGTTATCAGGATCATGAGATTTGCACACACACACACACACACACAACTGGATGTGATTTCTGGCTTTGCCAATTCCCAGCTGTGTGGATTTGGGACATGTTAATATCATGTTTGACACCTAAGTTTCCTTTTCTGTGAAATAGCAGCAACGTAACCCCTTTCGCAGGGTCCCCGCAGGGTGTATCAGCAAATGTATGGTAAGTGCTGAGCACAGCGCCTGCCACATGGTGACAATAGTAACATGGTAGCTATGGCCGCCCAGACCCCTTTGGGTTGCTTAATTCTTCTTCCAAAGGCAGGTACCGACAGCAAAATGGACAGTCAGAGGACAAGCTGCAGCCAGCAGGACCATGTAAAGACACGAAATACAAATCCCACAAAACCCTCCACCCCATCAGGCTGCCACAAGGTGAGATTTCTTTGGTTTTGTCATTCTGTCATTTGCTAATATGTCTTTGAAAAAAAATCTATATTTTCTTCTTAAAGATTAATATCTAATTCCCCAGATGGAAATGCATTGAGTGGCTGTCATATTATGTATAAACATCTCAGACAGTCTAATATGATACCAAAATGAGGGGTTTTACACATTCTCAGTAGTTTCCATAACAGTTATTATTTTGATTGTCAACCTAAACCTGCCTCTGGCTCACAAAGGCCAGCCCAATAACCAGGAATGATTAGCTCCCTGTGCTGATGGGGGGACTGGTGGCAGATAGGGGCTGAAGAAATCAAGGTTCCTCCCTCTCTCTGGATTCTTCTGCAGCCACCCTCTGGAAATCAGAATATCACTTAACTTTGGTTTCCCACGTGTGGGTTTGGAAAAGTATGTGTTCTGTATTCTTTACAAAAAATAATTGTACTTAAAGCCTAAGCACTAATATGTTGAAGCGGGTTAGAATGAAAACACACTCAACTCTTTCTGTTACTTTCAAAAATGATCTTGAAGTGTTGAAAACAAAGTTCATGATCAAATATCAACCTAACATTTCCTGCATTTCATCCGTGATGCTTAGCAGCCTCTAAAAAAATTAATAATAATCACAGTCATGGTTACCAACGATGTGCCAGGCTCTGTGCTAAGTACTCTGCATGGATTTCTTCCGTGTTTTTTTCCCACCTTTTTAAATTCTCACATTAACTCTCCGAGTTAGATATTGTTTGACTTTTAGAGATGTGAGTTTAGGTAACTTTCCCAAGAACCCAGCCAATACATGTGCAACCAGGATTTAAACAAAGTTATGCTGTCTTCAGAACCTTGGTATTTAACCACCATGCTATTCTGTTCACAAAGAAATGTCTGTAATTCTGTTCAACCCAAGCTGTGAGCTCACCTTGTTAATAATGACAATGATGGGAGTCTCATGTTTTCATGCATATATCCTGTGCCAAATGCTCTACAGACTTTGTTTCATTTAATCCTACAAACTGAAGGAGGTGTTACTGTTGCACCCATTTAACAGAAGAGGAAACTGAGCACTGGAAAGATCAAAAAATTTCCCCACATTCACACAGCTAATAAGCAGCAGAGTCCACCCAATCTCAGGTCTGTCTTTCTTTAAAGCCTTTGCAATTAACCAGAAAGATATACTGGCTCCCCTGAAGGCCAGCCTGCATGGTGTTTTGGCACTGGGCATGCTCCTACTCATGCCCACAAGGCACAGAGCCCCTTCCCACTTAGTCCCCATTATCCTGCTGCCCTGCCCACAGCTGAGAGGGCCCAGAAGCAACACTCGACTGAGGCAGTCTTCCATGGGCTGACTGGAAGCCCACGGGTAATCATATGGCTACCAGTGGGGGCACCCAAGCCTGGATAGTAGTAAATCAAACCCTTTTAGGCAGTTCAAAAGCAGGACAACCAGGGAGAATGCAACGAACCCTGCCCTGAGTAGAAGCCATGAGCAGATAATTCTGTGAGGAAGCAAAAGCCATACTGCAAGAGAAGTCAGCTGCTGTGAGTAGGAAGAAGCTGGCAGAAAGGGAGCTTGGTACCCGAGGATACCCGAGGTTGGTATCCTGAGAACTGCTCCACATGAAGCTCACTGCAGCCACTGGACCAGGTTCCCAGTTTCCTACTTCTCTTCATGTAACAGAACAAATCCTCATTACTGGAGGCAACTGAGAGTTCCTATGTTTTGTGTCCTGAATAAACCTATGCACCCTATGCATCAGTCCTTGGACTGGATGCAGTAATGGAAGGTGCACACAGACTCCTGCAGAAGCTAGAGCAAGCCTGCCTGGGGGCACATTCCCACTCTGCTACTCTTCCTTGCTGTGGTCTTGAGCTTGTTGCTTTGCCTCTGGTACTCTTAGCTGCCCCATCGGTATGATGAGCCGTGTGTGAAGATGAAATGAGCTGCAGTGCATGAAGCTGGTGGCCCAGGGCCTCAGTCCACAGGAGTCCTTAATAAATGTCAGTTGTGTGGTTATCATTATCCTGACTGCCCAGCCACCTTGTAGCTCTGCGGCAGGAGGATCCGAAGCTGAGAACACGCCAGTGTGACAACCAACCCATGCCCACAGGTTGTATGATGTGAATGAAAGAGGGAACTGGAGGTGGACATGCCCTTTCCAGTGAGAATGCCGAAGGTAGAGAGAGGGCCTCCCTGAATCCCATTCCCCTTTGGGCTGTGATTCATGGGATGTAGTTGATTCTACTGGTCAAAACTTGAAGATGGAGATAAAAGAGGTGGCCAGAAGAAGGGAGTCCTTATTCCTCCCCTAGAAGCAGTGAAAAAGCCATTCTCCCAGAGCCTTTAAGCTGCTTCCCTCACAGCACACAAGGGCTCCACGCACCAAGAGGCTAGAGTGTATCAGAGGATTCCAGCTCAGGGTCAGGGCGCGGCCCACCCCAAGTGCCCCCGACCCATCTTGAGTGATTCTGGATTCTAGTTAGGGGTGCAGCAGACTCCTGGGACTGGAATTCCAGGGCCAGCTGGACATCAGGATTAGATGTGCCCTGCTGGCTATAAAACCCATGGAGAGTCCTTCTTCTGGATGATACGTTTTGGAGGAGATGAGGTCTACAAAAAGGAAGTAGGCAGTACAAATTAATGTCGGTAGGAGAAAGGGGAAGCGGGCGTCAACGATTGTCGGCACACTGATGGAGCCGCCAGCAGGTTGCTGAGCACTGCCCTGCTCAACTTCCTAGGGTCAACTATTGTGACCCTACTCTGTGCCTAGTGTGTGCTGGAGACAATATTAGACCTTGAAATATGTCACCAGTAAGGTAGACAAGATCCAGCCCGGATGTGCCTCTTCTGTGAAATATTTTGGATATTCCCAGATCACAGGAATGTGAGAACAAAAATCATAGCTCACGTTATGAAATGCTTGCTAAACACTATTCTAACTACTTTATGCATATTATTTCATTTTGATCCTCACAAAAATCCTTTGTGATAGGTCTTATTAGTACCCCATTTTACAGTGAGAAAAACAGAGTCCAGAGTGGTTAAGTAACTTTACCAGAGGTAACATAACTATAGGATGGTTCGAACCTAGGCAGTCATAAATCCTCACTTCTCTGTGCTCTGAACTCACTACAGTGGCTGCGGCGCTTGGTCCTATTTCCATGGGCATATTTACTGTCTCACCAGCAAGACTGTAAGCACCCTGCCTTCTGGGGCCATGGCGTAGATGGGCTCTGGATGCCCGGGACACGCAATATGTATGTGTTGATTGATTCCATTTAGAGAAGCTTCAGGGATGCGTATAAATCCCCAACGGCCACCACTTGCCCCCTGCCCAAAATGTTGAATTTCCAGATTGAGGTGCAGTTGGAGGAGAGGAAAAGAGGCTCCTATAGGCGTATTTTGTTCATTTACAATATTACAAAGAACTTGATCATTTAAAAATTAACCACGTCGCGTACATCAGATCTTACTGAATGTTGCATCTTACCAATAAGAAGAATGCTCTAACAGGAGGTATTTCTTGCAGTAGACATGTCACCACGTTTGCATACACAAACAGTACACAGCTGAGGAGACATTCGAATCTGCAAAACTCCATTCCCTCCTCCAACAAGCAGATAGATAAATTATATATGACTAATACATACATACATACGTGCACAAATAACAAGCGATAATTGGGAAATTATAAAAACAGAAAATCATAAAAATGTAAGTAATAGGTAGGGAAAGAAGGAAGGAAGAAAAGGAGACAAGAAAAGAAAGGTAGAAAGATGTTGTAACATACAGACTAACCAACATACGGAGTTCACCTTGTCCACGTGAATGAATGGAGCTCAGGATGCATATTTTTAGAGGAGAGAAAGTGACTTTCTGGGGAACAGTGATCTGGGCTCAACCATGGTGTATGTTCCGTTTGTCCAATTTATGTTGAAATCTTTCATTAACTAGCTGCATGACCTTGTGCAGGTTACCTCTTTGGGCCTCTTTAAGGCATCTGAGCCAATAAATATGCAGTTTGCACACCTTTACAATGCACTTAATAATACAAGCCTCACTATTTTACAGGATGAAGTAGTAGAGATGAAGAACATGGGCTCTGATTGCCTGACTTCTCTGTTCTTTTGCTAGTAATACAACACTGAGCAAGGTATTCATCTATTCTGTGCTTCAGTTCCCCCAGGTATAAAATGTGGATTATAACAGTTCTACATCATAAAGTTGCTGCAAAGATTAAATGAGTGAATACATGTAAAGTATTTACAATAGGGGTGGATCTAGGTGCGTAACACATGTTAGCTATCATAAGACCACACAAGATGCAACAATCGTGAAAAAAATTTCAGGTCCTCTGTAAATGGAAGGGATCACTGTGGCCAGAAGATGAAGGAAGTCTACAACCTAAGCTATACGCCAGCAAGGAGAAAAACAGTCATCTTTTCTGGTCGACACTAGGCACATGCTTCTCTACTCCAAGGCTACATCTGTTGTCTGCAATGCTCCCATTCACTGAGCTCTTCCCAGGTACCAGCACTGGGCTAAGGAGTAACTCATTCTACCCTCACAAAAAAATACCACGAAATGGATATAATTCTCCCCATTTTGCAGATCAGAAAACCGAGGTTCCAAGAGGTTAAATGACTTCCCAAGAAAGAGAAGGTGGCAGAAACCCAGGCTGTGTTTCTGAGTCTAACTTATTTTAAATGTGAAGACTTTAAGTACTCAGCAGATCCTTTAGAGATACAGATGTTTCTATTTAGGAGACAATTCCATTTTCTTAGGTCCCTTAGAAAATTATATTCTGATTTTGTAGGTCTAAAGAAACAAGGATTATTGCATCATCTCTAGGGGCCAGTCCCCCCACAAAAGACTAAAGTCTGTGGGATGTCAGGGAGGGACAGACCCTCAAAGCACTCCTACATATTTCCTCCAGGATGACTGTCGGCAGCTCAGAAGGGGGGGTTGCCCTGGTCAGGGCTCCAGCCTCTCTGGGCTTCCATCCTCCTGACCCTGTATCAGTAGTAGATGTCTGTGCATTTATTTGCCTGCCCATCATCCATTTCTCCTTCTGGTAATAACTCTCAGATTTTCCTTTGAAGAATTACTCCCCCAGCCTTCCCCTTTGCTCCCAGACTTTGTGGTTTGGGTAGAACTAACCACAGCCTCCCCAGTTCCAAAGGTGAGTCACATGGCCCAAGCCTGAGGAAACAGCGTATTTCATTCTTCTGGCCACAGAGGTTATGGATGGGCATGTAGCTCAAGATTAGTCTGGGAAATTTTGCTGTACCTATTGAAGAAGAGGCTTTTTCTTTCTACTGGGGCTGCTAATCCAACAAGACATATTTCTGAAACCTCTATAGCCGGGTTTCCACTGCAAAGAGAGCATCTGTCTAAGAATGAAGCCAACAGAGGAAAGAGCAGAGGTAGAGATACAGATTCCCTACAACACTGTTTGAGCACCTAGATACATCCATGCCTGCAGCCATAACTCTGGGCTCTTTCAGTTGTCTGAGCCAATACTTTCTCTTTCTGTTTAGGCAAATTTGAATTGAATTTCTTCAAAAAAAAAAAACCCTAATCAATAAGTACCCATTGTTACCACAGGGGTAATGTAGCGGGGAGGGCTAAATCAGGAGTTTGGGATGAACAAACACACACACTACAATATATAAGATAGATAGCCAACAAAGACCTACTGTATAGCTCAGGGAACTCTAGTCAATATTCTGTGATAACCTATATGAGAAAAGAGTCTAAAAAAGAATGAATATATGTGTATGTATAACTGAATCACTTTGCTGTACACCTGAAACTAACACAACATTGTAAATCAACTGTACTCCAATAAAATTAAGATATTTTTAAAAACTTCAAAAAATAAGTACCCATTGGATACACAGAGTTCATTACACATGTTTATGAATGTCAGGTTCTGTGCCAGGAGTTAGAAACACAGAGATAAATTGGACATAGTGCTTGCCTTCAGGAAGCCCATTCTCTAGTGGCAGAAACAGTCATATGAAGAGATAATTATAGTACAGTGGGGTAAGTGTTATAATATGGGTGTGTATGTAAACAAAGAAGAGGGAATATATTCTCCTACCATAAAGGAGTCCTAGAAGGATCCACAGAGAAGAAATTACATGGACAAGAATTTGAAGGATGCTTTCATGTTGAGTTTGGTCTAGAAAGGAGGAGAGTCATAGTTTATGCAAAGTCATGAGAAGTATGAAACAGCAGGCAATAGTGACTGTATCTGAAATGTAGGGTGAGTCGAAGATGACTCACCTGGGTGCTTCATGTAATTTGGCAAAACCCCAAGACATTACTGACCAGCTGGCAAACAGTGAAGGGATTCGCACGCAGTTTGGGAGCTGGCTTCTTCCAAACACAGGTGACTGGACATTGATGTGAGGTACAACCGACTACATAATTTGTTGAGCTCAGTGCACAGTGAAAATGCAAGTCTCCTAGTCCAAACATTATTAAGAATTCAAGATGGTGACCGCAGGATCCTTCAGAGTGCAAGGTCCTATACAACTACACAGGTTGCATACTCAGGAAGCCGGTCCTGACAGAAGGGCTAGGGAGATACCTGCCTCTCACCTATAACGTGGCCTGGCCTAATTCCCACCAATGCTTTAAGCATTGTAAAAGCCAGCCTCCCACCTGAGTGATGTGAACAGGGAGAATCAGGGCAATGTAAGCCCAAGCTAAGAATTCTTACATTCTTGTTGCTGTGCTGATTATCCACCTCCCACCATAAGCAACAATGTACAGATAGCTATCTCTTTCTGCCTTGACAAACCTCTCCTCCCCTTCACCAGCCCCTAAAGCTGGCCCCAAGAGCAAGTGTGTCTGTAAAGTCACTTGGCTAGGCACTTAGGCATCCCAGGAGTGGCAGAGCAGCTGTTCAGAGGACAGAAGAGTAAGGGATGGAGGCCATCTGGGACTCAAGTAAGATCCTAGGCATAGATGAGACAGAAATTCCCAGACTGTATCCAATGACAAATTTATTAATATTTATAGTTTTCCCTCTTTGCCTCCCACTAAAGAGGATCCCGCCTTTGCCTCTTCAACTTCTCCTCTTCTTCTAACCTCTCAGGATATTTCTGTCTTTGCCAGTCAATTCTTGGCTCTTGTGATACAAAACAAGGACAATAGGTAGAGAGAGATAAAACTTCCAGCCAGTGTCAAGTGAAGGGGTTTCCATGGGAAGGACCTAAAACAAATACAAGAAGCCAAAGGAAAGTGAGAGAGAAAGGAAAGAAAGGAGCGTAGAAGACGCCAGGTTTTTTTTTGTTTGTTTGTTTGTTTGTTTTTTTGCGGTACGCGGGCCTCTCACTGTTGCGGCCTCTCCCGTTGCGGAGCACAGGCTCCGGACGCGCAGGCTCAGCGGCCATGGTTCACGGGCCCAGCCGCTCTGCGGCATGTGGGATCCTCCCGGACCGGGGCACGAATCCGCGTCCCCTGCATCGGTAGGCGGACTCTCAACCACTGCGCCACCAGGGAAGCCGAAGACCCCAGTTTTAAAGGAGTCTGTGGACAGGAATTGAGGATAAGGTTCTGAGAGAGACTTGGGTAAACCATGGGATAGGAGAGATATTGAGAGATAGAAGAATGGAGAAAGGGAATATTAGATAGTATTGCTGAGTGTTATGACTTGAACTTCATTTTGATGAAATGACATGATTTGAGAGAAAGCATTAAAGACTGAAATTGCTCACAGTTACTCTTATCTATTGTTGTACTGGGCCATGTGGTATGTGAGCTATACTTGGGTTACTCTGGTATTCTATGAGATGCTAATAAGTATTATATATACACACGGAGACATAAATATATTCACACCAAATGTTTCAATGGGCAAGTAAATCTGTGAAATGCTGTATCCTAAATCTTTCTCTTAGAGAATTCCATTAACATACTAAAGGCTCTGAGAAGTCCTGCAGCACAGAAAGCTGTTCAAAGCTGTGTAATCCAGTGCTTCCTAAACTTACTCTACTGCATGTCACAGAATATATTTTATTGTTTTGAATAAATGTAAAATAATACAATTTTAATAAGACTGACCTTAAGCTCTCCTGTCTCAAGAGTTTAGGGAAGGCTTCATAGACAAAGTATATTTTAACTAGTATTTGAAGAAAGGAGAAGGTAGGGAGTAGCCAGTTCAGTATATAAAAAGGAATAAATAATAGTAAATAAATAAACAGCTCAAGATCGGTGAGCAATTCCCTGGGGTTTAAATGTAGAAAGAAAGGATCTGTGGCACTTCGACTTATTTTCACCACAGAGAAACTATCCCCACCTTCTGTCTCTACCAGTGCACTGTAAAGTGAGTGCTGAGATGATGGGGCTGTTAGGAAGCAAGTGGCAGCTCACCTGTTCTGAACCATACTCATGGCCATCCAGTCTACAGGATACACATTCTTCCCAATGAGGTCCTTGAACATGATGAATGTCTCCATCAAGAAGTCCTGCAATAGTAAAGCAAAACACACCTGTCATTTTGCTTTATAGGAAATGACTGGAAGGGCCCAGATCTTGTTGGCTGTTCAAATTTTTTCTTTATTGTTTTTTGGAGGTGCAGAAAGGGAAGGGGTACAGCCTTTTATTAAGTAAATCCAATGAAACCAATAGGGTGGATTTTTTAATGAAATCTTAACGATTTGTTACTGGGAGACTGTTTCACAAATATAAGTGGAACATGAATATGGAATGTGAAAACACTCTCAAAATAAAGCACTATTAGTTCCGCCTTTGGAAGTAAAGAAGTAAATGCATTCATTGCTGTGGCAGTTTTATAATCATCTTTCCAAATAGGTATTTGAGGAGGAAATAATCTACACTATATGAATGCATCTCAGGTCACTGAGCAAACAAACTATTATTAAAATGAACATCTAATTACTGTACTGTAAACACAGCTAATTCATATGTCATAGGCACATGAACAAGCAGCTTAGAGGAAACATGACAGGGATTCTCTCCCTCTCCTTTGAAGAGGTTCAAAGTGGACCTCAACATGCCCCATCAGATTTTTCAGTGGATCAAACTTGTTCTCTACCTTTGGAGAACACAAATTCAAGACAAATTTAGATAGCGAAGACCAGAACCACTGGCGCCCTCCTGAGCTAGAGGAAATGAAGGCATCCAGCCTATTTGCTTAAGGTAAAATCAAAATCCATAGGAAACCCGTTCAGAGTTCTTTCCTTAAGCCAGCGGTTTTTAGATTATTTTAATAGCAGAATTCTTTGTTCAGAGAAAATCTTACCTGGAACCTAATATATAAAATAGATAAAAGTAGAAAACAGCTCTGGTTGAAGTGTGCGTGCATGCATGCATGCACGCCTGTGTGTGTGTGTGTGTTTATGGTAGAAGATAGTGAGGCTAGGAGAAATATAATTTGAAAATCACTGCTTTAAGCTAAATTGCAAAATTCTGGAAATGAGATTCGTTCCTTTCCAGCAATCATTGCTTCTAGGGAAAATTACCTCAATGCTTTAAGTCCCAGTTTCTGCATTCGCAGAATGGGGATAACATCTACCTCAAAGGGTTGATTAAGTGCACACTGTCTATGAGATGCTCCACACAGAGTCTGGCCCACTGTAAGTGTTCACTAAGTGCTCGAGGATGACGATGGTGAGTATGATCGTTCATCCTTGACGTCACCTGGGGAGGTGTGGATATCGTCACAGGCACACTCCCTTCCTGTGGGAATGGAGAAGACAAGACCTCTGCCTCACAGATGGAAAGCATGGCTTCTGAATGAGAAGATGCAGCACGGTGTAAGGGCTGGGGCAGAGGTTCAAATCCTCTCTCTGCTACATACTGTTGTGTGGTCTTGAGCAAGTAGATTGTAGACTTGTAAAATGTGACTACTAACACCTATGCCATACCGTTGGAGGATTACATAAGAAGTGTATAATTTAATACATAACAATTCCCTTTCCTACCATCCTTCCCACCTTTCCTTCCGCTGAGGATCAAAAATTAGGAATCCAGTCTTTCTATTTCCATGTCACATAACATAGAGAACGTGAGGGGGAGAAATCTTGGGTTGTTTAGGTTTCCTTTTGTTTCATTCTTTTGTATATCCAGAAAGAGGTTCCATTGCTTGCCAATCCTACTCCAGTTAGGAGACCTTCTCAAAGCTAAATGGATGAAGGAGCAGGACATTGGCTCCCTATTGATTCTTTTTGTGGGCCACTCTCTGAGGTTGGTCCAATTCTGGTGCCCTTGCTTCCTTCAAGGAGAGTTAAAAGTGAGCCCCTGGTAGCAGAACCCCTGAATCTGGCAATAGTAAGGAGACAATGACAAAGCTGACCATACTGAGGGCAAAGGGACGACTACACCCTGGGACAGCCCGGGCTGGGCTTTACGTTGATGATATCATCTGCTGCAGAGGTACGGGCCCACAGGCCACCCACCGTAGGGAGACAGTCCTAGCAAACGAGCCCTGAGAGGTTAGAAGAAGAAAGGGGCTCAGAGGCCAACTTTCTCTATGCATTCGTTATTATAATGTAATAATAGCTAACTTTTAGTGGACTCCTACAGTGTGAGAGCTACTGTGATCTCATTTAATCCCGTCACAGCCCTGTGACATGATATGATCCTTACTTTACAGATGGGTCAACGGAGGCTTAAGAAATGTTAAAGTTAACTTCCTCAGCTAGCTGGCGACAAACCCTGGATTCAAACCCAAGACTGTGTGACTCCAACACTCATGCTCTTAAGCCTCAAAATGTCCATGATTCATCAGCAAATACTGGTTTTAAGGCATATGTAGACTAGGCACTCAGGGCTCATGTATGACGTGGACAGAAGATGTGTCCCAGAAGTGATATTTACAAGCCTAAATGGGGGTGAGAAACAGGGAATCACACGAACATGCCTGCAAACTTAGACCCACACATACTCCAGGCGCACAGGAAGACCTTCGTGCCCTAAACTCTCAAGAATCTTTTGTGTAACGCATCTCCCCAACACTGCCCCAGAGCATCCTACAGACTCACCACAAGTTCAGAGCTGGTCTGGAATGTCTCAATATAGAAGGAATAGTGCTGGTCACCCATCTGGTTTAAGATGGCTGTCATACATGCCACAAAGTGACTCTGCAAGAAATAAAGAAAAATGCCATGAAACAGTGGAGAGAGGACCATGAATTTCATCTTCTTCAATTACTTGACTTCAGACCGGAAAACACCTCTCTATCCCAGGTGAGGATAAAAAGGTCCCCCAGGGATGGAGAATTTCTCCTTAGCAGATAAGCATGTGAAATTTCCCTAAGAGTAAATGTCTCCTTATGGCTCATTCATCAGCTCATTCATCCAAAAAGCATTTGCTGAACACCTATTACATGACTAGGACTATAACAGGAGCTCCAGATACAGACAATAAGGGCCCTATTCATTATCTCTCCAGCTGCTTGTGCACTGGGAAAAGAACACTGTATTAATGTCAGGAGATCCAGCGTGTATCAAGATTCTGGAGACAGTGTGATTTCCTGGTAAATAATTTTACATGTCTAATCTCCAACTGTTCCATCTGTAAAGTGGGACAATAATCCATCTGTATCTACCCTGAGAGGTGTATCAGAAGGATCAAATGGCTCCTATGGTGCCCTGAATACACTGAAGTTCCCTACAAGAGTATCAATTGTTGGACCATGAATCAGTCAGTGAGAAGCCAGCAACTACCGGGGACAAGTACTTGCTAAGGGCCATGGACGATAAAAAAAATGAGAAGAGGCGGTCCTTGCTCTCAGGAGTTCATGATCTAGCTGGGAAAGCAAGATGAACAACCATGAGGAAAAAAGTAGAAGACTTTGATCAGTGAAGCAGATCCAGTGCCAGAGGGATTCAGACAAGAGGGAAATCAACGCAAGGACTTGGAGAGGAAGTGGGTCTGAAAGGATCCATGGGATCAGAGGAGCAAGAACCACATCCTTTCATGCACCAGCATACATCACCACACCCTCTTCTGCTTTTTCTCTCCCAGATTTTATAAGACTGTACCAGGGTGGCACTTTCTGTCAGGGCTAGTGTCTGAAAGCAGAATTTAGAGAGATCTACTCTGGGAACCTGGTAAAGGAAGTACTGACCGTAAATCCACCCGCTGGGAGAAGCCACTCAAGAGTGTCTCCCACAAGACTCCACTGGGCTGCCATCTTAACCAAAGGAAGTCCCACTGTCAAGGGCAGGCCTGTGGAAGATGGGCAGCTTGGTGTGATGCGGGTGTCTCCAGGAAACCCCACTTCTAAAGGGTGTCAGACGTAACACACACCAGAGAGGTGGGCCTGGATGTGTTATGTTTGAACCAAGTATTATATTTGTATCACAAACTGCTGTCTTTGTTAAAAAAAAAAATAAAACCAAAAGACCAAAAAAAAAAATATAGTGTGAAAAAAAAAAATCCTCCCAGATTACAGGGTTACAGTTCAGTGACAGTGGTGGAAGGAACAGACTTGCTGTCCCCAGGAAGCTCCTTCTGCATTCCTCCACAGGAAGTCTTTTGGGTAATTGAATGTTCTTCAAGTTCACATCCCCAAAAGTAACTCCCAAAGATACAGATTCTCATTTGCTTCTAGGTTCTTTTCAATTAGGACGTTAGGGATAAAATGCTTTCTCAGTCAGCAGGACCAGCTGTGCAATTTGTGGGGCTCAGAACAAAATGAAAATTGAAGAGTCCTTGTAAAAATTCTTCAGATTTTCAAGGCAGCCACAGGATCCTTCTGAGCACCGGGCCAGGTCACACGCCTGGGAAGCCAGCTCTGTCTGCCAGTGACCACCACACGCATGCACCATAAATGTTCAGAAAACATGCAGAGCTGGCAGGGGGCACAAAACTGGGACTCTCAGGGGTAACATCAATGACACTATGTTGCTGGGGACCTGGAACCTCTATACGGGGGCCAACCGCCTTGGCCGTCCAGGGAGTCAAATCCTCTCTCCGGCTCATGCCCTCAGGGGGTGATGGTGAGTCTGTGAAATTATCTGTCCCTTTCAAACCAGACAGAATGCCACCATCACTGCTAATTTAACCAGGTCCCACTGAAACCAAGAAACAAGCGTATTATTTTTTATCCCTCCATCCAGGCTGGACGCAAGAGGGGAGAAATCTTCTGAGTTTGTGTGTGTGTGTGTGTGTGTGTGCGTGAAAGAGAGAGCACACACACACGCGTGTGTCTCCTGTACTCCCTCCATCTCTTCTGTGAGGGGCTTCCTCCAAGAATTCAGCCAGTGGCCACTAGAGGTCTTTCCTTTTCACATGGTAGCTGCCGTGCAGTTTTTTCGGCTTTTTATTTATTCCTACGTGAGCAGACCCACTACACTTCTTGCATATAAACAGTGAAAATTACAATATAAAGGACTTATTATTTCTTCTTTTGGAGTAATTCTGCTGCTGGCCAAGCCTGGCTCATTTTGCAAAGAAAGGAAGGATATTCTCTGCAGGTAATTCCACTGCTTCAAAAGGTAAGAGATCTGGGTAGGTTTTATTTTTTGTGATCGATCATCCTCTCAGAGGAAAGGCTATCGTCTCTTGGACAACAGTTTACTTTTAAAGCTTTGGCTTAAATGAGTCCTGGGATTGTGAGCTTGTGTGTGTGTGTGTGTGTGTGTGTGTGTGTGTGTTGGAAAATCCACCATTGTCAGAACTGCAGGCTGCCCCAAACGCATAGATACAGATACGGAATGCTTGGTATTTCCAAAGGCTTGATTTGAATTTGAAGGGGGGAAAAGCAAACAACAAACCTCAAAGCTCAAGTTGCCTGGAAATTACCTTGAAAAGGCTGCATTGTCTTAAGCATTGTTTAGAGAAACTTCCATGCTTCATTTTAAATGAAAATAAAAGGGGAAGGGGATTTCAGTGCCCATCTAGAGAGAGTGACCATTTTACGAAAGAAACCATTATCTTTTTATAAGGACTTGCTCAGGGTGTACAGTTCATCGATCAATCAAAATTACTTTTACCAGCTTGTTCATTTCTTCGTTCTAACTGCCCCATAGAAAAACCCAGCTGAGTGCCTTCCAGTACGATCTGTAGTGTGATGTGACTGAAGTTTGGACAAGTTACCTGCATTTGGCTGTTAATGAGAAATGACAGTGCTTTACTTCCCACTGGAAGCTTCCCTTTTTGTCTGCTATGGTGTCTAGCCCACTTTAGTATCAAATCTGTCAGAAATCGCACCAGTGTGACTGACTGATTTCTGAAATGGCATGATATACCAGCAGCAGGTTCGAATGCAGTAAAGGCTCCTCTCTGTCATTTAAATTAAAAACCAAAAACCCCTCTCTGTCATGCAATGATAGAATGGTGGAATCACATTGTGTTTCTCTGACGTTTATCCCTTTTTTCAGTAGCGTCCTCAGCACAGCAATCCACCTCTTTGCTTCCTGCCCCTTTTCCCTTTTACAAGTTTGAGACCTTCTACATCCACCATGTCTTAAGTGTTTAGAAAGAGCTGTAGGGATTGGGAGTGGGGGTGATGATCAGACTGCATTTGCCCTAGCAACTCAGACACTCCTGATGTTGACATTGCTCAAACTTTATGGTGTCGGACCCCAAGCTCCCAGCCCTGTCAGCAACACGGAAAAGCCTGAATACTGCACGGGGGACAGAGGGTTAGAGGGATCCCTTGCAATTCAGGCTAGTGAGAATGCCCTGCCTTCCACCCTTGGTGGAAATTTTGTGGTCAACATATATTTACTACCAAGGCGTGAGGCAGCCACTCATCCATACCCAAGCAGCATTCCAGGTGCCCAGAAAGGAAACTGCTCCTTAAAAGAGAATACCAGGGGGACCTGCATATTAAATTCCGGGGAGAAACTGTATCTGAGATACTGTCACAAACCAGGCAGAGTCACCTCGGCTCCATCCGGGGTGGTTTAAAATGTAGCTAATGAATCACAGCATGAAGAGACATGGTTTGAAACTAGGTCAAACGTGTAAAAATAAATGCCATCATTGCAGGCACTTGGCTGATGAGGGGCTACTTAACGCCTGGAGTGGCAGGGCTTATTTGCCATATAGAACCCTCTTCAGGGATCCGTGACAATCAATTGATCCAGACAATTCAGCCCGTCAGTATGTAGGGGGCTCTTGCACACCTGGGAGAGAGCTGAAGCTCCAAAGGAAAACAATCAGGGTCTCTTCACTGTGTGATGGCAAGAGAGGAAAAAGAGAAACCCACTATTGTGTCATTAATATTAATTAGCTGGGATACTGGGTGACTGCGATCAGGAGAGGAGCCCTCTCCAAATCAATCTACTCCTTTGCATAAAAAATCATCATCATGATGATCACCATCATCTTATTGATAAGGCCAATAGTTTTGGTGCACAACACTCAAACATATCTATTTAACCACCTCTAAAGCAAACACACCTACACACACGGTCAGGACCCTGCAGTGCTGAGTGAGCCGGAAAGAGGTGACCAGTTTGCCCTGCCTTGAAGAGCTAACCAAACAAGGGGAGAGGGGCATGGTTGCTGCAATGCGTCCCCCGGCTCACCTGAGATCAGTGGGAGTGATGAGATCGCAGAGGAAGGGAAAGAGCCGACTTCGGGAGCTTGCTACCTAAATGCCAGCATTACTATGCGATGCCAGCTGGTGACACGTTGCCATAGTAACTTCAAATAATGTGCTCGACCAAAATAAAATAAAATACAGAGAGCGCCGAGGAGAGGAGAGGAGCGAGGAAACTTTGCATGCCGAGGGAGATGAGAAGTTTTATCTATGGGGCCATCCAATTCTTTTGAAGACTAGGAGTAGCCAAAGGCCACTCTCAGGTTGCTTTTCCATTCACCCCCATGTCTACCATGCGGTTATATAACAGATTTTATTCCTGGACGGAATTGGTGCTGTCTTTGTGACAGATCCAGGACCGGAGGTAGGAGGCTATGGTGTGAGGAAATCAGGGACTCTAAAACCCGTTCATCTTAGAGCTTTGTCAGGAAGCTCAGAGTTGTAGTTTGCAGCAATCTTTGGGCAAAGTAGTGTGTGCGGTCTCTCAAGCTCTGGGCACTGTGCTAGGTGCCCGGGTGCAGCAGTGAGCCGGATGGATGAGGTTGTGCTCCAAAGAACGAACGTCAGGTGGAGACCTAGGAGCCAGACAGCCTGAGTTCAAATCTCAGCTCTACCTCTTACTAGGCATGTGACCTTGGGCAGTGTCTTGTGCCCCAGAGTAAAAGGGAATAGAAATAGTTCTTACTGCATACAGTTTTGGTGAGAATTAAATCAATTTGTATAGAGCACTTAGAACACAGAAAACCCTCAATATGATCAGCTATTAGTATTATAGTTGCTGTTGCTGACTCTGGTCCAGAGAAACTATGCAGATTGGCTAACTGAAGTTCCTGACCTGGACAGAGGATATGATGACCCCACCTACCCCTGACCGTCCGTGGATGCATCAAGCACTCCCAATCACAGCTTTGGACAAAGAGCTAAGTGTCCTTTGACTCTGAACATGCCTCTGGTTAACAACACGCCCCAAATAAAGCTGTTTAGTAAACCGCGTGTGTGCCTCTTCGAGCAGGGCATGTTGGGAGGTTTCTTTTATTTGGGGACAGTTGCTGGCAGGTAGGATGAATGACAACGGTGCCCAGGTTGTTCAAAAGCCTGAAATGTAACTGTCGTCATCGAAAGCTTAGTCTTCCAGCTGTTTGGCTTTAGGAAGTGCCTGTCTTTGTGTGCAGTGACATTCTTTGGTTACCCAGGGACCCTGCTGTATGACAGAGTAAACCAAGTCACCTTCCTTCAGGGAGAAGATTCTTGATGGGCACAGATCCAGGGGTTTTGTGTAGCCTGATCCATGTCAAAGCATAACATCACAGGAAGACGGGAATGTGCCTCTTGGATGCTATGTACTCTGGATGCACCCAGACATGTTCCATCTGTACAACACAGCAACTCTTTAGAGTTAGCTGTGTGCACCACTATCTGGAACTGTGGGCATTAATGATCAGCTCACCAGCATCACCAGGGCCAGAATCGCAGGCAAGGCGTCTCCTCAGAGAGCTATTCTCACTGTCAAAGAGCGGGGTGGGGGTGGGGGGGGTGTGGTAACAAGGCTGCTTTGAACCCAGGCTGGAAGGGGAGACTCAAGTGGCCACACACTCTTCCTTTGAAACGAACACTTTCTGATCTTGGCTGGAGCCTGTGCATGTGGCTCTGTAGTGTGGGGTCGCTTTAAATCTTCCAAAGGACACAATGAGGTGTTTAATCGCAAAGGGATGTGAAAGGCAAGCAAATTCTGTTCAATCATTCCTTGTGCTTAGGACTCCACCTTTATCATCTCACTGAGTCCTCTCAACAACCTCATTAGGTCAACTTTATGCCCATTTCACGGATGAGGAAAGTGAGATGCATAGAGGTCACGCAGCTTGCCTAGACAGACATTTAGTATATGGTGGGGCAGCAATTAGAATCTGGGTCTTTCTGACTCGAAAACCTGTGTTCTTTTCAAAATCCATGATGTCTCTCATGTCAGTACTGTTAGCTCCACCTGGGCAGAGATTTTTGTCCTTTATTCATTGCTGTATCACCAGAATCTGGAATTGAACTTGCACATAGTATGAGCTCAATAAATATTTTTTAGATGACAGGTTGAACTTCTTATAGTATTCCCCATCTTTAAAAGAATGTTACAGGGACTACTCCCCCAAACACTGAAAAGTTAGGGTCATGTGTAGAAAACCTTTGCCTTAGGAGAGGACAGAAATGAAAGAATTTTTGTTCTACTTCTGAGCTTACTCCAGCTTAAGTTATATTTGATCAAGCCAGAGTGAGATCACGCTTTCACACATGGCTGAATGTAACAAATATTTCTTGAGCACCTACTATGTTCCAGGCATGGTTCTAGGTGCTCTGGACAGTCATGAATGAGATTAACAAGGGATTTGTTCTTAAGGAACTCACACCCTCATTAGGGCCAGGGATGGGGAAACACCATAAGCAAGTGAATACATAAGTAAGATCATTTTAGGCAGTGATATCCGCTACTAGTGGAATAGTACAGAGCAATGAGGTTGAGATGGGAGGAGACCGATTTTCAATAGGGGAGACTGAGGTGGCCTCTTAGAGGGCTGATATTTGGGTGAAGATCTAATGGTGAGAGTTGGTCATGCAAAAATCTGGCAGAACAGCATTCCAGGGCAATTGAGTAGCAGATACAAAGGCCCTGAGGTCAGATGTGCTTGGAGTGCTGGAGGATCGAAAAGACGGTACAAAATGAGGAAAAGCACATATAAGATGAGGTCCGAGTGACAGGTTGGGACCAGATCCTGAAGGCCCTCGAAGGTCGGGGCAAGGGTTTAGGTTTACTTCCAAGTGCAAAGGGAGGCCATTAATTTGGGTTTTAAGAAGCTCGCTCTGGCTGCTGTGTGTTTCAAGAACCCCTCTTTAAAGAGGTGGTTTCCATGTCTTACCACCCTTCTCCAAGACGCTACGCTGGAGTTGTTCCCAGGATGGTGGGTGCGTGAAAAGTGCAACTATGTGCTCAGTGTTGACCCTTCCTGTTTGTGGCAGTGTCACCACTCCTCAGCAAGCTTTTCTCACTAACTGACCATTCTATAGCAGACTCTGACCCTCCTCCGGCAGGTGTGGACATGGACTCTAGTTTTACGTGGATCCCCCTTGTCTTCAAGTTCAGTGGTTTGTCTCCCTGTTGTTCAGAGCCGAATGAAGGGGAGGGAGCCTGCTACAGCGGCTCTCAGCCTCTGACTAAAGCCATTCGAGCCTGTGGGACTTGAGAAGGCTGCTTGCCAGGAGACGGGCTATCATTTAGGACACCCCAGTTTTTAACTGAACAGAAGATGATTTTGCTAAATGTTTCCCATTACATCTGTGGAGGTGTGGGTGGGGAAGTGCACAAATGAACACACACACCGATGGTGGTCTTCCTAGCTTTGCACCAAATGCCTCAGGAAGGGCTGTGCAGAAACGTCTGTTCTGAGTCCTGGAGAATACAGTATTGTCCTCGGCTCACGTATTCCTGAGAAAAATCAAAGCCAGGAGCATCACTAGGATGTGCGCTCTGCAGGAGTATCCTACACAGCCCCTCACCTTCTCCTGCAAACATTTTCATCCAGGTTGTATAAGACACCAAGGTCAACTTTCAACAGGAAAAAGTGTCACGAAAGGATATTATGACTCAGGAAGGAGGTAGCGTGGGCTGCAGGGTAACAATAATAACTGCCATTTAAAGGGCTAAGAGTGTGTCGTGCAATGTGCTAAACCCTCTGCTTATCCATCAATAAGGACGTTTTGTAAGTTGTGGCCAAGCAAGGAAACAGCTGGAGGAGAGAGAAGTTAATATCAGTCGGACATTTATGTGTCGGACACCGTGCAGAAAAGTATGCCAATGGTCCCAACAGCTACCAGTTACTGAGCACTTACTATGGGCCAAGCACTGTGTAGGCTTCATCTCAATTAATCCTCCCAACAGTCAGTCGATGTTGGTAAACTACACGCACTTTACAGATGAGGAAATCAAGGAGCAGGGAGGTGACACGACTTGCCTAGCTCAGCTGGATTCCAGAATATTGTTTTGTAATCATGACATCATCTTACTGATATGAAAATTAAGCAATACCTCAAAGTATAATGAAGAAAGGAAAAGTGCATCATATTTCACTCCACCATGCCTCCTGCCTAACCTTGAATATTAAGAATATTCATTTTTCATTTCAATCTAATAAGCCTCTAGAATGTTAAGGACATTCTAGACATCTATTGTGCCTAAATAGAGATGGAAGGATGGACGGAGAGATGGAGAGATGGATGGATGGAGCTAGGTTGGCAGATTACATAGGTAGGTAGGTCAGGGTTGATACCTAGCTACGTAAATAAGACCAGCCCTCTTAATGACTATGCTCTGTGGCTTATGAGTCTCCATGATTTTAGGCTCAGCTGAGGATAACCCCTCCATTTTCTGCATTGCTTGGGGTTTTGAAGGCCAAGAAGGGTTAAGTGACGGACACCAACACCACATATTAGGAAATATATCTGGTTTTGCATAGAAGCAGTTTTCCTGGAAGGCACTGAGCAGGGCATACTAAGTACTGGGATCGAATCCCAGCTCTCTTCAATATGCTCTGGATCTTTGGACAAGTTACTTTACCTCTCTGAGCCTCAGTTCTCTGGTCTCTGAAATGGGGATAACAGTGGTGACTATAGGACTGTTGTAAGGACAAAGCAGAAGCTGGGTGTAGAGGGTCCCTGTAGAGCCTGGCAACACCACGGGCACTCAAAAAGCCCTCTTGCAATGCTCAGCCTCAGCTCTCTTTCCAGTTCACCAGGAACAGTTAGTTGATCAGCTGGGGAAGTGTGGAGTTAGCTTTTGGTTGACTCGTGAAGGATGATTTAGACCTCTCTGTGGACCTGGAGAGCTGCACTGCGGATAATGATTTATACAAGCTCTCCCTGCCCTTTGTTTCCCTTTACAGAGACTCCATGTTTCAAGAGGCGCGGGCGGGGGGGGGCAGGCAGATAAATATGTTCACAGACAGCCAGGCGGCCAGGTAAGAGAGAGTTTTCAGGAGGGATGATTATTTTGTGGATAAAAGGATGTCTTCAGTTGAGCCCTCCTGTTTCCTCCATGAGGACTGAAGACAAGTGAAGAAGAGTGAGGAAGGTCTCCCACATCGTGTTCTAAGCTTCAAGCCTCACTCTTCAACCAGCCCTCTCCTAGCACCTCCTCCCACCGCCCCAAATAGGTCTAGATGTCCCTGCTGCAAATGACCTGCTAGTCCCAGCACACGCAGGTATGGGGTCTGGTAACAGCTTATCGGGTGTGTGTGGAGGTGGCCTCTTTGCAAGCCCTCTGCATTGCTCAACTCGGCAGGGCTTAACCGAAGCAATGACACACTGATGGTGTAACTCTCAGTCCACACTAGGGAAGGGTTTTCCCCCTTCCCAGACAATTCCTCACTCCCAATTAATCAACCAATTAGCAAATATTTACTCAGCACCTATTATGTGTAAGGAACTATATCAGATACGATCATGGTCCATACCTGCAAGTCTCAGATTCATAAGGAAGATTCTTCCCTCCCCTCCCCTCCCCTCCCCTCCCCTCCCCTCCCCTCCCCTTCCCTTCCCTTTCTTCCCCTCCCCTCCCTTCCCCTTCCCTTCCCTTTCTTCCCCTCCCCTCCCCTCCCCTTCCCTTCCCTTTCTTCCCCTCCCCTCCCCTCCCCTTCCCTTTCTTCCCCTCCCCTCCCCTCCCCTTCCCTTCCCTTTCTTCCCCTCCCCTCCCCTCCCCTCCCCTTCCCTTTCTTCCCCTCCCCTCCCCTCCCCTCCCCTCCCCTTCCTTTTCTTCCCCTCCCCTCCCCTCCCCTCCCCTCCCCTTCCCTCCCTCTCTCTCTCAATACTCTCAATACAGTAGTTCTAATCTGGAGGCAATTTTCTCCCCCAGAGGGTATTTACCAATGTCTGGAAACTGGAAACATTTCTGTCTGTCACATACAGGGAGAGGGGGAGGCTGACATCTATTGGGTAGAGGCTAGAAATGCTGCTAAACATCCTGTAATTCACAGTTCAGCCTAACAGCAAAGAATGATCCAGGCCAAAACGTCACTAGTGCTGAAGTGAGAAACTCGCATCGTAGAGAGATATATACCTTATGATGCTGAATGACAGGTGCAACATGAATGTTATAGTTTCCGCTAGGCTTTTAAGAAGTGGGAATGACCTCTGTAGTTAGGAATGTTCAGGGGAAATTTCATGGAGCATGTGGGATTTGAGGAATGAGAAGAGTGAAAGAGATTAAGCTAAGAGTGGGAAAGGACATCTATAATAGGAAAAACATTTCATTTTATAATCTGATTGATTGGTAGTAACTGCCGAAAGAGCTGTGTGGGGAATGATTCTAACGCCAAGTCCCACCTCAGCAGGAAAGAGTGTGGCAATCAATTAGTGATGTCTGCTACAGGCAAGGGAGAGAGGGATAATACATGTGCTGAGAAATTCCTGTCCCACTTTTATATGGAACACAGTGAGGAAAGAAGCAGAGGTGAAAATGAGCAAAGTGTTTTGGTACAACAGAGGTTCACAGAGGGAGATCACAAGAGATATTTGGAGGCGCAGACGGAAGGACCTTGAATGCCAGGCTGAGGGCTTTGAATCTCAATCTGTTGA
Organism: Mesoplodon bidens; assembly: GCF_964165515.1. Classification (NCBI taxonomy): domain Eukaryota; kingdom Metazoa; phylum Chordata; class Mammalia; order Artiodactyla; family Ziphiidae; genus Mesoplodon; species Mesoplodon bidens. The sequence goes on from NC_138160.1 coordinate 161,648,420, forward strand.
TAATTGGATGTCATGCAGGCATCTGCCTACTGGCTTGCCTTCAGGCCAGCTCTGTTGACAAGGTCTTGGGAACTAAAGAAAGCTACCCAAAGTCCTTGCTCTTCATTTCTATAAAGGGAGTACTATTTCATCTGTTAACAGTAAAAACTGGCAGAATTATCATGCTCTGGCTTTTATGAAGCTGATCCCAGTGATGAAAAAAATCCTATGAAGCTGAACTCAGAGATAAGTGTTTGAAAAGCTGACTCCAAGGGTCCACATTAACGAGCTCCCTTTGGGATAAAGAAGTCCTTCTGATGTCATTCACGCAGAAAACAAAACAAAACAAAAAACCCTCGAGGAGGAGGGGAGAGAAGGGAGTAGAAGTCCATTATTCCATTGCTGGGGCTCACGTTCCAGCTGACCCCTGACGAGGACACTGCACTGCCTACTGATCTTGGGCTTCCTGTCAGCCCCCAGCTCCCTGCCTGGCTGGCTCCTTCTTAGGCAGTTTCCTCTCTGTCCTGGGAATGATACCTCATTGATTTATTGGTTTGCAATTTTCCAAATGACATCACACTTTTTTTTTTTTTTCATTCTTTCCCTCTGCTCACCTCCCTCCTCTTAAATTCCCATTTGTCCCACTTCCACTTCCCTGTCCTTTGGAATGGTAACAACTTCCAATTACCATCCTCCGCAGTCTGCATTAGCTGCCTGCAGACTCCCTCTCCCTGCCATCATTAATACAGGTGACACTGCAGCTTGGCGTGAATGCAGGTCCTCCCCCACCTGCCCCACTGTCCTCTCTCTGGGAGCAGGAGGCTCCCTGGCCAGAGAGCCCCCTGCCTTTGACACTTTCGTCCTGCACACAGTTCCCATCCCTATGTTCTGATCCACAGTCAGCTAAAGAAGAATCAAGTGACACAATGAAAAATGCCATCCAGAGAGCTGTCCTGGTGGCACCCAGGTATCAGATCAACCTACTACAGCTCCATATCTACTAATTCCATCTAGAAAAGAAAAAAGATGTCACAGTTGTCTGGACTGATTGGTTCTTAAAAACCCCTGCTGACTCCTTCACCCTGGCAGGCCTGGAGAAATCCTAGTAAAAGTCTAACTGAAGTTAAAGCTTAGAATTAGACAGTTGATGGGGGAGGGTGATCCTTGGGAGTCCTTGCAAGACAGCTTCCTTGCAGCACAAATGGGGAAGCCATGGACCAGAGAGGTTAGGTGGTTTCCCCAGGGCCACACAGCCTCTGGAAGCGGCAGAGCTGGTTCTGACCACAGTGCTGAATCAACTGTACCATCATCTACCATCTCCAACCACTGGCCCCTGAACCTCCAAGCTCCCCAAAAGCAAAATGACTGTTCTTTCCCACTCTTATCTCAGCCAGGGGGTTGCCCTGATCCCAGAAAAATAGACCTCAACTAAGGATGATGTTTGCGATGTGCACTCTCCTTTAACTTCCTCACCACATAGGTTTCCAGATTTGGGAAAGAACAAGCCACTGAGCACTAATTTCACCTTTCAAAAAAATTGAATGGGTGTCTCTATTACCACTATTCATCCGTGCTTTGATCTATTACATTCTGTGCCCAGCATCCAAATATGGTTAAGAACATCAAATTAAAAACCAAAAGACTGATCACTGAAGTCATTCTGTGTAATGAAAAGTGTCTGAATGTGCATTCACGGGGCCTCAGGGCAGGAGCAGGGTGGGATATGGGGGCTTTGCTTATGTCACTTTGCCCAAAGATCCTCAAACCCGCAGCCCACAGGCCTCATGTAGTTCACAGAAATGCTCTGTTTCATCGGAACGGTGTTTTAAGAACAATTGACATTTTTGTCAACATTTTAAAACTAGAAGCCATTGCATCAATTTTGGAGTTTCAGCTTCTCGGGGGTATTCAGCAGAGTCAGAGATAACCATTCTGCATTCTGCACTCCCCTACGGCAGCACTGGGAGCTGCCTCCTGAAGTAGGTAGGGGCTTGGGTGGGGGGGGGTAGGCACGCATTTTCCAGGTAGCCAGAGCCTGGCCTCATCCAAGAGTGACCAACTTGTCCTGGTCTGCCTGGGACTTTACCAGTTTTAGCACGGAAAATCCTGTGTCCCAGGAAACCCCTCAATCCCTGGCAAACACCCTACGTAGTTCTTCTTTTATGTCCCTGGTTGGTTCCTGTGGGCACCTGCAGGTAAGGCCTCTTCCTCACTGCTTCCTTCACGCCCACATGCCTCCCAAGAATGACATTCAAGGCTTCTCACCATGTCAATCCTGTTTCTCTCCCAGCCCCCTCTTCCCACCTACATGCTATCTACTCTAGACTTCTCTTCACTCCCTTGGCATTTGCACAAGCCAAAGATGCCTTCTTTTACACACCATGAAGTCTAATTCATTTTTAAAGACCCATGCAGGTGCCATCCCCTCTTCCAGGAAGGCTTCTCTGATTTTACCTGATGCTCTTCTGTCCAGACAGAGCTAGGCACTCCCTCCCTCCCTCTGCTCCAATGACACTCAAATCTTTCTCCTTTCATTGTCCTCATCACCATTAATACAGCATCAAGTGAGTAGACCCTGGGGGTGGCCTTCCTAAGGACTCAGAGAGAATCAGACTTGTGATAAAATCAAAAAACATAGAAATTGTGAAACTTAATTTGAAGTCCCAGTCTCTCTGTGGTTGTGAGTTTTGCACAAGTCACCAAAATGAAAACTGAAAACCATCCCATAAGTATCTGCACCTACTCCATGGTGATACTTAGCAGTCCAAAGTCTAAGAACATCTGGGTCTCCTGAACACTGACATCCAACTCTCCTCCTGCCTGTAACATGGAATTGTAATCACATGCCCTGGCGTCTGTGTTCTCCACTAGCCCTAGAGACACTCAAAGGCAGGGACTTTCTTCCACATCCTGTATCCTCTCTACCTGGCACGTGGAAATTGCTCAGTTAAAGGCTTCCCAAATGGGTGAGTGACTGAGTGAGTGGACTCCCATCAAGGAGACCAGGAGGACTGTCCCACTTGCCGTGATTTTAAAGAAAAAAGGTCTCCTTAGCTGTCCCAGTGCCCAGAGGGCTCCTGTTATGTTAGCTGATCACCCTGAGCCATATTACAAGCTAGACCAACCAGTCTATGATTGGGGTCAAGCCGTCATTCTTCTGGTCATTTCTCATAAGATCATAAGATTACAAAGTGTTGACAGCTTTAGGGTCTTTTCTGATAAATAAAGAGAATGCCGGCCCTCTAGCTTTGTACTGAGCATTTCCCCTGGGACACTCTCTAGGCAGCTTGTAATAAACATGCCAACACCACCTTTCCCCACTCAGACCCCTCCTTCTCCTCCCCGTGCGCTCCTTCTCCGAGCCACCCGCTACCTCAACACAACACTGCAGCCCCCCACCCCGCAAGCCCCCGGCCGACTCCGTGAGTCACCGAGCCCTGGAGATTAGACATTTGTCTTGAACGTGTTCATTCCTCTGCCCCTGGTCTCACCGCCCGTACTGAAGCTACCGTCTTCACTACCTGGATTACTGCTGCAGCCTGCTAAGGGGTCCCCTGCCTCCAGCGCTGCCCCCTTTCATCTCCATGTTGCAGTCAGAGTGTGAGCTTACTGAAATGGAAATGAGACCAACTCTCACTCCTGCTTAAAATCTTCAGCAGATCCTACTGACTCTTGGAATAAAAAAATCCACCTCTTAGTACAGGGCATGATTCCCTGCAGGCCCCTTTTCAACTTCCTTTCTTCCCCGCTTCCCACTCGCTCCTTTAAACTCTACCATCAGGCCACACAGAATTGGTCCTGATTCCAGCCTCAGCATGCGCGTGCGTGTGCCCCCACACACATACACACGTACCTTTAAACAATTTGCCTCATCATCTCTACTGAACTTCAGGTCTCATATTTGAAATCACTTCCCCCAGAAAGGCTTTTGGGATTCTCTCCACCCCCAGCTGGGTTGGAGGTCCCTCTCTGAGCTCTCATGCCCCTGGAATCATCACTCTGATGGCATGGTTTTCGGGAGCTCTCTCCTCATCTGTCTACCTCCGCTGTAAGGCTGTGAAGTCAGAGACTGGGTTAGGGTCCTACGTTCTTCTTATCTCTTCATCTGCAATATAGTGCCTGGTACATACAGGTAACCAAGAGGTATCTGCTCAATGAATGGATATGTGGTCTCAGATGGAAGAGTAAATGAGACGCAGATTGGGAAGGTACCTAAATGGTGTGTGCTAATTTAGGTCTGCTCTGAGGGGACACACAGATTGGTAAAAGGCTCTCTTCTAATCAAATGGGAGTTGGACTAAAGTCTTGTCCGTCATGGAACATAGTTTCCTCCCCGTGTGATGGCTTGAGCCTGAGTGGGAAGATTTTGGAGTCCTGGCTCTTCTTTCTGGCCTCATGTCCACAGACATAGTAGGAAACAACACTGGGCCCAGCGTTAGGAGACCTTGGTCTCAGGTCCAGTCCTGTCATTTGCTTCCTGTGTGCCCCAGGGCAGGTTTCTTTCCCTCTCTCAGGTCTTCATCTACAAAACAAGACTAAGGAACCAGCTCCTTCTACTCTGCGTGCGGTGGTGACTTCGAGTGAGCCACAGCTGAATTTACATCCTGGCTCCCCAATTCCTAGCTGTGTAGGCCTCTAAGTAATGCTGACTTCTCAGAGTGTTATGTAGATTAAGTGTAATTACATTCCTTAAGTGGGTATTGCAGTACTGCTCACAGCGTAAGTGCTCAATAAATGATTACAATTAAGAGTACAGGCATCCTCATATGGCTGATTTATCAATGGTTACAAGGTAAAGCTACACAGAAACAGCTAAGATTTGGCTCTTCAATTCTAAGTCATGTAACACTCCCTCCCCCACAGCCCCCCATAAAGTGCCGATTGTACATATTTACAGCCCCTATATCTTTCAGACGAAGCATCCAACAAAACTGACATTATGTCACAATTAAGACAATAAATGCTTACTACATTGAATCAAGCCACAGTTACACCCATACCATAATAGGATTATACACTTCATTTTGGAATTTGAAAGCCCTTACAACTTCAAAACATGATCTGTCACATGTTATCATTTAAAGATTGGTAGGATATTGTAAAGGAAAACTTCCCTGCCCTTGTGATGTCAGATGAGGTTCCCCTGAGGGCTCCCAGGTCTTACTCGAGTCTCCAAGGTTCTGGCTGGTAGAGGGGCATGAAGATGGCCTTCCAATGAATACCCTGTGTTCCTGGAATCCTCCTCTGGCACAGGAAACATGTAGGTTGTCGCCTTTGCAGCTGGTTAGAACAAGGGGGCACATGGGAAGTGGGAGCCAAGAGGCCTGAACTCTAGTCCTAATTTTGCCATCAATGAGTCTGGTGATCTTGGATGAATCTCTTAACCTCTATGGGCCTCAATTTCTCATCTGTAAAATAATGAGGCCTATAGCTCTAAATTCTGAAAGTCTATGATTGGTACCTGAAATTAGAGAGATTGCAAAATTAAGCCCCTTCCTTTCTTATTCCTCGGATGACGTTTTGGCCTGGAAGTTGTGGTTCCCAAACTTCACTGCACATTAGAATTACCGGCTATCTACTTCCCCACACCTTAGGATTTTTAACGTTCCTTGGGCAAATCCAAATGTGCAGTTAACTTTGGGAACAACTGCTCTTAGGGAGCCAGTGTAGCTCAAAAGACAAACATGAGGCAGGCCACCCCGACTGCAGACTGGCCAGCTGTCGTAAACAACTACTCAACTCCTATGAACCTACGTTTCCTCGTTTCTAAACTCACAAGGGTTTTACAAGCAATACGAGATAATGCATGGGCACCTAGTGCCTTGCTGCTCAAAGTGTGGTCCATAGGCCCGCAGCATCATGGTCACCTGGGAACTGGTTAAGAAATGAAGAATCTCAGATCCCAGTCCAGACTTGATGAATCAGCATCTGATTCTAAGAAGATTCCCAGGTGGGTCGTAGGCCCAACTGAAGTTTGAGAAGCACTGCTCTAGCACACAGTGCTGCTGGATAAAAATGTATCTTTTGCACATTCGTATTTACCTTTCATCAATCCTCCCCTTTCATTCAGTCACCATTCATCAACACTTGTACACCATGTGCAGGGCCAGACGCTGGGCCCTTAGCCCAGTGACTGGCACATAGTAGGGCTTCAACAGATGTGTGGTGATTGAATGAATGGATACAAAAAGGAATCAGACCTGGCTATTGGTCTCAGGGAGCTCACAGTCCAGGAGGAAAATTAAGACATGAACCCCAATATCCAGGACAGAGTAATAGTGATGAATGATGCACCCTTTATTTGCACACTTCCTATGTGGCAGATACATGCTAAACAATTTACAGGTCTTATCTCATTGAATGCTCACAACAATTTTGGGGGTAGATGTTATTATTATCTGCCTTATGCAAATGAGGAAACTGGCACAGAGAGGAAAAGTGGCTTCACTCAGCTAGTATGTGGCACTGACAAGAGGTGAAAGCAGGGAGGCCCTAGCCTGACCACTCTGCACGACTGTCACTGCGAGATGAAGCACTAGGGGCAATTTCTGCCTTAACAGCTTTGACTAGGCCCTTTCAAGGGCAGCTCCATCCCCAGGTGCTGTGGGGAGAGGCAGCGGGAGGCCCTGCAGGCAGGGATGCTGCAGGGTTGTTATTCCCAGCAGAAGAGCTGGCCAGAGGGCTGAGAGCTCCTGCAGGCTGCTTATTTGACACAGTTCGCCACATCTAGCTGCCCCTCTGCCGGGCCTCTCTCCTGCCACTTGGACATTTTACTTGCAAATACACTCTGCAGACGACGCCAGGCTTCTCAACGACAAGTCCAGGCAGCAGCAAAAAAAAAAATCATTGTCTGGGCTTGTGGGTAGGAGGAAGCAATTTTCTGAAAATCGCCTGATGAGGAATAGAGGCTGGGAGTCCCAAACCAGGGGTCCTGAGCTCCAGGCTAAGGTGGAGCCATGAACAAGGACAGGCCTGTGGTCACCAGGGATACAAGATATAAAGTAATTCCCCTTGGTCTTCCTCACCAAACAGAAGAGCTCCCAAAAATCCGCATCTAAATCATGTTTTGGTCAATATAATTTTATCATTCAACGTGAGATGGTGGATGGCATGGTAATTGACTGAAATGTTTACTTGTGCTTCAACCGTCCTGTAATTTTCATTCCCTTCTCCCTCCCATATCCCTGCCATTTCTGAATCTGATTCTACGAAGATTCCCAGGTGGGTCGTAGGCCCAACTGAAGTTTGAGAAGCACTGCTCTAGCACACAGTGCTGCTGGATAAAAATATATCTTTTGTACATCTCTGTAACTACACACTGGCTCCAGGGGGAGCCAGGAATTTTGTTCCCTCCACTTGCAGCGGTGTTCTCACAATGTGGACCAGCCTCAGGGGCATCACCTGGGACCTTGTTTGAAATGCACATTCTCAGACCCCACTCCAGACCTGATGAATCAGAACCTTGGGAGTGGGCCCAGGGATCTGTGTTTAACGAGCCTTCCAGGGGGCTCTGATGGGAGAACGGCTGCCTTCGACAGCTTTGGGGCAAAGCAGCTCCAGTGAGCAACTGACGTCAGGAGAAAGGAAGAGGGACACTCGGTGCTGAGAGGGATGAGAAGGCAGAAACAGAGGGAAACAAGGGTGAAAAAAGATTCCTAGGACTAGGAGGGGAGAGGCGAATTGGGGTCCTGAATAACAATGATCCGTAACTCCTGCCCTTGGCTGTGCCCCTAGGGTGGCTGGACCCCTGGCCCCAGCAGTACTGAACCAGAAAAGCTTCCCCCCCTTAGGGATGTGCTTGACCAATGGCTACATCAGCAGTGAGCAGGGTGCACCTAGGACCAGTGGGGTCTCCATGGGTGCTCAGCGAGGCATAAGACCCCAGGGACTTTTCACTGACTCTCTGGGTGGGGAGGGAGGAAACTGAGTCTGAGTCCTTGTGAATGCCAGGTAAGTCAGGTCAGGGCTACTCCGGGTTAGATTTAAGTTGATTTAGAGAAAACCAGGGGTTGGTCGTCTTCTATCTCACAACAGTGCATGGGTGTACATTTATACCTACTACACCTGGACAACTTTAAAGAGGCCCTTCTTGGAAGAACATTCTCGGTCCTTCCCAAACTCTCTTTAGGCAGAGGCAACAGTGTCTCATGAACAGAGAACAGAGGGGTGGGATGTTGTACTTCCCAATACAGATGTTGCAGGGGCACCCAGTGGAAATCCAGGGGCAGAGGCTGGGGCAGCTCAAAGCCCTGCTTCTGTTCTCCTTGCTTCCAGAGAAGCAGTTTCTCTAGCGCAGACCTGGCCAATATCCCTCCGGTTACTTGGCTTCTTCACGGTGGGTAGGTTCTCTCCAGACCCTCATTTGAACCGTCACAATGTCAAGTCTCACACCCTTGGGTTTAACCCATCAGGAGCTCAGGATCTAGCACCCTTCTACCTCCCAGCCCACACCTGGCCAGGTAATGGTTACGGAGCACTGCCCAGGCAGGTGTGGTGCTGAAGCTGTCTCTGTCCTGGGCAATGAGAACTCTGCCGCATCTTGAGTCTGGCCTCCGTGCCCTCTCTCTTCACTCTGACTTCTACCTTGATATCCACCGTCTACCACCTCAGCAGGAAGCTCTTTCCTCCTCTTGTCAGCTCATACAGCCCTATTTCTTTCTTTCTCTAATGTTTTTTAAAATCAGTTCCAACCTTTTATTGCAATATTTTCTAATATGTCATCTAAGTCGTTGTCATTAAGTTCCTAGAGGTCAGAGACCGTGACTTACATACATCTTTGTATTATACCCACCCCAGTGCCTGACCCAGATTAGGTTTTCAGTGAATATTTACAGAATGACTCTGTATACACAATTACCTATTTGACAACCTCAGATGGATATTTTACAGGCATCTCAAACTCAAGATGCTCAACTGGCTTGCTTGATCTTAACCTCTTCACTCACCTTAAGTCTGATCCTCTTCCTTATTTCAGGAAATAACCCCCTCCCGGTTGCCTATATGGAAAGCTTCAGGCATCTCTGACTCCTCCTCTTCCTGGCCACATCCAATTGTTGGCCAAGTTCTTTCCAATTCTACCTATGAAATATGGCTAGACTCTCCATTTCTCTCTACCCCAGTTCAATCCACCACCACATCTCCCTGCACTGTAGCGTAGCCTCCTAACTGGTTTCTGCTTCCAATCTTGCTTTCTCCCCTTCAGGGAGCTACCAGAGTTGATTTTTAAAAATCCAAGTCTCATTACTCATGTCTCTACTTAGCCACAATAAAGCCTAAAGTCCTTTCTCTGGGTTCATCTCCCACTGCTCTGCTCAGACACACTGGCTTTCTCTAAGTTAGACAAACTAGCTTGCTCCTTACTTTATTCTTCTTACAAAAATTAACATTTTTCCTTCTCAGCACTTGTCACAATTCTTAATTAGGTATTTATGGATGCACTGACTTGTTTAATGCCTATTTCCTTTCCTAAGGTGGAGCTTCTTGAGGGCAGGGACAATGTCTGCCTAGTTCACCATTGTCTTTCCAGGACCAACACAGTACCTGAATACAAGACGTGCACAATAAATACTTTCTGGATGAACACATGTTTAAATTCTAAACATTATGCTCAGCATGCTATGCTTCCTCTTGCTCTGTTGTTGGAGTTGATTAGCTAGCAAAGGTGAGACATTCCCGATGTAAGGCAAGACTAGGCAATTCAATTTAATCCTGTTCAGTGCAGTTCAAGTCATTTCAATTATACTCAATTCATTTTAATTTAATTCAACAAACCTTCACAGACACCAGAAATCTGACAGGCTTTATGCTAGGAGGAGAGAAATCAGTGATGAAAATTATTCATTCCCTGCCCTCAGGGGGCTTCCCATTTATTGATCTGCATCTTATGGCCAATGACAATTGTAGGACATAGGACTGGACTTACCATGACGAAGTCACAAATAGACTACTGATCGACCTAAACTGCCTCTCATTGCCTGCCGTCATCTACCAATGCAATGTACTGGGGTATCCGATACCAGTTACAGAGGTTTAGATATTGCACAAGACTAGTGGAAGTGAATAATGAGACGATGACCAAGAATGCTGAGTACAATGACTCACCCTCCATCACTGGTCATCTGCAGTGACAGAAATTCTCCAATTCATCTTGACAACTTATCCTAGAACCTCATCTTCCTTTCCAATTGATAATGTCTTCCTTTTATTCTATTTCATCTTGAATATATGAGATTTTAGCCTACTCACTTCCCAAAAGATGTGAGATGAATGACCAATTAAAACACAAGATATATTATCAATGCTGTGAAGTGAGTTCATCTATTACAAGAAGCAGAAATAGTGACTTTCAAGGCACCACCACTAAGCAGATGTAAATACTCGAGGATCTGGCTCTGAGTTCTCTGGCAGTTAAGGCAAAAATAAAAGGAAATATATCAATTTACACAGTTTTAATTTTCCGACACGCAAGGTAAGTACACCTTTCTGCAGGGACCACATTGTTTTCTCCTCTGTAACTATACACTGGCAGGAATTTGTCATAGGTCATTATGAAAGGACTCAGAGAAGCAGAGTAGACCTTACCTTAATCAGTTTCACTGAAGCAACAAATGCAGCTCAACCTGACTATTCTTATATACACGCTAAATAAAAGCTAGTCTTTGAGAGATTGATAGCATGGGATCCAACACTCTGCCTTCTGATGATCTAGCTTTATACTGGATTAATTTAATTTAGCCTCTCTTACTCTTATCTGGACCTCGATAGAAACCAAACAACTATTTGCCCTCCTTCCAAGTGTTGGCAGACTTGGCTCCCTGAGATGTTTCTGTTTCCTCTTTTCTAGGCCAAATCTTCTTTTCCATCCTGTCTTTTTGCTTCCTATTTTCCTCTCTGAGTATTCTACCTAATCTCCACACTACTCTTTCTTGATCTTTCTAGATCTATGATGACTCGTAAGATGTGGGAGGCACAACTAGGAGAGTATTTGTTAATAAATATCTGACTGAAAATAAAAAATATAAAGTCAGAGGATCTCAGAACTGGAAGGACTCAAAGATCATTTAGTCCAACACTCACCCTCGTGCATAATTCCCTCTGTAGCAACCCCAACAAGGGATCCAATGACCTCTGCTTAAATAACTCCAGAAAGAGAGAAATGTCCACCTAATCAGGTATAAGTCCCCTTGTGGATAGTTACAACTGTTAGAAACTTCTTTCTTATGTTGGGATGTAAACTTCTTTCTTATAACCTCAAGACATTGAACCAGGATTCTGAGAAGTTAATGTTTTCATACAGATCCACCCCTGCTCACTGGAATATTCTGCGATACTACTTAAATTTTCACATGTTGTTTCTGCCCAGTCCGAGGCTTAAATACTTTGAAAGTCAGTATTTTATTAATGGAATCTATTTGATGTGTATTCTAGGAACCTGTGTCATTCCTTACCAAACCTACGATGAGCTGGTCATGCTGATAAAACTCGATCATTTGAGGGACATGAAGCATGCTATATATTTTTCCCACTGTCTTAAGTATTTCTGGCAAAATAGAGAAGTGTGAAATGGTGCAAGCCTTTTACCCTGAATCAATTATGAGGGTGACTGGGTGGCTGATAAATGACAGCCTCTTCTGTGTGAATGGCTTCTCTATTGCTGGGCATTGCTGGCACACCAGCTTTTTTCCTGGCCTTAGTACTTATTTAACAATCTTTAAGAGAGCTCTCTGCCTAACACTGAATCTTAAAATGTGACACTGTTCTTATAAAATGAATATTTAAACCACATGCTGCAAATTCATACAAAAAAAGGGAAAAATACTTGCTTTGTCCTCTAGTTTAATAATAAGAAGGAAGGGGTAGGGGGGACGGATGAAGAGAACAGCCACCCTGTGTGTGTACGGAAAGCTACAATTTAAATACACACGCCAGGATTTCAACGAGAACATTCTAAGTCATCAGCCCTGTTATTCGGGTGGTGGGTTGTTCAGACTCCCTGTTTGCCCTGCTCTTGTTTGCCCACCTCTGGGGCTCTTCATTGTCCCCACACATCCAAGCACAGCCTGGGGAAGGCAGGCAAACATGGTACCTGACAGTCTCATAAGCTCCTCATTAACACCAGCGCAGCAAGGTGTAAACAGGGCAGGTGTCTTTTCCTGCCAAGCAAAGTTTCCGGATTATCTACCTTTATGTCCACTGAGTCAGGACTCCTTCTTCCCCACTGTGAGGGCAGATAATCAAGCTGACTAAAGACCGTGCTTTGTCCATCTATGTGCGTGTGGACACCACGTTTCCCACGTGCATACCCGTCCACTACGTTCAGGGAGAGAGCATCCACCAGGTGAGTTTTAAATGTGCCTGCACTGCTTTCTTTTTTTTTTCTTTTTTTTTGCGGTACGCGGGCCTCTCACTCCTGTGGCCGCTCCCGTTGCGGAGCAAAGGCTCCGGACGCGCAGGCTCAGCGGCCATGGCTCACGGGGCCCAGTCGCTCCGCGGCATGTGGGATCTTCCCGGACCGGGGCACAAACCCGTGTCCCCTGCATTGGCAGGCGGACTCTCAACCACTGCGCCACCAGGGAAGCCCTGCACTGCTTTAATTTTCAAGAGCACAGCACACAGCATCTCGGTTGAGGTGAGCTGGCAGGGCCTCCCCTGGTGCTGTGCTCACTCAGGGTGGACGTTGCAGTGGAAAGCTTCCCTTCCACTGCTTAACTCAGTGTGTCTCTGTAAGCTGGCTTGTTTAAGGAAATAATAAATGGTTGTGAGCAGGGGGAGTCAAGGGGGCAAAGAGGACAATGGGACTAACTGGAGTCCAACCAAACCTGGAGCTAACAGGGCCAGCCCTTCACCCCACAAGGCCAGGTCACTCTGGGAGCCTGGAAAACCCAAAAGGTTTCCATATGGTCCTCAGCCTTCCATCAGCAGGATTAAGAGCCTTCTGCAGTTTTCACTGACTGACCATTCAGCAGTGGAAAGAGACCCAGTTCTACCTGTGACCTTGGGCAGGCACCTGACACCTCTGAGCCTCAGTTTTCTCATCTACTCAGTGGGGACGGTTATACTTATCCTCACAGGGCTGTGGAAAGGACAAAATAAGAGCATTACACTGAAACAATAATAATAGCTAACATTGGTAAAGTACCTACTACGTGTCGGTCAATGTGCTGCGTTTTCTATATTTTGTCTTACTTAAGCCTCACAACAATCTACAAGGTAGCAACTCTTACTATCCCCATGATATGGAGGTAGAAACTGAGGCTCAGGGCAGTTAAGTTAGTGGCTAAAGGTCACACAGCCAACCAGTATGGATGGCAGCCGTTTTCACTCATTCATTCACCACTATTTACTGCTTGCTTGCTTGCTCCACACCAGGCAGTGAGAAGCAAAACCACAGGCAGTCCCTGCCCTCATGGCTCTTAGTCTTGTGACCAGAATGAACAAACTTCAGAGTAAATGGAAGTGGACTAGAACTCCAAGTTCTACTCAAACCCCAGTGGGATGTGGGACAAGCCCTGCCTGGTGCTGATGACTGAGACGTGCTCAAGGAGACAGTGCTGGTTCTACAGATCCTCCAGGGACACAAACCAGGCATACTGGCCAAGGCAGAAAGGTCTTGTACATTTTCCTTATGTTTGACACAAGCCCAGAATTACAGGTCTGAAAGGAACCTTGAGAATGAATTGAATCCATTTCTCTGCCTCTGAGAAAGACTGCATTTGTACTCTTCTTTGCCAGAGAGTTTCAGCTAGGGAAACTCGCTTATTTAAAAACCTGGTTAGGGCTTCCCTGGTGGCGCAGTGGTTAAGAATCCACCTGCCAAACAGGGGGCCCGGGTTCGAGCCCTGGTCCGGGAAGATCCCACGTGCCGCGGAGAAACTAAGCCCGTGTGCCACAACTACTGAGCCTGTGCTCTAGAGCCCATGAGCCACAACTACTGAGCCTGCATGCCACTACTACTGAAGCCCCCGTGCCACAACTACTGAAGTCCGTGCTCCGCAACAAGAGAAGCCACCACAGTGAGAAGCCCTCGCACCGCAACGAAGAGTAGCCCCCGCACACCGCAACTAGAGAGAGCCTGCGCACAGCAACGAAGACTGAACGCAGCCAAAAATAAATAAATTTAAAAAAAAACAAAACCCAAAAACAAACCCGGTTAAACAAAGTCTGTATTTACAAACAGGTGAATTTAAGGGCATTCTAGTACCTTTAAATAGTGAGCATTTTAAATAGGATTGATTCAATGCATTTTCTTAGCACACAGCCGTTCAGGAATGCAAAACACACCTGTGCCCAGCATCTTAAGGCTTCTAAAAGATAGATGATGCCTTTCTTCCCCTTTGGGTACATGCTCAAACCACTAAAAGCATTTGTATGGAAGTCCTTCCTTAAATCTTAGCTGAATCCTACCTGGGATGATTAAGGTCACTCGAGTGATCTTTCTAATACAACCCAAGAGAGAGGGATTTGAGTGAAGACGGTGGATCTGGAGTGGATCACAGCCTTGCACTGAGGACTCCCGGGAAATCTGGGACAGCCTCTTGGATTAAGAGCATCATTTGTGGCTACATCTTGGCATCATTTTCCTAATTCTGTTCTAGCTGCTCCCAGAAAATCAGTCCATCTCTGAAAATCCTTTTCTTGGAGACACTTAAAGGATCATCTATAATTTGTGCCATGCAGCTTAGTACTTGATCAACCAGGATGGCTCTTAGAGACCATCAAGTCCTGCCCTTGCTGGACAGAGGAGGAACTTGAGGCTTCAGGGACCAGAGTGACTTGATCCAGGATGTGCAGCAAATCTGTGGCAAAACTGAGAAGATCATCCAGTCTCCAGACCCCAGACCTTTCCTTCACAAATCTGAGTCTCCTCCCCTCAGCTAACTCTTTGTTTCCCTAAGGCCCAGAGCTGCGTCTCATTCTTTTCTAGGACCTCACAGCCCAGATTTGGGCATATTAGTTGCCTGAAGTAGATGTGGCTTGCTTTGACTTGAGTGGGTTCAGACAAGACCAATTTGGCCGTGAGACATGATGGGGAACTGAATCTATGGAGCCTCTGTACCTGTCTGTAAATATAGACTTTGTTTAGCCAAGTTTTCAAAGTGAAGGTCCCTGGCTGAATCTCTCCAGAGAAGAAGAGGGCAGATGGGGTCTCCCTCCATTCCTTCTTTACATACTTTTTGAATATGCTCAGTAGGTGTCTGAGCCCAGAACCTTCCTATTGGAAAGAAAGGCCCCTTGCTCTCGAGCCAGATGACCTTCTGCCTCTAGTGGTCCTGGGCAGGGGTTCCCCCCCTTCCTCTCCTCCAGGACCACCCCAAGCTCTAGTTAGATGGCAGAAGCCTGGCATTCTTCCCTCCCTTGGGAACAGCCTTGAAGCTCCTCAGCTTTCCATCATTCCTGAATCTCAGCAAGGTTACAGGCTGTGTGGCTCAGGATGGCACAAAAGCGCTTAGCGCCGCCTGGGGTTTGCCCGTGTAGGGTGGGGTCCTGCTACTGCTCTTCCACTCCCTGGGGCTCTCCGCTTGGAGGTTTTGCCAAGTCACTGTCTGTGACTGATGCCCCTGCTAAGTTTTAACAACTGGTGAAAATACCTGCTCATATTTCATGGGCACTCTTCTGGCTGGTGGTTCAAGTTGATATTGATTTACTCGTTGGGTTGCACACATGTGCAGCCCAGCTGGACCCGTCTGAGCCTTCTCAGGCGTCGGCGACCTTGACCACTCATGAAGTAGCTCCCCTCAACTTTGGGAGCTGCCCCTTGAAGATGTGTTAAACAAAATCAGCTCGGGAAGGCGCAGGACTCTGCGTTTGGGCAGGTCACTCCCCTCCTCGCATCTCATGTTCCTCATTCATAATATGGGAGCACAGGGATGAATGTGTTCATGGGTCCCTCCTGCATCCAGGCCCCGCCCAACTGCTGAGCCACAGCCGTGAGCGGGCAGGTTGGAGGAGTCTTTTTGCCCATGAGCTGACAGCCTGTCATAATTGCCTGAGGCCTGAAATATATTATTTTTTTGCTTCAAAATACAAAAATAGAAAACTGAAAAATCAAAATGAGCAAATATTTAATTAGATGTCTATATAATGTAACATTATGTAAATGCCATTAATTATTAAATTTGATATCATAAACATTTCATTACATTTTTAAAACAATTTGTTTCTTAGAATTTCTCACTTTGAAAGAATTCTCGAACACTGTGCCTGGTGATTGCTGAGGGCTTATAGCCGTGAGTTAACTCCCAGCCAAATGCTTCCAACAGCCAAATTACTTTTTTAAAATCCCTTTTAAATATGTTACAGCAAAAAATATTAATGTAGAATGTAGGTAACTTTCAATGTGTGTGATAAGATGTGACGTGAAATCTCCAAAAGTGAGAATGCCTAGGCCTTTGAAAACTTCAATGTTGTTCTAGAACCACAGGGTATAATACTAAGAACTAATATTACTAAGCATTTACCCTGTGCCAGACTCTCTCTCTAGCCTTTTGCATGCGTTAGCTCGTTTAATCCCCGAGACCATCTTTGAGGCAGAAACTATCCCCGTTTTACAGGTGAGGAAAGTGACACAGAGGTAAGTAATCTTTCCAAGGACACAAGTTAGTTATCAGCGCAGATAGGATGGGAAACCAACAGCTCCAGGGCTTGTGCTCTTAGCCACTCTACCATACAAAATGCTAGGCACCCCTGGGCTTTTCCAGAGGAGAACACAAGTGCTGGCAGGGCAAGAAGGAAGGGCTGCACATCTCCACAAATCAGGAGTGTAATGTATGCGGCAAGAAATAGAATTTATCGCTTGCTTGGCCCTGCTGGCACTGCTACCGCTTCTGTAGTTCTCTTCTGTCCACAGAAGTCTTCTTTCCAGCTAACTCTCAGCCCCACCTGTATGCTGTTAATAATGCAAAAAAATATTGTTTTAAAAGAAGAGCTGATAGCCATTGACAGCTCGGTCAGCATTTTATATAGCACTTAATTTCATTCAATCCTCACAACAAACTCCATCTTACAAACAAGGGATTTGGGGTTTAGAGACTTGAAATACTTTTGTCCTTGGTCATATGGCTTTCAGAAGTAGTGGAAGCTAGGATTTATACTCTGGTTTTATTCTAAAGCCTGAACTCTCTTTTATGTTAGGAATATATGTGTATTGTTTAAGCAATTTGATTAATAAGAAGCACAGTGAATAAAAAAAGTAAAGCCCTCCCTTTCCCACAACCAACTACTCCTCTTCCCCTATCTGGTCCCCTCTCCCTGTGTTCCTCTGTTAATAGTTTGGCGGGCATTCTTCCAGGCTTTTGCTACTTAATTACATACCTACGTAGGTATCTATTCATCTATCCATTCCTTCCTCATTTATTTATTCCCATGGCTTCACTATCTACATGTGGCAGCTCCCAGGGTGGAAAAGGCAGTGACAACCCCTTAACAGAGATGCAGAAATCCCAAGGGCAAGGCTGACCATGATAAATATCCATGGGATCAGGAAACGCAGGTGGGGTGCTTCTCGCCCCTCCTGTCTCCCTAGGCCTTTGCATGGCTCCTCTGGCTCACACAGCAGTTTTGTCTACTCCTGCACGTCTCATGTGCTGAAATGGCACACTTCATTCTCAGCCTGGGAGGTGTCTGGGCTCAGGTGGCCCAGACCCCACATCTGGGGAGCTTCGAGAAGAACGGGCTATCTACATAAGGCTAGCAGCAAAAATCTGACTCACTGCTACTTCTCTGTCCTTTGCTTAAAGGGGAATCTTAATTAGTTTATCCAGAAGAGAGAATCAGATGATAGACTGAATGACTTGGGAACGGACCATGCTGCATTGGTTTTTGCATCCCCGATGCCAAAATCTAGTGCACAGTAGGTACTCACAAAATTATCAAATGAAGAAGTTGGTACAGTAAGAACAGGGTCTCCTCCCACTGTTACATGCGGAAAAGCTCTGTTACAGTCAATTTTTTGTTTGCAAAGATGAGCGATTTTCAGTCCTCTGGTGGATTTTTTTCCTTTTATTTTCATAGTCACAGTTCAGGGGCAAAGAAAAGCTTTCCTGTCTCTGAAAGAATAGGAGAAACCGAGGGGGTTTGGGTAACTTAAACTACAAGGCTCCCTCTTTCACATGGTGCAAAGATGGGGATATTTAATAATTGTACCAACAATGTCTTCTGTGTAAAAGGTGTGACTTCCTGGCTGACAGACGGTCAGAATAACCTGTGCCTAAGAGTGGAGGCTGGGTAGTCTGTGAGCTCTAGTCCTGGTGCCTGCTTCTTGGCTGTGTGATCTTATGTTTCTCAGTTTCATCATCTGTAAAATGGGGATAATAATGGCACCTACCTCATGCAGTGTGTGGAAGAGGATTAGCGGATATAAGTAAAATATTGAACACAGTGCTTGCTATATATATACATGTGCATGCACGTGTGCATGAGTGTGTCTGTGTGTGTGTGTGTATAATAGGAGCTCAAAATTATACTAGTATTGTTAATAATAAACTCTGGACCTTCATCATAATGCTACTCTAAATATCTAAAAACTTGATTTCTATTGACAACCATTTGTTGAATGAATGAATGAATGAATGAATGAGTGCACTATACTGACCAGGGTGAGATGCTGGAGCAGGTGTTCCCCCTAAACCACCCCTGAATCCCCAGAGTTGAGCAGGTGGCACAGAGCAATCTTTCCACATGAGTTAGCCGAATGTTCCTAATTCAGAAGACTGAGTAGTGCAGGGTGCAAGGGCTCTGAATTTTTACCCAGAAAATCTGGATTCAAGTCCCAAGTCTGCCATTTGTCACCTTATGTGGAATCATTAAGAACACCTCTCTCCGTCTGGGGCCAAATACGCAGCTTCAGAAGGGAAGTCCACAGAACAAACAAGAAACTCAAAGAATACAATCCACAAGGGCCTCTAATATTGTCTCAAATAGGGGTGATAAGACCCAAAGTCTTCCCATTTTTGATGAAGAAATGGGTATAATAAACACTCTACTTTCCTCATACTTCTACTCTATCCCTGCAAGAGTGACAATAAATGAGCAAAGTTGGGGATGCAAGAGGGAGTGGTGGGGACTGTGCCCATCTAAAGCAGGCAGCTCTCATCAGCTTTAGCCAATCACCACCAAGCCAAGCCAGCTGAGCAGCTGGAAATCTGGGCAATCCTGTGAAACCTGCCAAATTTTGTTTGTGTCCATCTAACTCAAAATTAATTTTATAACTTTGAGTGGGCCAGCACCGTGAGGGACAATTAAAACACTGTGGGCCAGATTTATCCCAGGGGTAAATGACTGCTAACCCTAACTGTAATGCAGTCCAACAGGCTCAGCCTACAAAGTGAGGTAGGAACCTGAAACCCATATCACGGAAGGGGCCTGCTGAGGCTGGTGGTTAGTCACACAGAGTCAGGGATGGGATCTGGTCCCAATACTCCAGCCAATCTTAAGAGATCAAGTAATGCCGTGGCAGAATGTGGCTGTTATAAGGAATAACAACAAAATGCCCAGCATAACTCAACACTAGACAAAATACTTCATAGGTGAAAATAGTACACCCGAGGCTTCCTGTCATAGAAAATCCACAGCAGACTCCAGGTGCGTGAACCAAAACCAACACAGAAACCTATTTTGAAGGCTATTACATAACCTTCGGTGAACAATTCCTCTGCTACAAGACAGAGCCATGCTGCGTGCTCCCAAACTCAAGCCTCTCAATCCTGGTCACACAGCAATTTCCACTCCTGATTACTCAGCTTTGTCTTAAAGCCTCTGTTGTTTGAAAGTCTGAAAAGGCTGTTGTGCTGAGATAATACTAATATTTACTGAGCTCTTAGTACACGCCCAGTGCCGCCTAAGCTCTTTGCATACATCAGTGCACTTAATCCTCAAAAAAACCCTATGAGGAAGGCTTACTAGTTCCTCTATGAGGATATTGAGGCCCAGAAAGGTTAATAACATTCCCAAGGGCTCAGAGCTAGAAAACAGCAGCTCTGGGGTTTAAACCCAGACAGGCTGACTCCAGAGTCCAAGCTTTTAGCCACTGCCCATGATGGTGCCTGCCTAATCTTAGGATACCAGGACAGAGAGAGGGCGGGAAGGGCACCACCACCTACTGAGAACATTGCAAGATAGGCAGTAGGATTCGGTGTGTCTCCAGCTTGAACACTGTTGGCAACAGAAGACACCAGATCCCTTAGTGAACAGTATCTGTGATCCCCAAAGGGACAGACCCTCCTCCCCTGTGACTTTTAGAGGATAATCTAAACGACCATTTGCTCTAAAAGAAAGTTGAGAAAGGAGGGTAACTTGCTAACTGATGTAAGGATGGATAGAGGTTCAAAGGTCTATTTGCATTCCCCACTTCAAAACTGACACCTCCGGCTCTTTTATCAAGAAGTCTTAAATGACAGGGCGGTATCCTCCTCCATCCGCTCCTTTAATTAATGAACTCTAAAACGTTACATCTCCGTGTACACACCTCCGTGTACACTCAGAAGCTCTCCTACTCTGTTCCCTTCTGAGCTCTGTAATTTATTTTAAAAATCCCACTGAACATGTGATTTGCTCTGTGAAAAAACCCAGAGAAATCAAATTCTAACCTGATCACAGCATTCCTTTCCATGTGGCCCCAGTCATTAAAAAGCTGCCAGGTCCCCCACCCTCACTTAACACTGCCTCCGAATTAAGTGTGAATTCAGTCTGCAGTTCCAGGCTCCAGCCACCTTTCCAAGTTATTGCCCACTTTTCATTGACTAATTCTCCTCCCCTTTAGCTAAACTGGGCTGCTGGTCATGATACCCTTTGAAGAATATTTCAAAAACCAACCCTTCATGCAGTCCTCCGGCAGGAGGAATGGGTTCTCTCCTCTCATGGGTCTCCATGAGGCTTCCCAGACACCTAAATTTATAATTCTGCTCATGTCCGAATCTGCACTGCCATGATCTCCCTCCTGGGAAGTAAGCAACAAAACAAGAAACAGAAGGGCAAGGACTGTACTGTCAATGATTCCCTGTCACATTTCACACATAGTAGGTATTCAGCAGATGTTTCTAAAGCTGAATTTATCATCTGGGAAATTGGTTCATGATTGGAACAGTCTTGGGCTTTTGTGTTTACATTCAAAAAGATGCCAAGGAAACTACTATAGGGCTATAAACCTTTATCTGCATGCTCTGGTTTTCACTGAGTGACACTCCTTCGTTTGGAAACTGTAATCCTGAGGTAGGGAGGGCACTCAGGGGCTTCCATGATACCTCTGGAACTGGATGCATATAAAAACAGTGTGGGAATAATCTTTTAATTTGGTAACTTAGCGAACACTTGTAACGCCTGCCTTATGCTGACCAGTGTGTTCAGTATGGAGGAGACATGGAGAAATAACCCGGGCCAGTCACTTTCCTTGTCAGCAAAGGAAACAGAGAAAGCGCCCTGAGGATCTTGCCCTGAGCGGGTGGCCAAAATAATCTGTAGAAGGAAGGAATAAGGGAGAGGGAAGGAGGAGGGAGGGAGAGAGACCTAGAAAGAAGATATCAATGTATGGTTGTCTGTACGTGTGTGTAGGTAAATGATAAATAGGCAGCTAGATAGATGATAGATGATGTAGATGATGGATGGATGGATATGAAAAAAATGAAGAGAGTTGCAAATAACCATTCTCCCCCTCCACCTTAAGTCTCTCTGTAACATTATCCTATTTTATCTTTTTTCATGGCACTAATCACAATCTGAAATTAATTTATTTGCATGTTTGTTTACCCTTTATAAAAAACATTCTGAATCCCCCTATTAAAATGTAAGCTCTGTGAGACGAGGGGTCTTATCTGTACTGTCCCTCACCGTCTCCCCCGGAGCCCTGGCCATAACAGACAAATGACCATTTGTTAAGTGAGTGAACAAAAGAAGCTGTCGGATGGAATTTTCACACCTAGAATTTAGACCAGGAAGTAAAGAGGGTGAGTATCTAATGGTGGCCTGGCTCCTCTCTTGGTGCCTTACAAGAGGAGCTCTCCAGGCTTCTCCCAGAGCAGGGTTAGTCCCAGGGGGAGAAACCCGAGGGAATAAGAATGGCAGCTGCTGACCCTGCTTCTCGCAATCGCAAGGACTCCCCACTCCCTCTGAAACTGGGCGTACCTTTTCAGCATGCTGCATGGTGTGGCACTTACTTTTTTTTTATGGGATTGCTTGTGTGCTCATGCCAAGCCAACAGGCACCATGACACAGGAGGACCCATTCCCCCTCCTCTCCTCCAGGTAACAGGCAATTTGAAGGACAAGGCACTCATGCTGCCAGCCGGTCATTCCCTCCCCACGAAACAAATGCACCTATTGTTAAGGTTTTATCATAGTTGGGGATTTTCATCTCCATTTTTAGAGGGGGTGAATAAGAAACAATGAAACCAAAGAGAGGCCGTTTAACATGGAGGGTTGGAAAAGCCCAGGTTCCAGGGCAGAGAGACTGAACCCTAATCAGGACACGCTTGTATTGGTTGAGGGACCCTGGGAAGCTGCACCACTTCTCTGAGCCCTGCCTTCCCATCCGTGCAAAGGGGGTACTGAAGTCTACCTGGGAGGGTTGTGGAGAGGATAATGGACGAGGAAGCGTGCAGCCTGGTGCTTGGCACTCCGTCTGGGCACTATCAGTGAATGCCAATTCCCTCCTCATTCCCCTTGGGAAACGCTCAGTCCTAGTCCAAGATCCATCTCCTCTTCCCAATCTTGGCTCAGTTCATTAGTCCAAGTGGGTGCACGGTGACTGTCTTATGTGGCAGCTAGAATCTGGGCTCCACCATGAGACGGCCTACGTTCAAATCATGGCTCCACCACTCATCTGGGGTGTGACCTTGGAGGGCTGGTCATCTCTCTGAACTTCAGCTTCTGCAGCTCTAAGTGGGAACAGGGCCTCGTGGGTTGTGTGACAATTCAGCGGATGTTGCAGGTGAGACGTTCAGAACTGCGCTAGGTCCACGATAAGTGCCCTCCAGTGCGAGTGTGCTCAGTGCTCCCCTGCAACCCTTCTGGCCTTCGTCCTGTCCCGGTAACATGACAAAACTCCTTCCTGACTGAGGGCCTTTGCCCGCGCTATTATTCCCTCTGCCTGGAATACCGTGTCCCCAGGTCTTCACCAGCTGACTCCTTCTCAGTATTCAGGGCCCGGCCTGAAGGCCCTCTCCACGGGAAGGTCTTTACTGCCCACTCAGCCTTAGTCAGCCTCCCTCAACCCTGGCATTCTCTATGACAAGCTCCTATTGTGTGATTTTTCAGAGCACTTTTTACCACATGAAATTATTTTTCCTATTTGGTTTGCTTCTTTATCATCTTTCCTCACCCCACTAGAATGTAGCTGTCTTATGCCTTGAAACAGCATCTGATGCTGGTGGGTCCTCAGTAGATCAGTGGGGCAACCAAGTGAGTGAATGGCTGACAGTGAATGAATGAATGACTGTGCCTCCAGGAGGGAAAGTGCGCTGGAGCACCTGACTCTTCACAGCGTTTGCCTGAGGTTCTGCCCACCTGGTGCCCCACACAGGAGGTGCAGGAAAGTTTCCAGAACTCCTCTGTACTCCCCTCCAAACAGGAAAACTAGCTAATGATGCACTTGCTAAAGCCTAAGGATAGCTCCCGGGAGAGCCCTCTGGGACTTCCTGTGACTAATCACCCTCAGTCACCCAGTTAGAGGAGCTAACGTACCCCATCCCTCAGATTCTGCCTCTTGGTGCCAGGCTGGACGGCGGGGGTGGGGGGGGGGTGGGGGGAGGCGGGGGGCGGGGCTGGAACATGACTCTCCCCACTGCTGCCTTCCAGAATGGCTCTATGGGGCTGGAGACTGCTCTTCTCGTCAAGCGACAAGAGTTTGGGTCCCTTTCTCCCTCAAGAGCAGAAAGACCATAAAATTATGCCTTCCTCACATTTACTGCTGCTGCGACTGCCTGTGGAATGATCCGGGTCCTCTTGGGTAAACACCGATTTGGCTCTGAGGAGCCTCACTCAGCTGATGGTTGGTGAATGGATGGTGGGCAGCAGCGGGGAGGGGAGGGCGTCGGTGCTGCACCAGGGCTGGAGCCTGCCTGCCTGCCTGGCCCACGTGGCTTCCTGGAGCCGGCAAGGAGGGGGATGC
Organism: Mesoplodon bidens; assembly: GCF_964165515.1. Lineage (NCBI taxonomy): Eukaryota > Metazoa > Chordata > Mammalia > Artiodactyla > Ziphiidae > Mesoplodon > Mesoplodon bidens. The sequence continues at coordinate 161,672,495 of NC_138160.1, forward strand.
TCACTTTTCTGGAAAAGAACCACATCAATATTCTGGGTGACTCTTATGCAAATAAGGACAAATCTTGGGGCCGGGAGCCAGGAAAAAAAATAGGCCACACAAAGGACTGAGGCTATGGACACATCAAAATAATGAGCGAAAACCAGAGGTACTGGCTGCTGGAGAAAAAACTTGAGGCTAATGCTTCCAGAGGGAAGTTTTCTGCAGGCTGGAAGAATGAGTGATTTTCAAGTGGGAGGAGAATGCCCTGCGTCCTTTCTACTCCTTCTTAGTGTACCTGTAAAGAGGCTGCTACTGACCTGCTGACACAGCCCAGCAGGTTATTATCTGAGGACCTTGGGCAACCTACTTCACTTCCCTGAGCCTCGATTTTCTCACCTATGAAATGGAGAAATAATACCCCCCTAATCCAATAAGAACTCTTGGGATGATTAAATGAGACAATACGTACAAAATGCTTAGCACCGTGCTGGGCACAGAGTAACAACTCAATTAATGGTACTAATTATTGTCATTTCCGTTGAATTTATCCCCATTAATTTTTCACACTAAGACACAAAAGAGTTCAAATGGGTTCCACTCTATCCTCCTGATCTTTCTGCACAAAATGACATGTCTCCTCTAACTGCAGGAGGGAAGGGAACTACCACTCGTTATGCACCTGCTACGGCATTACTAGGGGATTACTGATCCATTATATGGATGATAATACAGCCCCAGAGAGATGAAGTGACTTTCCCAAGGTCACACAGCTAGTAAGTAGCAGAGAAAGAGCTGTTTGGTTTGAAACCCACAGACTTTGAACAATGCCAAAGCGTTCTTCCCGGGTCAGGAGAAAGTGACGGGGACTACACTGTGTTCCCTGATCTGGGAATGGACGGTCCCCATGGAGGTCAATGTCTTTTGTCTTGGTTATGTCAAGAAGATAACTCTGAAGTTATAATAAGGGTCTAAATCCTCCTACAGTTATTTCTCAGACATTCTCAGGGAAGACAGACCCCAGAGAGGAGGTCTGAAAGGAAAAAAACAATTAGGACGTTGGACTGATGGAGACAGAGGAGTGAGACAAGACGTCTGGGAACTGAAGTGCTCTGAGCGACTGGAGCCCACGGGGCTAACTGAGGGCAGAGGTTTCTTCCCGCAGTTGGAGACTGCTCAGCTTCTCCATCATCACAGCCAATACCACGGGGTGCTTCTAGAGCTGCTCAGAAAGGGAAAGGTTGCTAGTATGGAGGATTGCCACCCAGTGCGTTTTTAAACCTGTTTGCTCATTTAATCCTCTCGACCATTGGGAAGCGGGCATCACTGTCCCCATTTCACAGACAAGGAAACTGAGGACCAGGGTGGCAACATGCTCTCCCAGGGTCATACTTTAAGGGGTGGAGCTGGGATTCCACTGAGGATGGGGAGGGGGGTCCAAAGCTTGGCTGGTGCTCACTGCACAGGATTGTTTGCTCTCCCTCCCTCCCGAACTCCTTACAAGGAGTGTTCCCTCCAGCATCACTCCTAGTGTCACTGCCTGTTCCTTTAACTGGGGCAGGGGAAGGCCACTGCTGCCGCACTCTATTTTTGATAATCCTCCTTGCTCTGCAAAACATGCCTCTGCCTGCCTTGAAGGGCCACTCAGCTTTGCTCTGAGGTTGCTGACAGGCGCGTTGCCGACATTACCTTTCAGACACCTCTCCAGGCAGGCAGACCACAGGGAGTCAAGGGCTCGCCAGCTCTCTGGGTGACATAAAAATCAGCATGATCTGTGGCAGGCACTTTGGCATGTCATCTCACTTCTCTGTGCCTCTGTGCCTCTCTTTTCTCCTCGATAAAATGGGTCCTCAAAAGGGACCACGACCACACTGTGCTAAGGCCAGAAGGCCCTTGGAAACTAGTTAGCCCCCAACCCTCTCGCTTTACAGAGAAGGTAAATAAGGCCCCCCAAAAGTAAAGTGACATTTCTATTATTTCACAGCAAGTAGCGGAGAGGACATGAGAACCAGTTCCCCTCATTCCCAAGCAGGTGTTCCAGGGCAGGGGTTCTCAGACATAACCAGCATCAGGGTCACCTGCAGGCTGGGCTGAAACAAAGAGCATCAGGCCCCACTCCTGACCTTCTGATTCACTAGGTCGGGGTTGGGACCCCATAATGTGCATTTCTATCAAGCTCCCGGGTGATGCCAATTCTGCACGTCCCAGGACCCCGCCTTGAGAGGCACTGCCACAGGGTCTGCAAACTCTAAGTACTCTGGTGGAGCCAGGTGGCTAGGTTACTGTACCAGGCGAGCTGGGAACTAAAGGGTGACTGAAGATCGTGCCAGGTCTTGTGGGAACAGCTGCTACTCATCATCACAGGATGGTGCTGTGCGGAAATGTGGGTCCTGTGTTTCCAGACCTTCTGTTTTCTCAGGAGAAGCCATAAATCTGTCTTTTTATGTGAAAACTCCTAGCATTCAAATGTTAGCAACTATTTCCCATTTTTAAAAACTGTTCCGACCAATAAATCACATCCATGTGTTGAATGTGGCCCACGGGCCCCAAGTTTGGGACCTCGGTGTTGCCCTGTCCCCGGGGCCTGGATTCGAGGGCAGAACCAGCCCTACAGAAAGCTGGTGTTTCTTTCTCTGCAAGAGGAATCTAATCCAGAAATTGTGGGTTATACCCCAAGAGGGAAGGTACCAGTGAAAAAATTTTAATCTGTTGATCCCATTCACATTCCCCACGCCTACTCCAAAGCTGAAACTTAAGTTCATCTGTGTACATTACAAAACAGGAACATTTGATCTGGATGTGGAGGAAACTCAACGTCACCCTCCACTTGATGGAATAGAGAGATGTTGCGGAGGGCATCCCACAGCTGTGTGGGCTCATCCAGCTCATTCTGGAGCATTCCTGTATTTACGCCTCTCTTCTGGAGATTGATATCAACAACATTTGATGCCTGTATGTGATTCGTCAGATATTTTACATATGGCGTCTCATTCAACGCTAACAACGTTGTGAAAAAGTGTTATCAACCCTGTACTTCAGCCTAGCAAGCAAACCTACACCCAGGGCACCTGCAGGGGTCAGTGATGGGGGAAGAGCTCACACCAGGGCTTGGAAACATCAGACAGTTAACTTTCCAGTAGGCTGGCTGGTGGTTTCACTGGTTCCTGAGCCCACCTGGTCTCCCTTATGCAGAGGGCAGAGACTATGTCCTCTATTTCTCTGTTCCCCTTACAGGGCCAAGGTCAGACCCTGCCTGCCTTGTATCCTCCAGGCATAAAAGCTGCAGCCGGAGGACCCAGCGCCATCTTGGCAACAAATTCCTCCTCCTCACTGGAGAGGCAACTTGGGAAAGAAAATTACAGTTTTCTGTAAAATATGGAAATAGATGCTTACAAATGAGTTCAAATTTATGATAATTTCCCAGTACCTCCAGACATCCCACTTGAACATCTGTGTGGTTCATGGGTGAGTGCGTGACCTGTTGCTAACCAGAAATGAATCGTGCCGGCTCCACAGACCCATGTTTCTTGTGTTTTTAGAATTTTCAGTTCTTGCTCAGTCTCCCTCTAAGTTAATTAGACCACGGGAGAGGCATGGGTACTCTTCCATGATTCAGAGTAGCCAGAAGTCACTGGGGAGGGAGAACAGACCAAGAAAAATAAGATTTTTCTTGCCTTGGCAGTTGATTTTTTTTTAACTCCCTTGTCTGTCACCTATACACACACTGCCATAAATAAGATGTACTACAGACTTTCTCAGATGTCAACATCTTAATGAGAGAATCTGCTCTCTGACACTTTGCAAAATGTCAATAAAGAAAAATGAAATCAGAGACAGGCCCACATCCTTCCCATGTCAAACTTCCCCCCTTCACGCAAGCGGCAGCAGTGAAATTATTATTTTGCAACTGTAGAGCAGATGTGAAGCCCAAATGATATGGTAGAGTTTTATTTTCGAATGGTGCATATTTTTAAATTGGGGGAAAGGATGGGGCTTGACATTTATGGGCGACAGAGTTCCTGTTGCACAGAGACCCTGCCGTTAAGCACACGCTGAAACAGGCAGCTGCAGAGAAGTGGGGCTCTATTCTGGAGGGGCCTGATCCTCATCCCATCCCTCCACCTGGAGAAAGCTCCTGGTATTAAGTGTCTCCTGGTTTCCTGTGGCCGCTTGGTCATGCCATTCTGTTTTCCACACAACGGTCAGAGTGGTCTTTTCCAACCCAGATGGAATCATGTCCTTCTCTGCCGAAGATTTCAGTGGAAAGCACGGCTCTTGGGATAAAGTCCAGAATCCTTAAGAAGGCCGAGGGTTCTGCCTGGTCTGCTTCCTCCTTCCCTCGTCATGCATCACATCCTTGGCATTCTCTGTTCTAGCCCCCAGGTCTTCAAATAGCCACTCACCCTCCCTCCCCGGGGTCTCTGCACCTGCAGTGACTTCTGCCTAGAACACTCCTGGCTCTACCCACCTTCTGCAGCCATTAGACCTCGGCCTCCCCCAACTTCCCAGACAAGGGGTCCCCCCTGTTATTACTTCTCCTTACACAACACACTTCCCCTTCAGAGCACCTCTTCAGTTTATAACAAAAGACTCTATTGTGAGTGACCTAATACCTGCCTACCCCACTCAGCACTCTGCAGGGGCAGGTTCCCTGTTTGTTCTTGCTCGCCTCTGAATACCTGAGACTTTGCGTGATCAGGGGTCCCCAACCTCAGCACGATTGACATTTTTGGGTCAGATAATTCTTTGTTGGGGGCTACGGGGCTGTCTTGTGCATTGTAGGATTAGCAGCAGCAGGCCTGGCCTCCACCCACTAGATGCCAGTAGCCACCCCCAAGGTGTGAAAACCCAAAATGCCTCCAGACATTGCTAAATGTCTCCTGGGGGCAAAGTCATCTCCAGCTGAGAATCACTGAACTAGGGTCTGGCACATATTTGGTACTCAATAAAGACACACCCACTGTCCAAAGCCCTTTGTCCTGTCCTATTGAAAGCAGCAGATCCCTTTCCAAAAGTCAGTAGAAAAACTAATACAGAAAACAGCGGAATAGGTGCTGCTCCAGTGGAGGGATGAGGATCCCGGGACCTACTCACCGCCCTCCCCTCTGCAGCTGTCCCCAGGGCTCTGGACAACACAGAAAACTCCTGGGAAATGCAGGAGTATAGGCTTGGGGATAAAACATAAAAGATGGCTCTGCCAGATAACCCTGAGCAAGTCACTTAAATGCTCAGGGCCTCCATTTTTCCATCTGTAAATTGGGAAATGACAGTCTCTACCTTACAGATTTGTGGTGAGCAAAGTATCTCATTCAGTGCCTGACACACAAGAGGAACTAACTATAGGTTTCCTTTTTCCCCCTTTCTTATATCCTTCAGGGATCTAACCAGAGAGCTGAGTTCCTTACAAAAACTTTAAGTATCTCACTAATTTTATATGAAAACAAATATTTGGACATGGAGATCCTAGAAAGAACCATTTATTTTTATGCAAAAAAAAAAATCCCCCAAAAAAAGAAAAACAAAGAATTTGTTTAAGACGGCAGTCATTCTGGGTAGCTCTGTAAATATCTCTGGAATAGACTGTCAGCTTTAGAGAGGTAGGTTTGCCCCTGCAGGTATAACCTCCATGGTCGGTGAACTATAGGCACACAAAAAAATGTCAGTTGAATAAATGAACATCTGGTTATTTCAAAACTTAATGGTTCCCCGGATCTCAGAATTTGAGTCAGCCTGACTTTTTACTACTGGAAGTCCATGGTGATGTTCCCCTCCCATTCCACCGCAAAAGACAAGAGAATTTGGTCTGAAAGATGAAGAACGGAGACTGGGCTGGCGGACTGACCCTCCACTCGTGTGAGGGAAGAAATGTTTGACTTCACTGCTGTTAGTGACCAAGAGTAGAATTATTGACACCCTGATGCCTGCTGGGTCCCCGGCCCCAGAGGTCCAGGGATACTGAGGCACATCCGAATCTTGCCCTTGAGAAGATGACCATCAGCTGAAGAGCTGCTGCTGGGCAGAAGCAGTACATACAGGAGGTAAAAAGAGGAGAGTTTAGAAGGGATCAAAGAAAACTAAGAAAGTACTCTTTCTTCATCTGCAAAGTTAAAATAATTATAATATCTACCTCCTAGAGTTGTTGAAAGGAATTAAATGAGTTGATCTATTTAAAGAACTTAGAATAGGGTCTGCCACATAGTAAGTACTCCACACAAGTTACTGTTATCATTATTGTTATTATTATCTTTAGTCCTTTCTTGAATACCTACTGTGTGCCAAGCACAGATGAGCATGTGTCATCTCTCCTCATTCTCACAGCCTCAGGAGACAGACTTTGTATTAACTCCATTTTACATTTAAGGAAACTACAGATCAGGGAGGTGGGAAAGACCTACCCAAGGTCACACACTCAGGGAACACAGATCCAGGAAGCAAACCCAAGTCTAGGGCTTAGCATACTTTTTCTTAAAGGGTCAGATTTTTCTTAAAGGGCCAGATAACAAAGTTTTAGGCTTTGCAGGCCATAAAGTCTTTGCTGCAACTATTCAACTCTTCCATTGTAGTGTGAAAGCCCTCATAGGCAATATGTAAACAAATGGGCATGACTGTGTTCCAATAAAACTTTATTTACAAAACCAGGCAGCTGGCCAGTAGGTTGCCAGCCCCTCTAAACCACTGCCATATACAGTCTCTCAAAAGATATCTTCCAGCTGAAGCTATTAGCAAGAGCTGTCAAGACTGTGACTTTTTTTGGGGGGGGGGGCGGTAGATATTTAAGACTGTGACTTAGGGCACAGCATGTGGGCTAGGGCATGGCCTTACAGAAGTCACCTAACCAGTTCTTCAGCCCATAAACTGGGCAGCCCCTACCTAGTGGCCACATACCACACCTCTCCTCCCAGAGTGTGCAAGTTGCTGTGTGTGCAAAGCAGCAGTGGGTGAGGTGGCGGGAGATCCAACAGGTGATGGAGATGCTTTGTTTGACTTCTCCCTAGGTATGTTTGAATTATTAAGTGTCAGGCTCATTAAGGGAAGGGTGCTGTTATGATTCTATCTCTGGAGACAAAATCGCTATTTAAACTGAGTTTTGCCAATTTAGTTCATTTACTAAGTGGGCGTTGCCCCGTCTTAATTATTATCCTCTGGTCACAGAGGATTCATGGGGACGATGCAGTGTTGGTGCACCAAGTCAGTATCCAAGAGTGCACCCCCATCGGAGGTTTATGCGCCCTGGAGGATGCTCCCTCCTGTTGTGGGTGGGTAGCCAAACTGGCTCCTTCAGTGATGTCCAAATATTTGTTAATTCATAAAGAAAAGAAGTCTGGCGATTGCCACAATGAAAATCTGCTGATTCTCCCCACCTGACAAAAACACACAGAGGATGGAATAGGTGTCATTACTGGCTGTGTTTCCCTCCCTCTACACTAGGTCTGTCATCGACGAGCAGTGAGACCTTTGACAGGTCACTTCACCTCCCGGCCTCAGGGTCCTCCCCTACAGCTGCCAGGCGAGTTCAGAGTTTTGGCTGCGGCAGGCAGCGCGGTGCCCTGACCTTGCCCCACCCTCCTCCTTGCTGCCTTCTTCAGTGCTGCACTCTGGACCCCTTCCTTGCTGCACCCTAGCCCCAGCTCTGTCTCAGAGGCACAGGCATTCCCTTCTCTCTAAAAGGATGGCCCACAGCCTTATCATTCTTTGGTCTCTTTAGAAACATTCCTTGCTTCTGTGGATGAATTCTGGGTGTACAGTCAAGATGCAGATTTTGTTGATTTTGTTCTCTACCTCCTGAAGGACAGACAGGTGGTTTTGTAATATTTTCAGACAACTGGGGAACTCTTTTGCTCTTATTTGCAAAAATACATAGAAAACAAAGAATACTTCCTTAAAGTTTATTGCTTTTTCCTTCAAGAAAAAATTCCTGCTAACCTCCTAAAGGCTGTTTGCTTGGCTTAGTTTTTTTTTTTTTTTTTTTTTTTTTTTTGCGGTACGCGGGCCTCTCACTGTCGTGGCCTCTCCCATTGCGGAGCACAGGCTCCGGACGCGCAGGCCCAGCGGCCATGGCTCACGGGCCCAGCCGCTCCGCGGCATGTGGGATCTTCCCGGACTGGGGCACGAACCCGTGTCCCCTGCGTGGTCAGGAGGACTCTCAACCACTGCGCCACCGGGGAAGCCCTGGCCTTTTTTTTAGTTGTATTTAGAGGTGTGAAACTATAACCATTTAAGGATGTAGCTGATATTGTTTTCTGTGTGCTCTGCTGAGTAAATGTCATTCCTAATTATTATTTATCTGCAGGACTTTTGAGTTATAATGTCTCGTTCTACCAGAATTGTCTGATTTTTGATATTTTGTAGAGAACCCATTTTTCTCCCATGAAGTCAGTGTAGTGTGCACAATTTGACAATTTTAAGACATAATGTAGCTGTTGGAGCTCTAAGCAAAATAACATGGTGATGAAGGATGACTTCCCTGCATCTGCAATGTCCATCACTGCCTCACTATGAAGACCTTCATCTCACCACAAAGTAGGTAGGACACGATAAAGCGCTGGCTTCTCAACCAGCATATATTAGCATTAGCTCCTTAATACAGTCTCCCAAACCTTGACCTGATACTCAAATGGCTGCTGTCCAAAGGTGCTAGTGGCTTTAGAAACTGGTTCTCAGTCTAAACTGCTCCATTCAGTTGCCCTCTGAGCACACACCAGACCTTGGTGACTTAGCACAAAAGAAGGGAAAGAGAGCTAGAGCAATCCAGTCTTCTGTGACTGGATGGCTCAGCTGGATCAGGACACGCCCGACATTCAGTTTCCCTCCTGGCTTGTGAGTCAAGACCTTCTCCTCTGCTGATTTTAAATTTCGATCCCCTAATGCACAGGAGAAAGGACTTTGGCCGTGACTCACAGGTCTTTGCTCTTGCAAGCGGCGTACAAATTCACTCAGAAGTGGTAAAGGCACGGGGGAGCTGCAGGCCATCCTTGTACGCTGCTGCTCCTTCCAATTAGAGGGCTCTTCACACCACAGTCCGGTCCGTCTATAGAAGTTCTGCCAGGCTGTCTTGACTGCTGCTTAGCTGCCCACCCGACAGTGCACTCCCGTTCCAGTGCTCTTCCTATTAATTATCGGAACTCCACGAGATTAAACTCCTCGTCTCGGAAGGCCACAGCCCACACGTCTGCAGCTAGGTTCACATCTGGCCAACAGTGGATCGGCTTACCCCTGCACAGCACTTTCACTTTACAAGCCACTTTCTCAGGATTTTTTTAAAAATCAGAATTAATATCCAAGCCAGATGGTTAAAGTTGTTTTGGCGAAGCATCATACCTTCTTTGCCTACTCGCAGATGATGTTAAAATTAACTTATCACACATACAATAATGAAACTAAGAATAAAAACAATGGCATGATAACTAACATTTATCGAGTCCTGACCCTGTGGAGCAGTGCTTCACATCCACTACCTCCTTTAATACTCATTAGTACCTGAACGTGTAAGGGTCACATCAAAATGAGAGAGAGAAAGCTTAGCAAAGGGTCAGGCAGCCTGGAAGTAAAGAGCAGGGTTTAGATCTAGGTCTATGTGAATCCAGTGTGTGCACTTAGGTTGGGAGAAATGTGGACGCCGCCAAGCATCCCCATCCTGGCACGCGTGCATATGTTCCCTTACTGTATGACAAGGGTCGTGCTGGGCTGGGCAGACTCTGCCCTCAAAGGTTTGTGTTTAGTGGGCATGAGGATGGGTAAACCAGTGGGGACAGCCCAGGGCGCTATTGGCTATGATCTGCTTCTGGAACAACTACCAGAGCATCTAGGAGCGGGTGTAAATCAGCCCTGATCAAAGAAGTCTTCCTGGGCAAAGATGGCAAGGGGGGCGGGGGGAGTTGGAAATCATTCTAAGGGATTCCCAGTTCTATCCCATTTCTACTAAATGGAAAATAAAGCATGTGACCTAGGCCCTGTCCCAGTTCCTGGCTACTGCCATTGTATAGCTGGCACCCACTGGCCCCCTGCCTTGGCATTTCTCAACCTCAGAGACACCCCAGGCAGACATGAGGAGAGCTGCAAATGGGATCACTGATCAATGCGTAGACGAACAACAGAAAGACTGGCGCTCTTGGCCCTGCATGGGGAAACCTAACGTTAGTCATAGACTTTGGTCATGCTAAGGGAGGAGAAGGACAAAGAAGCAGGCGAGGTCCCTAAGTCAGCAGCATTAAAGACGACACCAGGAAGACGTTCAGGAAGTGTGGGACTCCCTGGAGCACACTTTGTTCATTCTTCTCCGTGATTACACTAAGTCTGGACTCCAGCCGTCCCCAGCTCCATTCCCTGCCTCATAAATCTGCACGTTGAAGGAAATCCAAGAAGGGAATGCAAAGGTTGGCAAAGTTGGAAAGTTGGAAGTTGGAAAAGTGGATGGCTGACCCCAACACTACTTGAAGGCTAATGCACACACGTGATCCTCTAGCATGGCCATATTTCCAGAACAGAGGTCAGCAAGGTCCCTCTTTGTCCACATGCATTGCTCCTGCTCATCAGGAAGATTAAAACAAAGAAAAGGGAAGGAGTTGGACTAAAGATGCCCTGCTTCTGAGGGTGGACAAATGAGCAGATTTCTTCCCCAGCTGAATGTGACATCAATATTAAAATATAACGAAGTGCTGAATTCATTTATGCTGACTCTTGAGGCTCAGGATAATGACTAATTTACTAGAACAGGGAGAGCTGACCTACAGCAGTGGCTCTCAGCCTTTGCCTGCACGTTAGAATTACCTGGGGATGCCCGGCTGCCACAAAAACGAGTGCAATCATAATTGCTGGGGGTGGGGCCAGGTGCCAGTGTTTGTGTAGCCCCCAGGTGACTCCAACATGTAGCCAAGGTTGAGAACCACCGTCCTACAGGCTAAGCTGTCGCACTCCAATAGAGGAAGCTACCAGTAAACAGAACCTGGTTTCCATGGCAACACGTAGCTCAGCTCCTCTCCCTTCCAGAGCACACTGAGAGGTGAATTATTTAGTCTCCTTGTCCCTATCCCCACCCTGTTTCAGGTGACAGGGCCTCAAGTGGCAGGAGAATCTCTCTTACTTAATGACTGGAGTATCGGCTGGGGGTCATGATACAATCTTGTCTGTAAACACCTGCTGGAGAAACCATTTCTTTGTAGAGAATGGTGGGCAGACGTGGAGTGTGCGGAGGAGCGGTTAGGACCTGATGCTGGGGGCGAGAGGGAGGTTTTTCTCTGAGAACTGCTGTCTGTAGTTTGAGGATGCAGCATTGATACCAGAATGTTCTGGTAGTCTTTCTTGGGATTTGGTCCTTGGGGAATTATGATATCAGACCTCTTCTTTAAAAAAAGAGAAGGAAACCACTGTTTATTTTTAAACATTATGCATGTGTAGTGTTTGTATATTTATAAAAAAAGATCAGAAAGGATACACATTTTATTTTTAATGTGAGTCACCTTTGGAGACCAGAATTTGGGAAACAGTGAAAGGGACTAGGGCTTTTTACTTTACACTTGTTTGTAAGGTTTGGATTATTTAAAACAAGGAGCATATAAATATTGGCTCCCTGGGCCAACCATGTCGTTTCCACATGTCCCAGATCTAAAAACTCCAAAATCTAACTGCAAAGGCATCAGTGAGCCATGCACATTTTTGCTAAGGGCTTTCATGAGGAGGCCCAGGAGCCGGGAAATCTCTGACACCTTCCCTCTCTCTTTCCCCACACATCTGCCCATGTGGTAGCTGCCTTGCATCTCCTCTTTCCCCTCCTCCTCTTCAGCCCAGCTCACTCCAACCACTTCCCACCTCCTGTAGCCACTGTGGCCCCCCAGTCTCATTTTTTCATGCCCTTTGTCCTCCTCACTCCATAAAATAAAGGATCCACGCTCCCTACTGTGTGTGGTGTGTGTGTGTGGTGTGTGTGTGTGGTGTGTGTGTGTGCAAGTGTGATCTTAAAGATCACATACTAGCTGTGAGGTTTCCATCACTTTCATCAGGTCCCTTCACTCTATTTTATCTTTCCACAAAGTACTAATCACCATCTGAAGTTATGTCTTCATTTGTTTACTGAGTCTGTGTCTACCTCTCCACTAAAATGTAAGCATCATGAGGTCAGGATTCTTGTTCACTGCTGTGTCCCTAGCACCTACAGCAATTCCTGGCATGCGGTAGGCTTTCTATGAGTAGATGAAAGAATGAAAGAATAAATGATATTGCTCTGACCCACAACAAAGAAAAGGCAAGGCAGGAGGGAAATGATTGAAGGATAGGGTCCCTGGAGGGAGGTTTCTGGGGCTAGCTGGGAACTGTCTTCTGTATTTCTTGGCTGCATCTACTGGAACCACAGTGCTGACCATCTGACCACTTATAAGCCGCTGTAGCTAGAAATGTCAGTTTTCACTTACAACCATTGCCACCACCCCACAAATTAGCATTAGCTGTTTCACAGATAAGGAAACAGGCTCAGAACTGTTTTGTCACTTCACTAGTCAAACAGCCAGCAAGTGACAGAAATGGGATTAAAACTCCAGTCAGCCTGATCCCAAAGCACCTTCCACAAAACCACACCACCTCATAAAATAACCAAATCTCACTTTATAAGGCAGGGTCTTAGTACACTTGGATAGGTGAGAAGGATTTCTTCAAAGAAGCCTGAAGCCTCAAGCAACCAAGGTGGGAATTCTTCTGTTGCTAAGAGATGGCAATATCAAGCCAGGCCCCTTGGAGCAGCTCTGGTGTCTGTGAGCTTCTCACTGCCCCACTGTAAGTAGCACATGGCTTTGGTTAGTAATAGGACTGAGGTGGGTTGAGCCATCCTCACTCTCTCCAGGTCCTCTCTGGGATGCACATGTATTTGTAAGATGGCTTTCTGGAACTGGACTCTGCACAAAGGAATCACGGTTGAAAGCATCCCATGCAAGGCTTAATCCTGAGATCAAGGATGTCAGTAGCACAGTGACTTCACCAAATAGGCCAACCAGCCAAAGCCCTCTTATCTTTCCCAAGAGGAAAACGACCTCCCAGGAATTCACTTTTCCAAGCTTACGTGCTCCCTTCTTATGCCATGGCTGTGCAGGGACACCTGTGGAAGAGACCTGAAATTTGATGAGGATGCTTTCTCCCTTGCTGTTGTCTTATTAACACGTATTTATATAGCTGATTTGTTGCAAATGTGGAAAGAAAAAAAAGAAATGCAAACTTTCAGGAAGAGCTGAGAGCAGGAGAAAAGAACCCAAGAGAGAAGGTTGCTCAACAAACTAGAAAGAGAAGCTCATCCATCCAGTGCTTCCCACTGATACTCGGAGGGTGAGGAAGATGTAGATTTCAGGGAGAGAAACAACACTTCTTGAAATTAATAATTTAAGGCAAAATCACGCAACTTAATTGCTCCCTGTCAGCCACAGCTCATCCTTGTCTTCCGTCATTGTGCACAAATCGATCTAGCAGAATTGAACAGTCACCACATTCTTTTTTTTTTTTTTTTTTTTGTGGTACGCGGGCCTCTCACTGTTGTGGCCTCTCCCATTGAGGAGCACAGGCTCCGGACGCGCAGGCTCAGCAGCCATGGCTCACGGGCCCAGCCGCTCCGCGGCACGTGGGATCTTCCCGGACCGGGGCACGAACCCGTGTCCCCTGCATCGGCAGGCGGACTCTCAACCACTGCGCCACCAGGGAAGCCCTCATTTTTAAAGGGCTTTCTTGTTATCTATAGCCTGTTAATACGTCCATCCTCCACCCCCATAAGTAATTAAGGGCAGATTTTTCCTTATTTGGAGTGAATGAAGCTCTCTTTTGATAGGAGGAGGGAAATTGTCCAAGATGAAATGTCATCCCAGAGGACACATATCACCCTAAGAGGCTCGAGGCCCCCTCAAGTCCAGACAGGAGCTCCAGGTGTGACTGCATAAGGGTGGAAGTAAAGCTGGAGTGTCTTCTGAAGCTGTGCTTTCACCACGACCCATATGGGCTGTGTAAATTTCAATTAATTAAACTTAAATAAAACTAAAAGTTCCATTGTCAGTCACATTAGCCCCTCTCTAAATGCTTGATACACACATGTGGCTAGTGGCCACCATAGTGGTAGCACAAAACATGATTTCTATGATCTCAGAAGGATCTATTGGACAGGGCAGGTTCAAAACTTTCAGACTCTGATAGGCTTCTTATTGTCTTATCTCATCCCACAACCAGATAAGCTAGCTGTTCTGCCTACAGTTTACCATAATCCACTTTGTGGAAAATCCAGATGTGAACTTAGGAGCTTTGTGTCTGTTTTTACGCATGCAGGATGATTTAGTTGGTGTCAAGAGGGCAAGGAATGAGGAATGTTTATCATGTGGCCAAGGATGGATGAATCCGAGAGAAGTGAATACTGGTCCTTGGGGGCCTGGCTTATAAACGTCTCCTGCATAGAACTTGAGAACACCTTTCACCCGCACTGTGCCTCAGTGCCATTTGCACACACACTGCAGGTGGCCTCTGAGCCTGCATGGGCTCACTGCACAGGCACTCCGGTTTCCTTTTCAGGGAGGAGCATGAAGGAACTTCAGTCAACGGGGCCAGCTGTGGGCTCAAGTTGACTTCAAGCATTCCATTTGCTCTTCTCAGGGCACAGAGATAAAAGGAATTCATAGATCCTCCTCATCCTACATGTATGGCCTTTAGCCTATCTCCAAGCAAGCCTTGGCATAATGAATAGTGCAGTTATCTGCCAATTATTCCACTATTCAAGCAGGACTAGTAGTACCCGGGGCATAGAGTGAGCATCCTGTGCAAGATTAATAATTTTCATCACTCAATTGCTTGTGTAGTATTTAACCTAATAACATTAGATGTGCATTACTGCGTTTTGATTGCTGTTTTCTTCCATCCGCCCACTCTGGTGTAGCTGCTCTCTATGAAGTTGTCGTGATTTGTTGACAAATCATGTGGGGTTCTTTTTTCCTAATTTCTTACACTTTTCAACAGTTCGGATGTATCTGGGCCTCTCTGCTTCTTTTAAAACTTTTCTCTCCTCTGGCTACCATGACACTGTCCTTTCCATGATCTCTTGGCCTCTCCTGTGGGTGGGCCACGCTTCAGGTCACTCACTGGTTTTGTCTGCAGCCCAGCAAAGCTGCCCTCATAACTTGGATGTGCTGTCAGCAGCACACACACTAATGGGGGGCGGGGGTGGGAGAGGAAGCTGTGCTCTGGGGGAAGTAAGGCTGGGAGATCTGACTGACCACACGCACACAGTGGAGCATTCCAGGGGCAAAGGCAGACCTGGTTCATTCAGGTGGACAGTGGGTGTCCCTGCTCAGGGTCCTTGCTTACAAGAATTAGTTTCTCTCATCATAGGATGCATGAAGTAGAGTCCAGTCCTCTCCAAGATGGTAGAGGAGGGGGATGGCAACACAAACCAGCCTATTTGCTGGTGGACTGAGGTTGCTGCCAATATTGGTTTGGTCTTGGGCCAGGCAAGCCAGTGGGGTGGCTGGCCCCGAGTTTGCAGGGTGAAAAGGCTGGCTGGGAGGACCTGGAGAAACCCCAGGTTGACCGTATCATGTTCCTGTTTCTGTGCTTCCTCCCCTATATTTACACGCTCCCTACCACCCATCTGTGAAAGTCTTATGAATCTCTGAATTCCATATCCACTGAAACCCACAGAAGATTCCTGCTGGGCACACCATCTCATAGTCCAAGACCAACTAAAGAGTTTTTCCTACATAGTTTACCTCCTGATCACGTGGGATTGTACCTTTGTGATTATCTTTGATTCCTTTCCCTCTTGGGCCCCACTCAGCTGGTTAGCAAGTTCCGTCAGTTCTATTAAACTTATTTCTAACATGCTTCTCACTGCCTCAGAGCAGTTGTTCTCAAAGTCTAGTCTCTAGACCAGCAGCATCAGTACCACCTGGGAATGTCTTAGAAATGCAAATTCTCAGGTCACACCATGAGAATCAGCAACTCTAGGGATGGGGTCCAGCAATCTGTTTAAGGTACCCTCCACATGATTCTGATTCATGCTTGAGTTTGAGAACTACTGCCTTGCATCACAATTTAGCCCCCCTTACTATGACTTCCAAGGCTCTAGATGATCTGGCCTCTCCTTACCTCTCCAAAGTCACCTGAACCTGAAATGCCCCCTCTTGACTTTCCAGACACAGTGGCCTTATTTGAAGCCTTAGAAAGGCCCAGGATCTTCTCAACTCAAGCCTTTGCAAATTCCTCCACCTCAAATGTTCTTATGCTCTTTGCTCTTCTTCCCACTTTTCACGTGGAAGCTCCTTTTAATCTTTTAATTCTTAGCATACATGTCAGAGAGGTTATGCTTCATCACCCTGCCTGAAGTATCTGCTTCACCTCTGCCCTAACCTTTACTGCTTCCCTATCTCTGTTTCTTGGTTGGTTGTTTTGTATCACGATTTACAATTGTTTTCCTGTTTACTGGTTGTTGTGTTTTTTTTTAAAACTTAGAGCTAGGGACATTTGCCTGTGTTTCTCCTTGTTTTCACCCCTGTGTTTCCAGCATAGTGTCTGAGACACAATAAAAGCTCACTAAGTAGCCAGTTGTTGAATAGATGCACCCAGCCTAACCTCACCTCTGTTTACAGAGCTACAAGCCTTGGAGCCCTTGGTTTGTTTATCTTCAAATGATCTTCACGATCCCCCTAGCTCTTCATCACTGTTTTTTTTTTTTTTTTTGGGTACGCGGGCCTTTTACTGTTGTGGCCTCTCCCGTTGCGGAGCACAGGCTCCGGACGCACGGGCTCAGCGGCCATGGCTCACAGGCCCAGCCGCTCCGCGGCGTGTGGGATCTTCCCAGACCGGGGCACGAACCCGTGTCCCCTGCATCGGTAGGCGCACTCTCAACCACTCCGCCACCAGGGAAGCCCTTCATCACTGTTTGATGGGTGAAAATATGATATAACATGATGCACCGAGCATTATTTGCTCTAAATCCTAGTCCATCCTGCCTTGGCCAGCCTTAGAGCCAAGTCACTGCTCCCAACTTTCAGCCTCATGCAGCAGCCAGATTCATCTTCCTCAGTCATCGTTTTCACCATGCCCTCTTTGGACTTGGCCATCAGAACTCACAGAAGATTAATGTAGACCATTCCCATTGTCAGACTCATGCGATTAGGAAAAATATGTGTTTGTTAACGGTAATGCCAAGGCTTACATGGCAGTTCAAAAAAAGTAGAAGATAAATCGTTCAGTTTGCAGACACTCATCCTAAGTAAGAAAAGCGCCCTTCTATGTAAAGTGGCAATGTCCCTTTAATATCAAGAATGGAGCCGGGTGCTAGGACAAGATCTACATGTGGCAGGTGTGAGACCATGAGATGCATGGCCTTCCTGTGGTTCCAAGTCAGGGCCTGAGTCCACAGCTGTGGGGACTCTTGATCCTAGATCTCCTTGGCCTCACTGGCTTTCCAGATCCATATTTTTCCAGAGCATCCCACGTGACTCTGAGAGAGAGATTCCTTTTACCAAGGTCAGCTCTAAGCAATGGGCCCAGAGACCAGAGCTGAGGATATCCCACCAAGGCATGTAGGCCATGGTGTAGGCACACAGTTATGCTTACAAAGCTCCTTTAGGAACCTCACAGTGTGTCTCTGGGAAAATGTAAGACCTAAACCAGGCCTGCTGTCAGGGGACACCTCTTCCTCAGTGAACCAGAACTTGCTAAATCCAGGAAGAATAACAGCCATCAATAATACTTATGGAGGACTTTATTGGTTTGGAACTCTGTGAAGCAATTTACATGAATGATCTGTTTTAATCCTTCCAACACAACCCTATTAAACAGGTGCTATTATTATCCTGCTTCACAGATGAAAAAGCTGAAGTACAGAGATCCCCACGGGTCACACAGCCAGTCAACAGCAGGGCTGGGATTCCACCCCGGACAGTGTTCTTACCATGACCCACCACTGCAGCATTCCCATTGCCCCTCCCACAAGGCGGATCTGGACTTGCTCCACTTTATAGAAAAGGAAACTAAGGCTCAGCTGAGACTGCCCAGCTGAACCAGGTCCTCAACTCCCTACTGTGAAGTTCATTTTTCCCCTCTTTACCATATGTTAAGCTTTTTGGCCTTCCATATAAAGAACAGATGGATGAGAGGCAGGGGAGGGTAGTAAAGAAAAAAAGCATCACAGAGGAAAAAAATTTTTTTTAAATAAAAAAGAGGGAGTCTAATGTTATAGGTGGTTAAGTTACTTGGGAAAAACAGTCTGAGACAGAACTGAGAGCTGCCTGATAGGACTGAAGGCTCCCCAGGAGGACTGGGAAGGAGCAAGTATGCCCACATGCAGCCTCTTCATTTTCAGTTCTAGGGGCTCCTCGAGGAAGCAGTTACTAGCAAAGTCCAAACTTAAGGAATTCAGCTTGGCCTTCAATGATATGTCTACCTACCCATGTGCCAGGCCAAAGAGAATATCAGAAGCCACCAAACTGATGAAAAGAAAAAAAGAGTTCAGAAAAGATGGTTTTGTTAATTATTCAGTTTTCAGCCCTCCTTTCAGAGACGTTATCTCAGATCTGTTGTAATGGCAGCGAGGAGGCACTCCATTTTTTAAGCAGGATGGAGTTGCTAATAAGAAGTCTCAGTCCCTTCAAATGAACTTCAGTGTGATTGGAGCCAAAGAGATGAAGCGGGTGTGCAACGAGAGTCTAAACTGTTATGCAGGCGGCAGTCGAAAGATCAGCAAGATTTTCAGGTCCTAATTCTTCTTGGGAGCAAATGAATGAGAAAAGTCCACCCTAGTTCAGAGGGCACACGGGGAAATCTGGAC
Source organism: Mesoplodon bidens (assembly GCF_964165515.1). NCBI lineage: Eukaryota > Metazoa > Chordata > Mammalia > Artiodactyla > Ziphiidae > Mesoplodon > Mesoplodon bidens. Next base: position 161,691,255 of record NC_138160.1, read on the forward strand.
TTGCCAACAAGATGGTTGGTGGAGGCAAAAATGGGTCACTGGGCACCAAGAACCAACAAGGCAGAGGCCAGGCTTTGGGGGAGAAGAGGTGAGAGGCAAAGAAGACAGGGGCAGAGAATTCCTATTTATTTTAAACCTATTCCCTGCCTGAAGCCTGGTGTCTTACAGGCCTGACCTCATATCCTCATATACTACTGGCCCAGGGCTGCAGGGCCAGAGCTCATTTGTGTGGCTGGCTTAACTCTCACCCCTGGTACCAACTCATTAGACGGCTGCGGCCCTCTGGGGCTTTACTAAGGAGTCACTAGGGAGCAACATAGGAAGAGGGTGCAGGGGGCTCTGCCTCTGAATTCAAGGCAGCACAGCGAGATGGGAGAAAGGGAAGAATGGCAGGAGGAGGCAAGGGGAGGTCAGCTAATTACCTATTACCAAGCCCTCTGCAAACACAGAGGCCCCACCTGAATGATAAACGTTATTACTGCAGCTCCGTTTTGCCAACTGCAGTGTTTCTATTTGCAAATTCAGAGAATTCTCCAAGGGAGCAGCAGATTGCTTATCCCACAAAACTTCCACCCTAGCTTACATCCTGACCGGCTAAGGGCTACAGGATAAAACTCTTTCTGGCAAACTCCAAAACACACGGTGCGTAACATCTATGCAAATAATAGAGAATGGAAACTTTTGAAAACATTTCGTAAGTATCTTTACCTAGAGTCATTTACATTTTTATAGCACTTTGAAACTTACAAAGTGTGTGCACATCCAATGTCTCACTTAGTGCTCCTAATCTTCTACGAAGTAGTATTATCCTTCATTTATCAGATGAGAAAACAGCAGCTCAAAGAAGTACAGAGATATGCCCAAGGTCACCAAAGGAATGTGCAAAAAGGAATATAGGGGTTTAAAGACAAGTTTCCTGGCTCAAAATTCCCCTTGTATGAATGTATGTGCATGCATGTGTGTGCTCATGTGTGTTCGCCAATATATCTTTCAGCACCTAAGATAAAGGCTGCAGCCTTATGCTAGAATAATTGTGTTTTCTGTATATGCTCTTTATTATTATGAAAGGGACACACAAATACTACAAGAAATTTAGCAAAGATATGAAAGTATGAATAACAAAGTAAAAACCATCTATTTAAGCTTACCTAGACACATCATGTTTAGAACAAAATCTCTATCTGAATCACTCTCAACCTGATTTTTCTACACAATCCTACGCTTGCATAAACAGAGGAGGTGACAGGAGAAGGTGTAGTGATGAAGAGCACAGACTCTGGAGTCAGAGAGCCTGTGTGAAAATCCTAGTTCTGATAGGTGGTGGCTCTGTGTCCTCAGGCAAGTGATTTGGCCTCTCTGATCATAGTTTCCATGTCTGTAAAACTGAGTAAAATTATATCTGCACTGTAAGACTGGTAAGAGATATCCACAACTTGGTGGTTCCAAAGTGCTTAGAAACCTGCTGTGACAATAAGCATCATATAGGTATTTGTTAAATAAAGGGGTTACCCAATCTCAACATACAAATTCCAAGCTCCCTTCCAAATGATTTCCTTTGAAAAGAATCCAGGAATGTGTCAGATACTCAAAAGAGTTTATATCCAATCAAACAACTCTGCTTGAGGAGCTCTGTGGAATGAGACAGTACAATTTAAGGAAGGCACAGCGGGTTAGGTTCTGGTTCCAGCTTTGCTACGTATCAGCTGTGTGACCACACACAAATCACTTAACCTCTCTGAGTATGTAAATCTGTGAATTGAGATAACTCTGCCATCCTACGAAGAAAACGTAGGTGATACTATAAAGTGTAAAATCCTTAATTGGTAAGGGTTGATATTCTCATTCCTGATATTATTATAAAAGTAATGGCCAATATCAACCTTGTTGAGATAATTAAACATATCAGGCCTGGTTCCAGTTGTAACATTACAGGCATTAAGAAAGCTCTTACCTGACCAGATGAACTAGTTCCAGATCATCCAGCTAACAGATTCAGTTTGTGGACATTATGGACATTATTTTTACTTGTTAACATTATTTCTTGGTATTCCAGGTGAATATTATTATGTTTCTACCTGCATAAATTCGGCCTCATCTTCTCTGAAGCTCTACCTCTTAATCCATAAAATGGTAGAATTCACTCTTTGGAAGCAACTAATACCTTAGGCAATGCAGACGCTTTATTGGAATTCTCTCTGGAAAGTTACCTCCAAAAGCTTCACCCCAGCTATGCAAATACTGAAGAGTGATGTTACTGCAATTTGTGTTAAGATTTTTTTTCAAAAACAGAATGACATTAAAGCTAAAGAAAGTGGTGAACTGAATAGAAAGGTCATTTGGGTTATGGCAAAGCTCTCAAATAATAGTTGCCTAGTCCCAGGATGTTCATGGCATTCTGATTAGACACAGAAAAATTCCTCCAAGTCCTCTGGGGCTTTTTTTGTGTGTGTAGGGGGGAAGATCATCCTTTCATTCACAAGGGGCCATCATAGTATTATTAAGTTCCTTGCAGCAAAGAGGCAAAATATTGTGGTTGTGCACTATCCAATTGAGGAACTTAAAAGTTCAGTTAAGACCTTGGGAAAAGGTGGTTTGTCATTAACGCTGTTTACAACCTGTTCTGAATAGTGGGCTCTAATCGTCAGTAATGGCAATCATCTCAATGTACTTTGTGGGTGCAGAGATGTAATCCCATCTCTGAAAGCAGCTTCTCCTGAGCACTCCCCCTCCACAGGGGCTATGTAAGGGCTCTGATTAAATGAGTTTGGAAGACACTGGGTTAAACAAAGTTAAATAGACATCTTTACTGGATATTGGAATTCTTAGAGCTTTTAATGTATATGTCAAATTCCTAAGCGAGGGAGAAAAGAGGTAGAGTTCCCCTTGTGAATGTGACCACAGAACTGTTGATCTGTGGGCCTGGGTTTCCATGAAATGGGTTTGGAAAAGTTTGGCTTGTACCCAATGCTCATCTTTTAAAAAATATTGTAACAGTCCTCAACTACTCAAAAATCCAGGCTCATTGATTTTTCTGGATATCCTCTTGAAACAACGTTAAGAAAGCAGAAAAATAAAGATTATGTGGTGTTAGGGCAGCTGGTTAGCTCAGCTGGTTAGAGTAGGGTGCTTACTGAGATGACACAGTGTTTCTTGTTAGGAAGTGATGATCTTGAATGTTATAACCCCAAACCTCATATCAGGAGCAATATGGGTTTACTTCCAATCACAAAGATGATTTCCTGAGTGCGCTCCCCATTCCAGACACTTTTTTGGCTTACACTGCATTCACTCCTGTTGACCATTTCCTGACATGCTTTTCCTTCATGGCAGTAAGACACTGGCACTGGGACTCTTTTTTTAAACATCCGTAGAAGGAATTGGAAAACAAATAACTAAGAGGGATAAATAAGATACTTGCAAAGATAATTGAGAAAGTGTTTCTATGGTCTGAGTGAAGACCTAACAAAATGAGTCTCAGTTCATTTAGCAAACTGTTTAACTACATATTTTCACAAGAGCTGCCAATCTCTAGGAAAACAATTTGCTGCTACTGGGCTTGGAGGAGTTCCAGGTGTCCTTGGGTGGAGGTCAGAAAGCTGAGAAGAGCCTTCCACATAGATCACGGTGAGCTAAGCCATTCAGCTCTTAGGCTTCCTGTAAGTCCAAAGGAAGGGCCAAGTCCCAGCCATAAATTAAATCTGCAGAAACAGGAACAAGGACAGAGCTGATGTGCTCTCAAGGGTTACACTGTCCATCACCTGCCATTGGGGCTGGGCTACCACCTTTTATGATTTCAGTGGAATTCTTCAGCTGAGTTACAGCCATGCCCTCTTACCAAATTCAGTTACTGTCAGTTACTCAGTAAGTGATGTATGAGCTTCCTGAGTGGTATGGACGGTGAGATCTTAGGTTAGATTTATCTCCCAAGTATGAGTACCAGCTAGCAAACGGCTGAACCAAGAAAGTAGGGGCAGGGGAGGGGGAAGCACCTTTCCAACTTTGCCCAAACCCACCTAGTTTCTGGAATTCTACTAACAGCTCTCAGAGAGGGTGTTACCCCCGCCTTGGCATTTCTGAAATCAGAGTATGAGTCCCCACACAGCTAACTGCATAGAATTATATCTTACACAATATTACATTTTACTGTATTACATTATATTTTGTACATTCATAATAACTACGTGATCATTATTGTGGTGCAGCAATATGGTGTGGTGGTGAAGAACGGAGGCTTTGAACCAGATTATGGGATTTGAACCCAGCTCTGTCTCCTACACTGTGACCTCCTCCAAGTTGCTAAATTTTGAGAAAACAATCTTTTTCTCAGTGTTCTAGTCAATTGAGATAAAAATAGTCTCTATCTCATAAAGTTGTTTTGTAGATTAGATGACATAATTCACATCAAGTGCTGGGTTCTAAATTCAAGAACATTAATGACAATTGTTCCTAGGCTGTGTATTAATGATTAACAGAAAGTGTAGTTGCTTGATGTAATTTCAGGAATATTAGGAAGGCAAAAAAAAAAGTTCCGTAAAATCCTTTCCACTAATCCTTGCCACTAATACTAATCTGCTGGTTAATGTTTAAACTTCTACCTTTAAAGCACCATCAAACTTAACTTCAGGTCCTGATCTCTGTTAACATGAAAACACTCCGGGAAGAATCATGTTTTAGCTGCTTTCAGTTGCCTACACATCAGCAGGATTCACTGGGGCTCAAAGAATCACTGGGGAAGAAAGGCCATTGAGCACACTGTTTACCCGAGGAAAGATGGTGACACAAACCAAGGCGGGTGAGCCCATGGTTACTGTAATAAGAACACGTCAGAAAAATCCTATTTGCCACACACTTGCCACTTCTTCAAACCATTAATGACCACTTTAATGTCCATATCAAATTAACACATGCTGGAGAATTAGGGTCAAAACAAAGCCAGACAGCAGACTCCAGAGAATAAGTCAGGTAGCTGCCAGTCTGGGCCGCAAGGATGGGCTCAGCATCCCTGGCTATTACTTTTTGGTCTGGAGTTAAGAGGAAGTAAAATTTGATGAGCATGGTTAAGTTTGTGTCCAGCCATTCATTTCCATGGAGGTGAGTCAACTTAATAAATCTTCATAAACCTTGGAGGAGAGCACAGTCCAGTCAGAGAATAAGAAACAGGGTGCCAGGAGACTCATGTGGGCCTCAGCTCTGCACCATATTTATAGTGTGACCTGGAAGATGTATGTGTTTTCTCTGGGCCTCAGTTACCTCAATCTCAAACAAAGAGTTGAGTGACATCACCTCTGGGACATTGTTTTAAATTTAAAATTATATTTAAAATCAATGATCAGTTCCACAAGTGATGTGAAATTAGAGTGCCCTTGTGAAAAAGCTGAAATGTGACAGTCAATGTCATCCTTAACAACCATATCGAGTGCCAACCTGCCCCTTCTATCCAGCTTAACCCCTGTTAATAGTTAGATGAATGTCCTTTCATTTTCTGTCTTTACGTACTTATATATGTGGCTCCTACAATATATTTTAAATTAGTTTGCATTTTTTAAAGTCACCTAAGCATTATAATATTGGACAATATTCTGAAAATTGTCTTTTTCCCCCCCCAGAGACATATCTAGGAGACATATCCATTTCAGTACATACAGATCTAACACATTCTGGGTTTTTTTTCATTTATTTTATTTTATTTATTTACTTTTTAAAAAAACATCTTTATTGGAGTATAATTGCCTTACAATGGTGTGTTAGTTTCTGCTGTATAACAAAGTGAATCAGCTATACGTATACATATATCCCCATATTTCCTCTCTCTTGCGTCTCCCTCCCACCCTCCCTATCCCACCCCTCTAGGTGGTCACAAAGCACCGAGCTGATCTCCCTGTGCTATGCGGCTGCTTCCCACTAGCTCTCTATTTTACGTTTGGTAGTGTATATATGTCCATGCCACCCTCTCACTTCGTCTCAGCTTCCCCTTCCCCTTCCCGTGTCCTCAGGTCCATTCTCTACGTCTGCGTCTTTATTCCTGTCCTGCCCCTAGGTTCATCAGAACCATTTGTTTTTTTAGATTCCATATATGTGCGTTAGCATACGGTATTTGTTTTTCTCTTTCTGACTCACTTCACTCTGTCTGACAGACTCTAGGTCCATCCACCTTACTACAAATAACTCAATTTTGTTTCTTTTTATGGCTGAGTAATATTGCATTGTATATATGTGCCACATCTTCTTTATCCATTCATCTGTCAATGTACACTTAGGTTGCTTCCATGTCCTGGCTATTATAAATAGAGCTTCACTGAATATTGTGGCACATGCCTCTTTTTGAATTATGGTTTTCTCAGGGTATATAGCACATTCTTTTAATTGCAGGATGGTGCTCCCTAGGATGAATGCCATTTTCCTCCTGGGCATTTATGTGGTTTTCTATGTTGTGATATTGCCAACAGAACTGCAATAACCATGTGCATATATGTGAGTAATTTTCTAGATTAGACACTGAACAGAGGAATCAGTGGGGTATAGATAGAGTACTACTTATCAACCAAATATGAACATTTAAAAAAGATATTAATAATTATACCAGTAAAACCGGCAGAAACTGACACTACCCACGGCAAACCAGAATGTATGGTCTCCTTAGGCAAGGAGCTTACATTTAAAAAAATTTTAATAGACAGTGACAAATGCCCTCCTAAGCAAATTGAATGAGATATTTTTAAACTTTCAAATTCTACTATCTAAAGTTTGACTTTTTCCCCCCAAAATGAAGGATAGAATATCAAAAGCTTATGCTAATACTCAGATGCCAGCTAAACACCTTTCCTTGCTGAAAGGCAGAATTCATTACGAGAGGGCACACACTAGTGCAGAGTTCCTGCCAATCCTAGTTTTGATGGTCTGCAAGCCCTCTGCCCTGGAATACAGTGCCACTGTTTATTTAATGTCTCATTGCAGTTTCCAGAATGAAAGCACCATTGGAAAAGAAAGACCAGCTTTAGCACAACTTTCCTTAAAATTACAAGTCTTATCGCCGCTATAAGGTCCTCATTTCCTACGCTGTCGACCAGGATAAGGCCCTTTCTGAGTGTGGCATCATGGCTTCCGTCGTCTTCAATGACTTTTCCTGTGGCCTGTTAGCACGTTCTCTTTTCTACTCTTATTTAAGCATATCTGGTTTCTTTGGTACTTTCTCATCTTTCACAACCACTAAAAACCAGCAAACAATCAACTCAATAATCAGCAAACAATGCTCAATTTTTACTTTCTCCTATAATTATCTTGATGGGAAATCAAAGATTACCAGCAGAGCCTCTCACTTCATTAAAGAGCTTTCTTTGCAGACATAAAAGAGATGTGATGGTTTCATTATCAACAAGTAATTTGTTCCAGGAATATTCACAGGAATTAGAGAGCACTAGAGCTCCAACTTTGTACCAAAGGGAACTCTAGAATTCCTACCTTGACTACTGGAAAAATCTGTATGCATCAAGGTTGTTGATATCAGGGTGCAAAACAAGTAGAACCAATCCATTCACTGGTATTTACTGAATTTTAGAGTGTCCAGCACTCATGACTGTCATGGGAGATTAGCAGTTGTAGAAACATGGCCTAGTCTACCAAGAGTTTATAATCTAGTTGGGGAGCCAACACTGGTGAGAGCAACTGAAAACAAGGTATTAAGAAGTACCTGGAATCCCTAGCCAGACTGGTTACTGTGGATTTTCCTTCACTAGGAAGGCTGAGTCTTTTGTCCAAGGAAGTGCTGTGATTTGATGACTTGACTGTATCAACCCTGCTTGCTCTAAACCATGGGTAATAAGGGAGCAATACGTGTGCTGATCTTCTGCCCAGGCTCTCAGAAATCTGGCATTTCTGCAATGAATAAATTCAATCTTGGATTTGGAAGAGTAAGAACAAAGGTGGTTTGCATATCTTTTTGGGACAGTGGTTAAGAGCATGGATTCCACAGACTGACGCCTGCTTTCTTTCAAGTTTGGGTTCCATTACTTACTACTCTGTGACTTGGGCATATTTTTAACATTTCTACACCTCAGTTTTCTCAACTGAAAATAGAGATAAGATGATATTATCCTGTATATTCTGTAAATATTCCTTGTATATTCTGCAGATTAAATGATCTAATATAGGCTAAATTCTTGAACTGATTCGGGCACATAAAAGGGTTCAACAGCCTAGTTGTTATTATTAAAAGCAATATGTCACACATTAGAATATTATTTAGCAACCACTAATCTAATTTAACCCATGATGCGCAAAGTACTATTCCGAGCCTTTTAAATGTATTAATTTGTTTGATCCTCTAACAATCCTACGAGAGAGGTACTAGCATTGCCCTCATTTTATAGATGAAAGAACTGAGGCACAGAAAGGTTGCCCGACGTCTAGCTAGTGGCAGAGCCACAGTTCAACTATCATGCTCTTAACCTCAGCATTACACTGCTCTCACCACTCACAGGGGCACTAGGAAGGTTTCCTCAGCTCCAGAGCACGGATAACTGGGAGAGCCAGGAACACAGTGTGACCAAAGCGACACTGACCAAAGGATCTCTGCCAAGGGGCTAGTCCCTTAGATCCCCATGTGTGCAGACATGGATCATAAATAACAGGTTCCACTTGGACAAACACACCTACAATTATTCCACTCCACATCTGGGCCTCAGACAGCTTGTTTACAATGGGTTCTTTGGGACTCTTATCCTCTTAGAGAACTCTCTCCTCAGAATTTCAGCAGCTTATGCTTCAGCCTGGCAGAGTATAACATGGAAGTCAGGAAGACCTCAAATCCAGTTTGAATTCTCATTAACTGCCTGGATGACCCTCTGTTCTGCCTTAAGAGTTCCCCATGTTATACCTGAGTATAAACAGGAGAAAATAAGGGAGAATCAAGGACTTTTAAAAAATATTTCTGGTCTAGTGTGACATGTTTCTTACAATCTTACAGAATTCAGCAAAAACATTTTTGAGAGGTAGGCTTTGCCCTGATAAGATTCTTTTTTAAACGAAATTATATACTTTAATCAGATTTACTACAAGGATCAAATCTCAAATCACTGAACTCACACTTGGCATTTCTTATATTTACCAGCTTGCTTCTGGTATATCATCTAGTTCCCTGTGTGGACTCTTCAGTAAAACATCTTGATCACTGTCCCTTGATGGTTTAATATAGCTGAATTGATCAGAATGAAAATTTTCATTAAATGTTGAAAATAGATCTAGATGATGAACATCAGTGGGGAAGGAATCTGCTCAACCCCTGACAATGGAGGTTCCATCTTTGTCTGTAGAAGCTTCGCACTAATTGTGTGCATGTGTGTGTGTGACCTCTGTCAATCCCCCAAATCATTTCTCTATATGGTCAGGTAAATTAAGAAATGAACCAAAATTATTAAAACATTTGAGTGGTTGAATACATTTGTTAGATGACCTTGGACAAGTGATTTAATCTCCTTGAGTCTCAGTTTCCCATCTGTAAAATGGGAGCAGTGGGTTAAATTAAGGGAAAGAGACAACACACAACAGGCTTGCAATTAATATTAGCTGTTGTTCGTGTTGCTTTTGCTGCTGATTTTGAGTCAAGGTTTTCAAAGTACCAAAGCCAACTTTAACAATATAATCGTCAGCATTAGTTCCCCCAAATATTATGCAGCCTTTATTTGCTTTTGCTCAACAGTTCTCTCCTCATTCACTTCTGATTCATTTGGCTCTTACCTGGGATAATTTCTAATTTTCTGGTTTTGTTGGTTTTTTAACTTCCACTAAGTCTCTTGAAAAGTTCAAGTAGTGGGGCCTCAACATCAAGGCCTGGAATGGATAATAAATGGTTCTGGGGTGCAGAGCTGGTTGCTGTCCAGGGTCTGAATGTGCTCTGAGTTTGCCCTGTGATGGTTTGGTCTCCTCTGGGTCCACAGAGATTCTCTTTGTTTGGCTGCTGGCTCTAGTCCAGGAGAGGCCACAGTGGTGCCAGGATACAAAGGGACTTTTAGATCCTTTGCTCCAAGGATTGTAAAATCTAAGGTGTCTACAGGGATCAGCAGATCATGCAAATGAGTCTAGCTGACTGGGCACAAGAAGGTGTGGTGGAGGCAGGGGTGGTGAAAGGCCCCACCCCATCCAAAGGGTACAGAACTGTTCATATCATAGGGATTGTGGATGGGTGCCTTACGGGGATGTGGGCCCAGGTCACCACTGAGACGCCAGAAATCCAGATGGTTTTCTATGTAGAATCTCTTGGTTTTAAAATGTTCCCAATCCATTTAATTTTTCAGACACTGTATAGGCCAAATCAAAAATAACCATTTGACACATCTGTTAGTTTTCACATTCTGATTTAGCCTTGGTCTTTTGAATCTAAATGTAGTGCTTTCCAATAATCCCTCCACCCGGGAGTGTAAAGCTCCACAAAGCAGGACCCTGTCAGTTTGGTTCACTGATGTACCCCAAGAGCAGTTCCTGACTCAAGAACAGGCACTTGATATCATTTTCTTTCAGAATGAAGGGATCAGTGAGATTAATTCAAGGCAGGTGAGGAAGAGAAAGCCATTGATATGGGTTATAAAAGAGTCAGAAAGGGTGGGGTAAGGCTACTTGAGCTTTAGAACACAGCACAAGGGAAACATCAGGTTGAAAATCAACAAATCATGGAGGCTGGAGGAAAGCAGGTGAGACAGAATAAGGAGCTTGGGTGGAGCCAAGGCTCGTTTCAAAGGGCTGCCCTCAGTGTGTAAAATCCAGAAGACAACCCCACCACAGAGCTTCTGAGAAATGAGGGCATGCATTTTGGGTTTTCACTCAAAAGCTTCATTTGAAAGGGCATCCTCAGTAAATCCAGGGTGTCAACCAACCTGTTGTGTGATATGGGCCAAGACATTGGAGTTTTCTGAAACTATTTCCTCTTCCGTAGAAACGGACATGATCCTACCTACTTTGGCAGCCAAAACTGAGGAGTAAAAGACAGAATGTTCTCAGAGCCTCTTGCTCAGTACACAAAAAGTCCTTAAATGGGATCGACCTTGTGGTACCTAAGTATCAAAACCCTCATTGTTAAAATGAGAGGCTTAGAGCAGTGATATCATTTTTAGACCTATTTTGGCTAGAAAATGTCCAGGCAGAGACCATGATAGGACCATACCATCCCCACTGAATTCAACAGCAAAGTTTGAAATAGCTCTGCTCATAAACTAACCACTCTCAGAAAGCCAAAAGCATAAAAACTGCCACAAATATCATAGGGAATTTTGGTATGCTTGTTTGCTTTTGGTTTATTTCAAATTTTCTAGAGCTCCTTTTAGGTAATACATTTCGGAGCCATCTTCTAAAGAGTCAAAGAAACCAGTTGAAAATAGGACCAAACTGTACTGTCAGAGAGTTTTCTTGGCAATGAGCTTGCTCTATTCCCAGGGTATTTTTGGGAAAAGAGAAGGGCAGAGGACTTATAACCAGGTTCCAGTGAGGCTTTATATTGCCCCAGCCATGTATCAAGCTGGTAAATAAGACTCAGGTGGAGTGGCATTTAAATGAAGCAACTCCGTGTACAAAGAGAAAGATGATCTCTACCCTTGGGATGAGAAAACCCAAATTGTTTCCATCAGGAACCGCAAAGCTCTATAAACTTCAATAGCACATTCTAATTCTCCTAGCACACTAATGAAATAGTAAAGGTATAGCTGTCTTTTAAATGTTTGTGCCTGGAGTTATGACCTGTTTCAAATGACAGGAAACTGGAGACAACATTTTAATGGTTATGAATGCATTCAGAAAGAAGCCTTGGTGTCTAATGAGAGTTGAGAAGGCACTACAATTGAGGAGCAATTTACTACCAAGAAATCAATTTGAAAATTCCATACAAGACTATCACCCATTAAATTGTCTTTCTTCAAAACTGCAGGCTCTAAAATGTTACTTCTGGACAAGGAATTTTACAAATAAATGCTAATTAAGTAATCTCTTCAAGTGAGTTGATTGAAAGAAAAAAAGGAATTACCTCCTGTGAAACAATCTCAATACTCCAGCTATATTGCTGCTGCTGCTACTGCTGCTGCCTTTGGTCTTCCTTTATGAAAAACTGAAAGACACTGGGCAATATACTGGACCACTCCAGTTTCCTCTCACCTTCATACATTATGGGTGTAATGCAATGTGAATGAATGTTCACACACACACACACACTCCACCACACACCGTGGCACATAAAGAATTCTGTTTCTGATGTAATGAATTAAGTAGACAGAGATAGTATGTAGTATAGTCCATAGTTATAAGGGTAGAGGAGAATACTGATGTCTGAAAAAGATCCTATAAAACACACACATGCACACACATACTCATCACACAATAGAAGACGAATTAGTGTGGCGCTAAGACTATTTAAAACCCTTGGCAAACAGAGCAACGATCCTGAAAGCCAACAGATAATGAGAATAGAAAATCGGGGCTTTCCAGGTGGCACAGTGGTTGAGAGTCCGCCTGCCGATGCTGGGGACACGAGTTCGTGCCCCGGTCCGGGAAGATCCCACATGCCGCGGAGCGGCTGGGCCCGTGAGCCATAGCCGCTGAGCCTGCGCGTCCGGAGCCTGCGCTCCGCAACGGGGGAGGCCACAACAGTGAGAGGCCCGCGTAACGCAAAAAAAAAAAAAAAAGAGAATAGAAAATGGCGTGCAAATAAGAGCCACCCTTCAGCCAAGGAAGTCAGAATACTTTCTAACCAAAAATAAAGAATGGCCTGGCCTATGGCTAAAACAAAAGACATGGAAGCAAGAGGAAAACATAATCACTTCCCTCTTCTCATATCCAGGGTCCCTCACATCACCAAATCTTTCAGTAGATGCCATTTTCTAAAAGAACAAGGTGTTTAGTTTGGTTTTTCCTCAGCCTGGTGCACGTGGGCGCCCAGTTAGTCAGGCCCTCGGATCTCAGATATCTTGTATGAGAACACCATGCTAGAGAAGACACCAATTTTGACCCAGCAAACAGCGTGGGAATGAAAGCAGAAAGACATGAAATAGCACTGTTGCACCATAGAAGTAAAGACAGTGGGGCATTATTTTCCCCAACGGTTGATCAGAATACACAGCCCTCTCTATTTCCTTTCCTGGTGTCTAGGCTTTCCAGGGCACTTGTGGATGGAAGTTGGTGACCCCAAACACCTCCTGTCTTGTGTTGATTTTGCCTTTAGGCAAAGGGCGTGAAGTCTGTTTTTACCATTTGTGTAGCACCAACTTCTTGGCTAGTTATGGGAAAGTTTCATATTGTGCCCTTTAACTTGAACACAGACAGAGAAGTATTGAATATGAGCGTTGATTTAACATATTGTGAAATTAAGCCTGAAAGACATTATGTCCTCATAAAGCATAATTACTCCTGAAGTTTTATCTCAAATTGTCTCAGAGGAACTTTCACCAGCTGGTCATAAACAGACTTGGAAAAATGTCACTGGCCATACTAAACATCCCCTAGTCTGGACAGGGAGCGCAGTTTTATGCACAGCTAAGTGGAGTGGGAACAGCTCTTGGTTCTCAAAGCTCCATGGCCCTGACGGCTTGCGAGCACCACAACATGAAAAGAGAAGTGAAGAGAGGGTTCTCTGATCAACAGCAGTTTGTACAAGATCTGCATGTGTGTACAATGCAACACAGCTTAATAAGGATCTGAGAAAGGCATACAACTCTTAATAATAATCTTTCTTTTCTAATCCTCTCCTTCTAAGCATAGCACACACCTGACCTGTTATATAAATTACCTGAAGACGGGCCATTTTGTCAGTGTAAAACAAAATGAAATAAGAACACTAACAAAGGAATAAACACAGAAACGAAATGAACTCACTGAGATATTAGCAACCAGAACCACAGTTGCCTGCAAGTTTGCCAACAAGCATCAACAAGAGTAGAAATGCTATTTGAGGGAGGCTTTGGAGGGACCTGAGGGTTTTGCTTGTCACTCTCACCTCCAGATGACTCACACCCCAAATATATGAAAGGCTCAGAGATTGTGCCTTCTCCAAGATTGTGCCCAGGGATGATCAACCCACCAGTGGGTTAACCATCCAGATGGTTAATCCACTCTGGGTGATCAACAATGTGAGTGGGCTGGAGAGGGTCTATGGTGCAGAGAGACCAGAGACAAGGGGACACCTGTCACATTCTCTGGAATGCTGAGACCTCAAAGGGTCATGGTCAGCAGTCCAAATTCCTGGATCCCGCTTGAAACTCTCTCAGCTTCCCTTAGTCTTGTAGCTAGAGGTGGGATGGTTCACCCTGGGGATGTGGTTGCCATGCCCCCTTCTGGGTCATCTGCTGTGAATGTGGCATACTGTTTTCACTCAGGGCTAAACACGTAGGCTACAAATCTCAGAGAAGTTCCCTGGCACAGAGGGGAATGATGCTGAAAACAGGTCAGTGATGTTTTATGAATCAGGCCTGAGAAAAAGTAAGCGCGTCTCCAACAATACGCAGTGCAATCAATCTGTCGATCTTTTAAAAAAAGTTAAAAGAGTAAGCAATAAATCAACAGTGAGGGGTAGGTACTTGGCCATTGAACTGTTGTGAGATGCAGTTTTAAATGACTTTGTAGTGACCTTGCCTACATCATTTCAGGGCTCAAAAGACATTTTCCTCACATATTCCTTGCGGCAACTCTCTTGGAAAAATGTCCTGCTTCTCTCAGATGTCTACTTCTAACAATTAGATGCCTGTGTGGAGACGGTCCTCTTTCCTGTAAATGGACAGACTTGCGATATGGATTTTTGATTCTAATCATCTGAAGGTGAGAAAGCCATCTGGGCCAGGAAGATGTGTCATTAGAACACATGGTTCAACTAACACCAGGCCACAGACATGGAAACAAGCCTGGCTCTGGTGCCATTAAGAGTACCTTTAAGTGTCATCACTGCTATTCCACAGCAAACCTGTTCCAAGTGATGAGAGAAAGGCACCCTGGTGGCTTGTAGAGTCATAAAGAAACAATGCTGCTGCCGAAGTTGAGTGGCATTTTGTAACTCAAGCTGTACCAGGGGTAACTGTGTGGTAGGAAAGAAAAGAGGAGAGGATTAGCCCAAGGAAAGGGCTCAGTGATATTTAGCCTAAAGTATATCTTGTGAGATTCCACTATTGTTTATCCACTCAGATCCTTCCAAAAGCTCCAAATCTTGATGATAATAATCCTTGTAAGTGATGATCCTGCAGTGTATCTGATTCGAAGTGTATCTTATTCATTGACTTTGCAGGTAGAATCAAAGCCCTTATTTTTATTGAGGATTCATGGTGTAGAAGAGAGTAGATGTATGGGTTTGGGAAGCAGATTTGAATTTTAATCCTTGCTCTGCTAGTTAGAAGATGCATATGTTGGTCCAGTAACTAAACCTCAGTTTCTTCAACCATAAAATGGGGAAAATAATACCCACCTTGCAAGACTGTCATAAAGAGTAGCACAAGGGAAATATCCCCTGCCTGATACCAGACTGAGAGTGGGTTCATAAAAAACAGGTAAACTTTCTTCCTTAAAAAGCAAAAACTTAGATTTTTTTTAAAGTTCATCGCAAACTGAATAACACCTTTCTGAAATACTATGTATCTCGCAGGTTTTGTTTCTTTAATTTAATCATTCTGATCCTGTGTCAGTCAACAGAGGGAAATGCTCTACCCTGTCCAATATGGTAGCCAATAGCAATGTGTGGCTTTTAGCACTGGAAATGTGGTTAGTGTGATCAAGAAATTGAATTTCTGATTTTATTTCATTTTAATTAATTTAAATTTAAACAGCTTCGTGTGGTAGATGACTCCTATAGTATTGGACAGCACATTAAGTCTGAGCCCTGATTGATAAAGAAGGAAGGATTTGAAAATGCAGACAAAGCAAAGGTGAGGAAAGTACCCACAGAGTCTTCACATCCTCAGCAGCCACTGAAGGCAGGCTGATGGGCCCCACCTGGCTCGTATTCACTCTAGGGACTAGCGATTAGGACAGAAATAGCACCAAAACGGTGGCTCTCTCCAACAGAGCAAGGTTCTTTGAACTTGCACAAGTTTCCCAATGTTTCTGAACCTGTTTTCTCATCTATAAAAGGGCGCTAATGCCTCAAGGTTGTTTTCAACATGAAATGCAATAATAGATGTCAAAATGTACTGAAACTTGTAAAATGAGAGACAACTGCAAACAGTTCACCGTAGCCTTAGTTTTGTAACACTGGTCATGATTCAATCTCTTTTTTTCCAGCTTCTTTGAGGTATAATTGGCAAATAAAATTGTAACTTATGTAAAGTGTACAAGGTGATGATTTGGCATGTGTACACATTATAAAAGGTCTCTCCCCATCAAGTTGATTAACACATCCATCACCTAACATATTTGTCTTTTTTTTCTTTCTTTCTCCCCACAACCCTTTTTTTTTTTTTTTTTTGGTGAGAACACTTAAGCTCTACTCTTTTAGCAAATTACAATTATAATATAGTGTTATCAACTATAGTCACTATGTTATAAATTAGATCCTCAGACCTTACTCATCAGATAGTTGAAAGTTTGTACTTTTGCCAACCTCTCCCTATTTCTCCCACCTCCTAGCTCCTAGCAATCACCTTTCTACTCTTTGTTTTCATGAATTCAACTTTTTAGATTCCACATATAAATAATAACATGCAGTATTTATCTTCCTCTGTGTCTTATTTCACTTAGTACCATGCCCTCCAGATTCATCCATGCTGTTGCAAATGACAGTATTTTCTTCTTTTTAAGGCTGAATAATATTTCACGTATAGATATACCACATTTTCTTTACCCATTAATCTGTCAACAGACACAGGTTATTCCCATACCTTGGCTATTGTGAATAATGCTGCTATGAACATGGAAGTACAGATGTCTCTTAGAGATAATGATTTTACTTAATTTGGATATGTACCCAGAAGTGGGATTGCTGAATCATATAGTAGTTCTATAGTAGTTCTATTTTTAATTTCTTAAGGAAGCTCCATAGTGTTTTCCATACTGATTGTACCAGTTTACATTCCCACCAACAGTGCACAAAGGTTCCCTTTTCTCCACATCCTCACCAACACTTGTTAGTCCTTTTCTTTTTGATGACAGCCTTTCTAACAGGAGTGAGGTGAGATCTCATTTGGTTTTGATTTGCATTTCCCTAATACTAGTGATGATGAGCACCTTTCCATGTACTTGTTGGCCATCTGTATGCCTTCTTTGGAAATGCCTATTCAGGTCCTCTGTCCATTTTTTAACTGGGTTAGTTATTGTTTTGCTTTCGAGTTGTATGAGTTCCATATGTATTTTGGATATTAACCCCTTAACAGATATGTGGTTTGCAAATATTCTCTCCTATTCCATAGGTTTCCTTTTCATTTTGTTAATGGTTTCCTTTGCTTTGCAGAAACACTTAGTTTGATGTAGTCCCACTTGTTATTTTTACTTTTGTTGCCTTTGCTTTTGGATTTTTTCAAATTCAAGAAAGCATTGCCGGGCTTCCCTGGTGGCGCAGTGGTTGAGAGTCCACCTGCCAATGCAGGGGACACGGGTTCGTGCCCCGGTCTGGGAAGATCCCACGTGCCGCAGAGCGGCTAGGCCCGTGAGCCATGGCCTATGAGCCTGCGCGTCTGGAGCCTGTGCTCCACAACGGGAGAGGCCACAACAGTGAGAGGCCCACATACCGCAAAAAAAAAAAAAAAAAAAAGAAAGCATTGCCAAGATCAATGTCAAGGAGCTTATCCCTTATATTTTCTCCTAGGAGTTTCATGGTTTCAGGTCTTACGTTTAAGTCTTTAATCCGTTTTGAATTGATTTTTGCGTATGATGTAAGACAGGGGTCCAATCTCATTCTTTTGCTTGTGGCTATCGAGTTTCCCCAACACCACTTATTGAAGAGACTATCTTTTCCCCACTGTATATTCTTAGCTCCTCTGTCATAAATTAATTGAATATATATGCATGGGTTTACTTTTGGGCTCTCTATTCTGTTCCATTGTCTGTTATTATGCAGATACTGTTTTGATTACTATAGCCTTATAGTATACTTTGAAATCAGGGATTGTGATGCCTCCTGATTTGTTCTTCTTTATCAAAATTGCTTTGGCTATTTGGGGCATTTTGTGGTTCCATACAAATTTAGAAATGCTTTTCCTATTTCTGCAAAAAAATGCCATTGGAATTTTGATAGGGATTGCATTGAATCTACAGATTGCTTTGGGTAGTATATACATTTTAACAAAATTCTTTCAAACCATGACCACAAAATGTCTTTCCACTTATTTGTGTCCTGTTCAATTTGTTTCATCAATGTCTTATAGTTTTCAGTGTACAGATCTTTCACCTCTTTGGTTAAAGCATTTTATTTTATTTTTGATGCTATTGTAAATAGGATTGTTTTCTTAATTTCTCTTTCTGATAGTTTGTTGTTGGTATAGAGACAGGCAAGTGATTTTTGTTTATCAATTTTGTATCCTGCAATGTTACGAAATTCTTTTATTAGTTCTAAGAATTTTTTTGCTGGAGTCTTTAGGGTTTTCCATATATAATATCATGTCATCTGCAAATAGAGACAATGTTACTTCTTCCTTTCTGATTTGGATGACTTTTAATTCTTTTTCTTGCCTAAATGATCTGGCTAGGACTTCCAGTAATATGTTGAATAAAACTAGTGAGTGGGTATCCTTTTCTTTTTCCTGATCTTAGAGGAAAAGCTTTCAGTATTGCACTACTGAATATGATGTCAGCTGTGAGCTTGTCATAAAGAGTCTTTATTATGTTGAAGTATGTTCCCTCTATACTCAGTTTGCTGAGAGTTATTAATCACGAAAGGATGCAGAATTCTGTCAAATGCTTCTTCTGCATCTATTGAGATGATCATATACTTTTTACCCTTGATTTTGTTAATGTGGTTTTTGTCACATCAATTTGTGGATGTTGAACCAATTTTGCCTCCCTGGAATAAATCCCATTTGATCGTGGTGTATGATTTTTCTAATGTATTGTTGAATTCGGTTTGCTAATATTTTGTTGAGGATTTTTGCATTTGTGTTCATCAGGGATATTGGTCTATGTTTTTTTTTTTTTTTTCTTGTAGTGTCCTTGCCGGGCTTTGGAATCAGGGCAATGCTGGCCTTGGAAAATGAGTTTGGAAGTGCTCCCTCCTCTTCTATTTTTTGGAAGACTTTAAGAAGGATCAGCATTAGTTTTTCTTTAAATGTTTTGTAGAATTCACCTGTGAAGCCATCTGGTCCTGGAATTTAATTTGTTGAGAGGTTTTTGATTACTGAGTTCAATCTCCTTAAGGGTAATTGGTCTGTTCAGATTTTTCATTTCTTCATGATTCAGTTTTGGTAGGTTGTATGTTTCTAGAAGTTTATGCATTTCCTTTAGGTTGTCCAACTTTTTGGCATATAATTGCTTATAGTAGTCTTTTATAATCCATTGTATTTCTGTGGCTTCAGTTGTAACATCTCCTCTTTTCATTTCTAATTTCATTTGTGTGTGTCCTCTTCCTCTGTTTTTCTTGGTAAGTTCATCTTTTCAAAAAAACATTTCTGGGCTTCCCTCGTGGCGCAGTGGTTGAGAGTCCGCCTGCCGATGCAGGGGACACGGGTTCGTGCCCCGGTCCGGGAAGATCCCACATGCCGCGGAGCGGCTGGGCCCTTGAGCCATGGCTGCTGAGCCTGTGCGTCCGGAGCCTGTGCTCCACAACGGGAGAGGCCACAACAGTGAGGGGCCCGCGTACCGCAAAAAAACAAACAAACAAAAAAAACAGTTCTTAGTTTCATTGATCTTTTCTGTTGTCTTTTCAGTTTCTGCTTCATTTATTTCTGCTCTGATCTTTGTTACTTCCTTCCTTCTAACTTTGGGCTTAGTTTGTTCTTCTAGTTCCTTGAGGTATAAAGTTAAGTTGTTTATTCAAGACCTTTCTTTTTTCTTCATGTAGGCATTTATCGCTATAAAATTCCCTTTTAGAACTGCTTTTGCTGCATCCCAGCAAGCACTGGCTGAGAAATTGTGTTAGGTACTTCCTACCCATCTCACTTATTATTCCTTACAGCACTTTAAGGAAGTTTTTATTATTGTTGTTGTTGTTGTTATTATTATTGTTGTTATTTTACAGATGAGAAGACTAGGTTTCAGAGAGGTTTAGTAACTTGCCCATGGTCACACAGTTAATAATCAGTGGAGTCAGGATACCACCTCAGGGATGTCTTACTCCTAAATCTGTGCTCTTAACCAGTCTTCTATACTGACTCAGTAAAATGGATTGGAAGTAGAAAACAAAAACTAAAACAAAAAATCCCATAAGTTTTGGTATGTTGTGTTTCCATGTTCATTTATCTCAAGATATCTTTTGATGTCTCTTTTGATTTCTTCTTTGACCCATCGGTTGTTCAGAAGCATACCGTTTAATCTCCACATATTTGCAAATTTTCCAGTTTTCTTCTTGAGGTTGATTTCCAGTTTCATACAACTGTGGCTAGAAAAGATGCTTGATATAATTTCAGTCTTCTTAAATTTATTAAGACTTGTTTTGTGGCCTAGCATATGATCTACCCCTGAAGAATGTTCCATGTGTGCTTGAGAAGAATATGTATTCAGCTGCTACTGAGTGGAATGTTTCTCTATATGTCTGTTAGGTCCAGCTGGTATGTATAGTTCAATTGCAATCATAATTTCATCTTTCAGTAAGTTACTTGCCTTTATGGGTAAGCAAAAGCACCATCCAGGACCCATATACTTTGAGGATTTTTTTTCCCTTAGCAGGTAGGGATTTATTGGTGTTCCTTTCTCTATTCATTCCAACCTTGGCCTATCTCATAACTTGGGGACCACATTCAGAAGGCCAAATGTTCTGATTTGTGAGTCAATTTTAAAACATAGAGCAGAAGGAAGCATATTCTTAAATATTATATGAATATGCATATATGTACATGAGGAATCAGAATTATATTTGCAAACAGCACAAGAATCACATGTGCTTATATACTTTATTGATTTTCCTCAGCTTTTAAAAATGCCTTAATAAATCTAGTTGTTACCAAAGGACCAGCTATAAAAAAAAAGTCCAGCTTAAATTAAAGTTGAAGATATTAACCTGCATTTGTCCTGCAGCCTATAAGACCCTAATGAGTTCCTTTCCGGCATGAGTGAACTTGAACCTTAGCTGAAATGGGGCTGCAAACCCACTGGGGTTTCCCTTGTTCTGTAGTTCATTAAAAGTTTTTCTTGGCGGCTTCCCTGGTGGCGCAGTGGTTGAGAGTCTGCCTGCCGATGCAGGGGACACGGGTTCGTGCCCCAGTCCGGGAAGATCCCACATGCCACGGAGCGGCTGGGCCTGTGAGCTATGGCCGCTGAGCCTGCGCGTCCGGAGCCTGTGCTCTGCAACGGGAGAGGCCACAACAGTGAGAGGCCCGCGTACCGCAAAAAAAAAAAAAGTTTTTCTTGGGGATGGCTTGATCTAAATTGTTCCATCACAGGTTCTTAGATGAAGACAGAGCAAGCAAGGATATAAACATAACACCTCACCAAAGATTGGGAATATTTTATAAAAGCAAAATACTTCAGCAAGAAGTTACACAAGAGATGTTTGGTGATGGGGACAGGGCAATGACACGTACTAGGGCTCTATAATAGGCTTTCTCAGCTGCAGCTCCATTGGCATTTGGGACCTGATAACTCTTCATTGTAGGAGGCTGTCCTGTATATTGTAGGATGTTTAGAATATTCCTGGCCTCTACCTGCCAGATGCCAGTAGCAATCTCCTCCCACTCCTGACAAGCAAAGATGTCTCCAGACTTTCCAAAATGTCCCCTGGGGGTCAAAATTGCCCCTGGATGAGAACCACTGGTCTAGAGACAGTCAAACCTGGTTCAGCCTCCCCTCTGCCATTTTCCACCTGTGAGACCTTCAGCAAGGATTTGACCTCTCTGTGCCTTAATTTCCTCCTGTGTAAAATAGAGATAACTGCACTTTCAATTGTATTGGGTTGTTTGTGAGGATTAAGTTAGATAATGCATGCACAGCATTTACCATAATGTCTGGCAAATAGTCTTCACAAAGTGGTAGTTATGATTATCATTAACTACTTTGACTTTCTAAAGTGTTCCAAGCAAACAAGCCGCAGGCTCTAGCTCCTTCTCTGCACGAGCCCAATTATCAGGCACTTGGTCTAAACAGAGAGTAAACAGAGAAGCAGAATAGCCAAAAGAATCTCCCTGCAGGAAATGCATTGTTACTGCCTCCAGATGAAAACAGGCTCTTCTCCTATGATCGGG
The DNA here is from genome assembly GCF_964165515.1 of Mesoplodon bidens. Classification (NCBI taxonomy): domain Eukaryota; kingdom Metazoa; phylum Chordata; class Mammalia; order Artiodactyla; family Ziphiidae; genus Mesoplodon; species Mesoplodon bidens. The sequence continues at coordinate 161,713,529 of NC_138160.1, forward strand.
CTTGTTGATATGACCTGGACACCTTGATTTATCTTCCGTATCCCTAAGAATGGATACAAACCAAATGCAAAATCAAGTTGCCTGTCAATAAGCAAAAAATGATTTCATTAGTGACCAAAATGCCTCAGTGGCCATCAGACATGGGTCCCAATAGCATTTCCAGCCACATCTTTTTCTTCATTTTGATTGGGGTTTCTAAAACCTCACATTTACATTTGCACATCTTCACATCTGCAGGATTGTGACAGACTGTAAACTCTGTGAGGAAAGTGACTCTGTTCACTGCTGTGCTCCCAGTGATGAGGACAGTGCCCAGCTTAGAGACGGATCCAATAAATATCTATTGAATGACAGTACTTCCCTCCAACCAGCATTTGTGTTCTCAGCACCCTGAGCGTTGCCCTTTCACACACTTCCAGCAGGAGAGAGCTGGCTGGAAGTATTTTATCCTCAGCCTCTAAATCCCCTGTAGTCTTTTTTTTTTTAATTTTTAAATAAATTTATATATTTATTTTAATTAATTTATTTATGTATTAATTTATTTTTGGCTGCATTGGGTCTTCGTTGCTGCGCACGGGCTTCAGTAGTTGTGGCTCACGGGCTCTAGAGAGCAGGCTCCGTAGTTATGGCGCACGGGCTTAGTTGCTCCGCAGCATGTGGGATCTTCCCGGACCAGGGCTGGAACCCGTGTCCCCTGCACTGGCAGGCGGGTTCTTAACTACTGCGTCACCAGAGAAGTCCTCCTCTGTAGTCTTTACAGAGCTTAAATTTAGAACTGCTCTTAATTCTTTCAGACAGTAAAGCAAGGAGGTCAGGAATGGTTTGCCCCTGGAAGGCTGGTTTGGTAGAAAGACAATGGGCTTTGGTGACTGACGGATCCCAGCTCCAACATTTGCTGGCTGTGTGACCTTGGACAAGTTAATTCATCACATTAAAACTCGGTTTCCTCCTCTGTTAGAAAACTGAGGGTAACAGCAGCAGCCCCAAAGGTTGTGGCGATAATTGAGATGAATGATCATTTGGTGGCTAATATTTATTGAATGCTGGCCGTAAGTATACACTGCCTGGTATAATCCTTTGACTATCATATGAGTTAGCACTATTACCATCCCCATTTTACATATGAGGAAACTGAGGCTCTCTTAGCAAGCAGCAAAGCCTGTATTTTATCTCAGAACTTTCTGACTATCCAAGGCCCCTTCCACAATGCCTGGTGTGTGGTAGACACTCAATATGTATTGAGCAAATGAAGGAAGGAATTAATTAATTAAGGAAAAGAAGGTCAAACTCGAGACTGCTTAGTAACTCTTAGCGTGAGAAAAATGTCTTCGTATTCATTAGCAATGAGTACCCCACACGCTGAGATGTTAAACCTAGCAGGAGAGAAAATGTTTATGGGTAAAATGGAATAGAGGCTTTCTGAAGACAACAGACATTTTAGATATAATCAGGTTCAAGGAAATTGATTTTAGGAAAACAACTTGACTCTGAAAATGAATGTTTAGCTATCCTCTTTTCAGAAAGCAAACATTCCCTGACTGCTGTAATTTCCCCAAAGTGTTCTCACTCCGTTCAGGTCTGAAAAGGGCAGAAGAGCCAAGTCACAGCAGAGGCAGGCACAGCACATGTGAGTGATTTGGAACCCCTAGATGTAGATGCCACCATTTTGCTGGTCACCTCCCGGGGACCCTCTGCCACAGCATATGACACACTGCATTTGTCCAGTCCCTGCCCATACCTCACTACTTCAGTTTGATTCTGGACGTCACACAAGCCAGACACAGGACCTGAGGAATGAGCTATGTTACCCTGTAAGGAGTGGGGCATTTCATTACTTCCAACCTGCCACAGACAGAGTCACCTCCCAACACAGTTTGTGCTTGGCAGCCTGGAACTACTTATATTTAGGACTTAGTCTCAAATCAGTACTTGCAGAAAGGAGAACCCAGAGATTGCAAAGGGGCAGCTTTCAGATGTGTTTGGTCTGCCCCCCAAATTATTTAAAAATGTAAAATCTGTTACCAACAATTAAAAATGGGAATATTTAACACTAAATTCTGGCTTCTTCTGAAAAATCCTTGGCTCTAATAATGCAGGACCTGGGTATCATTTGACAATGAAGGCTGATGCTGAGCAGCAACTGTGCCCTGGGAGTCATTTTTCTCTCTTCGGATCTTTCCCTCAGCCTGCTTCACTCATTTACGTTACCCTGAAGGCATTTGAATTTGTAGCCCTTCCTAAAAGCACTACAGAAAATAATAATAATAATGGTTCCTCAAATCTACTGAACACTCTGCAGGGCCTCACTTAATTCTGACCACAGCCCAGCAAGAGGGTTATGACTAGTATCTTGTTTTGTAAATGAGTAACTGAGGCTCAGAGAGCTTCAACCACTTGCTCAGGGTCACACAGCTGGAAAGTGGAAGAGCAGGTATTCAAACCTGTGTCTCTTTGGTTCCAGAGGCCGGTTCCTTCCCTAATACTGAACTGCTTTGGCTGGGGAGCAATCACAAAGGTGCCCCTAGTCCTCTGTGCAGGCATTCCCACAGGAAAATGGATCCGCATTAGGAGTGATTTGGGGGTTAATAGACCCACAAATTAGCTCCATAAAGTGTTATTGATGGAAATTCTGATGTGGCTAATACAGTTAATGCTCGGTGAGCTTCAGCTACCCACAGCATCTGAATCAGACTGTCACTTTCCATTTAAATGATGGGGAACCTTCTTTTTTTCTTTTTCTTTTACGGCCACGCTGGGTCTTCGTTGCTGTGTGCAGGCTTTCTCTAGTTGTGGAGAGCGGGGGCTACTCTTGGTTGCAGTGCCCGGGCTTCTCATTGCAGTGGCTTCTCTTGTTGCAGAGCACGGGCTCTAGGCACACGGGCTTCAGTAGTTGTGGCACGTGGCTCAGTAGTTGTGGTGCACAGGCTTAGTTGCTCCACGGAATGTGGGATCTTCCCAGAACAGGGCTCAAACCCGTGTCCCCTGCGTTGGCAGGCGGATTCTTAACCACTCCGCCACCAGGGAATTCCTGGGGAGCCTTCTTAATGGACTGGGGAGCCCTCACGAGGGGGAAAAATAAGTTGGGAGGCCCCCATGTGACTGAGACAAGATGAGCCAAGGGGGCTCCTGAGGTCGCCATCACGATCCCTGCTGGCCCCTCCCCCTCCCCCTCCTACAGGCTCTCCCCCTGCTCACCTACAGCCTCCCTTCATGACTCCCACTAAGGAGAAGTTGCCCAGAAATGAGACCTTGGAGGTAATGTTTGAACACCCTGGGAGAAATCCCATAGACAGGCAGACCGTACAGAGGAGCAAGTAGTTCTTTAAAAAATAAAACACACCTCAGCTACTTGGTAAGCCCAATGCAGAAAGGAGAGACAACTTCCATTAAGATGCAGGGGGAAAACCATCCTCAGAGCCAAACCACTCTCTGGAGGCCAGATCATCAGGCCTCTTGCTAAAGACGCCGTCAGCACATCACTGTAACCCAAGACTCACACGAAGGATCAGACTGCCCCCAAGAACCTGTTACCTTCTGCTCCCCTCAAAGCCAGGGAGGCTTTCGTTGCCCTCAGGGTGAGGTCCAAACTCCCTGAAAGATGACCCAGCCCCCACCAACCTTTCTCCAGACTTATCTCTGTTCTCACGTCTTCCCCAAATGCGTTCTACCCTCCTGTTCCTCCAGAGAACCTGCTCTCTCTTATTTCCATGCTTGGAGGGCTTCCTGCATAGTGTTTCCTGAAGTGGTTTACTTCCTCCGTTGCCCCATTTGCTGCCACCCCCAAACCCTTCACCTGGCTAAGTCCTGCTCATCTTCTATGCTCACACACGATGTCCCTTTCTTTGAAGAGACTCCCCTACCCATGGCACCTCACACTCAAGCCACCACAAAAACGTATCATCGACGCCTGCCACTCCTATGGACTCCTACAGCCTGTGGCTTCCTCATGGTGGGTGCTTATCACACTGCATTGAAATTAACCCTTTTCTTTTATGACTCTCTCACTACCCAGTGAGCTCTGGGGGAACATCTCAACTCACTGCTGTAACCCAGTACCCATCCCAGTTCCTGCAGATCAAGGGTGCTTGGGAAGGTTTCGAGGAAGGAATACATGAACAGGAGTAGGGTTCTCCACTCTATAAAACACTCAGCACCACATGGGGAACCTTAGTTCTCAGATGGCCCCACAGAGCCTCAGCAGCATGCAACCTATAAAACAGCTGAGACTCACTGTTTCCTACTTTTCTCTACCCTGGCCCTGGCCTTTCCCTCTAGGGAGCCACTCCACCTGACTCAATCACATCGAAGCTAAGAGCATGAGCTCTCGAGTATAAGTCCCTGGGTTCCAACCCCTTTGTGCTACTTACTGCTGTGGGAGCTTAGCAAAGTTACTCAACTTCTCTGTGCCTCAGCTTCCTAAACTGGAGCTCACTGTGTAGCTGTGAGGATTAAGTGAAATAGAATTCACAGCCTTTAAAAGAGCGCCTGGTCCATAGTAACTGCTCAGTGATGTTACTTATTATCACACCTCTTCACTCCTGGGAGAGGTCGTCTTGGCAGTTCATCACCTCCTTATCGGGGGAGCTAACACATTCATGGACTAACCTGTCATTACTCTCCTGCACTTCCCTTGGTCTTTTTCACGTTTTTGTGCTGTCTGCCCTGATGGATGGCATAGTCCCTGAAGGTCAAGATGCACTCTCATTTGTATTGTGGCCCCTGTAGTAACCCTGCATAGAGAGCTGGAGAACCAAACGGTTTGACTGACTGCACATCTGGGTGATCTTTCTCTTCTGAAGGGTGATGCCATAGATGGATAGTATGGTGCACAGCACCCGGGTTCTAAACACGAGGTAGGAGAGGGCGTCACTGCCCCCAGGACCAGGCACTCTTACAAACTGGCCACCACACAGAAGAAGGGGGTGCCTTCCTTACCAAAAGACGTAAACAAACATGGTGGTCACATCATAGCCCATGGCTGAGAGGATCCAGAAAATCCTACAAGTGCCCATGGAAAATCCTGGTTTGAACCCATTATTTTGTCCCTGTATAACTATTTTTCTCAGGACAACAAGAAGATTCATTTTAAAACACGAACGTGCTCATGTCTCTCTCTCTCTCTCATACATACACACACACCCACACACCCTGCTTGGAACTCTTAAAGTCATCCTGCTGTTTTCAGAATCACCTGAGAGACTTAACGTGACCTTTAGGACCAGCATTACCGCTCCTGCCCATCCTCTCAGGGCCCACCCTGGCCTGCTACCTGGGCTCCAGCCACAGTGGCCTTTCTTTAGCTATTACAAAGGGCAAGCACCTCCTCGCCTTGGGACCAAGATGCACAGCGTTCTTCTGCCTGAAACACCCTCCTTCCATGCCCAGCCGCTCACCTAGATCACTCGCCCCATCTCTCCTGAGCTCAAACGTCACTTTCTCAGAAAGTACTTCCCTTATCCTCGATGTGAATTTGGTCCCCCTATTACTCCCGCAGAGGACCCCATCTTTTCTCACAACACTTAGCACATCTTATAATTGCATAGTTATTTGTGTGTTTATTTGCTTACCATTGATCTTTCCTACCCACGGCTAAGTTCCAACATGGGCAGGACCACGACTGTTTGCTATTCCAGTTTTATCCCGGGTGACCCACAGTGCTAGGCACATGGTGAACTGCTAATCAACTCTTTGCTTGTCTTTATCAATTTACTTAAATTCCAGAACAGGTTTTACATGCGTCTTGGTAATAGGAGGACATATTTTTCGGTTTTTTTCACCATCAAGAGCCCTTTTCTTGCTCCCCCTCTCCCAACAGACTTCATGTATTGAAAGACAGCAGGTAGCAAACTCTACATATTAAGTCATAAGTAACTTACTTTATCACCTTATTCATCAAAGGCAATGTATAACTAATTAGTAGCAGTGGACAAAGGAGGTGACGTTCTTGACATAATTCCAGCCAAATCAGAGAAACAGTAGCTCCAGAAGATCTCTTTGGCCTAAAAGTCCTGATATGCCCTTCCTCCTGCCAGCCAGTCTTCTCCTGACATTTCCCACACGCCCTTGCCCCACCAAATAACCAAGTTCAGGGAGAGGGAACAGCATTCATTTCCCTGCCTGGACTAGGCACACCTTTGACTTTGCCTCTTCCTTCATCTTCACGTACGTGAACTCCTACTCATCCTAAAAAATGTAGCTCAAGGGTCACCTCCACCAGGAAGCATTTCCCCACTACAGTAATGGGTCAGGCTCCTGGTAGGTAGGTTTCCACAGTACCCAAAACTTGCTTAGAGCTTGCCTCTTACCACACTGTCTGTAGCTTGCCCATCTCATCCTTTAGACTCGAGAACGTCAAGGTATTCCTGATGCCCAACACAATCTTTGGCACGTATCAGGTGTTTGATAAAAATATATTGGGAGGGAGAAAGGAGAGAAGGGAGGAAGGAAGGGAGGGAGGGAGGGAGGAAAGGAAAAGAGAGTTTGTGGTTTCCAGTCATGGGGAAAAAAGATAGGACATTTTGGGAAAATCCCATCATCTTAGTAGAGAGAAATGACGTAACTGAAAATCAGTACCAATTAGTATATGGTTAGGGTATAGAGGCCTGATAGCATTAATTAGGGCTATAGGACTCCAGAATATCTTTTTTTTCTGTGAAACCTGAGGCAAAGGAAATAAGACATAGGGCTTCCCTGGTGGCGCAGTGGTTGAGGGTCCACCTGCTGATGCAGGGGACATGGGTTCATGCCCCGGTCTGGGAAGATCCCACATGCCGCGGAGCGGCTGGGCCCGTGAGCCATGGCCACTGAGCCTGCGTGTCCGGAGCCTGTGCTCCGCAACGGGAGAGGCCACAACAGTGAGAGGCCCGCGTACCGCAAAAAAAAAAAAAAAAAAAAAAAAAGAAAAGAGACATAAAAACTTCTGGAGTTAAAAAAAGCACAGTATGAACATAGCGGAGACCCACTGGTTAGGCAGTCTTCATGCATCAACAAGGAGTGGAGAGGAACACCGTGAGCCTCACCTTTGACAGCAATATCTTCCCTGAACAAAATGTGATATGCAGAGATCCTTTCCCAGGGCACTAATCTCCAAAAAAAGCAATTCAAAGTCAAAGGCCTTCCCAGACCTGCTCCAAACTCAAGTCTCCAAGTGGCTCTGCACAGCCCAGGACAAAAATTCATATTCTCCATTACCGATCTTTTTGGCCCCTCTAGCTATCTGCAGATCCACTTGAGGAGGGCAAGACTGGCTCGTTTCTGACACACACGAGGATCGTAGCCATTGATTTTGGTGCTGACTTAGCATCATGTTTCTAGGTGGTAGGCAGGCTCTCCCACCAAGGTCTTATTATATCTGCCTCTGCAGGGAGAAAGCCAGGAATACTGGCCCCATTCATGGACAGTGGAATAGAAGGCTCATTGCAGGGTGCCAGCCACTCTCAGGATCGGAAGCCCTTTTTCTACCTAATGAGCCATTCTGTGTGGGCATCCTCAGTGCAAGAGTAGGTGTGGTTCAATCTCCCTTAGTTCAGTTCAACAGTCACGTTGTCATCACCATCCTTGTGGCTAACACTTGCTAACATCTTATTAGATGCCTAGCACTCTTTCTCATCATCTCTTTTCATCCACACATCAGCCATTTGAGATAGGTCCCTTTTACTCACCGTTTAGCATTTTATGTAATTGGAAACCAAGACACAGAGAGCATACACCATCCACCCAAACGAGATTTAAACCCCGATCTATCTGACTCTACAGCCTGAGTCCTTAACCACTGGGCACTACTGTTGAAATCACCATTCTACCACCTTTCATTTCTTCTCTGTGGTTGCTTAAGTTTTCTATCTGATCATCTCACTTACTGCTTCCTATAATCACAGGGACTGGCAGACTATGGCCTACATCTCTTCCACTCCCTGTTCCTGTAAATAAGGTCTTACTGGAATACCACCAGGCTCATTCATTTATGTATTACCTATGGGTGCTTTCATGCTCCAATGGCAGAGCTGAATAGTTGTAACAGAGACCTCCAGAGCTGCAAATATTTACTATCTGACCCTTGATAGAAATAGTCTGCCAACCTCTGATACAACAGGTAAGGCAAACACTTGCCAAAAGCTTACCTTTTATTACCTCATTTAACACATACTACAATTGCGTGTGTGTGCGCGCACGCACACACACGCGCATGCACACGCACAGGGTACTCTTATCAATCCCATTTTACAGATAGAGAAACTGAGGCTCAAAGAGCTCGCAGCTAATAAATGATAGAACCAGAATTCAAACGCAGGCTGTCAGGCTCCAGAGCCCATGCTCCTAGCCATATGCTACAGCTGTCTGCTATGAGCCTGGCACTGTGGAGGCACTGGTCATACATGCTGAGCAGGATATGGCCCTGTCCCAAAAGAGCCCCAGTGAGGGAGGAGATGATGGCAGCCCAGCTGATGAATGCCTGCGTGGAGGGGAGCAGGGCTGGGGCTGTGGGAGCCCCAGGGATGTGCACTTGCTTATGCTGATGGCAGATGGGACACACAGGAGGTTGGTGACAAGTGACACAGTCACTTCTGACAAGGGGAACATTTCCTGAAATCTGCTGACAATTGCTCGGCCAAATGAGCTGCTAATAGTCTTTATCTTAAGTAAGGATTCAAAAAGGGATTTGGTTGCTCTAGCCAGCCTGCTCCGTGATTTCTAAGGGAGCAGATTTGTAGGAAATGGGTTTTGTTATAGCCGTTAATCTACATTCAAGGGAGAAAAGCACATCTCATCTTTGGAGAGTCTGCTCCTATATTACATGGACTTGGAAAATATGGAAGTGGCCTGGGGTGCAGGAGTCATCTCTACTCTCCCTGGCAGTGCCATGAACCTCCCCACTTGGCCCTGAAAGTTTGGCCATCCAGACAAATGTTTGCATGGGCAGGGAGCTCACTACCTAACAGCCAGTTCACCCCACTGTTGGATTACTTGAGTTTGGGGGAACTTTTACCTTTAGCTGAAACTTAGTTTGCATCCTTGAGGCACTCAACCAAGGAGTTCTGATTCCTTTTTTCAGAAACATCACAGAAAAATGCTGCCCCCATCCCCCCACCTGATGGAGTAGTGAAGTCTTCACCTGGAACCTATTTCTCTTATATGGGTTGGGTTAAAGAACTCACATTCCTTCAACCAATTTTATCGTGATACTTCCCAAATCTCATCAGAATTATCTTTTCTATTGGAGTTTAGGCCTGAAATTTTAGACTTGAAAAAACTTTTTATAGTGAATATTCTCATGGTAAATTTTTCTTAGAGCTCAAAGCTATGAAAAAGGTCATTACTTGTGGTGAAATGACCTATTTTATGCACTAAGTAATGATAATGACATGCCCCACAGGGTTTCCCTTTTTGCCATGGTTTACTAGGAAGCTCACACCAAAGTTTATGCTCAGTTTTTCTCCTCTTTCCTAACGCTGTTTTTTGCTTCCTATCTTCTGTTGGTTACCATTGCTTTTAGTTTTATGATATCTGCTTTTTTATGGTAAACTATCACGTGCATTCACTTCTATATCAGTCAGTTCTCACAACCACTGAGTGTAGTAGGTAGGAGATGAATGATAAATACATGTGTTTCATAGATGAGAGTTTGAGCAGCATGTCTGGTGAGTGATAGAAACCTTTGTTGGTTCTCACACTTTGATGGTAATGATGGTGATGATGATGCCAAGAGTCATGATACTAGGAATAATAACAGGAGCCAACATTTATTCAGTGCTCATGGCCTCCCCTGAATGCTTTACAAGTGTAATTTCATTTAAACCTTACAGCCAGCTTATGAAGTAATGTTATTAGCCACATATTACAGATGGAGAAACCGAAGCACAGAGAGGTTAGGTAATTTACCCTAAGTCACAGATTCAGAAAATGGCAGAGCCAGCATCCAAAGCTAGGCAGTCCATCTTCAAAATGTATGCCCTTGCCCATCGTGCTATACTGCCTAAACGATCTGACCACTCCAAACCGCTCCACGGGGATCCTGGTATTTCAGATGAAGACAGCCATTCATAGCGACTCTGGCCTGTGCGGTTGTGGACCTCATTCTAGGGAATATTGAGGTGAGCTTTAGGGAGCTGCTCACCATCACCCCCCCATACACACACACCCGGCAGCAGTGTTTCTGGCTTCCTCCTCCTGTCCCAGTGCTCTGGGTGCCCCTCCCAGCCCCTGTGCCTCTGTCCAGCAAGCCAACCTCCAACACAAGACCAGCAGGAATTGTGGAGGGTAGCCAGGGCCTGGCTTGAGACCATGCCATTTGTATAAAGGTCTCTGTTCAAGCAAGACAAGGGCAGGGGATGGGGGTGGGGGCAATCAGGGGACGGTGGCCAAGCCAGAAAATAGGAAAGAAGGAAGGAAGGAAGCCAGGAGGTCTGCTGGCTGATCCTTCCTATTACGTGCCAGACACTTCAGGACATAAGCCAAATATTCTTCTCATTCTAAAAGGAGGAAACGGAGCTCACAAGAGATCCGCTGACTTGTTCTAGGTCATTCGGCAAGTGTAGGTGTGAACATGCAAATAACGCTTTATTAGGAAAAAGGCCACACCAAATAATTTTAAGTATTCAGTTCCAGCAGATGGAATACCACCCTTACTCCTGGGGGCTATGGTTAGAGTTGTGGCTATGGAGAGAGGGCAGGGGCCCTGGTGGCTGGAGTCTGGGGAGTGCATGGGGCCCTGGGGGAGCTCTCAGCAGGATAGGATAATGAATGCCGGGTGCTTCTCTCCAGGCTAGGGGCAGGGGTGGAGACTCGGGGGACTGCAGGTGCCTAAGAGTGAGGACCCCTGGGCCCTGGGAAAGCAGTCTGCCCAGCTCAGTGCTTTTCTCCATCTCCTACCCTGGAGGGTAAGAAGGCGGCTGAGGCTGCCTGGCTCTCTCTGCCCACATGCCCTTCTCCTTGCAAGAAGGAAAGAAGGGAATGAGGAGGAAGAGGAAGGCAGAGAAGAAAAGGAGAAAGAAGGCGGAGGAGGGAAGATGTTTAAACACGACCTTTCATCCTTTTTTCTTTTCTTTCGAGCTTTCATCCTTTTGTGATTTGACCAATATCAGTATGCCACAGGGCATCCTTGTCATTAGGCCAACACCGTGGGCCCATCAAGTGAGAGGCAATGAGAGGTGTCCTCGCCCACCTGTGACTTGCAAGGGAGGCAGATGGGGTTTCAGAATTAGCACTTGTGGGGACCGTACGGGAAGCCAGAAGGGGACTCTGATTCCAGCAACGGTCTGAGGTGTCTGCACCAGAGGACCGGGACAGAGTCAGAGAGGAGGAAACGAACAACAAAAAGCCACAGAGACATCTGTGGTCCCTTGGGAAACACCAAGCCTCGTGGAGACCACGAAAACCAGAGGAGACATTTGACAGCATTTTCTCCTTAAAGTTCACTTTTACTACTTCACTTCACTCCTTAATGTTACCTGAGATTTGCCACAGCTCCCAGCAGGCACTTTCAAACCCTGGGATTTCGTCCTCTGTCCCCTGTGTGGGCTGGGGCCCAAGGCATCATGGTAATTGTGGTAAAAATGAGAACAATGGAAGCCACTGTTTTTGAGCACCTACTACATGCTGCACATGCTACGGGCTGGGCACACCGTTTGCTCGGCTCAGAATCGAGGGATGGGCTCTGTAACAGCACCGGAGTCCTGCGTAGTCTGCAAACTTCTGGCTGCCACAGGGTTCTCGGTTCATCTGTGATTAGATCAGACCATAAACTTCCCACCCTTCCCTCCTCCTTGTGAAAATTCTGCAGTGCAGGCAGGGATCCAGCAGCGGGAAAGCCTGCACTGCTGCTGCCTGCCAATGCTTTGCGGTACTGGAGTCGGTGGAGTGCTGCAGAGTCCAGGGCCTGACAATGACAATTGTCCCTGCTGGGTCTGTGGTGCGGGTCCCCGACAAGGCCGTGCTGTGGGCCACTTCTGCTGGCATTCACCCAAGGCCCCTCTGGTGGGTGCTGGCCTTCCTCCAGCCCCAGTGGACACTCCCTGATCTAAAAAGTTTTCAGGTCCCTTTGGCCACAGCAAACCACACTCATCTTGGGTAAATCTTGCCCCTCCCTTCCACAATTTCCTCATCTGCAGAATGGGAGTGATAATGTCTGGTCTTGGTAGAAATTGGTGTGAGGCCCAAATGGGCCAGTAAATCTGAAAACACTTTGAAAAAACCTTAGCATTTCTATTAAAGACCAAAGGGTCACTGGAGTCATTCTTATTTCTAGCATAAGTACTAGAATTTTAATCAACCAAATGCATTTGGCTGGTTTACACAGGAGTATAGGTCCCTTTGGAATGGGGAGATTTTTCCTGTTTTATTCATAACAGCTTCAGACAATTACAGAATGAGATTACCAAGTGTAAATCAGACTGCTTAAGAAGGAAACAGGTGCCACAAAACCAAAGAAGGTCGTACTGACATGGGGAAGGAGTTTCCTGCCTTCTTTTGCTGTAACTGATCCCTCCCCGCAAACTGAAACAGGAAGTATGGACACCTCTACCTTGGAAAGGAACCTAGACGTGGCCTAATCCAACTCCATACCCGATGAATGAATCCATTTAAACAACCCAAATCATTGTTGCCCAGCTTCTTGCTGGCTCTCCTGGACTGATAGAGAAGAGGACTGAGATGCAACCACTCAACCCTGTGCCCCACTTTCATCGGACACAGAGTTACTCCTCTGGTGACAAATACAAAATGGTCCAGATTCTTCTGCATGTCTCAGCAGGCAGCTCCCCCAGTGTCAGGCCTCGGGAAGAGTAAATCAAATTCTTTAAAGTCCAAAGAGTATAACCTTAAAAATGGTAAGAAAACGTCCCCAGTGATGCGTAGTGAAATAAAACGCAGTGAGAGAGATCAGGAAATCTTTCTGGAAAAAATTCAAAAGGCTGAGTAAAATACCAAGATATCTCATCAGACTATTGCTCTTTCCTTTGTGAGAAGAAGCTGGAAGAAGTGACCAGCAATTGCATCTGAAGGTAGTAACACTTCTACCCTGGAGAGAGCAAGCTGGGGGTGACCTTTCTGATGTACCAGCAGGAACAGCTAGTGCCTCTAGCTAGGGGATGTGTGGACCAGAGAACTGTCCCTGCAGGGCAAGTACGCTAAGGTTTGTAGGAGAAGCAATTCTAAGGGATACTGGTTCCCACCCTTGACACTGAACAGCCAAAGGAGTGAATCGCTGACCCACAAGCTCTTCTTAAAGATGCAAGGGAGAATGAGAAGGCAAGAGAAGGGGCTGGAGAAGAAGAAAAGAAAAGGAGAAGGGGACAAGGATGAGGAAGGAGGGTGTGATAAAGACAGTGCAAGAGAGGTGTCAGGGCAAAGAGAGCAGCGGGGAGATGGAGAGGGAAATCAGGAGGAGGAGAAGGGCAAGAGAAGACAGAAGAGGGGAATAAAAGGAGAGAGGAGAGGGAACAGAGGAGGAAGGCTTCGCTGGATTTGTAACATTTTCTTTCTGAAGCTAGGCTGTAGGTTCACAGTGATTGCTATGTTCGCTGTACTCTCCTCTGTGCTGTTGTGCACGCCTGGAACATTTTATAATTTAAAAAAGGAAGAGAAGGGAGAAGAAAGAATAAGAATAAAGAGGCAAGAACCCAGGGCATGCAGGTCCACAGGGGCCTGGTTCAGGTTCTTCTCCACGAGCACGGCGGCTCCCATAGCATTTTGGGTTTTACCCCACTCATCTTGGAGAGGCTTCTGCTCGTCCTGGAAGAGAAGGCGGCCGCCACACTGGTTCTGCATTTTCAAGATGCTCGGCGCCCTCATGGTTCTCCTCAGCCAATTCCCAGAAGAGTGGCCCAAGCTCTCCAGAGCCACATCGTCAAAACAGAAGCCCAGAGCAAGCTGTGTGGCTGACAGGGTCTTGGGGCACCAGCCAGTGTCAGGCCTGAGCCTCTGAGGTGGGAGACCCAAGTTCAGGACACTGGTCCACCAGAGACCTCCTGGCCCCACGTGATATCAATCTGCAAGAGCTTTCCCAGAGATCTCTGTCTCAATGCTAAGACCCAGCTCCACTCAACGACCAGCAAGGTCCAGTGCTGGACGCCCCATGCCAAACAACTAGCAAGACAGGAACACAACCCCACCCATTAGCAAAGAGGCTGCCTAAAATCATAATAAGTTCACAGACACCCAAAACACACCACCGGACATGGCCCTACCCACCAGAAAGACAAGATCCAGCCTCATCCACCAGAACATAGGCACCAGTCCCCTCCACCAGGAAGCCTACACAGCCCACTGAACCAACCTTACCCTCTGGGTGCAGACACCAAAAACAACAGGAGCTACGAACCTGTAGCCTGCAAAAAGGAGACCCAAATACTGTAAGTTAAGCAAAATGAGAAGACAGAGAAATATGCAGCAGATGAAGGAGCAAGGTAAAAACCCACCAGACCAAACGAAGAGGAAATAGGCAGTCTACCTGAAAAAGAATTCAGAGTAATGATAGTAAACATGATCCAAAATCTTGCGAATAGAATGGATATAAAATACAAGAAATGTTTAACAAGGACACAGAAGAACTAAAGAGCGCACGAACAATGATGAACAACACAATAAATGAAATTAAAAATTCTCTAGAAGGGATCAATAGCAGAATAACTGAGAGAGAAGAACAGATAAGTGACCTGGAAGATAAAATAGTGGAAATAACTACCACAGAGCAGAATAAAGAAAAAAGAATGAAAAGAATTGTGGACACTCTCAGAGGCCTCTGGGACAACATTAAACGCACCAACATTCAAATTATAGGGGTCCCAGAAGAAGAAGAGAAAAAGAAAGGGACTGAGAAAATATTTGAAGAGATTATAGTTGAAAACTTCCCTAATATGGGAAAGGAAATAGTCAATCAAGTCCAGGAAGCGCAGAGTCCCATACAGGATAAATCCAAGGAGAAACACGCCAAGACACATATTAATCAAACTATCAAAAATTAAATACAGAAAGCTGGAGTAGCAATTCTCATATCAGATAAAATAGACTTTAAAATAAAGACTATTACAAGAGACAAAGAAGGACACTACATAATGATCAAGGGATCGATCCAAGAAGAAGATATAACAATTGTAAATATTTATGCATCCAACATAGGAGCACCTCATACACAAGGCAAATGCTAACAGCCATAAGAGGCAAAGTCAACAGTAACACTGTAATAGTAGGGGACTTTAACACCCGACTTTCACCAGTGGACAGATGGTCCAAAATGAAAATAAATAAGGAAACACAAGCTTTAAATGACACATTAAACAAGATGGACTTAATTGATATTTACAGGACACTCCATCCAAAAACAACAGAATAAACTTTCTTCTCAAGTGCTCATGGAACATTCTCCAGGTTAGATCATATCTTGGGTCACAAATCAAGCCTTGGTAAACTTAAGAAAATTGAAATTGTATCAAGTATCTTTTCTGACCACAGTGCTATGAGACTAGATATCAATTACAGGAAAAAACACTGTAAAAAATACAAACACATGGAGGCTAAACAATACACTACTAAATAACCAAGAGATCACTGAAGAAATCAAAGAGGAAATCAAAATATACCTAGAAAAAAATGACAATGAAAACATGACGACCCAAAACCTATGGGATGCAGCAAAAGCAGTTCTAAGAGGGAAGTTTATAGCAATACAATCCTACCTCAAGAAACAAGGAATAACTCAAATAAACAACCTAACCTTACACCTAAACCAATTAGAGAAAGAAGAACAAAAAAACCCCAAAGTCAGCAGAAGGAAAGAAATAAAAAAAACAGATGAGAAGGACTTCCCTGGTGGCGCAGTGGTTAAGAATCCGCCTGCCAATGCAGGGGACATGGGTTCGAGCCCTGGTCTGGGAAGATCCCACATGCCGCAGAGCAACTAAGCCCATGTGCCACAACTACTGAGCCTGCGCTCTAGAGCCTGTGAGTCACAACTACTGAGCCTGCGTGCCACAACTACTGATGCCTGTGCACCTAGAGCCTGTGCTCCACAACAAGAGAAGCCACCACAATAAGAAGTCCATACACCGCAACGAAGAGTAGCCCCTGCTCACCACAACTAGAGAAACCCTGTGTGCAGCAACAAAGACCCAAAGCAGCCAAAAAATTAATTAATTAATTAATTAATTAAAAATCAAATCAGAAATAAATAAAAAAGAAATGAAGGACACTAGCAAAGATCAATAAAACTAAAAGCTGGTTCTTTGAGAAGATAAACAAAATTGATAAACCATTAGCCAGACTCATCAAGAAAAAAAGGGAGAAGACTCAAATCAACAGAATTAGAAAGGAAAAGGGAGAAGTAACAACTGACACTGCAGAAATACAAAGGATCATGAGAGATTACTACAAGCAACTATACACCAATAAAATGGACAAGCTGGAAGAGGTGGACAAATTCTTAGAAAAGCACAACCTTCTGGAACGGAACCAGGAAGAAATAGAAAATATAAACAGACCAAACACAAGCACTGAAATTGAAACTGTCATTAAAAATCTTCCAACAAACAAAAGCCCAGGACCAGATGGCTTCACAGGAGAACTCTATTAAACATTCAGAGAAGAGCTAACACTTATCCTTCTCAAACTCTTCCAAAATATAGCAGAGGGAGAGACACTCCCAAACTCATTCTATGAGGCCACCATCACCCTGACATCAAAACCAGACAAAGATGTCAGAAAGAAAGAAAACTACAGACCAATATCACTGATGAACATATATGCAAAGATCCTCAACAAAATACTAGCAAACAGAATCCAACAGGACATTAAAAGGATCATACACCATGATCAAGTAGGGTTTATCCCAGGAATGCAAGGATCCTTCAATATACACAAATCAATCAATGTGATAAACCATAACAAATTGAAGGAGAAAAACCATATGATCATCTCAATAGATGCAGAAAAAGCTTCTGACAAAATTCAACACCCATTTATGATAAATACCCTCCAGAAAGTAGGCATAGAGGGAACTTACCTCAACATAATAAAGGCCATATATGACGAACCCACAGCCAACATCATTCTCAATGGTGAAAAACTGAAACCATTTCCACTAAGATCAGGAACAAAACAAGGTTGCCCACTCTCACCACTATTATTCAACATAGTTTTGGAAGTTTTAGCCACAGCAATCAAGAGAGGAAAAAGAAATAAAAGGAATCCAAACTGGAAAAGAAGTAAAATTGTCACTGTTTGCAGATGACATGATACTTCACATACAGAATCCTAAAGATGCTACCAGAAAACTACTAAAGCTAATCAATGAATTTGGTAAAGTAGCAGGGTACAAAGTTAATGCACAGAATTCTCTTGCATCCCTATACACTAATGATGAAAAATCTGAAAGAGAAATTAAGGAAACACTCCCATTTACCACTGCAACAAAAAGAATAAAATACCTAGGAATAAACCGACCTAAGGAGACAAAAGACCTGTATGCAGAAAACTATAAGACACTGATGAAAGAAATTAAAGATGATACAAACAGATGGAGAGATGTACCATGTTCTTGGATTGGAAGAATCAACATTGTGAAAATGACG
This sequence comes from Mesoplodon bidens, assembly GCF_964165515.1. Taxonomy (NCBI): domain Eukaryota; kingdom Metazoa; phylum Chordata; class Mammalia; order Artiodactyla; family Ziphiidae; genus Mesoplodon; species Mesoplodon bidens. Next base: position 161,731,090 of record NC_138160.1, read on the forward strand.
CTACTACCCAAAGCAATCTACAGATTCAATGCAATCCCTATCAAACTACCAATGACATTTTTCACAGAACTAGAACAAAAAAATTCACACTTTGTATGGAAACACAAAAGACCCCAAATAGCCAATGCAATCTTGAGAAAGAAAAATGGAGCTGGAGGAATCAGGCTCCCAGACTTCAGACTAGATTACAAAGCTACAGTAATCAAGACAGTATGGTACTCGCACAAAAAAGAAATATAGATCAATGGAACAGGACAGAAAGCCCAGGGATAAACCCACACACATATGGTCACCTCATCTTTGATAAAGGAGGCAAGAATATACAATGGAGAAAAGACAGCCTCTTCAGTAAGTGGTCCTAGGAAAACTGGACAGCTACAAGGAAAAGAATGAAATCAGAATATTCCCTAACACCATACAGAAAAATAAACTCAAAATGGATTATAAAGACCTAAATGTAAGGCCAGACACTATAAAACTCTCAGAGGAAAACATAGGCAGAACACTCTGACATAAGCCACAGGAAGATCCTTTTTGACACACTTCCTAGAGAAATGGAAACAAAACCAAAAATAAACATTTGGGACCTAATGAAGCTTCAAAGCTTTTGCATAGCAAAGAAAACCATAAACAAGACGAAAATACAACCTTCAGAATGGGAGAAAATATTTGCAAATGAAGAAACTGACAAATGATTAATCTCCAAAATATACAAGCAGCTCATGCAGCTCAATATCAAAAAAACAAACAACCCAATCCAAAAATGGGCAGAAGATATAAATAGATATTTCTCCAAAGAAGATATACAGATTGCCAACAAATACATGAAAGGATGCTCAAGATCACTAATCATGAGAGAAATGCAAATCAAAACTACAATGAGGTATCACCTCACACTGGTCAGAATGGCCATCATCAAAAAATCTACAAATAAATGCTGGAGAGGGTGTGGAGAAAAGGGAACCCTCTTGCTCTGTTGGTGGGAATGTAAATTGATACAGCCACTATGGAGAACAGTATGGAGGTTCCTTAAAAAACTAAAAATAGAACTACCATATGACCCAGCAATCCCACTCCTGGGCATATACCCTGAGAAAACCATAATTCAAAAAGAGTCATGTACCACAATGTTCACTACAGCACTATTTACAGTAGCCAGGACATGGAAGCAACCTAAATGCCCATCGACAGATGAATGGATAAAGAAGATGTGGCACATATATACAATGGAATATTACTCAGCCATAAAAAGAAACAAAATTGCGTTATTTGTAGTGAGGTGGATGGACCTAGAGTCTGTCAGACAGAGTGAAGTAAGTCAGAAAGAGAAAAACAAATACCATACACTAACACATATATATGGAATCTGAAAAAAAGAAAAAAGGTTCTGATGAACCTAGGGGCAGGACAGGAATAAAAACACAGACATAGAGAATGGACTTGAGGACATGGGGAGGGGGAAGGGTAAGCTGGGACAAAGTGAGAGAGGGGCATGGACATATATACACTACCAAACGTAAAATAGATAGCTAGTGGGAAGCAGCCACATAGCACAGGGAGATCAGCTCGGTGCTTTGTGACCACCTAGAGGGGTGGGATAGGGAGGGTGGGAGGGAGACGCAAGAGGGAAGAGAATTGGGGATATATGTATACGTATAGCTGATTCGCTTTGTTATACAGCAGAAACTAACACACCATTTTAAAGCAATTATACTCCAATAAAGATGTTAAAAAAAAAAGAATAAAGAGGTAGGAGATGGCAACCCTAACTTCCCTTGTTCTTTGACAAATGCAATCTGAGGGCTGGAGTAGTAGAAGGGGAGCAGGAAGCTGGTCTTCCCCACTAGGTCTGGTTCTAAACGAGGTGCCAGACCCTGAACCTGATGGAAGCCAAGGTCCCTCCATCTCACTGCTGCACTGTAGAACAGAGGCCCCAGACTTGGCATCCAGTTCCACTTCTGCCTTCAACTCAGTATCACCTGAACAGCTCAACAGACCTGCCCTGGGCTCCTGCTGTGTGCCAGAGACCATTCTGGGGTCTGGGATACAAACCACTGACCCTGTATTCTTAAGGACATTACAGGTAGAGGAGAGCTGCTCAGAGACTCAGTTTCCCCATCTGTACAATGAAAGGGTTTGTCTCAGTGGTTTTTGAAGTGGGCCTGCTTGGAACCCTAGGATTCCAGGGTGTGGCTCAGAGTGACTGGGGGAGCACTGCATCCCACACTTTTTTCTAGAACAGCTTGGCTTTATTCTGTCTTAGATATAGGGACTGGTCTTCAGCTTGGATTTGGAAATACGATTCCACAGCTAAAGGAGATTTGTAAACCACTGAACGAGATGCTCCTCAAGGTTCCAGATTTGAAAGTTCTCTGTGCTATTTCTGATTCTGTATGACTCTAAGAATTCACGCACGCACTCATTCATTCCTTAAAAGTTTACTGAGGTTCCTCAATAAAAGGGACAAAGACAGACAATCAACAAATAAATAAGCACACTAATAGACTAGGGCACAGCTGCACAGAGGGACATGGAGGATGGAGAGGGGGTTAGGGAAGGCTTCCTGGAGAGGACATCCTTGGAACTGAGCCTTGATGCGCAGAGAGACCAGCCTTGGAAAAGTCTGGGGGAAGAGCAGTCCAGACCAAAGAAACGGCCAGTGCAAAGGTCAGATGACAAAGAATGAATCTGGCATGTCCAGGGCTGGGGGACCCAGGTCATAGAAAGCAAGGGGAAAAGTAGTCTGAGATGAGATGGGGTCAGGAAGGTAGGCAAGGCCAGATGATGTAGTTTCTAGAAGATTTTTGTAAAGAGTTTAGATTTTAATTTAAATTTGGTAGGCTACCTTTGGATGGTGTCAAACAGGGGCCTGATGTGATGTGATTAAATTCTATAAAGATCACTTTGGCTGCTGTGTGGAGAATGGATGGTAAAGAGGGGAAGAATGGAGACCTCTCTTTCAGTGGCACAGATGGGAGATGATAGAGACCTGGTATAAAGAGCAGAAATTGTGAGAAAAGGTCAAACATGGCACGGTGAAAAATAAGAAAAAGATTTCATGATCACTACAAATCAAATATCTTTCTAGAGTCCAAATATATGAGTTTTGATCTTAAACTGGCCTTCTGGTTCCTAATTTGTCTCCAAGTATACTTTTGCTTAGTAATTCCAGATGGTAAAAAGAAAGCCAATTCCCTTTGACTCCTTGACCATTTGGGGGAAAGTGTAGGTTAAGACAGACCCAAAATATTTACCAGCCCTCTGTTCCTTATTGAGAAAGCTGCTGGGGCAATTTTCAAATTGGAAAGACAAATAAAGGCTTGGACTGCAAACATTAACTCTTTGATTTCAGGTGGGTATGCAGTAATGCTTGCCAACAGATTTGACCAAACAGTCAACTGAATACAGATGGAAGGGAATGGAAACTTTGATGGGAAGACCCACAAGACCCAGGAGTGAGAGATCAGATCCCACAAACTCAGCACTGTGCCTCCTACGCTGGAGGATGTAAAAGGAGTATAAGACATATTCCTACCCTTTAAGGATGCATCCTCCAGCTGAGGAAACATGACCTACACATAAAATGGTTAGACAGCTGGCTGGCTAAATGGAGTGTGTGCGTGTGGCAGAGGATGGGTCAAGGGGTCTTGACTGGAGCCCTGAACCTGGCCTCAGGGGGTGTGGGCTCCAGTTCCACCTCTGTAACTTAGGACAAGCCATCTAACTCTTCTGGGTCTGATTGCTCCTCTTTGAAACAGGGGCAATGCTTCCCAACATCCCTAGGAGTGATGACACGGGATTTGAAAATTCTTTGTAAGTTGTCAAGTATGGTATAAATAGTAAGGGTTATTATTACTGACTCTAAGTTCAGAAGGAGAAAGGAAATGGCAAGGTGTAGGCAAACGGAGCCTTCTCTGAAAAACAGAAACATAATCAAGTACCTCCACTCAAACCCCACCAGTGACTCCCCATTGCCTAAAGCCAGGGTTGGCCTACTACGCCCTACTCCCTAGGCCAAATCTGTTCCATTGGCTGCTTCATAAATTTAAGTTTTACTGGAATACAGACACAGCCATTTGTTGACATACTGTCTATGACTGCTTCCTTGACACAACAGCAGAGTTTGAATAGTTGCAGCAGAAACCTTATGGCCAGTGAAGCTGAAATATTTACTATCTGGCCCTTTACAGAAAACAAACAAACAAACAAAAAAAACCCCTGCTGACTCCTAGCCCAAAGGACAAAGTTCAAGCCCCATTTGAAATGTAAAGCACCTTTGGAGCACCCCGATACAACAGGATTTGAATAGATGAAATGAATCAAGTATTCTCCTCCAAGTCATCCCCAACTCTGTACCACTTCCCAGAGACTGATTCCATATGAAGTCGCATTACCAGGTCCCTTCTTAGCGTTATAATAGGGCTTAGGTCTTATTCTTCTTTGTAATCTCTACTATGTATATCACAGTGCCCAGATCATAACAGGTTCTCAATAAAGTTTAACCAAATTGAATCTGAGTCATAAACAGAACAAGCATAATATACTAAGGGACATAGTTCATTCATCACAGAGAACTACTGAAAATATATCATTGATAATATATCATTAAAAGAAAAAGCAAGTTGGAAGTGAATTAATTTATTTGCTCTTAATTAGTTACACAAATATTTATTCCATGCTAACTATAAAACTATCACATGCCATAGAAGCTAAGGCAAATGAAAGTAATATGGGATTATATTCATTCCTTTGACAAGAATTTACTTAACACTTGCTCTGTGTCACGCTGGGGGTAGGGACCAGGAGCTCAAGTGGACTGTGAGCACTTTCCTTTCTCAGGAAGCTTGCAGTCTAACTGAGGAGACTGAATGTCATCAGATGATCACTGTACAGGGAGACAAATGTAACACAAACATGGTACACAAACACAGAGGTGGCAGGGAGATGGGCAGAATTCCTGGGAATGCCATCCTTGAATGTTCCCTCCTATAAACTTACCTGTAGTTTACTCTCCCAAGGGAAAGTGGATGGGCCCAGACCACTCACATGAGATCATAGTCTCCAGTTAGGTTCTATGTGAAAAGCTAACATTGACTGTGCCGATTACTTTATATAGATTATCTCATGTAGTCCTCACAGCAACTCTATATGGTTTCATGAAGGCCAAGTTACTTGTTCCAGGTCAATAGTCAGAAAAGTGGAAGATTCTAGTCCAAATCAATCAGAGCTAAAGCTTATGTACCAAACCCTCCACTGTATAGCCTAAATACATGCCAGAGAGGAGACCTGGGAGTCTATTCCAGAGAAAGTCTGAAGTTTAAGACCTACAGAGACAGTACTAAGTGCCAACTTCTGTACCTACTAAGTTGACACCAATTTCATGAGGAACATCTGATATGGACCAAAGGCATGGTTGGAACATAAACAGTTGGTTTGTGTCAGTAAGTTAATAATCAAGGGAAGAGAGAATGAAGTATTGCAAAGATCAGCAATGACCCCCAGCCACTGCACATGAAAGGGGTGGCTGCAATCACCTCTAGGGAGCAATTCTGGGCTCTGGCCAGGATATTCATTAAGCCCTAACTACCAAGGCCCAGGTAACTCCCTATCAACTAATGGCCAGCTGAGATCTGAGGCCTACAGAAGGTCCTTCCCTTTAGCCAGGTGTCCTCCTCGGGATCTGTCTGTGTAGAGGTCATGGTGGGCGTTGCAGGCAAAAGAAGTGGAATGTAAATATGTAATTTTTTAAAAGTGGAAATGTTTATATTTGCTAAGCTTCCTAGGTCATGTCTAGGATGCAAGAATTTCCACTCTTGTGGAAGCTTAATTGTTTAAATTCTCACTTTCCAGTTTTCATTTTTTATCTGTACCAAATGTAGCATAAAACCAATAAACATGGAAAATGCCCAATCTTGAATAAATACCATAGTGAGAATAATGAGACACAATTTCTCTCCCATTTTATTGGCAATGATGAAAAAATCATCAGAAACTGACCAAACACAGTGACAAAGAAGCCCTGGTGAAAAGACCTTCTTATGCAGTAATAGTAGGGTTGCCCATTAGTAGAACTTTCTGGGAGGAAAAGAGATAATGTCAACAAAATGTAAAATGCCTAGGTACCTTAATCCACCAATTCTTCTTCCACAAATTTGTTCCAAGAAAATCATCAGACAAGTGCTCCAAGGTTCACATAGCAAAACATGTTATTTACAGAATTATTAATAATACCAAGTATTTAGAAACAACCGAAATATCCACAAAAGGATATTATTCGAATAGATCATGGTATAACTAGACAACAAAGTGCTATTAGCCTACTTAAAAGGATGGTGTGAATCTATGTGCCATAATGTGGAACTTTCTCCATGTTGTTCAGTAAAAAAAAGTCTTCCTGTAAACGTGCACGCATATGCAATGTGCCTACTATGAATGTGCAAATGTTGCACAGCAGGGTGCCTAGAGTGAACTTCACCAAATCATTGGTACATAGTGGCTCTTTCTGGGTGGTGAGAAATCAAGTGATTTTCCTTCCTTCCTTTGTTTACCTGTCTTAGAAATCAAGTGATTTTCCTTCCTTTCTTTGTTTATCTATACTATTTGAATGTTTACAATGAACATGTAATAATTTAAAAATAGAAAACTGTTTTCAAAGATCAAAAGAAAACATGTCAAGGATATACACATTTCCTGGAGAAAAAGCAGGGTGAAAAGCAGAATAATGGCTGACTTTCAGAAGGAAAATGTGGAGTGACTTTGAAACCTGCCTAACAGCCTGACAAGATTAGTCCTTTCCTGGTTCTCGAGAAGGCAGGAAATCCCAGTGGTTAGGAGCTTATGCTCCAGGGTCAGTCCTTGGGTTCAGCAGGTAAGTGACTTGGGACAAATTACTTAAGCTTCTGTGCCTCAGTTTCCTCATTTACAAAATGTGTGACTGACAGCACCTGCCTCTAAGACTGTCATGAAGATTAAGGACAAGAGTAAATGAACACCTATGACAATGCCTGGCACATAATCAATGTTCACTAGATATTAGCTCTTATGAAAACCAGCTTCAGGCAATCGTAGTCTAAGTGAGTTAACTTTCCCAGAATGAAGCACTAATGAACAGTTAAGGAGAGGGAGAAGGTACAGGACAATTAAGCAAAGAAATCCACACGAGTAGACATATAAACATCTAGGCTCTGCAGCACAAGGGTTAAAGATATGGGTTGTGTGGTTTTAGGCATGTGACTTAACCTAGTAAGTTTTAATTGCTCATTCTGAAAAAGGGGGGTCAAATACAAAAGGCCATTTTAAGGATTAAATGCCAAGTGCTAACACAGTGCTTGGTAATAACAAGTTTTTAATACATATTTGCTAATATTAATAAAAATAATTATTGTTGACTGTGAGATTAGGTAGTGGGCCCCCTGTCACTACGGGTATCCAGGCAGGCTTACTTATTACAGGAAGAAGACAATGGAGAGAAGACTTAGTCTTGGAAGGAGGGGATGAGCTACTGGATTCTTCCAGATCTAAAAATTCTGCTGTTGTTGAAACACAAAACTGATGTTTAAAATGGAGTTGTTTGGGATTGTTGTGTAGAGTGACCGGGGAGCCCTTCACCAACAGGGCCATCTCCCCAGAGTTACAGGGCGATGCAGCTCTCATAGGCCAGCCCTGCTTTTCAGACAGGTGAGGCAAGTGTTCCCCCAGACTGCCCATTCTCTGTACCAAGAGTGGCTCTACCTGCTCTGGAAAAGCTGCAGATAGCAGCTCTACATGCTCTCCCACACTCACAAAAAGGAAAGCTAACTGCGCGGTGACAACAGTATTAACAGCAACAGCAAAGCCCACACTGATCACTTACTGTGTCCTAAGCTCTGTGCTGAGGGCTTTGCATGCATTGTCTTATTACTTCCCCCAACAGACCCACGCATATGTAGTGTCTATGCTATATGTGTCATCCCCATTTTACAGATGAAAACAATGAGGCTTGGAGGGAATAAGTATTGTCAAAAACGCTTCAGCCAGTAAGGGACAGGGGTTTGAACCCAGAATGTGAGGAGTAGTTACAGGACCTCATGATAAGTTGACAACTCATTAGCATTAGATGAATCCTTTCCTCTTTCAGGACCTGTGCCAGCCCCACTGGGTCAGGTGACCCTTCTCAAGGGAGCTGGGAGCTGGGAAAGCTGAAATTGCCATTGGCATTATCTAGTAATTCCTGGGGAGAGCAGAACACTGAGAAACAAGGCTTAGGCTGCACCCACAAAACAGCACCCCAAGCAGCAGGATGAAGAACATCCTGGGAGCAAAGCACTGGTGCTTAGAGGAGCCAGAGGTTTCGACCTTAATGATAAGGCCAAGTACCACAGACAGAAGACTCCCTCAAAGACATCCAAATACTTGTGGACTATTTTATCACTTTCATTTTCTTTTAATATCCTTTGGTCAACCCAAGCAGGCTTCAAACTTGCCTCATTCCACTTCTGTGGGCTCCCTCAGACTAGCAGCAAACAGGTTCACTTTGCCATGGCAAGGCCAGGGCACAACCCCCTGCATCTCTCCAGACATGCACAGGTCCTCAAACTCTGTACTCAGATCACTAATACCATCTGCCCCGAATACCAGGAAGATGCCAAGGGGACAGAGTCATAACCTCATGTTCAAGAACATGGACTGTGGAGTCATAGACTCCTGGGTTCATGTCTCAGCTCCTTCACTGGGTACTTAGTTTCTGAGTCTCAGTTTCCTCTGAGCCTCAGTTTCTCAGGCTCAGTTTCCTCATCAGTCCAATGGGGATCATAATACCTCATAGTTTTCTTCCAAGGATTAATGAGATAACGTAATATTGGGAAAGCAGTGGAGCATAGAGGCTAAGAGCACAGGCTCTGGTGCCAGACTGTTTAAGTTCAGACGCTGGCTCTATCACTAACTGTGTGTCCTTGGGCCTCAGCATATTCAACTGTAATATGGGGATACTAAGAGTATCCACCTCTATAGGGCAGGGAATGAATGAGTTATGGCTTGGAAAGTGCTTAGAACAGCCCCTGGTGCATTGGTGACTACTTGGTAAACGAGAGTTGTTATGATTAATGCAAATAAAGCCTACAGCATGGTAAAGGTAAGTGTTCAATAAACGGTAACTGTTATTATTACAAGGTTCACTTTGCATGGAGAATTTTATGCACATTGATCTCCTAGAAAGCAATTAAAAAATGAAGACATTAGGGGAAAATCTTGTCCTCTAGCAAATGCTTCAGTCCTAGCAGAGAGAATTCACCATCCTGTTGCCCTGGCAAGATACCTTAGGACCCCCATCCAACATTCCCAGGCTCTCCTTTGCTTTATTCAGCCATCCTCTCTTTCAGTAAATACTCATTAAGCACCCACAGTGAGCCTAAAGGAGGAATGGAAATACCTAAGCTGTAAAAAAAAAAGGCTCCAGCTCCTGCCACCCTGGAGCTTACAGGGTAGCAGGGGAGATACATATTAAATAAATACATACACAAATGATTATTCAGGGACAGCTACAATTTGTGTTATGAAGAATGTGGTGAAAAGGTATAATGGGGTCCTGATAGGATGTAGCATCAGAGGTGTATGTGAGGGAGGAATCATTAGAAAAATTTCGTGAGGAAGTGCCATTTAAGCTGAGACTTCATGGATGAATAGGAGTTGGCTGGGGGATGCCTGGGAGTGGAAGGAGAAAGCGATCCAGACAGACAGGCATTTTGTTCCGAGGCCCTGTAGCCACAAGGTGGCTGGCTCACTAGGGGAAAGTTGACTTACCCCCAGACCATCCACTATCAAAAGCCCTCAGCTGGGAGGCTGGAAATTGGAGAGAAACCCAGGCCCCCAGGAACTGTGTTCTCAGTTGCATCTGTTATCTCTTCCCTTTCAGACTCTCCTTGCCTGGTGGGAAAGACTGCCAGGTCCCAGACCCTGACCCCAAGGCCAAGCGAACAAAGGTTTGGGCTCAAATACCCAGAAGTTGCAGATGTGGCTCACTTTTCCCACATGTGAACTTCAGCCAAGACACCACGACAGGGACTCTGCTCTCTGAATGCCCTCGGATGCCTCAATCCTGTCCCCATCACACCCCACTGGGTTTTGTGAGGCTATTGAGGCAGATAAGTTTCCCTCACTGAAGAAAAGGGAAACAGCATGAAAGAAAACAATGGCTCCAAAGGAAGAATATGTGATTGACGTCAATGGGGATGTTCCCTTAGGAGCATCATGTATCATCAAAGAAGCCAAGCCCCAGGTCATTTATTTCTCTGCCTGTTTACATGAAATGGAAAGATGTGTTTAAGTTCCCTGTAGTTTTACACTGCAAATTGACGCTCCCAGAAAGGAAGCCGTATGTTCCAGACATACGTAGCAGGTTTCTTTTGGAACTCACATGTTGGCAGTCTGGCGCTATCCCCTAAATGGTACTTTCATTGTCTTTTTGTTCAAGACAGCAACCTTCTTCCAGGATCAGAACTGCCTGCCAGCCTCCCTTGATAAACAGCCCACCAGCTCTCGTGGTAGATCAGGTTTAATAATTAGCCTAACTCCTTGTTTACCTAAGTGGCAATTACCACTGCAATGGAATAATATTTTAACTGCAGGGGAAGCATTACGGAGAGCCCCCCCCCAATAAAACCTACTGGCTGGGAATGGCCAACAGAGCTGCCCACACTCAGAGGAGAGGACCACTCCATCCTGGCTGGCAGATCTCTGTGTCTGAGGTGCTGTCATTAGATGCTGCTCCAAAGACCTAAGGAAATGTGCCCAGGAGAAGTGTATGGTCCCAATCCTTTCAACTGAGGCTCAATGGCCCAGCAAAGTATGAAAGTGAGGCCTGTACTTCTGAAGCGTAACAGTCTAGAGTCGGTGGAGCTTGTGAAGCAACCTCACCACCGCAGGAGCAAATCTCAGCAGGTACGATTTAAGGAAGATGGCGCCAGTAAGACTCCACCTGCCCCATCTGAGGTTGACATCCAAACTTCTGAGGACCCGGCTGTAATGGGCAAGACTCAGGCCTCCGGGCACCGTCACCTCCCCACCTACTCACTCTCCTTCCCCAGGTCCCAGGAGGCAGGGGGCTTTCGGCACATCGCCATCCAAACCTCCCCCAGTCTCAGGAAGCATTTCCCAGTTTTCAAAAGGAAGAGACTCACAACTAGCAAGTCCCTGGTGGAAATTCAGACAGCATCCCAAAGTGCCATCCAGGTGAATGGCAATCTCTCTGAACAGGACATTGTGTCCTCTGACCTTGCCTACTTAAGGCTGTCTCGGCATCTTGAAGATGGGCCTCAAAGGGTCAAGGTGTCCCACCCATTTCTCCCTAGAATGTCCAAGGTGCAAAGCAATGGGCCTGTGAGCATATGCTTGGAAGCAGGGACATGGAGGGCCTCAGAGAAAGCAACAGCTGCTATTCAGGTCCCAGATGATATTTATCACAGCCCTACCTGGGCAGGTAGAGAGTCCACTTTCAGCCCAGACAGGTCTGCTGAGATTAACAACTCCATACCCACTTTGGTTGACATGTGTCCAGGTGATGGGAGAAGAGTGCCACGATCAGATTCAGAAAGACCCCTCTCCTGCTTAAATGCCACCAGCGGTGCCAACCACATGCCCGGCACAGGGAAACTTAAACCTGAAATGCTTTTGCCCAAAGATAACTCTGATGACAAAGACCTTGGCCCATTGTCATCTCAGTCAAAGGAAACATGTGTTCCCCCCCATCCACAGACTCACAGCTCCCCTTCGCCAGGCTCCCACAGCCAGCCAGCCCAGCCAGGGGGAGCTTCAGATTGTGCTTCATCGAGGAACAATCACCAGGATCTGCAGTCACTCAAAACTAACAGTGAGTCAAAATCTGCCCCTGTGTGTAAGGAGCAGACGGCAAAGAACCCCTTCCAGTCACACATCCCAGCGTTTCCAAACTGTCCAGAAAGCGATCACCTCCCATCCTCTCTTCCAAGGAGAGAGACCAAACAGCAGGGCACCACGGAGATGGGTACGCTTAATCCAATTCACCTGGCACAGGGTGAGTTCTGCGACCTCCAGGGCAGGCTGCAATCCGTGGAGGAATCTCTGCACTCAAACCAAGAGAAAATTAAAGTCCTTTTGAATGTAATTCAAGACTTGGAGAAGGCTCGAGCTCTCACAGAAGGGTAAGGTGGATTTTTTTTTTTTTATTGGGTTAAGTCACTTGCCAGGATAGGGGCAGAGAGAGAGCACTGGTTTCCGTTAGTAAAATGTCTCCAAAATGTTTGAGATTCTGTTGTTCCCCCAAATTGTAAGCAATGGTCCCCCTTTGTTCTGACTGGGTTTCGCCTGGTTGTAGGCTTTGGTGGATTTCCACGGTGATGTGTGTTTGTTTCCAGATGTCAATAGAAAGGGGGCAATGAAGCAGCAGAGTAAAAAGTGCTTTTTCTTAAGATGTGAGTCCAGTTGATAAATGATGGGGGAAAATGATAGCATGTAGGTACTTCCCCCACCCCCATCCTTGAAGCAAGTGACTGCATTTGCACAGCATTTTAGTTATTTATGGGTTTGTCACAGAGAACTTGAGGTGGCCACTAAGCTTACTGTTGACCTTCCCCACCACTGACCACTTTGAAGGCTTGGGCCAGTCCATCATGGACCAGCTAAATGGAAACTGAAATGAGATCACAATTCTGCAAAGAGAAAAAAGTCACAAAATGCTTTCCTGGATGACTCAGCATCGGTCTGGGGAGGGGAAGGCAGTTATTTGTTTAGGTGTGGGTTGTTCTTTCCTTGAAACAGTGCTCTCTGAAGACTGAGAAGAAGGAATGGCCAAAGCTAATCAACAAAAGGGTAGGAGAGGGAAGAAGTAATTAACTGGCCTTTGCTGATATGGCTCAGAATCAACACTGCCTTATAAGAGAGAAGCACTGTGATGATACAGAGAGAAATGCACTGAACTAAGGGATGTGGAGTTTTAATCATCTTCCTCTACTCATTGGCAAAGTCTCTCGGTTTCCCCATCTATCATGTGGGGGGTAAGAATAACTGGCTCATCTCATAGGGTTATTGTCAGCATGAAGAAAACACAGATGTCAAAGTGCTTAAACATTTATAAAGCACTCTAGAAATGTGAGGTTCTATCAACAGGGGTTTCTTGTTTCTGTGTCTGTAATGGCCATGCAACTTCAGGCTTTGGTACTCATGAGAGGGGCAATGCTGTGCTGCAGGGAATGAGTCTGTAGAATGCGTGCATCCCAGGGGGATTTTGCCCATAGATTTATCTAGCAAATGCTCTATCTTGCAGGCGCAACTTTTATCGAACTGGCCAAGATCTCAACAACTGCAGTACCTGCCAGAACACAGCGTGCATCATATACAGGTACCTGGCCACAACCGAGGCCTGCTCTTTAGAGCACGGAAGTTGCAGGGTCCACAGAACATTCTTGTAAGCTCTCTTAGGCACAGAAATTCAAGAGAGGGGCAAAGACAGGAGGCCTTTGAATACCTGAGACTTAAAAAGCAAGGTGTTGAACTATGAAATGTTAACATCTGGTTCCAAGGCAGGCATTGCTTTGTTTCCTCACAATAAGGTCTATGAGCAAATCCTCTTGAGATCATCATCCCTCCACTTACTGAATACTGAGTACAGGCGCCTTCCTAAGCTCTGCATGCCTGTTTGCATCTCGTTTCACAGTATACCTCGTGAGGTAGGCATTAACGTCCTCAGAGAGGTTCAGCCATTTGGCTCCACTCCCAGGAAGCATTTTCAGAGAGCAGAGGGGGCTCTCCAACCAAATATTCAGGGTCTTGGGACTCAAATCCAGATCCTTCTGATCCCAAGCCCTATGATCTGGATTGTGGCACCACACAGCCTCTTCCTCCACAGCTATCACATGCCGACAATTACTATATGTCAAGAACTGTGCTAAGCAACTGTGTATTCATTTCTAAGTACATTGTTGCTTTCCAGCAGGGGTAAGATTGCTGCAATAGAGTGAATTTTTATAATAGAAGGGAAACAGCATACAGTTGGAAGAGCACTAAACTTGGAGTCAAAATCCCCAAGTCTACGCCTGCTTACTTGTCTGGAGCTCAGTTTCCTCATCTGTAGAGTGGGAACAATTATCCCTCTTGAGAGTTGCCATTAGGAACAAATGAGAAAATATATCTGAATGCCTTCTGTATCAGTAAATTTCTGTACAAATCCAAGAGCTTATTCCTGTTATTACTGGAAAAATCAACGCCCCTTTAGCTGCAAGTCTACTTTCGGTGGCACAGTGGAAAAGTGGTCAAAAGCAGTCATTTCAGTTGATGGAATCTAACTTTGTTTAACAAAAGTGTATGGTTTGGTTTTCTCTATTATTTTCTCTCTCTGAGGAGAAAGGCAGCTAGGGCCTGAGCAAACTGAAGCCCAACTGGGTTGCCTGTGTCTTCTTTTTAAAATGTCTCATTCCTTCCAGCAGAATCCTGAGGTTTCATCCTGGCAAGGGATGGGGGCCTGGTAGTCAGGGGGCCCCTACCCTTAGGTGAGGCCTTGGGTATTTTCTCACGGAACTGTCAACACTTTATACCTAAGAGCTAAAGGACCACAAAGTTTTTTCACCAATAACAGTAACAGGAGCTTCAGGACCTCTCACACACACACAAAAATGCCCTTAACCCTGGCATGAAATATCCCCTCTTAAAAGGGGGCTCTGGAAAAGGCTTGTGCATTGGAAAGAAAAATTAGGGAGTCTCATCACTTGCTTACCTGTTTCTCCTTCTTTTTTCATATTCCCCATCTTAAGCAAATTTCCTAATCACCAGGAGGACAAAAATCATTAAATGTCTAGACTGTTAGGGAGGGCAAAAACTTTTCCTCATAAACAAAAATAATTATTTTTAACTAACTTCCATGTAAATTTTGAAAAGTCTCTTTTTCAGCAGCCAGATGATGTATTTTCTATTACCTTCAGATGACTTTTTATTTAGCTTATGTAAGTGAAAAGGACAAATGGTTATTTTCCCATCTACTATGAGTTTCTTGACCTGGCCTTCGGCAAATCGTTTCTGGCCTCTGAGTTTCCTCATCTGAAGCATGAGGGCCTTTAATTAGATGGTCCCTATGGTCCCTTTCAGTTCTGACATTCTGATGTTCTAGGCTGAGTTAAAAATAGTAATATTTGGCTAAACTACAACCTTCCAACAAGTCTGAGAATGTTTGCATTTTTCTAGTACTTACTTCAAATATCCCAAGCAAACATTCTAAATTTACCCCTGGATGCGCTGGCAAACCTTTATCCACACATCCCTTTCCAGTTTTCCAAGAAAAGCAGCCATTGCATGCATCTATCCCTCATTACCATTCAAAGCCAGACTGTTCTCCCAGACAGTATCTATATCATTGTATCTAAGCCATTGTGAAGGAACAGGCAATTAGTTTGATGAAAGCAAAGTGATCAGAACAACATCTCCATCACAGTGACAGTGGGAAGATAAGAGTTGTCATTTTTTTTTTCCAACATTTCAAATGACTTCAAACCCTGTGTGGTATCCTGGAAAGTCAGATCTTGCAAACTAATAAATAAATGATGTGAAATACTCATCCTCAGGCCTTGTTAAGCTGCAGTCTCTCCCTGATGATGGATGGACCCAGTGCATGTCACTGAACATAAAGCACATGGATGCGTGATGGATTGCCTGCCGGGTCTTCTTCTCTGGAGATGTTGCTGCTAAGTTAGCAATCCATAAGGTTTTCTAAGTGGCCCCATCAGCCGAAGCCTATGGCTATGCTACTTGCTTCCATCAAGACACGTGAGGTCACTGGTTCTATCCGACTCATTCTCTCTGCTCTAAGAGGAGCCTTCTGCCCACTGCTCCTCAAAGCCTCACTGGCATTCTTCTTACCATGGATCACTTTGATAGATCCTACCTCACCAAGGAGAACAGCACCAAAACTGATGCCCAAAGATTCCATGTATTCTCAGGAGTACACCAGGAAGAATGAACTCCTTGGAGTTTTGACTGCTGTGGGCTCCAAGGGAAGGGTGTGGGGATTGGCTCTATGACTCAAGCTGGTTCCAGGCTGTTTAGACCCCTAACACTCTCCTCACCTCTCCTTAGCATTAATCCTAGGACAAGCTACTCATGCCTCCTGTGGTACCTAAGATTAAATAGCATTGAATTACCTAGTGAGAAGGTTGTTCTCTTTTCAAATTCATTTCAATTCTTCTGATTTACCCAGAGGGAAAAATCTGAGTTTGGTGCTAGAATGTCTTCAAAACCTTTCTAATGCTTACTTATCACACTTCTTTGCCAAGAGTGAGCATGTTTCATGTTCATAGCTATGGGCAAGCAAGAGTACGCAGCCAGAATGTAATCATTTCTAATTCTTTATGGAAGATTTTAACTTTTAAAACTAGTCCCCCTACCTACTCACTGTTATGCAGGTTTCCATTTTCAAAAGGTATATTGCCTGTTTTGTTTTGTTTTTACATCTTTATTGGAGTATAATTGCTTTACAATGGTGTGTTAGTTTCTGCTTTATAACAAAGTGAATCAGTTATACATATACATATGTTCCCATATCTCTTCCCTCTTACGTCTCCCTCCCTCCCACCCTCCCTATCCCACCCCTCTAGGTGGTCACAAAGCACCAAGCTGATCTCCCTGTGCTATGTGGCTGCTTCCCACTAGCTATCTATTTTACATTTGGTAGTGTATATATGTCCATGCCACTCTCTCGCTTTGTCACAGCTTACCCTTCCCCCTCCCCATATCCTCAAGTCCATTCTCTAGTAGGTCTGTGTCTTTATTCCCATCTTGCCCCTAGGTTCTTCATGACATTTTTTTCTTAAATTCCACATATATGTGTTGGCATACGGTATTTGTCTTTCTCTTTCTGGCTTACTTCACTCTGTAGGACAGACTCTAGGTCCATCCACCTCATTACAAATAGCTCAATTTCATTTCTTTTTATGGCTGCATAATATTCCATTGTATATATGTGCCACATCTTCTTTATCGATTCATCCAATGATGGACACTTAGGTTGTTTCCATCTCTGGGCTATTGTAAATAGAGCTGCAATGAACATTTTGGTACATGACTCTTTTTGAATTATGGTTTTCTCAGGGTATATGCCCAGTAGTGGGATTGCTGGGTTATATGGTAGTTCTATTTTTAGTTTTTTAAGGAACCTCCATACTGTTCTCCATAGTGGCTGTACCAATCCACATTCCCATGTTTTTAAGTCTAAAAAGTGAATTGATCTAGAGAGAAAAAAATTATTGTGCGTGTGGTATGGGGAATTTCACAAAAACCATGAAGGTGGTGAATGAATGACTGCAATTTTGGAAACTGTGCCTTAAGGAACCAGCTCCCTTTCCTCTTCTCAAGGACAGGAGGTCTCTCCAAGCCATATCTCTCCTCCTTCCCTCACCCCGTTCTCTGCTCCTCCAGCCACATCTGCCTGCACTTCGTCTTCACGTTCACTCTAAAAATAACCACAGAACCTCTTTGAAGATCTTTGACTACACCAATCATTCATTTATTTTATGGATGTAGCTCCCAGGAAAAAAAAATCTGCCTGGTTTAAGTTGTAAAATGCCTCAAATGTTTTAAGGGAAAAGAATGGGAAGTCTTTCTCAGAGAAAAAAAAATGTCTTCTATCAACCAAGTGTGTTTCTTAGAAAATGGAAATAAAGAGCAAGCAGCAAACTTACCATTTTCAGTGGGTGAAGGGAGAGGCTGGCCATGTAAAATTTGAAAGGTACTAGAGAGGAGAGAACAACAGAAGGGCACTTGCTTGCTCAGGGGTCTATCTGGACAGGCTGTCTCCTCTTCTCATCCTTAGCCTCTGTTCATGACTTCAACTGCACTCATGGATTTTAATTTTAATTTCTGTGACATCAGCTTCCCCTATCTTTTTTATGAGTTCTCTCTCTCTCTCTCTCTCTCTCTCTCTCTCTCTATATATATATATATATATATATATATATATATATATATATATATATATACACACACACACACACTACCTACAGATCTTTCTATTTCTATCTTGATATCTCAAAGGTACCTCAGATTCTCAAACTCACCATATACCAGAACCCACTTCTTATTTTCCTCCACAAAGCTCTTCTTCTATGTTTCTTATTTTGCTCAACACCGTTAACCATAGTTCCATAAAGAAACTATAGACCCCATAGTGCCTTGCTCCTCTCCTTTACAACACACATCAAATTGGCTACTGATTCTACCCTCTCTCTCTGGTCCATAAAGGCTCTCATCATTGGTCACTTAAACGTCAGCTGGCCTTTTTGCCATAGGTACCTTTTGCCCTGTCCCACGTAATCCTCCACACAGATTGCTAAATTACCTGAAAAGAAGAATCTGATCATGTCACTCCCCTGCTAAACAATTTTGTTCCAGTTCCTGTTGTTTCCTTTAGCTAATTTTTCAAAGCCCTTTGAACATGATACTGACCTTCTTACCTGCTGGGTCTCCTATTTCTCCCCAGACACAGGGAACTACTCAGCTGGCTTCGTATACTGTGTTCTCTCATGCATGTTTCCTTATTTCCTGAAATGCCTTTTCTGCCCTGCTTTGTCTGGAAATCTCCTAGTCTTGCAGCTTAAAAGTCACTTCCTCTGAATAGCCTTACACTCCTTCCAAAGAAGGACCCCCCGGCACACACATTCCTCGACTATACCATTTATCCTATTGCATTGTAATGCAGTGTTTATGAGCTTCTTTCCTTCAGCAGATGGCTAGTATCTCAAAGTCGTGGGCCAGTGTCTAACACATACTTGGTGCTCAGCAGAATCTTGTCAAGGAAGGGAATGGCTATACTGACTAGGGGAGGGATGAAAAACAGTGGTGGGCTTTAGACAGCTATTCAGATGTCCCAAAGTCAAGTCAGTGTGACTATCTGTGTGTGCCCCTACCCTTGGGTGGGGAAACGGAAGGCCTTAATTAATCAAATGTTCTTATTAGGGAAGGAAGGCTTCTGTGAAGCAGGTCCTCAGAAGATCTTTTGGAACTAAATCAAATGACTGTATGTAGGATATGGACTGTCAATTTTCAAACACCTGGAACACTACAAGATGAAACCTAATCAAATCTTCCTTCGATGACTCAGAAAGCTTGTTGCAGTTTCACAGGACGTTGAGATCCTCGTTCATCATGGCCATCCAACATTATTGCCCAGTACTTCTGTACTGGCTGTGGTAGGAAAGGCCCTTTGATTTGTGGAAAACTGAAAACTCCCTCCAGGCTAAAATATCTCCCTTCTACAGTGTCTGAACTGCACCAATGATCTCTATGGAAGAGGGAATTAAGGCATTAGATTGGCAGGTTCTCTTGGTAAAGCATCAAAACCCAGTGTAGTAGGCAGAATAATGTCCACAAAAGATGCCCACATTCTAATTCCTGGACCCTGTGAATATGTTACCGTACTTGGTCAAAGGGACACTGCAGGTGTGATTAGGTTAAGGACCTTAGGACAAGGTAAGTAGCCTGGATTGTCCAGGTGAGCCTAACATAATCATAAGGATCCTTACAAGGGAAAGATGAAGGCAGGAGAGGCAGTCAGAGAAGCTGCGACAACAGAAGCAGAGGTAGAAGTGACGTGGTCACCAGCTAAAGGAGGTAGGCAGCCTCTAAAAGCTGGAAAAGGCAAGGGACACATCCTCTCCTCGAGCCTCCAGAAGGAACACAGTTCTGCTGACACCTTGATTTACAGTTCTGGAGGACTTCTCATCTCTGGACTCTAAGAGTAAAATCTGTCTTGTTTTAAACCACTAAATTTGTGGTAATTTGTTTCAGTAGTAATAGGAAACTAATATGCCTGGATTAAACCCTTATAATTCGTAAACTACTCACATCTAATTGGAGGTCTGTTAACTTGACTTTGATGATCTTTGCAACTATGACAGCGAGGGGAAGACAGAGATCTGTTGGGATGAAGATTAGGGAAAAGAAATAAGAAGAGAGCTACCACTTCTTGAGTGTCTATTATTACTGGTCATTATAAATGCCTTTTATTTTCGTATCTAATCCCCACAACCATGCGAGATAGATAAAAATACTCCCATTTTACAGGCGAGATAACTGAGGTTCAGGGACGTGCACACTATTCAGATTAGACAATTGAGACTGAGAGAGAGAGGCACTTGCACAATTATTCTGAAACTAATAAGTGGCAATGTCGAGACTGGAACTTAGTCCCCCCCTTCCTGTTGGCCAGATTCTACAGCATGCTGCCTTCAGAGGACAGACCTGCTTGAGGGGTATCAGGGCTCAGCAGAATGTTGTATGGCTGAGTTCTCATAATCTAAGGGCATCGTGAGGGCTTGTGTTTAAGATGCAGGACCTAAACGGTGTTCTAAAAATGTGATCCTGGGCCATGTGCATCAGAGTCTCCTGGCTATCTGTGAATACTGGTTGCTGGCCTTCACTCCCCAAACGTGCTGGACCAGAGGGGTGGGGTGAAGGATGGGAATCCACAGGTACAGCCAGTTTCCTGGGAAAGCCTGATCCCAGTGAAGCTAGAGAAACATTCAGCTAGGTAAAATTAGGGTCTTGAAAGGAGGAGGTTTCTGGTTGATTTATTAGAAACTTTTGTGACATAGAAAGCTCTTGCTAATAAAATAGCCCAGAAAGTAGCTTTTGTTTTAAACGCATCATTGGAAAGATGATTTACCTTTCTGCTTGGTTTCAATTACAGGGTTAGGTGATCAGGTTTAGACCTAACTAGGAGGTGCAGGTGAGAGTGGACGCAAGGGAAAGGGAAGGGAAGAGGATTGGGTGGGGGTGGGGGGGGCTTCCTCATGCACTAAGGGTATTTTTGATGCCTCCTATTTCCAATGAGAAGAGAAAATGAGCTTCTGCTGGTCCACGTGGGCGCCCAGGCTTTCATTATGCATTACTTAGGGGATTCATTTGTAGCCTCTCCTCCCTCCCACATTACCCAGCTCCTTGGTCCTCATCTGAGATCAGGAACGGAATGGCAATCCTTGCTGAGCTTCCTCCTCAAATTAAGGTTCAGACCGGTTAGAGCCCAATTCTGCTCCCAGGCCAAGGGCCCAAATGCTAGGAACTGCCCTCTGGTGCGTCCTGGAGGAGCAGTTACAAACACCTGACAGGGTGGCCATGCAAAGTGCTGCCCAGGACCGCCCACCCCGCTTCAGGAGAGGGTGTGGTCACCACAGGCTCCAGAACCAGGGAATATGCGTGAAGCTGAACACCAGAATCCTCCACCACTTTCCTCTAATTTCCTCAAACTCCACAGACCATAGACTGCTTTTTTTAATCATTATTGATTCCTCCACTGTTACAACTCCTCTGAGCAAGACAGAGAAGAAGTTAAGGATAATGCAGAAGGAGATTTGCTGCAAGTGCCGTCCTTTGTACCCGGCAACCAGCATCCCTGTTCTTGGTGTCGCCCCCTCATTGTTTTAATATTCAGAACTTCTCATAAGGAGTCTCTCTGGAACACAGGCCAAAGCTGTACAGCTGTGTGCCCTGTCGGAGAAAAGCCAGGCCTTCGTCTAACCAAGGAAAGCAACGTGATTTACCTGGGGTCACGCAGTCAGAGGCGCTGAGAGCCTTCTAGAGTTTCCTTCTATGGTTAAGTCATTTGGCCACTGGGTCTTGGTCTTGCTTGCCACTTAAAGCTATTACTTAACCAGAGAAAAAGGCATTTTACTAGAAATGCAATATGCGCCCAGGCTTGTGAATTCAGCAACCAACTTTCCACATAAATTATTTAGTATGTTCCTTTCGTTTGCTTAAGATGCCCTCCCAGCATGGAGCCAAGTGAATTGTCAGAGCCTCGTCTTCCAGCCACGGTCCTCTCTCTGGCCAGCAATGAATTCCACACTGAGGAGTAATTATAAAGCACACAGCATGTCTGTTCTTTCTAGTAATCACAGATGCCTTTGCAGCTCTCATCCCATTGTAGTATGGACTGAGCAGCATTCATTTCAAATGAAGGAACGTGAATGTTAATGGAAATACTACCCATCATCCCCCAAACAAGTACCACCAAACATAGCTCAAGCTCTCTTTTGGAAACAGACATAAAGTTTGGGGTACATGTGGAAACCCCTCTGAGCCTCGACAGTTTGATCCCCAAGATATTTGCCACTAGTCCCTGTTTCTCTCAGTATGCTTATCCCTTTCTTCTTTTCCCTCGAGTGAAAGTGGAAAGAAGTAGGATTTACAGCATCAGCAATTTATCTGCAATAAAAATGAAACCTATTTTAATGCATTAATAGCTAAAGAGGTTGAAACATGCCATAAATATAAGATCAAGAAAGTTGAGAATTTCACAGGAATAACAAATGGATGGCTGCTGGCATGAGGGCCACAGCTGACCACAAAATGACCCAATCGTTATTTTTCTGTCAAGTTAATGCAACAATCATTACCATTTGTTGAACCAGGCACTGTGCCAGGAATTTTGCTAAACACTGTACACATATCATCTCTTTTCAGACTCCCCAAAACCCTAAAATATGGGTATGGTTATTATTCCCATTTTACAGATGAGGAAACTGAGACTCTGAGAAGATATGTGACTTGTCCAAGATCCAACAGAGCTAGGGCTTAAACCAGTCCTGCTTTCAGGAGACCTTCTTGTTCCTTTCCCTCTTACTTTCTGACCTTGCACAATCAGTGAATATCTGTGTTAAAGTTCTCTGGGATGACCTTCTCTTTCTAAGGACTTAATGTGAAGACATTCTCAACACAGAGCCACAGAACCCAGAGCACAGACCTCTCTCACAGATAGCAATCAGCAGTGAGGTTTCTGCAGCGTGGCTCTGCTTATTTATGTGCCTAGAAGAGAACGTGCAATTCTCTGAGGACTCATCAGCAGACAGTTGCCCAAGAAGGGGTGCATTTGCCAGCTTGAAATGGCTGTGAGTTGTGAAGCTTAAAATTGTACCATATAAATAATGAGCAAACTGGTCATTAGGAGAAAGTTTTAGGAACAATATCCCTTCCAGACTGGGGAAAAACACTAACTAAGGTTCCTACTTTCCCAGACTGTGATTCTTCCCCAGAGACACTTTCCAAAGTGGTGTGATTTATTCAGGTAGACAGGAAGCAAACTACCCGTGCTGATTCCACTGATTCTTACAGCTAATTCTTCTAAAACAAAAGTTGCTGGAGGTCAATAAATCTGTGTTGCACCTGAGTTCTGTGGCAAGAGGGGCCACAGAAACACTCTAACAGAGATGAAGAGGTGGAGAGGGACTTGGAAGTGGTTTTGTCTTCAGGGAGATGCTATGGATCATTAGTTTCTCAGCCAACCTGCTTGGGGTGTATGGTTTACGACTCATCTCTTGATAAAAGAACAAGACCCGCTTGCTGAGAAGGAAGAGCAAAGGGCCCCTGCGGACCTCAGCAACTTACACCAGACCCAAAATTGCACCACCCAGATACTACCTTGACTAAGCTGCCTCCTGTGGGGTGTCTGTCTTCTCTGGTACGCGGCCTCCCCGTCAGAATGTCCCTGCAATCTGGAAACACTATGACAGGGTGGGCTGGTCAGCTGGGTCACGAAGGATCGTGCATGCAGCCCAGCCCAGGTTGGGTCTGGTTCCACAGCGGGCTTCAAGTTCACTGAGGTGCACTAGGCCTTGGTCACCAGCCCCTCCCCTCCCCTCCCCACGCTCATCTGGTGACCAGGATCTCACACAGGTTGAAGACTGCTGTTCTTCTGATGCTGTGTATCTTCGTGTACAAGCTTTGGAGCCAGACAATCTAGGCTCAAACCCTGGCTCTGTCACTTATTAGTGTGTGCCCTTGGCAGAATATTTAACCTCCCCTTGCCTTGCCTCAGTTTCCTCATCTGTGAAATGAAGAAAATATCTACCTCATGGGGCTCTGAGAATGACATGAGATGTGAGAATTACTAAACTTGTAGTATAGTGTCTGGAATATAGATTTCATTACATAAATGAGAGTCATTCTCCTCCTCTTCCTTCATCATTTAAATTACCATATGCCCTCACCTAACATGAACCAGATACTCTTTTGTTATATCTCTTTCTGCTTAGAGCAAGACCCTGGTAACAGCCAAGCCCTGGGCTAAAACATCTGATCCCTTTTTAGGAAAAAACAGAGGACTAGAGGTCAGGAAAGCAAGCTGAGATTCTGATCATAACTTATGGTGTGACTCCCCTCACCAACTCACTTGTCAGCTGAAGGAGAGATAACAACCTTCCTAGATTCCTGAGCTATTGTGAAGATAAAATGAAAATGCAGATCTGGAGTGTCTGCAATCTGAAAGTGCTATATAAAAGTAAGAGGTTTCTATTGTTTGTTTCTATATAAACTTTTATCTCTTTGTGTCTCACCCAACTTCAGTTTGCCCAGCTGCAAAGATGCTGCATCCAGAATCTGTCTCTGTTGTTTGCTTATGTATTTACGCATTTATCTACTTTTTGCTTCTCACTATTTCTTCTTCCAGATAAGCCATGACTTAGGCTTCTAGCTACTTCCAATTACCTAGAAAAACATCCTTCTGTTTTTCACCTAGCATGATGGCTGGAGCATTGATCTGTCAGCTAGATTAGTGAGGTGCCCTCAAGAGGGAAACCTGAAAACTCTCTTCCATTCTTGGTCTACACACAGCTCACTTTCTAAATGCAAAGTGGCACTATGCACAGACATCTTGGCTGGGAAAGGCTCTAAGGATCCCCAGACAGTGAACTGGGCACTCCTGAACCAGGTGTCAGGTATTCCGTGCATCCTCAGAGGGCCAACCTTGCAGACCTTGAATGCTCCAAACTATCTCAATGGCTCCAGGCCTGAATCCTGTATTATAACAATTTCTTGACCACCATGTGCCACTCCCACCCCACTGTGAGCCAGAGCTCTGTACAAACTAAGCATTCAGCACTCCTCTTCATCCATGTGGATATGAATGGAGAAGATGGTAAGGGTGGGAGGACAGGCAGATTAAGAGGAAGGAGAGAAGGGAAGGTTGGAAAATTTACTGGTGTCCTACCTTGATACCAAACCCAAGGCAGGCATTCATTCCCCAGAATCTGCAAACAACCCTCTGCTAAGAGTTGGCTTGAATTCTCTCAAGCAGGCATTTTATTCCCTCTTTTCAAGATGTTGCTGAAGGTGCTGTGGGTTGGCTAAGTAAGAAGTTGAGGGGCATCTCCTCTTCTCGACCCAGCCTCAAAATGAAAGACAGATGAGAGAGGGCACTGCCCCCTGCCCATTTATAAGGCAGCTGCTACCAAAACAAAATATACTCCTTCTCCTCCCTTCCAAACTAAACAGTAGCTTGTCAATGGATGGATAAGAAGAAAAGTGACAATTTTCCTTTATGTTAATAAATTGCTTTGGCCTAAAAAAACATTAATCAATTTCTTTCCAAAGCACAGATGCTTCTCTGTACTCTGTTATTTGCCTGGCCTTGAAAAGAAAGTCATTTTCAATACTCTTTAAATTGTCATGACCAATGGGGGCAGTTGCAAGAAGAGGATGGGGAGTTCCCTAAGTCCCAATGATTATAATGGAAGCCTGTGGTGTTTCCATAGAAATATAAAGAGCATATTCTTCCCTGAATGTACATGGTGGGGAGAGATGAAAAGTGATGTTTCTGGCAAGGTACACAATTTCTGAAGAGTTGAAGGTATGAGTGAGGAGGTGAGGCATTCAGTCCCTAAGATAGGTAGACAAGAGACTTAGTGGAGTGGGTAGAGACCACATCCTACATAAGGACATTTCCCGTTATTGTGTCCCATCTGCACAACTACCCATTGAAGTAGCTTTATAACCCCCACTTTCAATTGGGTCTCAGAAAGAGAAGCAACTTACCCAAGGTCACCCAGCCAGTAAGTGGTACAGCCTTGGTTCAAACCCAGGAGTATTCCATTCGAGAGCTATTTCTGTATTGTCTACAATGTGCTTTAAATTGTGAGCTAAGACAGACTTTACCTTCTTTTTTTTTTAAAATAAATTTATTTATTTATTTAATTTTTGGCTGCACTGGGTCTTTGTTGCTGCGCACAGGCTTTCTCTAGTTGCGGCGAGCGGGAGCTACTCTTTGTTGCGGTGTGTGGGCTTCTCATTGTGGTGGCTTCTCTTGTTGCAGAGCATGGGCTCTAGGTGCCCGGGCTTCAGTAGTTGCAGCACACGGGCTCAGTAGTTGTGGCTCGCAGGCTCTAGAGCCCAGGCTCAGTAGTTGTGGCACACAGGCTTAGTTGCTCTGTGGCATATGGGATTGTCCCAGACCAGGGCTCAAACCCGTGTCTCCTGCACTGGCAGGTGGATTCTTAACCACTGTGCCACCAGGGAAGTCCCAGACTTTACCTTCTGTCTCCAGGTCTGCCGGTTCTATACACATCTGGACTCACCCAGAGAACTATTTTTTCTAATTGGTGTTAGGACATTGTTGTGAGTCTTGACAAACTCAGGTGGTTTGTTGTTGTTTGTCTGAATTAAGAAGTCAGAGAAATATCACACATAAGGAGAAGAAGGAGGCTCTTTTGTGTGTATGTTCATATAATTTGGTAGAGGTATATGGATGAAGAGCTGGAAAGTAGGGGTAGTTGAGATACGAACAAGGCAGATTTTTAAAGCAATTGTTAGTTTAATCATCTGTCTCACACGCTGGTAAGAAAGATCCCCAAAAGCAGTATCCACATCTGTCTATCTCACTGTGATGTCCCTGTAACTGAGCATAGTATCAGGCCTAGAATAGGATGGATGATTGGATGCATGGGTGGATGGATGAATGGATGGATGGATGGATGGATGAATGGATAGATAGTTGGATGGATGGATGGATGAATGGATAGATAGTTGGATGGATGGCTGGATGAATGGATAGATGGTTGTATGGATGAATGGATGGTTGGATGAATGAATGGATGTTTAGACTGTTGACCAGCTGGATGGGTGGATGGATGAAATTTCCGATACCAGAAAGCTGAGGAAATTCCTAGAATGAGTAAGGGGTGCCTACTTTCTTTGGCTCCAGCTGATGCTCTAGGATGAAGGTTATTTTTCTGCCTGGTGAAAGGAGGGCAGGGATATTTCAGGAGCTAGGAGAACTATGAATATAGATGTTCTCTATCTGTGAAATAGTGTAAGAGAGGGTAAGAATCAGAGTTTGCAACTCACTGCTTTAAATTCCTTCCTTAAAGCAATGAGAGTTTGCTGGAGACAACTCTTCCCCAGCCTCTGAATCCATCTCCTTAAATTTCAGTTGGGGAGAGTGAGTTGCAGGTAGTGGTGACAGAAACCCACCCCAGGCTCAGAGACAAACAGGGGTGCAGTGCGGGGCAGTACATCCTGGAAGTGGGAGCCTCAGTGGATACTTCTGTTCACTGATCTGGCAAATCCTAAGCTTTGGCTAGAAGATCTCTAGTAGCTCTTGATATGGGCTAGCATTTACTAAGGACACAGAGCCACTAGTTACCAGCACCAAGAGGCCAGGGATAATGTCTGTCTGTCTGTCTGTCTGTCTGTCTGTTTACCACTCTGCCCCCAGCACCTAACATAGGGCCTGGAACATGGGACATACTCAGTAAATTTAGTTTGTTGAATGATTAGCTGAATATCATTCAGTGTTTGTTGGCGCCTGGCTCTGAGCTGAGTGTTGTACATCATTCTGTTGTTCATACTTCACTGAGATCCTATGAGTAGGTACCATGCTTATTCTGCAGATAAGGACACTGTGGCTTGAATATAAGACATGACTTTGCCAAGATCTCACAGCTAATCAATCGTGGAGCTTTACCTAGAAAAACATAGCTTGCATTACTACACCCATTATTATAAGTCACCCAGCCAGGAGTATGTCTCTGTGGAGGAGACCAGGGGGCCCAGAAAGTGAAAGGATATAAGCCAAAGAGAAGAAAACCTGGTGGAAGCTTATCAAAAATACAGAAACAAAATAATCAGACACCCATCCCTGATGCTCCTTAAGCATGGTTATTCAGCCCCTATTACTGTTACTATTATCATCATTAATGTTATTACTACTAATATATTATGTCTTGCTCTTTGCTTTGCTTCTCAACGATGTGTCTTGGAGAGCTTTACACCTATGCTTACTTCATAGCATTCCTCAATACAGACATATTTAAATACTCTCCTTTAATGGGCATTTCCTAATCTCCATTCCTTTTTTTGTTATTTTATTTGTGTGCTTTGGAGTCATTAATGTACAGACTCCATTGTATCATCTGTACACAGGTCTGTGAGGTAAACATGACACTGTTGGGGACCAGGGCTCTCAGGGGTTGAGAGGGTCAGAGGCTGGGGAGAGCAGAAGCTCTGGCCTGCGTGCAGTGGGTGCTCAGGCTCCCCTTGACCTTTGAGGGCTTGGGAATCAGGCCAGTGGGCATCAGGAATGGTCAGCCCATCTGGTAAGTCTGGCTCAGCCTTCTCAGAACCTGGAGAGCCAGACCAGAAAGACTGAATCCTGCAGACGTCCCTACAGACTGTGTATGTGCTCCCTCCACCCTTAATTGTCCACTTTCCTCCATAGGAGATTTACTTACAGAGGAGTTGCCAGTGTCAGGATGCTTGGAAGAAGGCACTTAAGCTTATAGCTGTGTTTGTTACCTGGTTTCATACTAGAACTCTCAGAAGGCCCAAAGATGAGGAGCTAGCTTGGGAGTATGGAAAGTGGGGGAAATGCAGAGTCATGAAAACAGTGCTCCTCCTTGTTTAGCAAGGAGGATAATGAAATGTTTCATATGGCAGAGGAAAGACCCCATGTGGGTTTGTGATGTGGCATGACTGGCCAAAGCCTTCTACCCAGCAAGGGCTGAAAAGGAGATGTCATTAAAGGGACACTGTCCTGGTCTGCTATGCCCATGTCACCTCCCAGAGACCCAGGATCAGAGTAAGTGCCACCAAAAAGGCAAATCACGATTGCCACACGTGACTAATAAAGCCCCCAAATGGTACCTTGTCACTGGGCATTCTGAGATGGCTTACTATATGCCAGGAACCACTCTAGGTACTTCATTTATATTCTCTCAATTAATATACATCTTAATTCCAAAGAAAGCCTTTGAGATAGGTGCCATTTTTATGTCCATTTTATGGATAAGGAAACTGAGTTGTTAGTTTTAGCATATAATCCTCTGTGTTACTTAAATACTTTATAATGAGGCAGTTTTCATGCATAAAACGTATGTAAAAAGAATGAACAATTAGGAGCATTAAATAAATGTGAGAGAGAGATTGGAGCCGTTTTTACTGGACATCTACTATTAGGCTGCCATGTTACGTGCTTCATTTAAACTTAGTAACATGCCCAAGAGTAAGGCATTACAGATGCCAATTCAGTCAATGAGAAACTAGAGCTTCAGAGAGGTGGCACAAGTTCCTCAAGGTCACACAGCCAAGCAGCTACCTAAGCATCTGGGACCTGACCTCAAAGCACATGTTTTTCCATGTCATTTGGACACTTGGTGATGCTACCTCAGTATGTGCTGATTTGAATTTACTTTCCTTCCTTCCTCTTTGTGTTTTTCAGTGTAGAATATGACTTCCGGCAGCAGGAAGGCAGGTTCCATGAGGTTCTACAGAGTCTGGAGGAAGCAGAGCCAGTTGAGGAGGCATCTCCCCCACCAAAGTCCCCAGCAGAGCCCTCAGTCCCTGAGAAACAGGACTTAAGGCGGAAAACCAAGAAGGTGAAGAAGAAATGCTTCTGGTGGATCTGAGCTCATGGGGACCTTTACCTCTGCCCTTCCTGAGGTGGGGAACCACTGCCCTCAGGCCTTCTCTACTTCTTAGCGAAGGCCCCAGGCTAGGAGCCACTCGACCTGTGAAACCAGAACAACTTGGGGCTGGATTAGCTGCCACTGGACACATGACCACACCTCACCCGAGTGCGTGCTGCTGCTTGCTGAGGACTTCATGGACCTGAGTGACCACTTGCCTAGCTTCCTGTCACACATCCTGGTTTGTGAGTCTAGATTCCCACCATGGGCAAAACCCCCATCGCACTTTCCTACACCTCTGTAATGCTAAGCACTTCCTGCCCATCCTGGGTTCATCGTCCCAAAGGGAAGAAACAAAAATGTTGTGCAGAGCAGTAAGATAGAGGAGGGTTACAAGCAGATACCCAGAGAAAAACAGATATCCAAACTGGCAGTTTTCTAAGATATTGGCATACATGAGCACAACAGAAGTGGGCAGGACATGAGAATGCAAGATCACCTTGTGGGTTGGGTCCTCTTCATTTTTAATTAGCCCCTTGATCCCAAAGTAAGGATTTGTCATTTCATGCTGTGTGGACCTTAAGAGTCTGTGGCAGAGTAAGCTCACCACAGGGTATACGGGACTTGCAGGTATGACTATCCTGCAGTTGTAGCTACTCCAGGGCCCACCTTAAATCATCCTGCTTCTCAATCTGAGGCCTGAGACTGCCCGGCAAATGGATGGGGTCTGGTTTGGGTTTGAACTTTAAGATTCCACAGTTAATTTCTCTGCAACATTTAAGATCATGAGATCCAGCAGCCTATCTGTCCGTTTCATCTTACCAGAAACATAAATAAGACTAAGACAAAACACAGCACTGGTTCTCGCCCATTCATCCCTACAGCAGCCTTGTAGACAAGTTCAAAGTATATTAATCTACACAATCTCCCTTCCTGGTGACCAGGCAATGGTCACCTGATTGAAGAAGCAGCAGAACTGGGGATGAGGATATATTTTTTTCCATTTTAGTATTAAAGGCCTTTCCTTCCCAAAGTCTGAATTCTTTGAAAGTCTGGCTCATTCTTTTGACAAGACCTCCATACATGTAGGTCCAGTCAAACTTGCATGGCTGAACAAACAGCTAAAGTAATATAATTAAGTAACTGCTACATACTCTTGGGGATGAGGGGTAGGTTGGCAAGGCTCATATTCCTTCTTGTTAGACTCTCTACCAGCCTGTGGTTGGACTGAGGCTGCTTAGAAAAGGGATCCTAAACTCAACGAGCTTCCAGTGAGGAAGGCACTTCATAACCCCCTTTGCTGAAGGCTGGGTGTCTGAGTTAGAGTCTTTGCAGAGTGCAGCATCCTGTGTAAACATGGGACGTACGTTCCCCGCTGCAAACTGAGGCTAACTGAGCAAACCACCCGGACAGTTTCACCTTCCCCTGTCCCTGCGCTGCAGTGCACAAAGCTATTTCAGTGAGAGCAAGAGGGAAATTTGGCAAGGAATCTTGGCTGGCACTCTTAAATCTTGGAATGTCATTCAGGATGTTCTTGTTCTGTTCCTAGTGTAATGTTTAAGCCCACAAAATGAGACCAGAATACATAACGTGAAGTTAGAATTAAGATAAATACATTTGTCATACTTAAGCCACGTTTCAATAAGATATGGTACCACTGGCTAAAAGCCACAGATCTTTCTGTATGTATCCACGTGATCAACTCTCAGTTGGCCCCAACAACCGAAAAGAACAGCACAGAGGATAATCCAGTAAAGCAAAATCATTGGGGATCTCATATAATTTTATCTTGTAGGAGCGCTTCCATCTTAATGTGCTTTGCTTACGCTAATTTTCAAATTAATTTATGTTCCTGGGCAGCACAGTAAAATGGAAATAATCCTTTTCCAAGAATTAAGACACCCAGGCAACAGAACAGTCTATTCCAACAACCTTTAGCAAATTGCTTAAGTTTTCAGGGCCTGTTTGTCCATTCCCGAGTGGAGATATGAACACCTAATCTACCTGTTTTATAAAGTCTGTGCACATGCCAACATCAAATGAGCAGAGCCACCCAGAGCTGATCAGGATCATTTGTGAAAGTCAGCCTGTAATGATGAAGAGATGTCTGGGATAACTCACACAAAATAGATAATCCAACATTTGGATAATTAAGAAGTGTATGTTGTCATACACTTATGTTGAGGTGGCGGCCTTGGGATAAACCCTCAACTGAGTTAGATGAAATCGTGGTCTGAAAAGGTTGACATTTCTAGAAATAAAACCAAACAAGGCTATAATGATTCTATACCAAAGCACAACACAACATTGCTTGGGCCACCAACCTGAAACTGGGAAGGAAGTCTCTTCTGAAAATTGAATGTTTAAAATTGTTATGGGGGAAGTGGACTCAGTAAACACATTCCTGCTAAACAAAAACGATCATCTCTGTGTTAAATTTCAAAAAGTATACATATACCAAGACTCTATATTCATCTACTCATGTGAAAATTGCTTCTTTGTAAAGTATTATGTAACATCTACCGTGATATCCTACAGAAATGCTGTACTTGAAGTTATCTGGTTTTACAGAGCGATATTAATTTAGCAAAAGTTACTTTTATAAAATTGAAAGGTGAAAGACTGATACATCAGCTTAAGTTGCAGGAGTTTATGTAGCTGCTTTCTCTGTCGTTAAAAAAATGTGTACTCGCTATACCTGGAACTTAATACCAGCTCATCTGTAGAGCACCTTCTTAAAGACTACATACTAATGTAAGGTTTTGTAAATTTCTAAACTGTTTTAAATGGGATATTATCTTTTGCAATAAACTTACATATTTTTTCTAGGTTTTAAGACTCCATTACTAGCTTGGGTTGGTTTGGGTTATAAAATTTAAACCTAAGAAGGATGTCCAATGGTCCTAATGGCAGGGAGAGTTTTCATTATAATCGCTTCTGTATGTTTCCCAGGGAAACAAATAAAAAAAGAGCAGCTTCAGAACTTAGCATGGCAATGATCTCCTCAAGGCCCACATGCCCTGGGAGCCAGAGAGGCACTGTGAATCAATGATGCAATTCCCAGCTTCATTCAGACGGATACATAGTCATGATTTTTATCATTATTATGCTCATATACCTGAAATGTAACTTATTCAATATTTCTCTTTAATTATTTTTCCCATAATTCTCTTCCTAGAAAGAGGAATAATTTAATTATTTTTCCCATAATTCTCTTCCTTTATATCTATCACCACCATGAGAAAAACCAGTATGATGTTCCAAAAATAAAAGATGAAACCAAAATAATTTTTTAAAATTCTTGCTGGAGACTGTTGAGTGTTAACGGTGCTGAGCCTGAGACCAGCTCTCTTTGTTAAAAAGGGAGATTAGCAAATATTCAACACGTGCTAAAGCCACTTTAACACCAAATGCATTTTCTACTTGACTAATCAGGATGCTTGAGAGAGAACTGAAAAGAAAACAACATTCCCATCACGTGATTTAATTTTTTCCCTGTGCTGTCCATGAGCCATCTAAAACCAGTTTGTTTACCAATTTAGGTGGGAAAAACCTGGACACAGAATCAGAAGTCTTGGGTTTAATATTATTCTACTACCCTCTTTTTTGCAGGATGACCTTGGGAAAGTTAACCTCTGTGAGCTGCTGATTCCTTTTCTTATAATGCTGAACATCACCCTTGCCTGACAAGGGTGCATGACAATTAAGTGGGAGAGAACCTTGAGTATTATGGAGGGCACACAACAGGTGCTCAATAAATGTGTATTTATTCATTGGTTTATTGAAGTAAATTGGGGGAGAAGAGGGAAGATGCCTTTATGGGACTGCAATGGGTTTTCAGAAACAGGCTTAAGGTTTTCTCAGGGCAAAAAGTGGTGTTAATAAGGAATGAACTCTTCCTGGCCTTATTAAGACTAGAAACCATGACAATGATCGTTAAGTAACAAAGGCCTCAGCGAGCCAGAAGAATACGCAGGCATGTCTAGCACAGAGCAGCACTCTGGGGAATGAAGGATTCTTGCCGCGTGGAATCAAATACCCTAGAGGTAAAAGACACTGCAAGGGCTGGGCCCCTGCCATTTGAAGCATGAGGCAACTAAGAGAGGCTAGACAGATGATGCGTCCAAGGGCTCGTGGAAATCACGTGGGAAGCCAGTGCTGGGAGCAATGTGGTGGGTGGGTGCAACGTGTGAAGGTCTACCAGACACCAGCACCCAGGGTAGTTCCAGGAACCACTGGCACTAGACTTGAGACGCATTCTGACCTCCAGGTACAGTTTCTTTCTTAGCAGATCAGAGGCCTCAATATAGCCTTCACTTGAAAAGGCTCTCATTTTAAGCAGCTCAAGGCAACTTGCTGGATGCTAAAAACGTATTTCTCTTTTTAAGTTCCAAGAAACATAGATGCTTTGTGATCATTATGCCCATCAAGCATAGCTTGCAATAAAAAGAACTAAAAGACAAATCCACACCCAACACACTTTGCATTTGGTGAAAACCATGTTTGACTGGCTTCAGGCTCATAACCCCTTTGGGGTACTTTCATCCCAACTTCATCCCCATTTTCTTTCTCCCAGTTTACAGCCTGAATTCCTATTGCTCATGTCTATCACCCCTAGTCCTGAGGTTTCCCAAATATATGATTTCTTCCTGCATCCTCCAGGATCCTCAGCCCAGGAAGAACCACCTAGAGCCTGGTTTTCTCACCGCCAGGCTAAGCCGGCTTCCCAGGTAAGGGCGCCTCTCCGCTACTGGCCTCCCGTGGCAAACCCCCTTCTTCTCTCAGCCGGCCTGCACAGGAGCATCCCACCTGGTCTCCCCATGTGCACGCCCTTCCCTTTCACCACGTAGCAGCAGAACCAGTCATTGCTGAATTTAAACCTGACCCGTGTCACACTCTGGCTGTCACAATCTGGCTTCCTGATAAACTTAGGAAGTCAGACTAGGTCTGACCCTGTGGCTCAGGAGGTCCCACCTGGCTCTCCTGTGGAAGTTCCCATCACAGACCCTTTCACTGTCTGCTCTACAGTCACAGCAAGTCACCTTGGGTTCCTCAGAACCACCATGGGAACATTCCCTTAAGGGTCTGTACACACTTTTCCTTCTTCCTGGAACAGTCCCCACCACGCCACCCTCCCTGCCCGGTTTCCAGCTCTGCTGGGGTTTCCCAAGTAAGGTTTTCCAAGACTACAACCACCGCTGTCCCAGATCATCCCAAATATCCCTCTTACACACTCACCTGGCACCAGGACCCCTCCATCAAAGTCCCTGGCACAGCTGTCCTTGTACCTATATTTATGTAATTCTTTGATGAATGTATTTCTCTCTCATTAGCCTATTATCTTCCTAAGGTAAGAATTCTGCTTATTTTTGCTCACCTTTGAATCTCTAGCACTTAGCACAATGAGATTCAAATATTTTTTGCAGGGATAAATTAAAGAATGAATTGGGTTCACTGGAGAGACAGGAAGAAGTGATTCCCCTTTTTTTCCCTTATCTATGTATAGGCTCTAACTGTGCTGCCAGGAGCATCCAGCCTTCCAGAGATTGGGGCCTTCAGCAGCTAATGTGGCCAGTTCTTCTAATTCCACCGTGGTCCACATGGCATTCAGGACTCAGGAACATCAAGCCACTACCATCCTCCCCCACCATTTATCTTGAATATTGACAGCCCAGCTTAACCTTGTTTCAGAACAAATTGTTTAACCTTGTTTCGGAACTTAATTAAATCCCAATGCATTTTGCACATTTTACCAAGATACTGCCTTACCATATGAAAGAGAAAATTAGCTTTGAAATTAAAGCAGATTGTTAACTATTTTTGCTGTAATGTTTCCATTAAAATGCCAGAATTTATTACATGTGACCTAGTCCATTTCAGATAAAATGCAATTTAAAGGAGACAGGGTCTGTCTAACTAAAGAAGCATTGTGGCCAGAGCATTTTGTCTTGGCTTAAACCACAATTAAAATGAAAAGACAACAAGCATCACACCACAGGATTATTTACTTCAAAGCAAATAAAAGCTTTATTTATTTACTTTTTAAAAATTTTTTGGCTGCGTTGGGTCTTTGCTGCTGCACGCGGGCTTTCTCTAGCTGCAGCAAGCAGGCTTCTTATTGCGGTGGCTTCTCTTGTTGCAGAGCATGGGCTCTAGGCACACGGGCTCAGTAGTTGTAGCTCGCGGGCTCTAGAGTGCAGGATCAGTAGTTGTGGCACACCGACTTACTTGCTCCGCAGCATGTGGGATCTTCCCAGACCAGGGCTCGAACCCGTGTCCCCTGCATTGGCGGGTGGGTTCCTAACCACTGCGCCATCAGGGAAGCCCCAAATAAAAGCTTTATTATCATGAATGGCTTTCACGAATTCTCAGAATCCATAACTAACTATGGTATATTAAATTTCACTCTAATGAAACCCATAATTTTTTCTCCTGGCAAAACCTCAATATATATTTCTTAAATCTTCGGCCAAACACAGTGACCTCTCATCCGTGCTTGGGCTTGGTTCCCCAGGTAGCACACGCCATGTTGTGATACCCTGGTTATGCTGATAGAAAAGCCTTCGTCCTCCTGAGCCAAACGGGCTGAGTCATTTTAACTGCTGAAATCAAGAGTGGTTCACATAGCTCCTCCCCCGAGCACACCAAGCCCCACTGAACCTAATCCCACGTGCAGAGCTCCCATATGCGTGATGCACGAGAGAAGTCATGTGTTTTTGTCATTGTTTTTCGTTTGCTTGTGTGTTTCAAGGTAAAAACAATATGCTTTCTGTAATTAGGGATCAAAGAGAGCAAAATCAAAGCCATGAAGAGCATCAGCATTTGCAAACTCAGACCCCGGACCTGATCGTAATTCCTGGAACTGATCCCTCACTCTTCTCCACTACTACACAACAACCAGCTCCAAGGAAGCTTCTCACATGAACCTCAGCCCATAACCACTTTTTTTCCAATAAACAGTTATAGATTCCCTTCTCTGTACCAGGCAAGAAAACTACAGATGCAGCCCTTGCCTCAGAGAGCTTACTACAGTCTAGTGAGGGGTGGGGGAGAGGGATTCTGACAATAAGCACATGTCCTTTGCTGATTCACCCACCTGGATATCATGCCCCCCCTCCTTTTGACCCTCTTAATGCTGTCCTTGTTATTCTCTTATGATGATTATCTGTCTTGAATTATAGCTGTTTCTAGTTTTCTCCCTGTTTCCCAACTCTGTGTAACATGTCATGAGAGTAGGAACTTCTTTCCTTCCCTTGTAAAGTCTTAAGTCCAGGAAGTCTTTGTTTAATTAAAGACTTCAACGTTATGAGCCCTTGTCTGTTTCATGTGGACCACTGCACTGGCCTTCAAAGTCTACTTTCCTTACAGTTTTCCAGCTCCCTTGGATCTAGCTTCCTCGCAGCTACCTGGGAATCACTCTAAGACGTATACCTGGCCATGCCACTCCAAGCTTTTCTAACTGTGCCCACCACCATCCAGGGCATAAAATTCCTCCCATAGCACAAGGTTCCTTGCAATCCAACTCCAACCTAGTACGTGCAGCCTAACTTCCTACCACTCCACTTTCCCCTGCACCATCTCCTTGCCACCTCCTAAAACATCAGAGGACATTACGTATGAGTGGCTTAGCACATGCTGTTCCCTCTACCTGGGACACTGTTCCATTACCTATTTACCATGGGAAATAATTTTTGTTTGGGGGAATAAATGAATAGTAGCCATATTACTACTAATCATGAAAATAAAGGCTCTGGTTTCTTGAAGTTACAATGGGCTATTATCAAATGTTTTGCTTCCATTATCTTATATTTTCCTCAGAAAATTACCATAAGGTAGCTAATGATGACCCCTATTTCCCAGAAGAATAATCGAGGCTTGGAGGGAGATAAGTAATTTGTCCAAGTCCACAAGTATGAGATGGTGAAGGCTGGAGTTCTTGCAAGGTCTGCCAAACATGAGAGCTTGGGCTCTTCACTCCTATGCCAGACATCAAGTTGCAATTTAAATGTCAACTCTTCTCTGCAACTTTTTCTGATCATTCCCGGCTCCTGCCATGGGATTAGTCACTCCATCGTCCTCCAAGTACTCATGGTGCTTTGACCAGACTGCTGCTTATATTATCCTGGCATTTCTTTTGTCAACCCCTCACATTCATCTCCACCAGGAAGCAAAGTCCTGGGGGATAGGAATTGTCATCTGTATCCCTGGGACCCTGGAAGTGTTTATCACATTTCCTGAGATGCCGTAAATGTTTCACGTGCTTGTTGAACGAATTGGGAGAAAATATGGAGATGGACACATTAAGAGGAAAAACAATCCAGGGTGGAAAGACAGACCAGAACAAGACCAGGAGTCCTGACTTCAGCCCCCGATTTTCTGCACAGTTTTGAACAAGTACCTTCACCTCCACCCCCCACCTCTGTCTTCAGAAGGAAACCATCTGCCTTTCTGGCTTCACAGGCTAGTTAGAAGAAAAGTGGAATTATATACATGAAAATGCTTCAGTAAGTTTGACTATCTCATTAATTCCTATTTTTAAAGAAATAGTGTTTGAGGTTTTTTTTTTTCCTGATTATAAAAGGAAAGCCGAATCATTTTAGAAAGAGTAAAACTACAGAAATGTACAAATCATGTGTCCCTTAAGCAGACGATACCAACATTATTTTAGCTTCCAAACAAGGTCCCTGGGTCTGACCTCTAAGAGATCCAGAGTCTCTGGTGAGGGGCCACATTTCTTCCCCTCTTTGACCTTCAGGGCACCATGATGGCTTTCTTATTGTTGTTGTTATATTTCCATAATCCTTCTCCATATTTAAGTCCTAGAATATCCTCATGTTATTAAAAATTATCATAAATATTTAATGGCGACATAAATGCATCACTTAAGAATGTAGCATGAATCTAGAAAAGTGGGTTCTGATTTTGAAGGATCATTTGACAGAACTGATTTCCTTGAGTCACTGAGAAGGCCAGTGCCCTGGCATGGATGACAGGGACGGAGACCTGCAGGGAAGCCTGTTTCATTCGCCGTTGTTCCAACAGGGTTTTTTCTCTGTGGGCAGCTCCATTCCCTCCGCATTCCCAGGGAAGGAGCCTCTGGATGGGATTTCTCCTTCCTGTCTGGGATTCAAGCCTTTGTGGCAGACATCTGGTGGTTGGTTTCATCTCTGGGGGGTGGGGGGAGCTTTATTTACAGCCCAGCTGTAGCAACAGCTTAATAATAATGCACAAACCCAGGTGCTATCCCAAGTCACACCATAAAATAACCTGTAATCTGACTCATAACACTTGTGTCAAAGTAGGGAGAAGACTGTAGCACTGAAGGGGGAAAATTATGGCTCTTATTTACCGAGGGTCTGCTATGTGTTAAACTCCGTGCTGCGAGCCTTACACATAGGTTTTTACCCAGTCCTCACCATGGAACTGACAATAACTATTACTAGCCCCATTTTACAGACATGGAAACTGAGGAGCAGAACTGTGAAGTAAAGAGACTTCCAATTATGGAATAAGGTCGCCTCACCCGTTGAGAAAAAGAGGACCAGTTCCCAGCCAGCAAAATCCTTTCAAACTCCATAACTTGTGCCCCAACCCCCATAGCCCTTAGAAAGAAACGCTGGGAGTGAGGGTGCTCATCAATGCCTAAATGGGAGACAGACGCCAAGAGGGAGAAGATATGGGGATATATGTATATGTATAGCTGGTTCACTTTGTTATACAGCAGAAACTAACACACCAATCATTGTAAAGCAATTATACTCCAATAAAGATGTTTAAAATAAATAAAGTTTCCGAAGTTCACCCAGGACAAGAAAAGACTGGCATCTCTTCTAGCTCCAGGAGGCAGGACAGAAGACACAGCGGAGTCTAACCTTTAAGACACACTTAAAGTTACTTGTTCAAAGTCAGATCTGTCCAGCTCCACTAACAGAAGCCAAAAGGCACTGAGATATTTGGAGGCAGTTTCATTAGGATACGACGCACTGGTCATGCATGTCCTAGTACTAACTGTATGATACCCAAACTCCGTCTCTGCCTCTCCCTCTCTGGGTGCTAACAACAGCAGCCCCTGGGTGGCCAGTGGAGGCCCCAGCTTCTCTAGAGTCTGAGCTCACCTCCCCTGAAGAACCGCAAGGCACACGTTACTGAGCCACGTGTGAAACTGTCTCAGCAGCAGCATGTTTATTATCTCGGAGCGCTCTCTTTCCTTGTAGCAGAAGTCTGCTCGATTAGGTGGACTAGGGAGAATGCAGTGGCTCTTTTAAAACATTTAGCAACTTCATAATTCCCATCTCTGTGACTCATCATGGAACAAAAGGAAGGTCTGGAGATGAAGCTGGCTTTTGTATGCTCCAGCTCTCAAACTGTGATTTGTCTAAAAGAATGCTACCACACAGGGCTAGTAAGGTATTTGGGAATTTTATATTAAAAAAAAAAAAGATCCTTAAGGGAAAGCCTAGCATGAAATAAATCTTTTCTCATCTTATTTTTTAAAATCAGAATTCTTTTAAAGCTAAACTTTTTCTTTTAAAGCTAAATTTGTCTTTCTTTCAGTTAGTTCTGTTCTTTCCACTCACTCCTGCAGCTTGGATGAGCGCCTGCCACATGCCACGCCCTGGGCTGATGGACAGGAACCTCCAAGATAGGAGGACACAGTCCCTTTCCTCAAGGATCTTAGTCCACTGTGAAACCTAGGTAGGTAAAGAGAAAATTCCACGATGACAGGGGTAATGCTGTAATTGAAAAATGGACAAAGGACCGTGAGGTCACTGAAGAAAGATGGTCTTCAGGAATGAGAGGTTTCACAGACCAGGAGATGGATGTAAGGCAAGAAATGCTGCTCCCTCTTACAATCCCTTAACCCTTCCTCTCTGCCTAGTCAAACTGCTCATGTCATTCAAGAACTAGACCCAGTTCTGCAAAATCTACCTTGATCACCTGACTTCTGCCCATATATGCTATGGGTTCCTTGGAAGTTGAGATACTAATCCACTTTTTGCCTATATATTTTAGGCCAAGAATTCCTTGATATACAATTACCGAAACCCTTATTAAAGCAAAGCTTCCCCACTCACTGGCTATAAGCACCATG
Source organism: Mesoplodon bidens (assembly GCF_964165515.1). NCBI lineage: Eukaryota > Metazoa > Chordata > Mammalia > Artiodactyla > Ziphiidae > Mesoplodon > Mesoplodon bidens. Next base: position 161,771,842 of record NC_138160.1, read on the forward strand.
CACGTGGCCATATCCAGCAGCAACGAAGCTACCCCAAGCTCCTTACGCCATCTTTCGGTTATCAACTGGAATTTCAGGTCTCTTGTATAATGTTTATTTTCTCTCTTAACCTGATCCCCCTCTAATACACAAACATACACACATATTTACTCTTCTCTCTCTCTCTCTCTCTCAGGAATTTTCTCTCATTAATTTCATCTCAGGAAAACAATTTCCCAGATATGTATAGTGAAATGCTTAAGATGTCAGCTTCAAACTCTGTAGATTTGGGTATGGACTCTAGCTTTCTCCTTCCCAGCTGTGTGATGCTGGACAAGGAGCTTAAGCCTTCTGACTACTGTTTCCTCTTCGAGAGGGGATCATAATATTTGTCAACCTCACAGATTAAACGTGATCATATCCCCAAAGTACCATCTCTGCCACACAACGAACACTCTGGAAATGTTAACTGACGTTATTATTGACATATGCATCCTCTGAAGAGTATGAATACATTCTCCCCCCATTCCTTTCCATTTGGTCTGGGTATTCAATAACAATTATTTTCCTCCCTTATTCTCCTAGCTTAATCATGTCACAAGGGTAATAACAGTAACACTTGTATAAGGGTAATGCAAGTAACATTTAACATGTTAAGGACAAGAATGATGGGTTGTATGTAAATAAAATAGCAGAAATCTTTCCTTCCTTCAGCAGGTATTCATTGAGATCATCCTGCATGCCAGGGAACCACTGTGTCCTTAGAAACGCAGGAGTGATGAAGACAGGCATTGTTCTGCAGTTGCTAGGAAGGATGTTCTCATGACAGTACGAGGAGTACACAAAGTTGAAGAGAGCAGAGGGATCCCAACTTGGTGGAGTGGAATGTGGGTCAAGACATGAAGGAGGAAGAGGAGTTTGCAAGGCGGAAGGTCTTGGAAGGAAAGTTAGGAGGGGTATGTTCTAGACAGAGGGAATGGTGTGCAGGGGGATGCAGAGGGGAAAAAGAGCATTCTGGGACCAACAGAGCAGTTCCCTTGAGTTGGCACAAGTGTGTGAGGTAAGGGGCACTGGGAGAAGATGCAGGCCTAGACTGGGTGCCCTGAAAGCCATGGTGAGCACCTGGGCCTTCATCCTTGGCCACTGTGGGGCCACTGATGCTTTATCTCCAAGAAAGTGCTACTTTAAAAGGCCGTGTTGGCCACAGTGTGAAGAATTAGAAAGGGACGAGAGCGGAGGCAGTGTGTCTTATCAGAAGACGTAGCAGGGTACCAGTGAGAGATGGTCATGGCCAGACACAGGCTAGTGGCATCGATGGTAATGAGAAGCGCCTGGATAGAGGCCTTTAGACCTAGAACAAACAGAACCCGGAGATGAGCTGGATGTGGAAGGAGGAGACTACTTCTCCTTCCAGAACGCTTTAGAATCTCCATGTCTCCATTCTAGCTGTGTCGTCTTCTGTAAAACCTGCTGTTTCATAAGCACCAGCATTCAAGGAGACAGAAAGTTCTTCAGATTTTATGGGTTGTTTTGGTTCAATTACCAGAATTGAGGAGCCTGATCCTAAAGATATCACTGCCATCATAAAACCACCAAAATTCTACGCCATCTTATAGGTTTCTGAAAGTTACTATACAGGTCATCCCATTAGATTCCACAGTCTAGGCAGGGCCATAGCTGGGTTTAAGGTGCTCATTATTATCTTTAAAATACTTGATGCCTAAATAGTAATTTAAGGTATTAATAGTGCAGGAGTGCATAATATACTATTTAAAAACAGGGACTCTAGCAATGGCACTGCTTGGGTTCAAATTCCAGCTCTTCCACGAACAAGCTGTGTGATTATAGGCAAGTTACATAACCTTCCTGTGCTTGTTATCTCATATGTAAAATATGAGTACCTGATGCAGGTTAAGTGATGTCAAACACATATCGTACTTAGCCTTCTGCCTGAAAGCAGGATATCTGCTCAATAAGTGAGAGCTTTAGTATAAACACTGTTTTCTGAACAAGGTGTTGAGACACGTAGTGAAGGTCAGGGGTCAACCGACCACTTCGGGCTGGGAACCCCACCTTCTCGTGTCCTAGACTGTCCTCACACGTGCTCTCCGTGGGATGGGGTTGGATGTGGGTGGAGTTGGCACTGTCTCACTGTGGCCCCTGCAGAGGCCTCCTGAGTCTTTGGGCTCACAGTGACAGAGAGTGGTCAGGCAGGTGGGCTATCTGTCATTTGGGAAGTGAAGTCAGAGCTTTGAAACCCTGGCTCTCTGATGACTCAGGCATTTTCTGGAGTCTTCAGTGCTATTATGAGGTGAAGCAATGGAGGGTGGGGTGATTCCCACGTGTTTTTTTCCTTTTCGAATAAATGGCTCTAAAATTCTGGAGCTGGCCTCGTGCCAACTGCATTTACTTTTATTTAATCACTCAGTAGACTCCTCTGCGAAAACTGGGGTAATTAGGCCCAAAATGTATCACCCAGAGGCTTATTTTAACTACCTGAAATAAAAGCTAGATCCCAATTTCAGCAAAATTACCAGTTTGTTTCCCTTCCAAGAACTTCTCGCAGTGCTTAGGTTCCCTGATTCTGCCTGTGGGACTGTCCATCCCCAGCGCCAGGGAGGCCAGAGGCAGGGGATGGCCTTCTCTAGAGCAGACAGCAGCAGGATTCATCGGCCAGGGAGGGGTTCCCTGACAACCCCCCTCACCTGTGCAAACAAGCTTGGACGCTTCCCCCCCACACTCTGAGACCTATGGGACAGCACAAAGTACACATGGTCTGATATCAGACGTCCCTGGGTTCACAGCCCGTCTTGCTACTAGCCGTGTGACTTCGGCCAGGATGCTTCCATCCTTTGAAGCTCAGTCAGTCTATTATCCTGAACAATGGGAGAGGATGACACTTACCTGTGAGGACTCAAAGATGAGCTCCATCATACAACAGGGATTTTCAGTCAAACTTACTTTTTTATTTTTTAACAATCTCTGAAGAGTACAACCAGTGCAATAATAAACCACTGTGTTGCAGTTTAATTGGCAGCATATTCTCTTTGTAATGTGAACATAAAATCATGGTGCATCTTACACTTGATAAAATATGACTGTAGCACATAGAAACCATTCCCTGGTAAAAATGCAAGCTCTCAGATTACTGGCTTTTTCCATTATGTGTCTGCTCGGACACCACTACCTTCTTAAAGGAACCAAGAATATGTGAAAGGGAATACTGGTTTTACAAGAGTGTTTGTATTGGGCCAAAAAAACACCAATAACTTCAGTCAATACATAATATTTGCAAGAATCTTGCATATGTCACTGTTTTCCAATCTTATGCTTATGACAGACATCACTAATCAATTCAGCACTTCTTTCTACCGAGCCAAGATGTAGCCCCGGAATCTTTCTCAACACAGTGCAACAGGCAGCCATTGAGAACCCGCCAGAGCTGGCACATAAAGTGAAATCTATTTTCTCTCCCTGACTCAGGACCTTGGGAGGAAGGGAAAGAGAATGGGCATGGGACAAATTAGAAAATTTACATACATGACAAAGATCTCAAAAATGATACAGTTCATTACACAGAAGAAACCAAGGTCTAGAGTGTGGAAACTTTCGCCGGCTCTCCCTTATCCAAAATGTCCTTTACCAAACCATGCTGCCTTTCTCATCATCAGAGTCAAAAATCCTTGGTCATTTAAGTAAACAAACATTTATCTGATACATTAGACTCTGGCAAAGAAAGGAAGACAGGTCAGCAGTCATGTAAAAAGTTTTTTGCTTTTTGTTTTTGTAAACTTTCCTTCTGCTCATTTGTCACCACCAACACTTCCTTGTTCAGGCAGACGATCTACAGAAAAAATCAGGAATGTCTATTTCCAGCAAATGATAATTACAATGTGCTGTGCACAAGAATCAATCCATCCTAGCCCTATGGCACCTGTAATTTTAATACCTTTTATCACAACATTTCTACTCCTACAAATAAGAAAAAAAGTCACTATTTAATCCCACATAACGACACGAGAACAACCAGCCCTACACCCAATCGGGCCTTCTTGGGATTTCAGAAGAACTAGACACGTCTGGTGTTTGCCATAAATATTGATTGTTTAATATTCCACAGTAATGAAACTAACCAATAAAAATCATATCTGGAAAGTTAAAGGTGGTGGTTGGAATGGGGATCTCTCCTCCTTGCCAGATTTCAGTTTGAAATGAAATTGGGGCCTTCAGCACTAAGACAGGGACCCCTGACCTCTGAGTAATTACTTTCCAACATCATTTTCTTTAATTTGGATGAGCTAGTTCTATTCTAAGAATTGCTGGAAAGGCCCATTTTATGAAAATGAAGCCAAATCTTAGGAAAGACCTGTTTATTTCTTCCTTCTAGTTCAGGCACATCCCTGCTCCTAGTGAGGTGTGCTTGCTACATACCTCTAGTACTCCCTACTCAGCACTCTTATCATTGTAATTACAGCAGCAAACCCAAGAGTCATGCAGACTAAGGACACAGCTTGCAGCTTAGAACATCTGCAAGGCTCCTGGAATCAGCCCAGGGGGCAGGGAAAGTCTAAGCAGGCAATTCCTTACACTTCTCCCACACTCCCTGAGATGTGGGTTCCTGGTATTTAGTAAAAGTGTTCCTTGAAGAAGGAAAAACAATCTAAACTGAGGGAAAAGCATGTACAAAACTATGAAGGTATGGTACAGCACCACATTTTCAGGGAGTATTTCACTCATTCATTCGCTCAACAAGCATTTATTGAGTATCCACAGTAAGCCAGGCACCCTCTGGGTGATAAGGATAAAAGAACCAGTAAATGTGATCCCTGCCCTCAAGGGGGTCCACAGAACGTAGGGGGCATGAGCACAAAAATCAGAAAATCACCTTGCAAGGGACTAAGTATGGCAAGCCTGATGACTGATCGTGTACAGAGACTCTGAGAGCAGAGTGGGGAGCCAGGTGGGGAGGCATTGAGGTCAGATGTGCTGAAAACAGCAGGACTGGGGCTTCCCTGGTGGCGCAGTGGTTGAGAGTCCGCCTGCCGATGCAGGGGATGCGGGTTTGTGCCCCGGTCCGGGAAGATCCCACATGCCGCAGAGCGGCTGGGCCCGTGAGCCATGGCTCCTAAGCCTGCGCGTCTGGAGCCTGTGCTCCGCAACGGGAGAGGCCACAGCAGTGAGAGGCCCGTGTACCGAAAAAAAAAAAAAAAACCCAGCAGGACTTAGTAGGTGGTTGGAAGCGGCAGTGGGCGAGTGAGAGGAAGGGGTCAAGGGCAGCTCCTTAGTTCTAGGATGCCAGTACCATAAGCTGAGATCGTGAACACAGGGAGTGTGGAGTAGGCTCCAGGGGGCTGGTGATGCGTTGGGTTTGGGATACAGTGAGTTTGAGATACTTCAGAGGCATCCCATTGGAGGTCATGGTTTTCTTGTGGGCACAGACCCACGTCTAACTCATTTCTGAGCCTTTGCACTGAGTATATAAAAGGTTCTCAGAAAATACTGAATGAATAAACACATGAATATTATGTAGAAGAAACACATGTGTAAATGCTTCTCATGTATTATTAATTCTCACAGCAACTCTGTGAGGAAGGTCTGTCATTACCCCCATTTTACAGATAGGTCTAAGCCTTATGGTACAAGAGAGGAGCTATATATGTCAAGTTCACAGATAAAAATGACTTAAAAAAAGAGGCAGAGCACATGGAAAGACGCTCAACATCATTAGTCATCAGGGAAATGCAAATGAAAACCACACTGAGATGCCACTAGAATTGTTAGGAATCCACTAGAATGGTTATAATCCAAAAGACTGACAATACCAAGCGTTGGTGAGGATGTAGATAAACACAGAACACTCATACACTGTTGGTGGGAAAGTAAAATGGTACCAACACTGTGGAAGACAGTTTGGCAGCGTCCTCTAAAGTTAGGCATACACTTCCCACAGGCCCAAGCAATTCCACCCCTATGAGAGAGAAATTAGAATATGTTCACAAAAAATGTGCATGTGAATGTTCACAGCAGCATTATTCATAATGGCCAAAAATCGGAAACAATTCAAGTACCTATCAACTGAAAATGAATAAACAAAATATGATATATTCATACAGTGTAATACTATTCAGCAATTAAAAGGAATTAAGTACTGAAACATCCTAAAATACGGATGAACCTCAAAAACATTATGCTACAGAAAAAAGCCAGCTACAAAGGGCCTCAAATTATCTGATTTCCCTTACATGAAACCTCCAGAAAAGGCAAATCTATAGAGACAGAAAGTAGATTAGCGGCTGCTGACCTAGCTGGGGTGGGGCTGGAGGGGTAGGAGTGAGACGGAGAGGGACTGCAGACAGAACTTCTGGAGGTGAAAAAAGTGCTCTAAACTGAATCCTGGCTATGGTTGCACACTGTATACATTATAAAAACTCATCGAACTGAATGCTTATAATGGTTAAATTTTAAAGTATTTAAATTATATCTCAATGAAACTGTTAAAAAAAAAAAAAGATGAGACAGCCGTGTGATTTAGAAGAGATGGGGAGATCTCAACCAGGTTGGTGAGATTCGGACAGCTTTATAAGGGAGTATAGTTCTGCTGGACCTTGAAGACTAGATAGGATTTCAACAGATTAAGATGGCACATAAAGGAATTCCAGACAAAGAAAGCAGCATGAAAGTGAAAAAGTGCCAGGCATGTTTAGGCAATATGCAGACATCCATTTTGGTTGGATATTTGGAGAAAAGTAGATGAAAAGGCTATAAATTTTGGCTATAGCCAGATCACAGAAGCTACGAATGGCCAGACTAGTGCATTTATGCCTTAATTTGGTAGACAGTGGGGAGCCGCTGAACATTCTAGAGTAGGGGAGTTTCCTGGCAAAGATGAACAGTGAGCAGTGTGCACTGGAAGGGCAAGCAACCAGGACAGAGCATCAGATAAAAGTCTCAGCGTGAAAGAGGGCCAAACTATGCTCACCTGACTATGTCGATAACGCAAAGGGACAGAGAGACACACTGTAGCAGAGAGAAAGGAAAATAATAATAATAGACACCAGTTATTTGGCGCTTTCTATGATCCAGGCACTGTTTTAAAGAATCACTGCTCTGAAGGAGAGACAGAGAGTTAAGAGCCTGCTATAGATGGAATGAGCCAAATGGATGGATGACCATCTTTAGGTCTGGCTTCAAAGAGAAGGAATAAAGATTAGGGAGGTCATAAAGTGTTTATCTAAGGTGCATGATGGGAACTGCAGATATGGAAGATTATAACTGAATAAGAAATGGTGATGCTTTTAAGGTGGAAGGACAGTAAGACAAACAACAGAGAATGATGTACATGGCTCTCTGCACCAGTAAGGCAGGAGTACCCAGCACTGCTGGTGCCCTCTAAGGATGTCACCACTCCTTTAAATGTACATAATATACAGTAAGGAACCATGCACTGACATGAGTAGACAGAACCAAATGGGTATAAAGAAGACTGTTACACTTGGTTGCTTCTAGAGATCAAATCCTTGCCAAGCTACTGTTAGAATAAACACTCAGCATGTTAAGTTCTGTAACCATGAAGCAGGACTATAGTTATTGACATCAACTTCCCCAAACAGGCTCATACTGTACCAGTTTAAAGCAGACATCCCAAACTGGCTTTCTGAGAGCTGAATCCAGCTGTTTGAGGATCATAAAATGTTTATAAATATTTTTTAGTTAGCTGCCAACACTTCAACATCAGGAAATTTCACATAAAGTATGGAGATTTTTAGCTTCTCTCAAGAAGTTGGGAGTTCTAGCAGCTGTATGGCTAATCCCACATGGTGTCAGTCAATCAAAGCTGAGTACTACTTGTCTTCATTAAACTTTAGAGTCCCTGCCTGGTACATTTCATTCTTTCCTTCACCCCTTCAGTCACTCATTCTTTCACTCATTCGTTCAACAAGTATTTATCAAGTACTACATGCCAGGCACTGCTGTAGGGTCCGGAGATACAAATGAACAGAACAGACAAAAATCCTTTCATTCTGGAGCTCATATTCTTACAAGGAGAGCCAGCCAATAAACAAATAAATAAAGGAAAATATATCTATATCTATCTATCTATATAATCTATAGATACCTATAGCTGTATCTATCTATATAGCTATATAAATTATATAGCTATATAGATAGATACAGATATATATCTCACTCATATGGTGATAAGTACTAAGAAACATGAAGGAGCAGGGTGTAGAAATTGAAGGAGGATGTAGGGGTGTGGGGTATCATAGACAGGGCAGTCAGGGCAGGGAAGCCTCTCTGATTAGATGGCACCTAAGCCAAGATCTGATTAACAGGAGGGCACAAGCCCTCAGACCTGAGGGAGAGACCAGCCAAGCAGAGATGGAAAACCCCCAGTGAGTTTAAGCAAAGGAGTGACATGGTTAGACGTGCCTTACTTACAAAAGGCTTCTCTCTGGTGAGAGAACCTTCCACCATTCATAGATGAGGAAGCTGAGGCTCAGAGAGGCTCAACTCATCTGGTACACTCATCCTGGCAGACAAGTTCTAAGTCTAATTTTATTTCAGCAACTTGAGTTAACTCTCATGTTCTCCCAGCCCACGTAGGAAAAATCTGACCCATGTAGTCCAAAACAAAGCAACGACTGGTGCTGAGTGTTTGACGAGACCTGGTATTCCAGAAAATTCATTCCTTGACCCAGTTTGAAATGCTTGACAAGAGGAAAGATCTACTCACAATCAGAACGTGATCCCGCCCCATTGTGATGACTGTCCGGTTCACCGTGCGAAGAAGCTGGACCATGATTTCTTGGATGTGGTGGTAGGTGAAGGCCTGGAACACAAAACATCTGTGTGACAACCGGGACACTGTATCTGCACACCTATCCCAAAGGACATACAACAGTTGTCAAACATGGTGATCACCAAGATCACCGCCACTACTACCGTCAGCATCAACATCAGCACCATCATCATCATAATCACTGTCGTCCTCGTATCTCCATCGTCATCACCACCTGGCTTTGGGCACCAGGAACTTCACTAACCACCTTAAATATAAGTCAGTGATTAAGAGCTTAAGCTCTGGAATCAGAAACTTATGGTTCAGAATAGTAACTCTGTCAAGAATTATTGTATTATATTGGCTGAGTTACCTAACTTCTCTGAACCTTGGTTTCTTCATCTGTGTAACAGGATCTAACCTGGAATAAGGAGGGGATTTGATGCAGGAAATTGGCTATACAGGTGATGAAAAAGCTGAGACACCAAAGAAGGTAACTTAGGGATTAGCAACAGCAGGCGGCCACTGTCATCCCTAGGCTGCAGAGACAAATAAAAGGAGGCAGTGTTTCTGAAGCCCGGGACTGGGGTTATGTGATGGAAACTGTAACATGGGAGACCTTTGTGCAGTAGACACCGCATTATCCACCTTGGAGGACATCCACAGTGAGCCAGGTTGTAACATTTATAGGGTTCTGTCCACTTTAAATACAAGTCCCTGAACCTTGGGTAGGACTTACTGATGCTTTTTGAGCATTTTTGGGGGTAGGCAAGGGTTTCATGCATGTTTACCTACACCCTCAGATCCTTTTACCGGCGCAGACTTAAGGCACAGATTTTCATTAATGCACACCTGGGAGAGTGGTCATGGCCAAGAGGAAGGCCCTTGGGATTATAAATGCAGTAGCTCTGTGTCTGAGTTCCAGCTCTGCCCTTGCCAGCTGTGTGACCTCACTTATCATCCTAACCTTTCTGAGCTTCAACTTCCTTATCTATAAACTGTGGAAGGTTCTCTCACCAGTCTTTCAAGGTTGACGTGAACATAAAAGTGATACCTGCCGTGGTGAAAAATACACTCGCCTAATTCCACAGCAGGATAATCTGTAGGTCTGAGATAGATCCTGGACATCTGTGATTTCTGAATTTTATGTGGGTTATTCTGATGGCTGAGAACCATGACACAACACAGTAAAGCTCTAGAAATGAAGGCTTGTATTTGGGAACATCCTGTGACTCCAGGACCTAACCAGACCCTGACATCAAGACAGTGATAAATAAATGGTAGCTGAAAAAGCAGATGACCACTCACTCATTCATAAGTACCTTATTAATCTTTGCTGCATTCAACTTAACTGTGGGTGCCAGTAGTCACAGAAAGCACACTGGGTGGGGAGGGGTTTGTTAAATAAGCACATCTTCTTTTGTTATCTCATTCTCATTCTCCCTCCCCCAACTATGAATCTATTTTCCATTCATTTGTTACATTAACTGTGGTTTGTCTCTTAATGTAACAAATGAATGGAAAATAGATTCATAGTTGGGGGAGGGAGAATGAGATAACAAAAGAAGATGTGCTTATTTAACAAACCCCTCCCCACCCAGTGTGCTTTCTGTGACTACTGGCACCCAAAGACGAATAACCCAGAGCTTGCTTTCTCTCTCTGCCCCAGACTCACTTCTTCTGTATGTTGGCTAATCTCTGATTCCCCAGCCCTGTGGAGCTCACCAGAAGAACCTTTGCCACCAGAGCTTCCATCAGAGCATATATTTTACAGAAACAATTTCTCATACTCCATTAAATCCATCCAGACCTCAATCTCTTGCTAGGTTTGAGCTCCCCCCACCATCCAGCCTTTCCCCACAACTGGCATTTCCTCCTGATGCTCAGTGGTGGGCAAGAGAAAACTGCCCTTTACTTCTTGGCTGCAGGTGAACTTCTCTCCTGACTTCCTTCCCGTTTGTTTCTTCAAGCCTTTTTCCTGACTTAACAGTCTCGTATTTCTTGCATTATACGAACGTGATGCTTATGGTAATAACAACAATAGCTAACTTTCTGTGAGTTCTTACTAAATGCCTGGCACCTCGCTAAACATTTTACTTCCTCTCACAACAAGACTGACGCTGTTATGATCGCCATTGTTCAGATGAGGAAACTGAAGCCAGAGAGGTTAAGTAATTTGTCCAGGGTCACCCAGCCAGAAAGTCAGGGAAAAGAATTCAAACCCAGAAGTCTGGCTCCAGAGCCTGCTCCTCACCCAAACCCCACCCAGGCTGACTGGAACATGATCACAGATCTCTGGTTGTTACTGTGGAGCTTCATTAGCCTCTTTCCATATGTCAAGATAGATAGGTACCCTGCCTTCCATTGAGCCAACTTCCAACTGCTTTCAGTGACTTCTGATCTTTTCTTTCCCTTTTAGAAAATCTTCAGTGCTTTTTTCATTACTCCCTTATCTTCTCTTCATTCCTTTGCAATTTCATCAACCTAAGCCCACTGCAAATTTATATGATAGTTTCCATTTCATGTTATTTTTTTTTTTCAGGATTACATCTCTTCCTTTACCAATACAGATAATAAAACCCTTTTCTCTTGCCCTCCTGCCCGCTGCTTCTTTTAAATAGTCATTTCTTCTTAGTCCAAAGAGTAGCAATTAGACTGCTTGGGAAGTTAGGGATTTAAAAGTCAAAAACTGACAAATTCAATTCATTTCACTCTGAAAGCTCCCAATAAGGGAGGCTGTGTAGCAGAGTGTTCTGGGATCAGACAGATTTGAGTTTGAATCTCAATTCTGCTTATTTGAGCTGGGTGACCTTGAGCAAATTACCTTTCCTCTCTTGAGTTTCAGCCTCTTTATTTATAAAATGTGGCAAACAGTAGAAACCTCAAAGTACTGGTTTGAGGAATAAATAAAGTACTGCAGGGAAAGCCCTCGATACTAAGGGTTGGCACGTAGTAAGCCTTCAATAAGTGGTGGCTGCAACTCACGTTCCCCTAGGTCTGCAGCAGCGTTCCGGCCAGGCTTGCAGATTCCCATCACGTAGCAGAGAGTGCAGCACAAGGCAATGCATAATCTAAACTCTGGATGATATCGAAATGCCGTCCAAAGAATGTATAGCATATATGCAAATGGAAAACTTTCAAGATGATAAACCTGTGCAAAGCAGTAAAAATGCAGCCACAAATCTCCCGCCGTTAATTGATCCACTGTCAGGCAAGTGGAGGGAACCTCCAGGAAAGTGTCTTCTGGGCTCGACTAAACAGTGGCTTATAATTGAAATGACAAAGTCAGTCTTCCTGTTATGGCCCTGGCAAAGAAATTAATCCATCCAACCTAAACACACTGCAAATCGTAGTGACTTTTTTCTTTTAATAATCATAGGCTGTGAGATCTGGAAGGAGCTTGGAGTCCTTTCTTTAAATGAAATCTTATCCATAAACTTACTACAATAACATAGTAAAAGGAGAACTCGAAGTGGGTGGGGCAACCCCTGTCTTCCTAGCTCACCCTAGGCCTGAAGCCAGCCCAAGGACTTTGTAGGATGAGGCTCAAAACTACTGCTTTCCTACAGTATTTCCAGAATTGTAATGGAGCATGCCATATATGAGACGATTTTAAGTAATAATACACAGACACAGCATTTCCTAACTTTGAATCAAATTATGTGAAAGGTATCCCCTTCTTTCATTGTTTTCTTTAACCCTTTCAATAACACCAAGTAGAAAAATTTCTCTTTGGCGCTAATGTGTTTTTAATACCCCTTTAGTTCATGCATGACTCCTTTGTTAATAAAGAGGAAAGTCCTCAGGTTAGAGCAGACAGTACGCAACAGCATCTAGTTAGAACTTAATAAAATTGTTTCATTTTTATTGTGTTTATTTCTAAAGTTATATTTATGGCTAGTGTTTAGGAAAAAGATCCAAAACTTGGAAATAAAGCAAAACGAGTATGCATGGTTTTTATTTTATTTATTTATTTTTTGAGCCTACTATTTTATTTTTGAATTTCTGAATTTTATTTTATTTTTTTATACAGCAGGTTCTGATTAGTCATCCATTTTATACACATCAGTGTATACATGTCAATCCCGATCTCCCAATTCATCCCACCACCACCCCCGCCCCCCAGTCACTTTCCACCCTTGGTGTCCATAAGTTAGTTCTCTACATCTGTGCCTTAATTTCTGCCCTGCAAACCGGTTTATCTGTACCATTTTTCTAGGTTCCACATATATGCGTTAATATGCGATATTTGTTTTTCTCTTTCTGATTTACTTCACTCTGTATGACAGTCTCTAGATTCATCCACGTGTCTACAAATAACCCAGTTTCGTTCCTTTTTGTGGCTGAGTAATGTTCCATTGTACCTATGTACCACACCTTCTTTATCCATTCGTCTGTCGATGGGCATTTAGGTTGCTTCCATGACCTGGCTATTGTAAATAGGGCTGCAATGAACACTGGGGTGCATGTGTCTCTTTGAATTATGATTTTCTCTGGGTATGTGCCCAGTAGTGGGATTGCTGGGTCATATGGTAATTCTATTTTTAGTTTTTTAAGGAACCTCCATACTGTTCTCCATAGTAGCTGTATCAATTTACATTCCCACCAACAGTGCCAGAGGGTTCCCTTTTCTCCACATCCTCTCCAGCATTTGTTGTTTGTAGACTTTCTGATGATGCCCATTCTAACTGGTGTGAGGTGATACCTCATGGTAGTTTTGATTTGCACTTCTCTAATAATTAGCGGTGTCGAGCAGCTTTTCATGTGCCTGTTGTCCATCTGTATGTCCTCTTTGAAGAAATGTCTATTTAGGTCTTCTGCCCATTTTTTGATTGGGTTGTTTGTTTTTTTAATATTGAGCTGCATGAGCTGTTTATATATTTTGGAGATTAATCCTCATGGTTTTTAAATAGAGTATTTCTGATAAGCCCATACTGGGGGAGAGGAGGAAGGTGCTCTTACCCTCTCAGGAAATGTATCTTTATTTGATTAACCATCTACGATTGATTAGAAACCAGAAATATCATAGCTATATAAAGATGGAGGTTGACTTGTAGAAAAATGACCAAATGTGATTTTGTTTTGTTTTGTTTTTTTGCTGGTTCTCTAAAGGTTCTACTGATCTGTAGAATTTTGTCTTACTGTAAGGACAATTTTCTATAAGCATCTCTTCTCCCACAGAAAAATCAAGAACTCTAAATACTTTTAAATCAGCTCTTTCATTGTTCAGCTTGCTCCCTAGTTTATCAAATACAACTTTGATACATGCTATCTAACTGTATAAGATGATATTTTTTACCGTCTGAGGGCTCTACGTTATACAAGTGATGCTGACTACTTAATGGCAGTGATGTAAATTTCTTTATTTTTATCAAAGTTACAAATGTATGTAGTTTAAAAACATTCTCCAAGGTTCATTAAAAAAACAAAACAACAAAACAGCAGTGCCTCACCTTCTCCTCGCCAGGGGAACTTCTTTACTTCTTTTAGCTAACGTAGTTGTTATTTTGGTATTTATGACCATGTTGCCAGTAACAAACTTACTTTTTTTTTCAGCAAATGTCTTCCTCTTTCTGGTATTGTCTGTAAACCCTCCACCATGTAAGACAAGGATTTCACTGTTGTTTCCCCCTCTGCCCCATTAGGCCCTGGCATCCTTCCCATTTCTCCTTCTTCCCATACAGCTATACTGTAATTCTGGTTTGATCAGTAGTTGGTGTTTAAAATGTTTTGTAAACTATGACCAATTCCCATTTCTTGTACAACTTTTCATTTCCCAAAATGAAAAAAGAAATTTTGGGGAAAAAAAATCAGATATTCCTTTTAGTTCTTCGGATGATTGTTTTTAAACTATCTTTTCCCTAATTCATGATTGCCTCTTCTCCTATTTTTCAAAATTCTCTCTGCCTATTTTTAAGTTTGCTTTGCCTCATGGAGTCACTGTTTTCCTCCAAGTTACTCGTCTTCTGTTTGCCTGTTTTGCACTCTCTCTTTCTTGTTAGAGTTCTTCCTTAGTTCTCTGTAACTGGTGGTGGTAGGTCACATTTCAGTGCGGGTGACTTGAAGGCTGTTTGCCAACTCTGGGCATATGAGTAGAGCTTGTGGTCTGGGAGCTTCACTGCAGGGTGATCTGGTTGGGACAGTTAGTAGGAGAGGCTCAAGTATCAGTATATACAAGTTTTTCTTCTGGATCAGTCTGGGCTGGTCAGATTACACAGACAAGAATTCTGATTTCTCTTGCCTGAAGGGTTAAGACCTGGCTGCCAGCATTCCAGGAGCTGAGTGGGAGGAAAGTGCTAGAACCTTCAGCTTCCAGGACACATACTTTGGTTAAAAGCTTATTTTGAGTATGGCATCACTGTCTTCGATTTTGCCTGGTGTACGCTACTCCAGATGCCCGCTGTTTTATCCTCTTTATAGAATAAATCTCCAGTGACCCAGATGCATGGAGTCAGGCTGCTTCTTACACAGACTTGCAACTGATCCTACTTGTTTGAACTCCTCTCCTTCATCCCACCTCCAGCGGCACCCGGTACTACCATTACCTGAAACTTTGGGGGAATCTTTGCTTTAGGTTGGAAGAGTTTTCAGCTTTCCCCACTGCTGGCTTATGAATCACCCTTCTTGGGTCTGCTGCGTCATTTCTTACTTTTCCACTTGATATCTACCTTCCTTTTAAAAAAACTCCCTTTAATATTTTTCAGTAGGTTTTTAACAGGGACCAAAATATATAACTATGTTTTATCTACCATCTTTTCAGGGATTTCTACCCTAAAATTTCATGTTTAAGTGTTTATAAGTGAGCTGATTTAATTAGAAATATTAAAAGTACATGGGATAATGGTTAAATAACAAAAATGAGATTGTGCAATACGAATGTCTGAAGCTTTGAAAAGAGTTCTAACCCAGCTCCTAATTTTACAGAAAGAAAAACTTCCATTTTTTTTTTGGAGGGGGTGTGACAGTATAAGGTCATGTGACCAGTGACAAGTCGTGTCATTAGAGCTAGAATGAAAAATCAGTTCTGCTGAGCAAGGTCCAGCCAACTGTCCCCTCTGCTCCAGCATGCGAACAGTCTTGGTCCTTGTGTTCATGCCAAGGACAATCCCAGCTCCTCTTTTCAGTATTAAGATGAAGAATACCAGGTCACAGCTACAGAGTTAAATCCAACGACCTTCTTTGTTCGTTTAGCAAAAGAGAAATAATGCATATTCTGACCATGACATCTATGGCCACTACAATTTTTCTCTGCTCTGTGTTCCTATATAAGTCTTTTCAACCTCATTCTTATCTTGAAGGCACCACAAACACTCACCTAGAAAGAAAATATCCTAAACTCCAAAAGATAGTATCAGCCATCACCTAAAGCAGAGTCGCCCTCTCTCTTTTTTTTGGCTCCTGGAGGTGATGTGGTTTTCTCATGAGTTCTGGGTTTAATGCTAGTTTATTTCCTCCTGTGTGAACTGGTTTCCATCCTGAAAGACTTGACTTCACTGCACAACAGCTTATTGTGTGAAGCAAGCAACAGAGGCAGCTGACGACTCAAGAGAAGTGGGAGTCGGGGTCAGTGCAGTCGGGCGGGGGGGCTTTGCTGCACCCCATCATCTCTGACTCTCCTACCCACTGGACCACGCCCCCCCCCCCACTTCCCAGGTAGGACTTGGACAATGCCTTCATGTGGTCATGAGTGTCTGCACCGTGGGTTAGCTTTCTCTAGAAGGGGAGAGTCTGAGTTGGTGGTAGAGGGAGATAATAAAGGAAAAGAAGATGTGGGTCCTCATTCTCACGCTGCTGTTACCTGACAACCTTGAGGTCATCCTATAAGCTAGAAGCTGTGCATGTAGACTTGACATCTATGATCTCATTTAGTTTTTTAAAAAAAATCCAGTGAAGCCCCAGATGTGAAATATGAGGGTAAGAGAAGCTTAGTCACTTGCCCAGGAATTATCCACTCACTGGGGGCCAAGCCTGAACCCAAGCTCAGCTCTGTCTAATTCCACGCTCTTTCCCTGATACGAAGTGCAGTGGTGCTGGGAGGTGGGAGATGCTTCAGGTCCTCCAAAATCTCTCTGGCAATGATTCTCAGGGTTACGAAAATACAGAGTCTCTCCTCGCACAGAGGTTATGGAGCTACCACTAATTATGCTCCTTTCTTCTGTTGGTCAACCTTACATCTCTGAGCCTCAGTTTCCTCATCTGTACACAGGCATAACCGCACCCACAGGATCAGAATTATCTTGAGAATCTCATGATTCTCTGCAGGTATTTCTAACACTGATCACTAATATTTTTTGAGCTTTTACTACATGTTGTGCATACATTACCTTAAGGAATTCTGCAAGCCCCTCCCTATGAAATGCAGGAAATACTTCTATTATCCCAGATTTACAGATGAGGAAATAGACTCTGGCTGTGGTCACACACCATGTAAATGCTGATCCAAGTTCCAGCCCAGGCCTGTCTGACTCCAGAGTCCAGGCTTCTAACTGCCACTGCCTCCATCTTTTAGGATCACAGAAATGAATGGATGCAGCAGCACTCTGCAGATGATAAATCATTCAGCAAATTTGTCCAAAGTAAATAATAACACAAACATTTGTGTGCACAGCTGTTTAGAGCATATTGTATTGCTTCTAATACCCAAATGTAGCAAGCAAGATAAATGTCCCCAAATCAGGGATCCTGTTACATCAATGATGGCTTAGCCACACAGTGGAGTAGGAGAGCATAGACGTTCCTTGATCTGGAAAGACAGCCTTAATATATCAGTAAGAGGAGACGATAGAGCACCACATGTGATAGAAGCTCAGTTATGTTTTTGAAAACTACTTTCTATGTCCAAAAGGTCTGGAAAATGAATAGGAAATCATTAAACCGGGAGAAGGGGGAGAGATGTGAGGTTAAAGGGATAAGTTACTTGCTATGGTTTGTTGGGCATCTTCACAGTCATCATGTATAGTAACAAAGAAAATAGAACTATTGCCCAATTGGAACAAAATGAAAGTCCGTCTACACACCTAAGGAATCATATCACAGAGGACTGAGTGGATACCTATCAGGGACTGCAGTGTGCTGCAGGCAGCCCTGTGTTCAGAGGCGAGGGTGCTTCCCCTCCGGAGGGCTCCCACCCTGTGCTAGCGTGGCCATGGAGTCTCAGGGCTCACATGCTGGAGGGCTGTTGTCAACGCTACCGAGCGGACAGAGAAGAACTACAAAGTCACGTGGGTTAACACTGTTGTAGAAGGCGCAACTATGAAATATTTTATTCCATTTATCAGATGCTTTTAACTTCCATTTCCTGGCAGGTGAAAGAAGAATCTACTTAAAGCAACCAGAAAAAAAAAAATGACAAAACCATCACCTCCCACAGAAAAATCCCATTGTGCCTAGAGAGAAATGTTGCTTTTATTCAGATCCTGCAAGTTGCTCTGTGGGGTTTTTATTAAAATACACTCTGAAATCTCCAACCTACAGCCTAGAATGGAAAAAATGAAACTCCCAAGGTCTATGAGTCCAACATCTTAATGCTGATGAATGGAGGCTGGTTGGAGCCATTTGTGAAGATGTTCCTTGGAGATACTCCACTTTTGGGTTTTGTTCTTCAAAAAACAGGAGGGATCTACGGGGATTGTGTAAGGAAAAATGGATATAGAACACAACTAACATATGTTGAATTCATACTATGTGCCAGGCAATGGGCTATGTGCTTTGTATTTATTATCTCACCACATCTTGACCAAAACCCTGGGAATAAGTATTACCCTATTTTAAGATGTAAAATAAGATCCATTCTAATCTGATTATTATTACCATTCAGTATATACCGAGCACTTAATATATGCCAGATACTATTTATAAGTTCTTTACATGAATATCTCAGCTAATTCACAGAATAATCTTATCAATGTACTACACTGGCTCTCCCCATGTTACAGATGAGAAAATTCAGAGGTTTATGAAACTTGTCCAAAGTCACAGAACTGTAGGTCGTGGAACTGGATTTGAATCCATGTCCTCTTGGTTGCAAGGCTCCTGTGTTGTATACATGGCTATTTATAGCAATTTTGTATTGTTTGTAATAGCTAAATGTAACAAGGAAGATAAATTTGCAAATGGCCCGCCAGCAATGGGCACCTTTAAGGTCTCCACTGTAGAAATGGGGTCTGTGAACTATTTATAATATTTTTTAAAAATTAACAGAAATTGGGCCTCCCTGGTGGCGCAGTGGTTGAGAGTCCGCCTGCCGATGCAGGGGATACGGGTTCGTGCCCCGGTCTGGGAGGATCCCATATGCCGCGGAGCGGCTGGGCCCGTGAGCCATGGCCGCTGGGCCTGCGCATCCGGAGGCTGTGCTCCGCAACGGGAGAGGCCACAACAGTGAGAGGCCCGCATACCGCAAAAAAAAAAAAAAAAAATTAACAGAAATTGTACACTCACTCGTTTTCAGTGTTATTACATTGGCTTAGGGCAATGTCAAAATTCCTTGTTTGAATGAGAATAAGATAAACTCCAGATAGGAAGGCTGTTTAACTCTACTGGTTTAGAAAATTCAGAAGGCGCTTATATATTACCCTTTTTTTAATGAGTAAATAAATTATCTAATGTTTAATATATTTTGCTTGTTCAGGAGACAATGTATTTTATGCCTCCATCAGAATATGGTAAGGAGTGGTGGAAAAAACCCTGGTGGTGAAGATCTTTGCTCCTATTTATCCAGAAAGTCATTCAAATATGGTTCCACCCCTCCATGCCCTGACTACACAGTAAGCTTTCTCCCTCCATTCCTGCTCTCCTCTCTCTCTCCCCTTTCACTAGCAGTCTGGCATTTCTCTTCTGCTTCCTTCTGCTTCATGCCTCTGCTTTGTCACCAGCCTTCACCCACCATCCTGGGATGGCTTTAGCCACAGGCAAAGAAGGTACCTATTCAGACCAGAATGATTCTCCCCCACCCCAAATGATTTCCCAAATATGCCTCCAACTATTTGTTGATATTTGAGGTTCCATGAATAAAATGTCATTCTTTGACTGAAGGCTAATTCTCTCCTGTTAAAATGAGGCTCCAAATGAGAGCATTAGAATACTAGACTATAAGCTCCTCTGAGGTAAAAGTCATAACATATCCACTCCTACCTGACCCCCCTTCATGGCTGAACAAATAGATTGTGAATCACCTGTGAGATCCTTGAGGACAGAGATTAGGTCTGTGTCATTATTTTAGGGTCAACACCTAGCACAAATATCTGACACACAAGAAGTAATTACCACATTTTTATTAAGGGGATGCAGATTTCGTTTAATTAATTAATTAGAAAAGCGAATACGAGATGTCAGATAATTGTTGTAGAGAGTAAGGAGAGATTCTTAGATAAGGGGATGAAATCAGAATGTCGAATCTAGAAGCTTCTGGGCATGGACTTCCTCAACTGTATGGGCCATACAGCTTGACCCCACACAAATGACTAAGGGGTTCTTAGACAAGCTGAGAGTGGAATCAAAATACATACACAATCTTCTAACCTCCTTCCCACAGTGAAAATGTCCCTAATCCTCCCGACAAAGAATATAGATACCAGACAGCTCGTCTGGTGGTGACTGATCTAGTCTCCTCAGCAGGGTCTCCCCAAATCAAAACTCTACTGTCCTCTTTTTTTTAATGGACTCTCTGCCCCACAGATCCCTCCCAAATCAGGCAGGCACAAAACTGAGCTCAGAAAGAGGTCTCATGAAACATCCCAGGATCCTGTGTCTCAGCCAGAATTCAGAGCCCGCGCTCACTGACAAGTCTTAAAGATCAATTAGGCCAGAAACGTTAGAAAAATTACCACCAACAGGAGGAGACTTTAAAATCTTACCCTTGAACCTGTTGCTTTGCCTGGAGGGGATGGAGGAAGTAGGCCAATCTTAAATGCAAGAGAATTGGCCGGAAAAGGGCAATAAATCTGAGGAATGAATGTGCATCCTCTGATCTACATGTGCAGTTACACAGACATCAATGTTGTCTTTTCAGTTAAGATTGGATAGAATTAAAACTCTCCCTGGAAACTCATCTCTAGAAGGAACGAGCAACACAAAACTTGTGCCGCTCTCCATGGTGCTGATAAAATCCTTCCTCCTAGAACAAAGGCATTTTCCTCATCTGGAGAAGGTAGAGTTCAATCTCTCTCCCCCTCCCTCTCTCTCTTTCTCTCTTTCTCCCCTCACTGACCCCCAGAGCATATGCGTGTGTCTGTTTTAATGTTCATAAAGCATGCGTGATTGTCTTCACTGTTCCCAAATTGTAATGATGATTTCAAATATTTTTAAAGTTCTATCACAGAGCTAATATTTACTTTCATCCCCAGCCAACTCTTTTCAGAAAGTTTAGGTTGTGTGCTTCCTCCTCCTTCACTATCTCTCTCTGACCGCTATGTATCTACAATAAATTTGAAAGAGGAAGAACGAGTTTATTCTTCTGATTTACTCCAAAATTTCCAATTTGATCTATGGTTTCTGGTGGCTTTCTGGAAAAGAAGAAGGCCATCTATTTCCTGGTCTCCATAATATACTCAGTGCCCTCCACTTTAATCCCTGGCTCTGATCCTTCCCTGACCAGTGGCAAGCAGGGAAGTCCTGCTTCTGAGTATTCAGTCCCTTTTTATTCTCAACGAGGGAGAGTCTAGCATAATTCATTAGTATAACCAACTCATCTTGAACGAAATGCAAGTGTTTAGTCCTAGAAGTACATTGAGTTCCTTCCTGATAAGTGTGTAGCATCTAGCAGTAGTCTTGCGCTCCCAGTGCTCCTAGTTCTGGGTGATTTTTAATCTTCCCTTAATCACAATGTCATCACGAGGCAGAGTTCACCTCACCTTAGCCTTGGACTGCAAACAGCTCCTTCAAGGGGTTGTCTTCTGTGTCTGGTGTAGTTTTGCTTCTCCCAGGTCCTAACCCAGCCACCCTTGGTCAGCTCATTCTTCCAACAGAGAGGAACCTGAAGGCCTTTAAGAGCAGGTTTTTACCTGTGTCTGCGATGCCCTTCTACCCCTGGCCACCTGCCAATCAGGTGACTCAGCAGTCAAAAAACCCAGCTCAATCATCACCTTTGGGAAGCCTTTTCTGACTCAATCACTCTAAACTCCCACTTCACCCCAGGCAGGATTAGCTGTTGTTCTTTTTGGGTGCCCACAAAACCTTATTCATACTTCCCAAAACTAAGGGACGACGTATTTCAATTGTGAATGACCAAAGTGCGGTATCTGCTTGACACAGAGGAAGCTCAAAGTACATGAATGAATATACAAAATGAATGTGTCAGTACATAGAAGGATGGTTGGACAGATGGATGGAAGGATGAATGGATGGATGAATGATATCACCTAAATTTACATCTTATCAATTCAGAGTTTGATGCAAAATATCAGATGTGTTATCTATTCTCAAAGAACAAAGATGCTGACAATTTCTTTCCTTCTTTTTCTTATATGAAGGCACCATCTCCTCTTCTTCTTTCACTTTGTACCCTGTAACTAAGAGGATGTGGTGTTGTAGCTTGCCTTTCAGAATGGGTTTCAAGCAGATAAATATTTAGTCTTCTAGGGGTCGTTTGGAAGTTTGGAAGATTATAACTACTCCTCTCCAACCTTCCCTGAATCATGTCATTCCTTGCCCCCAGATATAAAAACATCTCTTCTGTTTCCTAAAGACTGACTCTACTCACAGAAAAAAAAAAAAGTACTCCCCTTTCCACGGAGGTTGCTTTCAAACTCTGCTTATGAGGTTTCTAGTGCCTCTCCATAAGGTTCTTTGAGGCACAGCTGCCTTGTTACCTACTCACAGCTACAGTGATGCTTGTCAAGCCAGAGGGGGACATAAAAAAATATCAGCTTTGCCTGCATTTTTACATTTCTGATCCCTCACAAAAATGTACAGGAAAAATTATAATGTCTAACAAAATCAACTATCCCTTTATCCATTCAGTATACTTCTAAATTACACAGAGTAGTTATTTAAAGTCATTATTTATTGCACAAATATTACCAGGAACAAAAGTGACATAATATACCCATAATCCAGCCCTGAAACATATCTAAATCCTTCTTCTATGATGCCTTCAAGCTCTCATGCTTGAGAAATCCCTCTGCAGCTTGCAGACAATTTGTGTTCTGCTTTTTCCAGTTAACATGGCATAGCATTTTTATTAATATACTTGATGGCCAAGGGAAGTCTGTTTTTACCTACCCCTTAAGGAGGTGTAGGGGAAACGTTTAGATTTAGACAGATTGAATTCTGACTCTGCTGCTAATTTGCTGTTTGCTCATCAGTAACAGGGCATGATAATGGCTTACTCACAAGATTATGGTAAGAGTTGATTTCTGTATATAAGGTCCTTGACAAAGCATCTGGCTTATAGCAAACCTTCATTTATGGGTGACTCACAAATAACAGTAATACTTTTAAAACATTAATCTATCATGAATTAGAAAATAAAGTATGTATGAGTAATTAAGATAAGACACGAGATTGAATTCAAATAAATTCAACCTTTGGGCAAGATCCCCAGAACATTGAGAGTTTATATTCATTCACCTGAAATTAGAGAGACTTCGGTGGAAAAGCTTGAAAATAACTGAAATCCATCATCACTCTTTCACAGATATACTTGAGTGACCTGCCTCAGATCACACAGACTGTCACAGAACTAGAGCTGGATACAGAACTCACATGGTCTCAAAAACTGTTGCAGGTTCTGATATCAAATATCACCTCCCTGTCACCATCACCTCAACCAATGCAGCATGGAAAGCAGACATCATTAATGAATTAATCAAATACTTTTTGAGGGATTAATTCAGGGCAAGAGGGAAGGAAAGAAGAAACACATACTGAGTATCAACATGGTAGCCACGGCTAATAAAATATGAAGCTGAGGCTCAGGGAGGGCATACAGCTTCCCCAAGATCACACAGCTAGCTAGTGGTGAAGCTGGGATTTGAATCCGTGGTCTATGTGTCTCCAAAGTTCATAATCTTTCAAATAGAATTTAACTCAATGAAAACCAACAGGTATTTCTGACTGCACAGTCTGTACCAGGTGCTATGTTAGGATATGGCAGTGAACAATATAGATGCAGTCCCTGCATCCATGAGGCTTAAAAGACACTTCAAAGGTGAGCAAAATGTGATGAGAGTCAGGTAAGGTGAAGTACCTACCATCTCTGTAAACTATTCATGTGATATGGACACATAAATATGAGCCTCTACCCTCTGTCCAGAGTTCAGTTACACTATAGGTTAATTAAATATGCTCAAACAGGCTGGCCTGGCAATTTGACCACCATTATTCTTCTGCATTATTTCTGTGGGAAAATGCATGCTGAATTCTAAACTGATATATAACAACTTTGGGAGCACAACAGTACTCAAAGTTAGTACCTGCTTTTTATCTGAGGTTTTAATGCAACAGCAGCAGATTTACCTTTCTCATTAGGTTCTTCTGAGTATAAAAAATAAAATTAGTGTCAGCATGTATTTCTAGAAAGTAGACTAATTGAAGATAGGAGGATCAATCAAACCACAAAGATTAATTATTGAGTATCTTCTTGGAATTGGGCACTATGCCCAGGCAATGTACAAATATAGAAAAAAATATAAGACCGAATCAGCCCTATCCATGGAGAGTCTGTAAACCAGCTATAGGACACCCACACAAGAGCACTTCCAGTAAATGGTAGTCTATGTCAAAATTCTAGGAGACAGGGGTAAATACATGTCTTCGAAATGGGCTGGGGGGTCAGAGATAAGGAGAATTAACCCAGGCTTCAAAATAGCTCTGATCTGGATATTCAGAGAGAGCTCATGGTGGCAGTAGGGGGAATGTTAACCATGGAGAAAGGTGCAGGGCAAGTGTGCCCCCTAAAATGAACAGACCATTGAGGCCACGGACTGGAGCTGGGAGTACTGGGAAATAGGTCTCAGAGGTAGTTGTAAAGGAGGGAGCATTTTGTCTTAATCACCTTTGCCTCCCGCCCCCATGCCTAGAACGGTGCCTGACAAACAGTAGGTGCTCAGTTAATGTTTAGTGAGGTGGAAAGACATCACCTTCCTAGAAAAGAGAAATAACCAAAAAAGTGCTAGTCCTGCTTTAACATATTGAAGTCCTATTGACAGTCCATATTGACAGTCCAATATGACAATAACAAACATAACACTGCACACAATTAAGTGCTAAATTCTATGATAAGCCAGAAGTTGTCAGCATGCAGGAGGGAAAGTGACTAAGGTAGGGCAAAAAGAATCGGGGATGATTTCTTAATGCGAGGGGAATTGGGTTGGGTCTATCAGGAAGGGCAAGGTTTGGCTTTCAGGAGTCACAGCTGAGATACTTACAAGGCTGAGACAGAAACAAATGCATGGGAACAGACACTTAGGAAACACTAGGAAGTGGTGGGACTGTGGTTTTTAGTAAATAATTTGGCAAGCCAATCAAAACACATCTGTGGGCTAGATTCAGGCTGTGAACCACCAACTGGAGGCCCTCAGGACAAGAAGAAGGAAGAAAAAAAAATGCTTTTCAGATGGAGGAAACAGGTAAATGACAGAGAGAGAGCAAGGAGCAGGAAGGCTTAGTGGGAGAGGAAGAGGGGTCTCCCCAGAACCCAGAATGCCACTGAAAGCAGTAGGAAATGTGGTTGCAGAGAAAAGCTACGTTGAGTTTGTATTCCAGGTAAAGGAAAAAATAATAAATAATGAGTGAAAGACAACTTCAGCATGCTATGTTGCTTGGAGAAATTGTGCTGGAATTAAACATTGTCTTTTCTAATCTTGGCTGCTAAATCAACTGTGTTTATCTCTAAGACTAATATGATCTAAAATCGCCCTGACAAAATGTCCATTCTAGAACTCTTGGGTGGTTTTCTGGAAACGACCCTAGCGTAGTCACGGTTGCTGCCCCCAGATTGCCTGTGACGGCTGGGGCTCTATAGACAGAGCTGTGGATCAAAAGCATCTTCAGAAACAGAGACCTTCCTTCCCCACTTAACTCATTTCACTTAAGGATTTACATTTATACCAGTTGAGCAAATCAAAGTTATAGTTCCCTCAGTAACTGTAACCTGGACCAAATATAGCTATATTTTTCTGCTGCTGAGCAGGCTTTTAACTCATGCCTCCCAACTGTGAACAGGAGATTTAATTCAAACATTATGCAAGAAATGTTTTTTTGGAAAACAAGTGGCTGGTCCAGTGAAGGTTTAGTGTAAATGACTGTCCCTTTCAAGTTGTGTTTTTATGCAAGGGTTCCCTACAGACACTGATCTTCACAGCGTCCTCCACAGTCTTGTGAACAGGGGTGAATGGAAAGGTACCTTCTCCACTCTTGCAAGCTGCCAGCTTGCCCATTCATGGGTCAGAGTCTCGCTTTGCCATCGCAGGCTGCTGGTGTTGACTGAAGCCTCCATACAGAGCCAGGACTGAGGTGAGAGGGTAAGGTGATCAAGGCACTTGCCCAGGAGGCAAAATTTCAGGAGTGTCAAGAAACTCATTAGTCAAGACAAATAAAATTTAATGCTACATTTTAAAAAAATATAAATTAATGCAAAAAATGCATGACGAACAAAATCTTAAAATACTGATTTTTAAAAATATTGCACTGAAATATTCTTTTTCTTGATTACTGAATTTCTGGTGCCCACTTATACTTTGCCCCACCCCCAGGCAAGTGCCTCACTTGCCTGACCCCAACCTTCACTTATGCAGGAATCTGGGCTCTCTTCTCACTGGCCCACATGAGTCTTCAAAATTCTCCACACTACTAGGAAAGAAGCCATTGCTAATCAGTAAGAATTGTCATGGGAAATGAAACACATTTCTTTATCTCTGCTCTAGGTTGGGGGTTTAGTTTGTCTTTAAATTGCTACATCCCTGGAGCATCTTTTCATTGTCCAGTCTCATGAGAACCTTTAGAAGCAGCAGATCCAGGGTCGCTAGGGAGAACGGAAGTGCACAGGCAGCTCCCCTGTGCCTGTGGGTTTTTCTCATTTGGGGCAATTCCTTTGAGTCCCAGACAGTGGTATGCTGGTAAATGTTTATCAACTGTCTCTCCAGGAAGGGAAAAAATACAAGTCTGGATATTAAGTGTTTGTCAATTTTCTGGTAAGAGTACTTCCTTCCTGGTTGATTTCAAGCTACCATTGTGACATCACTGAACACAACTGGGAAGAAACGGGCTGCAGCAGAGCTTTAAATATTAGTATCTATAATATTAAATATCTGTATGTATTTCTACCATACAGACACAACAATGTAAATAACCTCAAGCACACAGATAAGAATAAAATATGGAAAGATAATTAGGAAGTGATACTTTTGAGTATGTATTTATTACCTTTGATTTCAATATAGTTTATTAGTTATAGATATCTATATAAAATTTTAATAATGGCTGTTATCTAACAAATAACTCACAAAATTCCTAAAAATTTAAAACTTGGTTCTCATGAGCTGGGATGAGCCAGCTCCAGCACACCACCCCATTATACAGCGGTGATCCTGAGCCCCCGAGTACCGGAATAACCCAAAGGAACCCCGGAAATGGGTTGACAGGATGACACAGCAGGATGACACTTTTCTCCAGTCTCTCCAGGAAACCTTATGAGGTCCAGATGCCCTGCAGGCAATGGCATTGCTCCAGCAGCAGTATCTGCTGCTTCTTGGCAAGCCTCCCATGACGCCTCCAAAGCATCTGGAGGGCTCCAAAGCATCTGGCTGCCGCCAGGGCTAATGGGGTACCAAGTCCTCCCCAGGCTCAGAACCTGTTTGCCATTCTTCCTGGAGACCACTTGGCCCTTAACTGTTCTTAAAATAATTACAGGGATGTTTCAGAAGCAGCCTGGAACAGTGGAAGGAGCATAGGAGGGAAGGAGAATAGTGAAGGAAGAGGCAAAACCACATGTATCGGGTACGGATTATATGCCAAATACAAGGCTGCATGCTCTCACAGATGTTCTTGTTTACTGTAATCCTGACACAGCCAGAGAAAGAACAACCACCTTTTTACCAAGAGATTACATGACTTCCCAAGGTTCCCCAGCTAATAAGAAGCAGAGCTAGGACGCACCCCAGCTTTGCTCACCCCTATAGCTCTAGCATGTACTGTAGTACACATGGTGCTTTCTACGTATTTGTGGGATGGATACGTGAATGCAGCCTAACTCCAAAGCTTGTGCTCTTACCTCCACCAGGGAAATAATGCTGGTAAAGTGCTCTTACATGGCAGAGTATAAATGAAGTAATGGAAGGCACTGTGGTGTGTGAAAGGCTGACTTCAGAGTGAGATGAGGTGATTCCCTGCAGGCTCTGCCTTTTACTAATTCTCTGACCTTAGTTAGGAATGTCACCAAGTCTCTCTCTGAGGCTCGGCTTCCTCACCAGTAAAACGGGGCTAATAGGGCTTCCCTGGTGGCACAGTGGTTGAGAATCTGCCTGCCGATGCAGGGGACACGGGTTCGTGCCCCGGTCCGGGAAGATCCCACATGCTGTGGAGTGGCTAGGCCCACGAGCCATGGCCGCTGAGCCTGCGTGTCCGGAGCCTGTGCTCCGCAATGGGAGAGGCCACAACAGTGAGAGGCCTGCGTACCACAAAAAAAAAAAAAAAAAAAAATGGGGCTAATAAAGCTAATCTTGCCATGTGGTGGCCAGAAACAAACAACTGTGATGTATGAGAAAGCACTCTGCAGGCTAAAAGGTGCCAGGAGAGAAAGTATCCTGTATGTCACGGTCCATGACATCGTAATGTCATTCCACTGGCCTAGGAAGGGCACGTCTAATACCACGGTTGCAGAGGAAGAGCAATGGGTAAAAGAAATGGCCCTGGACGCAGCAGAAGGGACAGGATTCTCATCTATTTCAGCTTTAAGTTTAGGACTTAACTGGCTGTCCTCTGTTTGGAATGCACCACAGACAAAAACATTTCAGCAAGCCTTGTCTCCCTACCTTTTATATGATATACGAGGGAGCAGATAGGTTAGAAGAAAACCCTGCTGTTTTTGCAGTGTGATGTTGATCCTGGAAACTAAATGATAATGCAAAGAGGCAGCATTAGCCTCTCTTCAAGCCTGCATCATGCAGGGTGCCTGGGATTCTCAGAGAGCCTCGAATTTCAGAGGCAGACACCCAAGCACAGACGGGCAGGGTCTGCTTCTATCACACACGGTAGGTCAGGGGTGGCGCTAGACCGAGAACACCCTCTAAGCAGACTACTCCCTTCCCCGCCCATGGAGACCCTGACAGAACTGAAGATGCCAATGGCCTTTTGCAGTCAATGTCTACTCCTCTGTAAGGAAGAGACATGAGGGTGAGTGTATGTGTTTGTGTGTTTTTTTTTTTTTTTTTTTTTTTTGCGGTACGCGGGCCTCTCACTGTTGTGGCCTCTCCCGTTGCGGAGCACAGGCTCCGGACGCGCAGGCTCAGTGGCCATGGCGCACGGACCCAGCCGCTCCGCGGCATGTGGGATCTTCCCAGACCGGAGAACGAACCCGTGTCCCCTGCATCGGCAGGCGGACTCTCCACCACTGCGCCACCAGGGAAGCCCTGTGTTTGTGTGTTTTAAAATACATGCACCCAAACTCACACATGTGTATTCAACACAGTAGGCAAATCGCCCATAGCAGGTAAGGGAAGTAGGGGAATGGAAGCAGGAGACAGGGATAAAGGTATGAAACACACACACACACACACACACACAAAACAAGAGAGGGCCTTGCGCAGACCAATGAGGATAAAGTGTCATAAACTGAGTGTGATTAATTCAACCCCTGCACCTGACACCCAAGGAAGACAAAAAGAGTTAGGAGCACACCCTCCTAGCACTCAGAGTGGAAGACCCAAGGGAGCAATCAGTCTCTGCCATTGATTGGGACGAGTCATATTCATTCACTTAACCGTTCCTTCAACAGATAGGCATTGTGCGGGATGGGCAAGGGGAAGGGGAGAGCTGCAGGGCAGGGCAGGCTAGGGTCGGGCACTCCCAATTACACAGGCAGATGGGGCCACAGAGGATGAGAGCCCAGGTGTTATGACAGAGCAGGCATAAGCGCTATGGGCCACAAGAGACGGGTGTGGAGGAGGGTTAGAGAAAGCTTCCTGGGGAGAGCGCCATTTCTTCTGACTTCTGAATATTAGGTAGGATTTAGCTAGGCAGAGAGAGGAGGTGATGCATTCCGACAAGTGCAAACAGCACACGCAGCAGCCCAGAAGAGACAGAGTGTGGCCCCTGAGGGACTGAAAGAATTTTAATAGAGCAGGAGATGGAGAGTATGAGTGGAAATGGCGAGAGGGAAGGCTGAAAGTGTAAGCTCTGTGAAGTTGGGGGAGGGAGGCTTGCTCTCTGAGCTTCTGTGCGCAAAGCCTGGCACGGGACACACACAGGAAAGGGCAACACAAAGCAATTAGCGCTGTGATATCGGTCTGAACACATAGTTAGGAACACAGAGAAGGAGGCCCTTAAACCTGCCTTGAGGTTGGCAGGTGTGGGAGGGGTGTGTGTGGAGAGCACACGGAAGTGAGATTTCAGAAAGGAACTATTACCTGAGCTGAAGCTAAAAGGAGTTTAGGGTTTTCCTTGCATAAAAAGAACAGGAACTGGAAAGGAAATTTCAAACAAGAGAAGAAGCACGAGCAAAAGCCCTCTCTACCAGTGTCTAAGCTGATGAATAAAAACACCAGAAACCCCAAACTAATCATGACTAACAGAGGGCCTCAGTAAAACCCCTCAGGTTTAGTCAATGGGCTCCAAGGGTTTATTTTTTAAGCTGATTCCGTGCCTTCTCTGCCTTCATGATGCAGATACAACCAACACCAACTTCTCTTCAGAGCCAGGAGTCACCTTTACCCACTCTGTGATTGCTAAGCAGGGTTCAACATGACGACTCTCCCGTCTGTGTCAGAGGAATGAAACATAGAAACAAAAAGCCTGCTTCAAGAGCGGGGTGGGGGAAAGCCAACTCCCTCCGGGTCTGGAGCAAAATTAAATTTTATGAGTTACTTGGCAGCCAGCAAGGCACAGAACAAAGGCAGTGTGAAACCACCTTTCAAAGTAACCTAAGTTGACAATTAAACTTGCTCTCGGTGAGGGGGAGAAAAGGAGTTAATACAGGCAGAAGACCTTTCATCCTTCACCTGAGCCTGTCCCTTTCCTATGTTAAGTGCAATGCAAGCAAGCTGAGTGAGGGGATTTAACACTATCCTTAAAAAAATATCAACATCCAGGCTTAGGTGGACATCCCTCCCTGAGTCATATGCCACCCAGGGTTACAATGAATACGGTAATAACAGGAAAACATAGCTTCCACATGCCAGGCCTGCTGTGCTGGGCTGTAATTACCCAAACGATGACAATCTATTGAAGACAAGCATTCTTTCCCAACCCCCAAACACACAATGCCCCCCAGAAGGAAGCCTGGCATACTGCATTGTAATTGCTAAATTTCTACACGTGGTTCTGCCCTTGGGCAATAGTTCAGGTAGGTATAGTCCATTCTTGGGCTGGAGAGATGGACTATCCCATGGTGCCAAGAAAAAGTCAGTAAAAAAAATAGATGGCTATGTTGTTATGAACAGAGAGGATCCAAACAACCAGAAGAAAAATCCAGGACGTTTATCCTGGGAGTCTTTTGAATTTTTCTCCAAAATTTCCAATTTTGAAGAGTTAGTCCCTGAAGAAACCAACAGCACACCTGATGGTTTGGATTTTCAAAGTCAGATCTTTGCACAGGCAATGTCCCCACTACTGCATAAAAATGAATTCATGAGTACAAATGAATGTGTTTGAAGACTGCCGTTTTATGGTTTATTAAATGCCATATTGGAAGATGAAAAGTTTTATAGACTGGAAAGGGCCCTTCAATTAAGACGGTAAAGAACTGAGGATGAGCCCAACTGTTCTTCCATTTCCAGTGAATACTGAAGATTAAAAAAAAATTAGGTCACATTAGAGTAGTGGTTCTTAAAGTGTATCCCTGGACCAGCAGTATCCATATCATCTGGGAACTTGTTAGAAAAATAAATGATCAGGGGACTTCCCTGGTGGTCCTGAGGGTAAGACTCTGCGCTCCCAATACAGGGGGCCCGGGTTAGATCTCTAGTCGGGGAACTAGATCCCCCATGCATGCTTCAACTAAGAGTCCTCATGCCACAACTAAGAGGCCCACATGCTGCAACTAAACATGCTGCAACAAAGATCCCACGTGCTGCAGACAAGGCCCGGTGTAGCCTAAATAAATATTTTTAAAAATATAAATAAATAAATGATCAGGCCCCATTCTCCAAACCTAATGATCGGAAACCTGTTTTAACAGCCCCTCCAGGTTACTGGGATGTACTATCATGTTTAAGACCTTCTGCACTAGAACTGTGGTCCTCCACCCTGGCGGCCTATTATCATCACCTGGTGAACACATTATTGCGATGCCCTGGCCAACCCCAGGCAACTAAATCACAACAACTAGGACTGGAACTTAGCAACAGCTACTTTTAAAAAGGCTCCTCGGGTGATGTAATGTGTAGCCAGAGTTGACAGTTGCCATATACTAGAATAAGAGAGATTTAGATTAGATACTTTGCAACTTCTGATTTCTGGTTTAACTCAAAGTTATAGTGGTTACTGAGTGAATCTTCTTCGTGAGAGAAAAAGCTTTTGAGAAGAGGAGAGATTTCCATCTTCACGAGCTGGAGAAGTTATATGTGAAGCTCACACGCTGTACCAACGTTGTACCAAACCCAGTGGTAATAACAGTATTTAACAACTCATCACCAAAGACAGTTGCTCATCCTGGGAAAGAGGCGGGCTAGTCCCCACGTTCAGAAGTCACTATAAAAGCAGTGCGCTCAGAGGCAGTGAGGAGTGACACCACACCACCCACACGCCTCAAGTCCAGCTGCCACAAACCACCAAGGGGAGCTCAGAGCCTCCCACTTACTTCTTGGCTTTGAAGTCCCAAGTATTCAGGGTGTGTGAGAGAGCAGCCTCTTCTCACCAGTGTCTGATGTCACCCAATGTGCAAAATGATGACAACCTGCCAGCATAGAATTCTAGGGGGCCACTCCCATGGGACAGGCAGAGCCTAGCATCGCTGCGTAACAAATAAACTGTGTACCGGGGCCATCCCTCTACCCAAATCAGGAAACTGGCAGAACACGTTATAAATTTGTTCCTCAAACCAGGGTCCACTAGTGTAGTCCCAAGCATCTAGGATTTTCTTTCCCCATGAAAAGGGAGGTGAGCACTACTAAAATGTAAGAAACATTGTAAATTCTTTTCAACAAGAAGAGGCAACATTCTTTGGGAAGTTTCTGGAGAAATAATAGGCCAACCATCATGTTTTTACACTGTGAGAGTAAGAGCAAACATTCCCTTAATTTTTTTTTAAAATAACAATAAACAATAAAATAGAATAACAAACACTAGAACCAGTTCAATAGCTGGCTAGTGAACATGCTTATGAAAATAACACCATCATCATGACATTCTCACAGAGTGAATTTTAGATATCCAAGCTTTGGGGCCTTATACTCCCTCTCCCTGAAAAAAAGGATGAGGATAGGAAAAAATGAGAGGGAAAAGACCATGCTTTTATATCCCCAATGCCTATGATTACGCAGACTTTGGAGTTGGGCCAACCTGGGTTTCGATTATCACCCTACAATTTGTTTGCTGTTTGGCCTTGAACTTTTAAGTCTGTGAATTTCAGGTTTTCATCTATAAAATGGGAATGATAATCCTTAGCAGTGATCAGGTGAGCAGAAAGAAGGCTTGGATTGCATTTAGCACAACGCCTAGAAAACAGCAAATTAAGTAACAGTTGTGATCATTAACTATTCACTCTTGAACACCCAGCTGAAGCTTCACTTCCCTTGTGAAGGCTTCTTTGACAAAAATGATTACACACACACACACACACACACACACAGTCTTTGTAGTTCCAGTACCCCCTAGTATGCATCTAGATTTTAGTCATTATATTATATTGCAATTGCTTATTTATATGTTTATAAGTATTTTCTTAAGAAAAAAGACATGCCTTTGTGTACCCAATGCCTGGCACGTACTCGGTACATCATATGTACAAATGAATGAATGAATGAACAAATGAAGCTAGCTATGTATCTCACTTACCTAGAAATGAGATAAGAAAAACTTAATTAGGATGGTAAGAGTAGAAAGGACAAGACAGGAGAGAGACATACAGGGAAATTGATAATAATGGTTGACTACTGGATATGCACAGGAAAAAAAATATTGTTTTGCAGTGTTCTAATACAGTCAACCATAGACACCGTTCATCCAGAAAGCCCTTCTCTGAGGATTTTCTAGGGAGGAGAGGGGTTGGAGAGAATGGTCACACAAATACTTAGAGAAGATTTATTGGTTGTTTGGGTCTACCCAGTCCTCTGAAACCAGCCCACATAAGGACAGATATTCCTGGACATTATTCAAGGACAAGGTAAGGCTGCAAAAGGAACCACCTGAGTCAAATCACGAATGTTTATCTCTGTCTTCCAAGTCTCAAGAATTCTAGTCCTGTGTTTAATCACCGCCTCTCAGTCTTTCCCATTATCACCACTCCATCTCCCTCGTTATCCTTCTGCAGACTCTGCCCTTTAGAAGCCCTCTACTTACCCCCACTGAGACTTTCCTTTTGGTCTCATTCCTACCTAATCTCTGAATGACGTTGACCAATATTACATTGGCTTCACTGCCACAGCCATCTCTCTATCATCACCTAATGCCTCAACCTATCTCAAGGGTCTAGGCATGAGCAATCTGCTCATCCAGAAAGAGTCTTAACCGTTTCACCACTGCCGGAGATAACTGGAGAAACAAAACCAAGGAAAATCAGCCAAGAAAGCAGGTAAGTGGGGTTTTCTTGGCTATGTAGACATAGAAAAACTTTCCTACCCTCATCCCTGCAAACCAGGGCTTTAGTAAATGGACAGGCAATCGAAAAAGTCTGCAGTATGTCCATACCTACACCCTGAGAAAGCCTGTCCAACAAGAAATATGGTGACAAAATGCTACATGCTTAACTCTAGTCCCCAAGCTGTCTTTCACAGCCAGGGAATTAGTCACTGGAAAAGTAGGCCCACTGAGAAAGCCATTGACTTTTATCTTTAGACTTCGACTGCTATTCATCAGCATCAATATTTTAGAACTTAACTCAGCCCTAGTCTGAGTCCAGGACGTCTACATCATCACGAAGACTCACCACATCCTGACAGCTGAGGACCTCCAAAATGCTGTTGAGTAACTCGACACAGTACTTCTTCTCCTGGACCTGGTGCTGCATCTCATCCTTCTGCTCCAGCAGCTCCTTCAGTTCCTTGGTGATGACAGGAAGCAAAATGTCCCGGCATTCTGGAATGAAGGCAGTTCAGAGGCATCTGAGCTTCCTCGTTTTTTAGCTTCTTTTCTTTATTTTTTAGATAACATTTCATTAAATAAATAATTCATGAATATATTCTTCTTGTAAAAAATGCAAATATTAAAAATTAGGTTAAGGGACTTCCCTGGTGACGCAGTGGTTAAGAATCCACCTGCCAATGCAGGGGACACGGGTTCAAGCCCTGGTCCGGGAAGATCCACATGCCACGGAGCAACTAAGTCCGTGTGCCACAACAACTGAGCCCGCACTCCAGAGCCCGTGAGCCACAACCACTGAGCCCATGTAACACAACTGCTGAGGCCCGCACGCCTAGAGCCTATGCTCCGCAACAAGAGAAGCCACCGCAATGAGAAGCCCGCGCACCACAACCAAGAGTAGCCCCCACTTGCCACAACTAGAGAAAGCCCACGCGCAGCAACAAAGACCCAGTGCAGCCAAAAATAAATAAATTAAATAAATTAATTTTTTAAAAAATTAGGGTGAGATTTCCTTAGAACATTATTCACAGTTCTGGCCCCTCCCACAACCCCTACTCCCCAGAGGCAACCAACCAGTTATTCCATTCTATATAGATGTATGTGTATGTGCATATAAAAATGTATGTATGTGTGTTTGTATACCAGTACAAAATATGTAGTATCATTTTGATTTGGCTTTTCATTTAAGTAAAACATATCGCACTGTGATGATCATCTTTCAAGATCTTCTTATATGTTTTACACATGTATGTTATCAGTATAAAAAATTTAATGTCATTTTGGTTTTGTTGCCTTTTTATAAAAGGGGACTATACTGCACATATTGTTCTGTACCTTGATTGTTTTCATTCACCAATATTTTTTGGAGCACCTTCTATGTTATTACATATAAGGATCAACATTAATTATTTATAGCTGTTTTATAGTATTCTCTATTATGGACGTATTTGTTCATTTAGTCATACGCCTATTGATGGACATTTTTCACTGGCATAAACAGTACAAAACCAAACAACTTTCCACTTGTACCCTTGTACACCACGACTTTCATTTTAAATAAATTAAAACCTTTGCAAAGATGGGTAACTCTCTTGGCTTTGCTGTCTCAGGAAACACCTAGAAGTTTCTGAAATCCTACACAGCATTCTTTCTATATTTCTATTAAAAATGGCAAACCTTGAGAGATCAAAAAATCCCCCCAAATTTCAAGCCATCCCTACCTAGATGCTTCTAGAGCTGAAATGTGAATCACATATGCCAACTTTATTTTAATTCAATACAACAAGTAGGTGCTGAACATCTTCGATGCGGAAGGCACTGTATTTCTGGAAGTACAGAGATAATATATGGTTCTCACCCATTAGGTACTTAAAATACGACAGAGGTGATCAGCAACAAAACAAAGGGCAATGGCAGAAGACAGAATAAGATGCCGGTGGGAAGAATCAGACAGCAGCTCGTGTTCTGTCAGCCCAGCATCTATACCTGCTCTGGCACAGCACCCTGGTTTCACCCTGGTGAGCCACCCTGCTGTGGGATATAAACCTAGGGATACTGTCATAAGGCTCCCTGCCCTCCTCTGGACCAGGGTTGGGTACCTGACCCTAATTAGGATAACCTCTTGATCAGAACCTTGAGGGAACTTTAATAAGAGTTATTGCTGACATTGCTAACATACCGAATGCTTACAATGTGCCAGGCACTGTTTGAAGTTTCTTGCATGAACTACTTCAATCTTCCCAATGAGTCTAGGAGGTAGATACTGTTATTTCTCCCATTTTGCTGATGAGGAAACAGAGGGACATGCCCAAGTATACAGAGCTAGTAAGTGGTTGGATCCAGTCTGACTGCAGAGCCTGTGCTCATCATCACTAGACAAAGGGTATTATCTTTCTTGGAGCTCATCTGTCTGCACACAGGTGCCCTGGGGAGGCTTGCTGCTTCCTCTCCCAGGGCTATTCTGAATCTCCCCTCTCTGAAGACTGGTTCCCCAGCTTTTCCTCTGATTCTTGAATGGCTCCCTATCATCCAAATACATTTATTTTCAGTTAAATTTATCAGACTAGGTTTATGTCACTCACAACCAAAGAATTCAGACTTGTACAGTCATAAAATGCCATGAGGGCTTCAGAAGAGAGAAATGATCTATGGTTGGAAGGTTCATAGAAGACTTTATAGGCTCTGATAGAATTGTGTCCCTTCTCTCAGAGCACTAATGTCAGTTTGTAATTAAATTCTAATTAGTATAATTAATGTCCATTCATCCAACCAAAGTGTAAGCTTCATGACAGCCAGACTAAATCTCAGGTGCCCAACACAGTACCTGGATCATAGTAGCTACTCAGTAAATCTTGATGGAATGAATGGAAGAGGTGTCATTTGAGATGGTCACTGATGAGTAAATAATATTGCCATCAGGAGAGTGGGGATTTAGAGAACAGAGAGTGATTTAGAGTTCATGGACCAAGATGTAGCAATGTATACAATGGTGGAATATTACTCAGCCATAAAAAAAGAATGAAATAATGCCATTTGCAGCGACATAGATGCAACTAGAGATTATCATACTAAGTGAAGTAAGTCAGAAAGAGAAAGACAAATACCACATGATATCACTTATATGTGGAATCTAAAATATGGCACAAATGAACCTAACTACGAAACAGACTCACAGACATGGAGAACAGACTTGTTGTTGCCAAGGGGGAGGAGGGTGGGGGAGGGATGGGGTGGGAGGTGGGAGTTTGGGATTAGCAGAGGTAAACAATTATATATAGGATGGATAAACAACAAGGTCCTACTGTACAGCACAGGAAACTATATTCAATATCCTGTGATACACCATAATAGAAAAGAATATATTAAAAATAGAATGTGGGGCTTCCCTGGTGGCGCAGTGG
Organism: Mesoplodon bidens; assembly: GCF_964165515.1. Classification (NCBI taxonomy): domain Eukaryota; kingdom Metazoa; phylum Chordata; class Mammalia; order Artiodactyla; family Ziphiidae; genus Mesoplodon; species Mesoplodon bidens. Next base: position 161,809,894 of record NC_138160.1, read on the forward strand.
TTGAGAGTCCGCCTGCCGATGCAGGGGACACGGGTTCGTGCCCCTATCCCGGAAGATCCCACATGCCGCGGAGCGGCTGGGCCCGCGAGCCATGGCCGCGGAGCCTGTGTGTCCGGAGCCTGTGCTCCGCAACGGGAGAGGCCACAGTAGTGAGAGGCCCGCGTACAGCAAAAAAAAAAAAAAAAAAAAAAAAAAAAAAAAATAGAATGTATATATGTGTATAACTGAGTCACTGCTGTAGAGCAGAAATGAATACAACATTGTAAATCAACTATACTTCAATAAAAAAATAAAATAAAAATTTTAATAAAAATAAAAAATAAAAATAGAGTACATGGACCTGGGTAAGTAGAATAGTCTCTTGGAAGTAGAATAACAGGAGATAACATTGAAAAGGAAAATTCTTAAATGCGATGGGTGGTGTAAGATTATAGTTCTATGGAAACAGAAAATTACAGGCAACAAAAATTTTGATTCAGCTTTGTTTAATATTATAGATGGAATCATGGGCCATGGGTTAATGGTACTTTGTTTGGACTCAAGAAATGGTTGGCCTAAGGACTTTTGAGAATATAAGGTGCTGAGTTAGCCATTACCCTTTGTTTAGAGAGATAAGAAAAAAGACAGGATAATATTTACATACCAATTACCATAACATTTAAGTTAAATCTATACTTAGTCCATATCTTGTCACCATAAAGTTGAAATTTTGTCCAGGTCTGTTTATTAAAAGGGGTAAAGAAATTTCCTGCAACGTTCATGCAGAAGTTTGTTTTAAAAGTTATCTTCTAAAAGATGTTAACTTGTAACTTTGAAACTTCTTGTTTGTTAGAGGCAACTGTATGTGTAAAAATGCTTGTAGGAAAAACTAGGTGAGTTCATTTGAAGTTGTAAACTCTTTGTCTTTGGGAGATGAATGACCTCACCGACTTCATGAAACTTAACTCTCTTCACTGATGTTGTCATAATTAAACCTCATCAGAAGATAAAAACTGTGCATTCACTTAAGTTAGGTAAGAATTATAAAGTCTTCCTCTCTGAGAAGTTAATTTTTGCTAGTAAAATAAAAAAGATTCTAATAAAGGAAATTTAGAACACAAAAAAAATCTTGTTCTTCCATAGTTCTCTGGGCAAAAGGAGTCTTCAAAAGATGTTTTTTTAAGGTGATTCATGCCATTGTAGCATGTAGGGCAGCTGGAGGAAGAAAAGACCAAAGAGCAGTCAGAGACCAGTGTATATGCCACTGCAGTAGTCCAGGTGATAGCAAGTGAGAATAAAAGTGCTGGGTTCTACCCCGCTAGACTCCTAGCCTCTGATACAACATTCTTGTTCTCTGTTGAAGCTCAAGATTTGAAAAGACCTTAAAGAAAGTTGGTCTTGAGTTTAAAGCATAATAAGACAATGTTTTAAAGCCTAGAACGATAGGCTTTTGTGATCCAAGATTAAAAATCATTGAAAACCTCTCCATCTGTAAATGGGATCACTAGGACCTGCAGAAAGGAGATTTGTAAAAGTAGACAAAGGGTTAATCTACGGAGGCAGTTTAATTAACTCATTCATTCATTTAGTCAGTCAGTCTACTACATTTATTGAAGGCTCCCTAAGTGCCAGTCACTATTCTGGGATGGGAGGGAATGTAACCAGGGGTTGCTTGCCCATCACAGCAGCAGAGCCAACAGAGATAAGAGGCAGACTTAAGTAGACAAGAAAAACCCTGGTGCCTCTACCTGCTGGGAGTGGCAACCTGTCAGTGGCCATATAACAGAGCTATAGAATAGTAAAGGTCAGATTTTTCCTAAAAAGCTCATCCTGTTGGTATTCTAGTTGAGATACTTCAGTTAGATCTTATTACAAAGACATGGGTGCAAGGGAAAAGGCCCGTTGGAAGATTTTAGATATTAATGAAGATCTCCTTGAGAAGTCACCGGACTTTACATTCTACTTTTTAAAATTGAGCTAAATTAGTAGATTCTCATGGAAAAGTCTAATAGTGAGTTTTCCATCCCTAGAAATATTTAAGCAGTAGGTAGCTGTCTCTGGGCAGGAATAATGAAGAGGTATTCAAAGTATCAGATGAAGGGTTAAACGGAATGATTATTAAATCCCCATCCAAAACTCTATGATCCATAAAACAGAGGTCCAAAGGAAGTGGCAGGAGGAAGGATGTATTTGCTAGGTGGAAAGACAGTGGACATGTCTGCATTGTTTACAGACCACTGAGGTCGTGGGAGCTACAGACCAGGCCGCAGCAGAAGTCGTGGTTTATCAATCTGAAAGTCACCGACTTTTCAGGTGATCAAAACCAGCATCCCCACAGGACGAGGGCTCTGCGTGCTGAGAGTCAGCAAGATCTGAGCTGAGGAAGCCATTAATAACGTAGCCTGTTTTGCAGAAAGTACTTTGTCTTCTCGTTAACCATGATTTCTCAGAAACGTCTGGCTCCTCTGTTTTGAAATGAAATAATTTTTCTCATTTGTAATTGGAGTTGTGAAATTACATTAGTCTGTAAAGCTGCAGGAGGCAGCATTTCTAAATTGTGGCTTGAATGTCAAGCAAACAAACAGAAACGGTTAAAAGATAAATATTGCAGAGCCTTAAATCCATCTTTATAGGTAGAGGCAATGAGCGTGAGAGACCTGCAAACACAGCCTGGGTAACTGAGCCCCACAAAGCCTGGAGATCGGCCAACAGGTGATGACAAGTCCAAACTGTAATTCAGACCAGGCACTTAGGAACCCGCAGAGCTACTCAACTCTGTATTTTCATAGAAAGGAGTTTTCTTTTGTCAAAGTGACTTGCAGAGAGGAAAATGCAGTGTTTCTGGGCTCTGGATTCTTCCTTTTCAGAGAAAGTTTTATGCTATGGCAGAAGATGCCACTGCCTGAATTCACAGCTCTCTTTTTTTTTTTTTTTTTTTGTGGTATGCGGGCCTCTCACTGCTGTGGCCTCTCCCGTTGTGGAGCACAGGCTCCGGACGCGCAGGCCCAGCGGCCATGGCTCACGGGCCCAGCCGCTCCGCGGCATATGGGATCCTCCCAGACCGGGGCACGAACCCGTATCCCCTGCATCGGCAGGCGGACTCTCAACCACTGCGCCACCAGGGAGGCCCCACAGCTCTCTTGAAGTGTGATATGCTTTTGCAATAATTTCACGACTGAGGGCTACTTCAAATAAGATGGTCCTTTTTGTCACTTCCTTCTCCCCAGTATCAGCTCCATGGAAAGATCAAAATGTATCTTTTGTCCACTTTGGAAAACCACCTTGAGGTGCATCAGGCCACAAATATATCTGTGATCTCAGCCACAACTGCAGCCCCAGAGGAGAACACTCCTAAGAACCACATCTGAACTTGCTGTCTTCCCCACAAACCTGCTCCTTCTTTGCTCACTCTGAGCGAAGACACCCCCAGGCACACGGTCAGCCAAGCAGACTTGATTTCTCCCTCTCTCTATCCCTCTATCTCAACATCTTCTCCATCAGGAAGTCAAATCCATCTCACCCCCAAGCCAACTTCCTGCATCCTCTGGTCCAAGTTTCCCAAACTGATCTCCCACTTCCAATCTCAGCAGCAGGAAATTTCCCCAAACTCAAACCTGACCACGGGACTGCCCTCCTTGAAGGGCTTCAGTAGTCTCCCAGGGGTGAGTTTTACCGCTGCTCTGGCATAGCTGAAGGCCCTTAGTGGGCGGGCTCTTCCTTCCCTCTCCACCTCCACCTCCTGCATCACTCCACCGCAGCCTCTCCTCTCCTGCTTCTGGGTTTTTGCATGTTATTTTCTTTGCCCAGAACGTACTTATCCCACCCATCTTCACCTGACTGACTCCTCCTTGCCTCCTAGGTCTTACCTTAGTTGCCAAGTCCCCTAGGACAATGTTCCTGACACCCCAACTCTGACTTGGGTGACCCTGTTCTGTGCTCCTGTAGTATCCGGACTAGACTTTCATCTTCCCATTTCTCACATTACGTGGCTATCGTCTACGTAACAGGACGAACAGTAAGATTCTCATTAACATCCCAGAAATGAAGCTGAGGTCCAAAGCTGAGGACAAAAGGTGTAACTGCTCCACATTCTAAATCCAAACCGTCTCCAGTAGTTGGCGTACACCGTCATCCCCCGTGGTTTTTTGAGAGGTACCAGTTCAGTACCAGTCCTACAGTAATCTGCACACACCTCATCCCAGAACTGAGGGAGGGTCTGCAGAGGACTTTGGATACAAAGCAATGCCCACAGAAAGAAGGCATTGCCTCTCCTCCCTGAAGCTGAGGTGCAGGGAGGTAGAGGCAAAAGAATCACTCGTGAAACATATGAAGATGAGACTGGCACCTTACGGCCCCACTAGGGAAACGTTTGCTGATCTTCCATCCCCGGTACATCGTGGCTCCACCAGCAGAATGGAGACACTTGAGAACGTTTGGGAATCCCTCTCTTACTGTGGGGAGAAAGGTTAAACCCACAAGGTGTGTGTGTCAGGGCCTCAGTCATGTCCTCAGTGTGGTTACCCCATTTCTAAGCCTGCCTGTGGCAGCCTTCGCTTGGAATTTCACTCCACTCACAGCCAGCCCCTTACGTTATCACCAGCATGGGTTAATGGACTCTTCAATCTTGTTCGATTTTTCACAGGCTTTAAAGTGAAAGTCGTTCTGCTTTGGTCAAGTTCCTATTGACTGAAAGGCGAATTCAGCTCGGCTCAGCCCTCCTGGAGGAGAGCGAGGAAATTGGGATGGCCGAGGCTCGCCCTGCTCCCCCACACTGCCCAGCCCCAGCCTTTCGGCAAGCAGGGAAGACCCCTACTTGAAACCCAACGTTCTCCCCAGGCAAAGCTGAGCAGGGCCAGCCCTGCTCTGCTCGGCTGCTTTCCTTCTGTTTGGTAGCGGGAGCATCTGCAGATGTCAGAGGCCACTTGGTTCCATCAGCTAGCCACGAAGGAGGACCGCCACACACAGCTCTAATCTGATAGCAGTTTGTTCTCACAACCGCCTTCCTCCAGCCAGCGTCTCATGAAGGAGAGTAATTCCACCCACTGGGAAATCAGTAACTACCCCCAAACTTCATACTCCAGATCAGGTTACAAGCCTTTTACAACCCTACCACTGTTGTGCCCCCGTGCATTCTTCAGCAGCTCCTCGTGATTCACTCTCCTTAACTTCCCAAAAACATGCCTAAGTACAATGTCAGAATCACCCCTCACTCCCCCTCCAGCCTGCCTCAGCCATGACGTACGTCTCCACTTTACAAACCCTGAGGGCCAGAACATGTCTCCCCAGCTCAACAAACATAGCCTATTTAGAGATTTCAGAACTCAGCAACTGCAAACTTTCTCTCCAGGTATCTAACAGGGGTGAAAATATAATTAGGCAGTAAATCCTAAAGAAGAAACATACGTTCAGAACTTTATACTAGATATCCACTTAAAGTCCAAACCAAGCTATTGCTTTTGCCATTTATCCTTTATATTTAACAAAAAGCATGATATTGCACTAAACCTACAAGCAAACCCCTATAACAAGTTAGTGTTTGCCATTCAGAAGCACAGTGATGGCAGGAAGAGTAGACTGATGTGTAATTGTTGGAATTTACACAGTGATGTGAGTATGGTTATGTCCAAAAATGTCACACTGGTTATAAATATAATTTGTAAGCTCTGATAGTCTATATGCTTATATTTATATCCTTAAACATATTTAGACATAATTATTGTAACAGGCACTATTCTCATGGACATCCTGTTCTAGTGGGATATCAGAAACAATTTAAGAAGATAATAATTGTCTTAGGTTGGATTTTCCAGAAGCAAACTCTGAGATGAGGTTTGGGTGAAGGTGTATTAAATAAGGTGTTCCAGAAAACACTGGAAGGGGAGTAGGGAAGTGGGACCATGAAGGGAAGGAGGCCAGGTAGCCTTCAAGTCTCACAGAAGGGGAGCTCTGGGGACAGTGTGGACCACAGGGGTGAAGCAGCTGGAGTATTTAGACCTTGGGGATGGGTGGTCCCGGGCACTTCAGGTACTCTCAGTGTCCAGGCAAAGCAGGCCCTGCTGCCTGAGGGCAGCCAGAGAAGGCAGGGGCTGGCTATTGGGAGAGAGTCCTCCTGGAGCTCTTGTACACAGAAATGATCACGATTACAGGAGACATGGGAAGAGCCCTGAGAGTTGATGCTATTATAACAAATGCCAATAGCTGCCAGCAAGACAATTAACTGGGTAACCTGAGAAAGAGAGTCTGGAGGTGCAGGGAAGACTGTTCCATGTGAGGCAGTTAAGAAGGCTTCTGAGATGGAGAACTGGAACTGAGACCTGAGGGTGAGAAGGGAACAGCCTAGAAAGATCTCAGGTAAGACCATTCCAAGCAGAGGAAACAGCATGTGAAGGCCCTGGGGCAGAAATTTGCTTAACATGTTGGAGGAATCACGTGGAAATAAGTGTGGCCAGATTATAGGAAATGGGAAGCATAATATGAGAGTTTGGCCAGGGCCAGGTCTCATCAGGCCCTGTGGCCCATGGTAAGGAGTTTGATTACTGGGTGGAGATAAAGATGTTTTGTTTTTGTATTTTTAATAGAGGGTAGGGGGTGGACCTAGAGAGGAAGGTAGGAGAAGACTGAGGAGGCTTTTCATAGAGGGGGAAAAAGAAGTCTAATGGTTATTGAGCCCTTACTCTCTACCAGGCAGTCTCTCTTCGAAGAAGTCTATCATTGTACCTATTTTATGGATGAGGAAACTAAAACTCAGAGAGATTCAATAACTCGCCTAAGATCACACAGCTAGTAAGTGGCAGAGATGGGATTTAGACGTAGAAAGTGTGATCTCAGAGCCCATTTTCACATCTACTAAACCACCCTGCCTCCTTACTATAATAGTGAAGGGGAAAGGAGATAAAAACTTGATTAGTTTGTAGCAGGAGAGACAAAGGAAAATGGACAGACTTGGGTTACAGTTCAGAGGCAGAATCGAACTTGCTGATGGGCTTAAATGTACTATATAGATGTGTAAGCATATGCATTTTGAATGTTGGAGAGAATAACAGACTCATTTTAGGGTTTATAAAGTTAGGATCTAATCATGAAGCCCATTTCACTGCCTCAACTAGCAAGTAATGAAAAGACTCCCATCAACATTTCTCTGATAGTGTGACGTGGCTGCAGAGATGGCCCATTATCACACCTCTGGAAGCCCTTAGGGCATAATCAGTGTGTCCTGACAGGTGCTTCCACTTTCGGTTACCCCTCTGCACTTTCCAGGATCACTTACACCGCCACTGTGACCAACCTCCTCCCTAACCAGCACACTCATTAAACCACAGTCTAGCTCCATAGAAAGTGCTTTTAGGAATATAAAGGTGCAGATACGGCCAACTGAGTAGTGACCCAAAATTTGATTTGTTCCCTAATGCTTAGAATGATTACATTCACGATGCCACACCAGAGGAGTGTAGCTCAGCCTTAGAAGACTGTCTCATCCATCCCCTAACCCTGGCTAATGGAAGGAGAAGCCAATGAAAAGTTTGGGGCTGAACCAACTGGCCTCCACACTGCATAATCCGGGCAGTCTTTAAAAGAGGATTCTCATCAAAGCAATGTGCTCAATTTCAAATTCATGCAAGAGGAGAAATGAGTCAAGGTAGCTTTTTGACTGGCAGGAGCTGGGTCTTACATCCTTTGCCCCCATTTTATTCCAATTCAGTGACATCTGAAATCCAAATCCATTTATAAGCACTTAGGATACCTATTATAACAGTAAGTACCACCCACACCCTTCCAGAGCATATCATCCTTGACCCACTGCCTTTCTTCTGTACCATGCTACACAGATCCTTTAATTCCTTCACCCCAGCCCCTGTCTCCTCTGGAGACTCACATGATTCCCTGGCTCCATGAATTTCAATCTTTACTTAACCAGTCTTTCTGAGCTAATCTGTGGCCACATACTCAAATAGGGTTTTCTCAGGAGTAGGAGTCAAATTTTAATAAAGGGTAGAAACCATTTGTCTAGAAATCCATTGAGAATAAAAGGGAGTGGCTGAGGGGAATACCAAGTATGAGAGCTAGGTAACATATGTTGAACTCCTGCTGGGTTCTGGGCACCATATTGGGAAACTACTTAACCCTTACCAAAATCTGTTCTGTATATGGCATTGTCCCCATTTTACAGATGAGAAAATAGGAGCTCTAAGCAGCTTGCCCAGGGTAGGGTCAGTTAGCTAGTGTGACTCCAACAGAGGCAAGATTTCACGGTAGACTCCAATGCCAGCACTGTTCCAACTTCACTCACAGGCTCATGAGTACAAACAATTATTCCCAACTTTGAGATTCTGCAAACTGAAGGCAGCCACCCTTTGAATTTGTTAGCTCCCTTAAGCTAGCCTTAAGTAGGAATTCCAAGACCCTGGCTGGTTGGTTTGTTTAATGGTTGGTTGTTTTGTATGTTTTAGTGAAGGTTACAGTACCAGGGGAATAAAACAAACAACAAATCGCAGTTCTAGAATCATAGATTTAAATAATAATGAACATTCATCAACTCGGTGATTTAGTCATCAGTTTAGTCACTCACTTCTTTCATTTTTAAAAATTCAACCAACCATTTATTCAACTCCAATTGGTTGAATAACCTGAGCTTACCCGTCTCACTGCAGTTGGCTAGCAGATAGCAATCATGACCTTCAAACCGCTCACTCCCTGTTTCCCAGAAGACAGTGAGAGCCTGGGGTGAGATACCTAATTTCCATCAAGTCATGTCTCCTGCAGCTCATAGCACAACGTCTGTCACGCGGTAGGATCCTCGTAAGTGTTAGATGAATGAACGAGTCTTTGCTGATTTCAGAGAGAGAGAGCCCTGTCTCCCTACACCGGGGGCAACTCTCAGAATCAGAAACCTATTTGGTGTGGGGTTATTTCACTATTCATTATCCTGTGCTGTCCTTGAAGAAATCAGATGGCAGTAGCTAGGGGCTGGAAGAAGGGTGTTCAGGAGGAGAACTGCATGTGTGCTTCTTCTCCTTCACCACTTCCCCTGAGCAGCCGTTCTTGTAACATCTTTCCATCCTTGGCTTCATCTGATCCCAAAGGCAGTTATGGAGAAGTGGGCAGAACTCTGGATTGAGGGTCCAGAGACCTAGGTCTGAATCCCCGACTTACTACGGCCAGGATGCGTGATGTCAAATACGTCATTTTACCTCTCTTCCTCCAAAAATGGGGATTAAAATGCCCATAAGAGGATCCAAATAAAACAGACAAATTCAGTTGTAGTTATAGGCGTACCTCAGAGATATTGCAGGTTCGGTTTCAGACCACCACAATAAAGTGAAATACCACAATAAAACAAGTCACATAATTTTTTTTGGTTTCCCAGTGCATATAAAAGTTATGTTTACGCTATATTGTAGTCTATTAAGTGTGCAATAGTATTATGTCTAAAAAAAATACATACCTTCATTTTTAAATGCTTTATTGGTAAAAAAAAAAAAATGCTTACCGTCATCTAACAACACAAGGTTGCCATAAACCTCCAATTTGTAAAAAAAAAAAAAAAAAATGTGCTATCTGTGAAGTGCAAAAAAATTGGATGTGCCTGTATTAAGTGTAATGAGCCATGGGGATCTGATGCTACACCTAAGAAGCTTTTGAGTCCAAAGCAGAGCACATCGAACTCCAATAGTTGACACGTACACTTGACAAAACACCTTGGTCCAGGCGTACTGGAATAAAATGGACTAGAAGCTGTTATCTGCATCATTCAAACCAAGTGTCCTTTGTCTGAAATACCAAACTCCAGAGAATTGAGTTCCGAGAGGAGGGAATAAACTGAAATGATTGGGATATATGCCTCAGATTTTCATGCTCCCTTTTGTATGTGGAGAGACTAAAAGAAGGCTCAGGCAAGCATTCTCTGAACTTCCTTTTACATTTCTGCTTGCAACTTAGAATAATAATGCCACTTACTGGCAATCCTCAAGCTGCACATGAACAATCCTATATCGCTGTCATCACAAAAATTACACATATCAAAAAGAACAAAAACCAACAGCAATGTTTTGGATCAATATGAGCAGCCAGCATTCCATTTCTGAGACAAGCACACACTAAAAGCCTCTTGTTTGCATTTTAAGGCCAACAGAGGGGTCCTCCATTTCAGAGAATTAAATGAGAAAATTCTCCTGGATTCAAGCATTAGCAAAATGGAAGGGCTGTGTAATTGTTTCCAATCATTATCTGATTCTCTCCTTCCCTCACCTTCCTCATAACAGCTCCAGAGGAGAGGAAACTGGGGTCCCTCTCACAGCCCCACACATTTAAATCTAGTGTTGTTTATTACAAAGGGAGAACAGACAAGTGTAATAGCTTTCAAACAAGCTGAAGAATTGGAAGCAAACTCCAAAGAGGAAGGAAAAACCATTGCTATGCCCCCCCTCCCCCTGATCCTGCCCAAATAAAAATGAAAATGGGAAGAATTTCTCCTTCTGGCCTGTTTTTCTTTTCTAGAAGCACTCAGCTAAGAAGGTAGAGAAGAGAGACAGCCTTCAGGGGGCAGGGGGTTTTGCCTGCTTTATTTCTCCATTCATGCGACAGAATCAACATGAGCCCTCCCCTGGAAGGCCTAAAGCAAAAGAGTGATTTAAGAAATGAATCGCCCACTTAGGCCCAAAATTTAAATGAGAGGATCAAAGAGACCCTGTTTCGATCCTGAAGCCAATGAAGAGGAAATCGGGAAAGTGTGAGATGGGAGAAAGTAAAGAGAATACATGTCAGTCAACAACATGTAATGAGCTTTCTGTACAAAGGGAGGACAACATATGGTCCTTACCCTTGGGGCAGTCCAAGTGTAATAAAGAAAAGAACCAGTCAATTGACGGGAACAGCATAAAAACATACGATGAAACACACTGTGTTTCCACTATGTTCAGTCACTGCCAATGAATCTCAGATTGCACTCCTATGAAACTGACATTAATATTTTATTTTAGCATGACTTGTTGATATATTTATTTTTAGTTATATATATTCCTTCCTATGCTACCTCAGTCCAAAAAGATGCAAAAAGGAGATGACACGCCAAAGTAGAAGGTAACATAAGGGCTTCAATTACCCACAAAATGTAGCTCCTCACTTGTGTGATAAACTGTCCGGACAATGAAGGAGATCATCCAAGTTCTAGAGTGTATGGATCACTGAAGTAGAAGAGAACCAATTCCTTAAGAGAAACACAGCTTTTTCTGGCACTAAATTCTTTAAGAGATTTTTTGTATTTTGAGTTTTAATGTTAATGTTCTACATTAAGTTTAGTAGCGATTAGCTGCTTTTGACATCAAGGTGTGGAATTATAGCTCTAAAAAGAACCTGAGAAAAGCTAATGGTTTTCATTCATTTGACTGCGTTATGTGCTCACATAAAACATGAAAACAATAAATGGAGGAGGGCTCATGACATGTACTTGTCCTTACATGGCATCTTCATTTATTTTTCATCTGGACAAATATTTATGGAGTGCCTAGCAAATGCCAAGCACTGGGGTGTATAGGACCAGGACATAAGTGGTAAAGACTGAGAGAACTGACCAGACTCAAGGCATATGTGAGAAAGATTCAAAGGCCTTAGTGAGGGCTTCCCTGGTGGCGCAGTGGTTGAGAATCCGCCTGCCAATGCAGCGGACACGGGTTCGATCCCTGGTCCGGGAAGATCCCACATGCCACAGAGCAACTAAGCCCGTGCGCCACAATTACTGAGCCTGTGTTCTAGAGCCAGCGAGCCACAACTACTGAGCCCGTATGACACAACTACTGAAGCCCACGTGCCTAGAGCACGTGCTCTGCAACAATGAGAAGCCCACTCACCGCAACGAAGACCCAACGCAGCCAAAAATAAATAAATATTATATTTATTTATAAATAAATAATAATAAATTTTACAAAAAAGACCTTAGTGATTTATTGAAAGTGAAAAATAAGGCACAAGAATATTTGAAGGCTAACTCCAAATGACTGGCAGAAAAATAATGGAAGAAGAGAAAGTTTTCATGAACAGAATGAATACAATTTTGGAAGTGTTGAGTTTGAGTACCTGTAAGACATTCAAATGAAGATGTCAAAGGGACAAAGGTCTGAGAATGATTTCATATAAATGGGCAAGCATGAATTCAACTATATGAAAGATACATGGTACATGGCATCCTTCCATAAAGAATTTATAATAAGCAATCACAGTGCATTTAACAGAGAGCAGTTTATTAAAGTTTATCTGGTGATGATCATGAAGACCACAGTGAAATGAAAAGGAAGGAAAAGGAGGGGAAAGAAGATATAGAAGCAAGGAAGAGGAGAAGGAAAAGCAGCTGGGGTCTGAACAGGGACTGACTGGGGATATATGAACACAGGAAGTTGGGACAAGGAAGCTTAGAGGGGCTTGGTAACATGAGAGTTTTTCGCTTGAAAGTTTTAGCTCATCACAAAGACAAGGTTTAGGCAGAGTCCAAAGAGGGGTAAGCAGCCCAAACTGCCCAGGTGATCTAACCAGTATGTTTGTCAATACTGTCACTTTACCAAGTAAGGCCAATTGAATAGGAACTGGAAAGCAGGGTTTGCAGGGAACAACAGCCAACGACTATTTCTAGAGTATCTACAATGCACCTGGCTGCTGAAGCTGGGATGGAAATGTAGCTAAAACCTGGTCCTTTCCCTCAAGGGCTCTCCGGCTAGAGCATCATGCACAGCCTACTGGCCCAAGATAAGGCAAAGGGATAAACTGGACTGTGAAGAGGAGGAATGGAAAGAACTGTCAGACATTAAGGAGGCTCCATTCTCATTCTTCTGACACATTTAATAAGTACCAGGCCCCTCGATAAGGCGGAGGACAGGGTGGATGCTAAGAGCAGGAATCTCAGTTACTGTCTGAGGGACCCTGGACAAGTCACTTAATCTCTCTAAATCTCTGTGTCTTTGTCTGTAAAATGGAGATAATAAGAGCACCTCCCTTCACAAGACTGTGAGAATGAAATAAGAATATGTGAAGCACTTAGAGCAGCACACCTGGCCCATGGTAAGCGCCATGAAAATGGAAGCTATTATTATCGTATTTTTTAAAATATCCATATGTAACTTTCTGGGTAATGGAAATACACTATACCTTGACATGGGTGGTGGTTGCACAGGTGTCTACGAATGTAAAAAAAATTCACTGAGCTGTACACTTCAGATTTGTACGTTTCACTGTATGTAAGTTATACCAAAATTTAAAATATACATTGCTATCAGGTAGGTATTATTATTTTCCCTATTTGACAGGTGTGCACAGTGAGGCTTGAGGAAGTTAAGCAAATTGCCTGAGATCCTGCACCAGGTCTCTCAGGCATTCAAACTCCAGAGCCTGAGCTCTCAAAGACTGGGCTTGGGTTCCTGTGTTGGCTGAGCATTGGTCCTCTATAGGGCTCAAGGAGCAGTTACCCAAAGATGCTGTCCCCAACTCTACATGGAGAATCTCCTTCATGAAGAGAGAGCAGCTCTTCCTTCCTCTCTCCCATTCTTTACCCCACCTTCCACACTCTTCTCATCTCAGCTCAGTTCCATTGCCTTATTAACTGTTAAAACAAAAATGCCTGCCAAGTCACAACCTGGCTGGTGATGAAGTGCACACATGCCTGCAGGGGAACACCCAGAAGAAGACTGGCAGTGATTAAGGACTGAAGGGAGCACACCCGAACTCTCCAAATTCCTCTGGAGCATAAGATGTCCCACTAGGAACTGACGGGCACCCACTCTAAGTCTGCATGCAGCTCTTGCCAAGACAAAGCATCAGGCAGGGAAGAGTGAGTGACCATAAGTTATGAGGTGCTGTAGAAATTAATTTTGTATGTCTCCTCCATTAGCAGTGTGTCTGGGCTAACTTTAATATGCAAGTTATCATGTTAATCTTTGATACTAGAAAAGAATGTACCATCATTAACCTTCCTAGCCCTGAATTTAGCAATGCAGTCTTTTTTTTTTTTAATTTATTTTTGGCTGTGTTGGGTCTTCGTTGCTGCGCGCGGGCTTTCTCTAGTTGCGGTGAGCGGGGGCTATTCCTTGTTGCGGTGCATGGGCCCCTCATGGCGGCGGCTTCTCTTGTTGCGGAGCACAGGCTCCAGGTGCACAGGCCTCAGTAGTTGTGGCTCGTGGGCTCTAGAGCACAGGCTCAGTAGTTGTGGCACACGGGTTCAGCCGCTCCATGGCATGTGGGATCCTCCTGGACCAGGGCTCGAACCCATGTCCCCTGCAATGGCAGGCGTATTCTCAACCACTGCGCCACCAGGGAAGCCATACAATGCAGTCTTTTTACTAGCCCTAATAGAAGCAGCATTCTTTCTTGGCATCTCAGTACCCTACCTACCTGTATGCAGCTCCACCAGGCACTTTGTAAAATCTCTGCTGATTCAGAAGCCCGTTTCTCAAACATTTGACTCTAACTGCCCATAAGTCACCAGAAGTTGACTCTGCCTTCCTTTTTTCTTTTTTTTTTTCAGATTCCTCTCAATGAGAATAAATTCTCTGCTGAAGGAGCATTCCACAAAAAGCACATAATGGCCAGTAGAAGGAGAGGCCCACAGTATGAGGGGACATGAATGAGTTCTGTGTGATATTTATGAAGGCTAGCTCATGCCAGGCTAGCAGTGATTGGTCTTCAGAACCCCAGCATCTCTGGTTAACTAAATTATAGAAGCAGGAACTTTTGCTTCAGGGAACAGGGAAAAAAATTAGGCAATATTGGAAGATTAGCTGTTAAAGTCAATAGGAAAATCACCCAAATAGTGTAATCTAGTACATCTTTTTCTCCATGTATTCACTTCATATAGGCAAATTATAGTTAAAGAAAGCTACCTATGCCCCCATCTGATGAATAACTTTAATATTCTTATTCCATTCATCCCATACATTCTAACCTTTAAAATATGATAACAGAGGGAAAATATTTGATAAATTGCATTTTGCCACTTTTTCTTTCATTCACACCCTCTCACTGAACAGCAAGGTAATCAGAAATTAAAGAACTTTTTAGATGGGGAAAACAAGGTAAGAATGGGGTCTAAAATAGAATTTTAAAATAGAGCCTAAGTCCCTGAAAAATAAAACCAGTTTCTGTTCTCAACAAATGCAATAGCATGCAGTTTATAATTTAAAATGCACACAAAAACACATACATACTGAAACAAAATTGACTACCGACCCAACTTCTTGGATTGTAGGAAAGTTACCAATAATGAGACCTTCAATATATCTCTGGTATATGGGTAGTTTTCATGTTCTCCTTTTTGATCTAATAATTGTTTTTCTGGCTGCTACATAAAAAAGACATGACATGAATAAGAAGGAAACTGGGATTCAGCCACATCTATCCTCAAAAGGCTTAGGGCATTCTAAAGGGCAGAATCAAATACTTTCCAAGCTTTAGTTAACCATTTCACATTTTGACAATGTGAAACCTACCCTGTACTCCTCAAAATTTACAGCCTACACTATTGTTTACTTAATATTTTTTCATAAAGGAGATTCATTCTAATCTGCTTACATTTATTTTAAAAGAAAATTTTGCTCTTTCAAATGGAAAACCACTGTTGCTTCCCATAGATGGAAGGTAAGGTAACAATCAATACCAGGAAAACAAAACACTTACATTAAATTCTAAGAGGCACTTAAACCCAAGGTCTGTTCCTTTTGCGCTATCAAAGGAGATTAGCAGAGAAAGATTAAAGACAAAATAGCAAAGGTATACAATCCTTGACATAATGAGAAAGATTGAAAGGGACTTGCGAGAGAACGAATGATCTGCTTCTGTGATTTAGTACTTTAACTGTGCATAGCTAAAATTATCCTTCATGCCAAGGAAAAGAATTTTGCATGTGGTGGTGCATATCACACTTTGAGAAACACAAGTAAAAAGAAAGAAACCAAAATCAGGATCCCTGGCTTCCCATCTCTGCAACTAACCCATGGTGTGACCTTGAGCAGGTCATGTCCACTCTTTGGACCAGTTTCCTCAACTGTAAAATGAGGAGGTTGTGGATTAGGCAGTCTCTCCAAGGAGCTGCTCAACTCTATGTGTCTGTGTTTTGTGAAACCTTTAAACATGTTCTAGAATATTTCTTCATCATCTAAAATATGTGGTTGTTAACTGCATTTATCCTATTATCTGAAACTCTTACCATAAAGAAATAGCAAAGATTTGAAAAGATCAGCTACTTTGGGGCAAAAGAGCCTTTTGAAGCTGTTGCATTGAAAAAGAATTGATAAAATTGACTGCAGGGCTTCCCTGGTGGCGCAGTGGTTGAGAGTCCGCCTGCCGATGCAGAGAACGTGGGTTCGTGCCCCGGTCCGGGAAGATCCCACATGCTGCGGAGCGGCCGGGCCCGTGAGCCATGGCTGCTGAGCCTGCGCGTCCGGAGCCTGCTCCGCAACGGGAGGGACCACAGCAGTGAGAGGCCCGCGTACCGAAAAAAAATAAAAAATAAAAAAAAAATTGACTGCGGTCCAAGCACAACAGAAGCTGACTCTCCAAGATATATACCTGTGCATCCCTCAGCTTTGGAAGCCAGTGGGCAAAGCACTGCCTTTACATTGGCCTTACAAACCATCACCTATTCATTTGCCCAGGTCAAGTGGCATGTGTGCCAAGTGAGTACAAAAGGGTGTTGTCAGGTCCGTGCTCCGTGACCGCCTGGAGGGGTGGGATAGGGAGGGAGGGAGGGAGACGCAAGAGGGAGGGGATGTGGGAACAGATGTACATGTATAACCGATGCACTTTGTTATAAAGCAGAAACTAACACACCATTGTGAAGCAATTATACTCCAATAAAGTTGTAAAAAAAAAAAAAAGGGTGCTGATTCAAAATACCGGCTTTATTAATGGTAGGCTGAGAGGGGAAGAAACAGATCAGTAGTTAAAAACCAGCTAAGTAACTGTAAGCTTGCTCACTAGCAAGATCTGGTATAGTTAAGCAAGTTTTTCTCCATCTGTAAAAGAATGACTGTAACCTACTTTATAAGGTTTCCATAAGAAATCATACAGAGTTTAACTATTATCATAATTATGGTAGTACATATGTGTATCCCCTTTCTCACAGTTTTTCTCCTGTCATGATATTCTGGAAAAATCAATTTAAGCAACATTTTATTTTTAATGCTGTACTTTGGCTCCAACTCTGAGAAGATAATAGTGAAAATGAATATAATAATTATAAATGAATAATTTATGAAAATAATTATACTTACATTAAGTCTAAGCTACCATTTAGAGAACATTATCTACCATCCAGGAACTGCGCTAAGCATTACTTCATTTAATATTCACATCAACCCAATTATTATCCCCATTTTACAGATAAAGAAACCGAGAACCAAAGAAGTGATGTGACTTTTCCAAAGTCACTGATGGATACAACTCAGAGATTATGAAATCTCTGAGTGTCTCTCCAGATCTCAACAAGTGAGAGTGAGGAGATCATCCAGGAAGTCTTTTTTATACATTTGGGGCCAAAGTCGAATCATTAAAAAAAAAAAAATCAGAGATTACCAAAATCTAGTTTAATAAATTGAGAAAGGTTGAATATTCACAATTCTGAAGGTCTCTCGCGTTTCTTATGTTTTTTAAAATAAAATTTTAAACGTAATAAACAATAAGAAAGACTTGAACATCCTCTAGCTCTTTCCTCTGAAGTGCCCTGGCACTTGGCTTATACCTCTACTGTAGAAAATTCACCCTGCATTTTAAGAAGGAGTGCCTCATTTTGCAAATGAAGGCAAGCTCCTTGAGGACATCACCATATTTTTGCCAACTTTGTATTTTCTAAATGGCTAGTCAATGCTTTGTTTATAGCAGAGGATCATAAACATTTGTTGAATTGGAAAAACTGTTCTAAACATTACCTCTCTTCGTTAAAGAGGTGGCCCCATCTATCCTGTGTGGAATTTGAGATGTCAGAGAGACAAAGATACGGGTATTAAGGTGAAAGCAAAGACATGGACTAAAGATTAAGGTTGGCGGTTGTAAGCATCGAGATGGCACTGAGCCCCAGGGTGGATGAACTCCCCTAGGCAAGAGCGGGCCGAGCAAAACTGGAATACAGCTTAGAACTGGAGCCCCAAGAGTGGTTGCTGAATGACCTGAATTTGCTCCAAGGCAATACTCCTCCTCTCTCTGGGACCCTCATTCCTGACCCTCAGGCATGGAAAGAAGCACGTGGAGCACTGTGGCCCTGTAACATGCACTCTGAGGATGTCTCCATTTCCCAAGACCAACCAGGAGAAAGAAACGGTGGAGGGCTCCCCAGCATTCTCCCCTAGGTTGGCAAGAGAGGCAGAAGGGAGTAGCTGACCAGAGTTAGGCATGGGAAGTAAAATGGTGTAAGAAGCCTGGCCACAAGGAAGGAGCCTGGAGGCCAGAGTTGCCCCCTCCCATGGGACAGGAGCAAGACCACCATCTCTCCTGCTCCACTCCACAAACCCCGGGGTCTGTCTCTTGATGTGTATGGCCCAGATTTCCTGGTGAACAAGGAAGAGGGAACAACACATCTCACTCTCAGAGAATTATTTTATCCTTTTCCTGTTGAACCACAGTACAAACCATTTTGCTGTTTGCAGACTGGTCCCACCAACCATCGAGATTTACAACTCGCTGTAGGCTCTGAAACAGCACAAATTTTCCTGAGAGGTAACTGGGACCTGCTTTCTCAACACAGGCCTCAAGCAACAGCAGGGCACTGCAGTGAACCTCTTGCTACCGGTACTGTAACTGATTTTTAAACCTGCAGCTGTAACCAGAGGGGAGCCCAGAATCCCCATAAACCAAACCTAAGCAAACAAAGCATCTCACTGCACATTTAGGTTCTGGCCCATCAGGGACACTGGCAGGGGCAAACCTGATGAAAAGCAATTTTTCAGACCCACAGAAATATTTGTTTGGAGAGAAAAACCCAGTAGAGCAAGTGGGGCTCTGCTGTCCTAACTGTTGCCTCCTCTCCAAGGGCTCAGAAGACGGGTGGAGTCTCAGGTCCCTCCCGCCAGGAAACACAGCCAGTTCGGACAAACCTCTCAATGACGTGCCATGGATTCACAATGGCCTGTGTGGACAATGCACCTCCCAGGATACATCTGAACACAAGGAGTCCTTCCATATCTTTCATGTTAAACTGATACCAGTGCCCTCAAAACCCCAGAATAACTAAGTGCTTTTCAAGCAGTGTTAAAGTTGAAATTGCTGCCTCTTTTTCCATGCTGTTCTAGCAATACAGACTCACCGACTATCAGAGATGGACAGGATCGTAGAGATTCAACTCTCTAATGACATACATGAGAAATGGAGCCCAGAGAGGTTAAGTGGTTTGTCCAAGGTCACGCAGCTTGTTAGTAGCTTTCCTGGACTAGAGTTTAAGTCTTCCCACTCTTAGTACAGTGTTTCCTCCAATAGATTATGTTACCTTCCTCAGTTAAGGTCCTTCATCCTTTAAACACTATTGAGCACCTACTCAGAGCCAATTCTTTGGAATACGGAGAAAACACTCTTTACCTGAACTCAAGAAGGTTGTGCTGTGCAAATGCAAGGAAAATCTCAGAGAACCATCAGGAAGAGGAGAGCCTCTCAGATGCAGAACGTGTGGATTCTCACTGCATTTGTTTGACTTATGATAAGCCATATGTGAACTCGGAAGAACCCCCTATGTGGCCAGAAGCTGCCAGCATAAGATGCCCAAAGGTACTCTACTGGGTGCCAAATTCTTTTACCTCATCATCATGGGAGGAGGAGTTCATGACCTTCCCGTCTGTTTGGGGGAGCCAGCGATGATTCACTAGAGGAAGGTGTGTTAGAATTACCCAACACACACTTAAAAACAAAAAACAAAAGTACACTTTTGGGGGCTTCCCTGGTGGCGCAGTGGTTGAGAATCTGCCTACTAATGCAGGGAACATGGGTGCGAGCCCTGGGCTGGGAGGACCCCACATGCCATGGAGCAACTAGGCCCATGAGCCACAACTACTGAGCCTGCGCATCTGGAGCCTGTGTTCCACAAGAGAGGCCGCGATAGTGAGAGGCCCGCGCGCTGCGATGAAGAGTGGCCCCCGCTTGCCACAACTAGAGAAAGCCCTTGCACAGAAACGAAGACCCAACAGAGCAAAAATAAATTAATTAATTAATTAACTCCTACCCCCAACAAAAAAAAAAAGTACACTTTTATTTGGGGGTGTGGGGGGATAGTGGTGCTTAAAATTTAAAAACCTAATCAGAGCTGATTCTGTCCCACCTGGGTAACAAAACCAGTTGCAACCAGAGTAGAGTGGCAACTGTCAGGACAAAATGGGCTCAAGCTGGGTGGGGAAGAGGCAAAAAATAAATAAATAATGCTCACCTTAGCACAGTGTGCCCACATCTTAGATGACCCAGAAAGAAAATTCGCTGTAGCTCCCTCTGGGAGGGAAAATGGCATAGGATGACTTCCTACAGTCCACGCTCTCTCTGTGGGGTTTATAGTCCATCACCACCCCTACCTTACATCCTGGAACTCCAGGGGATGGGCGGAGGAGAGCTTCGCTGAAAATCAGTTAACGCCCAAAGCAGGCTTAAAGAGAGGGCAGGGGGCAGGGCTTCCCTGGTGGCGCAGTGGTTGAGAGTCCGCCTGCCGATGCAGGGGACACGGGTTCGTGCCCCGGTCCGGGAGGATCCCACATGCTGTGGAGCGGCTGGGCCCGTGAGCCATGGCCACTGAGCCTGCGCGTCCGGAGCCTGTGCTCCGCAACGGGAGAGGCCACAACAGTGAGAGGCCCGCGTACCACAAAAAAGAAAAAAAAAAAAAAAGAGGGCAGAGGGCAAGGTGGAGTTTCTTCAGGATGGTGCTGAAGGCAGTGGATTTGAAGAAGGGACTGCATGGGGGAGATGTGGGGATGGGGTGGGAGGCAGCGACAGAGACACAGAGACACAGACAGGGAGGTGGTTAGACCTGCACAGCTGGGAGCTAGTGGGCAGTGGAGTGGGCAGTGCGCAGCCCGAACCACCACCTAATCATTCTGTGGTTCCTCCAGAGGTAGCCTTGGGAAGTGATCCCCAGGCCCAGCGCACAGGGTTTTGCTGCAGCACGGTGATACTTGAGAGCCAGCAAAGACAAAGTCCCGCGACCACAGGCATGGGCAATGAAAATGAACTAATTCCCTTGCTACTTCCCTAAGTCACTGACATGCGTCCTTGAACCAGAAAGAAAAAGGATCCAACCACACTAGAGTCACACTTCCAATGACACAATTGATGTGTGGGCAACTAACTGACCTGAAGGAACCACTTAACCTTTCGGGGCCTTTTCCCCCATCCTCTGCAAAACAGATGGTGGGGAGGGAAGGGCAGGTCAATTAGTGTGTGTGTGTGTGTGCATGTGTGTGTGTGTGTTCACTGCATTTTTAACATTTTAAAATAGACTTTATTTTTTAGAGCAGTTTGAATTCACAGCAAAATTGAACAGAAGGTACGAGTCCCCCACACATGCCCAGCCTCCTCCACGGTCAGCATTCCTCATCACAGCCAGATCAGTTTTCCAGACACTTCTTTACACCTAGAATTTTTTGCGCAAGTCAAATTGTCTTGGATAGAGAGAGAGGGTGGGGGGAAGGGGGGAAGGGGGCGAGAGAGAGAAAGAAAGGGAAAGAGGGAGGGAGAGCAGGAGGAAGAGGGCTGGGGAGTAAAAGAGCAGCTTTTACTGCCCTTGGGGAAGGAGAAGGAGAGAGTAGCTAGCCTGGTAGATGCAGGGGGAAGGTGGCCAGCTTGCTGTACGTGTAAGGGTGACCCCCCTTCAGAGGTTCTCTGAATTGCTGCTTTTGACCATCTCTGGGCAGTGGGTTGTTAACGTCCGTTCCAGCTCAGATGTTCGATTAACCCAGTGGTGCCAAGTTCTTCAATGCACACATGCATACACAATCCTTTGGGTAACTCACAAAATGACCCACTTGCCATGAAGAGCAAGTGTTTAACAGTCTCATTTATGTTAAATAGAGCTGAGGTATCAGGAGCTGCCCCCAAAGTCTGACAAGAGTCTCTTTCTGGACTTTTGTGCCTACAATTTTGGGAGGATTGGGTAAAAGAGACAAGGGTGCGGTGTGAGCACAGCCCCAAGCTTCACCACCATTCCCATTGTTCAGATGCCTGGAGTGCAGCCAACAAATACGTTTGAGCACAAGTCTACCATCAGTCACTACACTGAATGCTGGGACGTGCAGACAATTAAGTATAGAATGGACGTTAGGAGCCTGGGGTTGAATCCCAGCTTCCTGTGTAAGTCTCAACTTCAGCACCTTCAAAAAAGGAGATAATAGCACCTATAAGATAGGGTTGACGTGCGGCTCCATGAAGAGGATGATATATAGTTCTCAGCACGTGTAGGTCCGCAAATCTCCAAATGAAAGGGACCTGATGTATCCCCTGATCCAAGTTTCTCATTTAAGAGACAAGAAAAATAAAACTCAGAGATTTATTCACTTCTAAGTTGCAACAGAAAACTGCAAAACTGAGAATTCAGGTCTCCTGAGCTCCAGTTCCACATTCTGTTCCACTATCAAATGATTACAAATAATAGTAATACTAGTAAGAGTTACCAATGACGATGATACTCCATTTATGAGTCCTCACTAAATGTCAGACCCCTCCTGGCCTCTCCCAGGCATTATCCCATGTCATTCTCACAGTAAACCAATGAGGTAAACATCCTAGATTGTTCCCATTTGACAGATGAGGAATCAGATGCTCCTAGACATGAGGTGTCGTGGTTAAGGCAGCAAAACCAGGACTTGATCCAAGTCCTTGTTCTGAACAAGTGTCCTGGGCTGTGCGTACTTCAGAAATGAGACGTCTCTCCTCAAATAATTTTACCCTCTTTAGCTAAAGCCATAATTAGAGCCTCATTTGCCTTTGGATAATTGGCTTCCCTCTTTGCTCTGGTGTCTGGTTCCTCTTGGGCAGCCGCTCCAGCCTGGAGGGTGTCACACTCAGCAAATCCACTGTGGCTGCCCAGGGCTAATGAGGGCTCTCAGTGTGGTTGCATTTAAGTGCCCAGTATTGCAGGGAAGGTCCATGCACAGACATACCCCCTACCATCAAGAATGACGGCAGGGGGCTTCCCTGGTGGCACAGTGGTTGAGAGTCCGCCTGCTGATGCAGGGGACGCGGGTTCGTGCCCTGGTCTGGGAAGATCCCACATGCCGCAGAGCGGCTGGGCCCGTGAGCCATAGCTGCTGAGCCTGCGCTCTGCAACGGGAGAGGCCACAACAGTGAGAGGCCCGCGTAATGCAAAGAAAACAAAACCAAACAAACAAAAAAGAATGCCGGCAGGGCTGTGAAAACATGTCCCTCCCAAATGGGAACATGCCGCTCCAGCTCTTTAAGAGAGGACAACATAGTCCGCTTTGCGCTGAGCCTATCACACAAGGAGAAGCCTGTGGGCGAGTGTGTGTGTGTGTGTGTGTGTGTGTGCGCGCGGGCGTGCGCCGCGCCCCCGCACGTGTGTAAAGAGGAGGAAGGGAGAATAAGAATCCTTGACAAGCACTAGAAAAGCTGGATGAGATTCATGCCCAACAGTGAAGAAACAAGGGGCACAGAGGACAACCATTTGTCTATTAAGACAATGAATTCCAGGAAGTTTTTCTTGCATAAAATTAAATGAATCCAAATGTCCCTAAATAGGAAAACAGTGAAATCAGTTATAGCCCATCTATACAGCAGAGTCCTATGAAGTCCTTAGAAATGGCATGGGAAAATGTTCCTAATGATTCTCAGTGAAAGAAGCAGATTACAAACCTGGCAAAACATTATCCCAGTTATATATAATATATGATGCAAAAGAGAGGAAGAATAACAATGTTTACCTCTAAATCATGAGATCACAGGTGCTTTTATTTACTTCCAAATATTCTACAAAAACACAATATTTTTATAATACTAATTTCTATGAACAATAAACATCATTTTTTCCAACAATGGTCCAGCATTCCCAGGAGAATGCCTGATAGAGGTTATGGTGTGGTCTGAGGCCCTCATTAGCAAGGGAGTGTGTCAGGCAAGGATGAACCCTGAGTTCTCCTAAGGCTTGAAAGGCAGTGGTCTTCAGTGAGACAGTGCTCCAGCCCTGACACTACAAGTTCTCCCCAAGAACTGTTCTCTGGAGAGGGCCTACATCATACTCACTACCCCTCAAAGTTCAGCTGACATCCTACCTCTTCTTGTCCTCAACATTCCAAAAGCACTTTCTCACTGAATTCCAATAGTAGTTATTCTTATGGGATTATTTGTAAATAACTCTATAAATTTATAATACATTTATTAAAACCCTATAAATTATTTAAAACCCTGTAAATTATAAACTTACACCAGAGGCTGCTATGCTGGGTCCATATGCAGATTTTATTCAGCCTGAAAATATCATTTAAAACCTAAATCAGCAGGTTTCCCATAAAAAAAAATTTGTGGGACTTCTCTCTCAAAAAAAAAAAAAAAAGAGATCGGGTAGCATTGAGCCCACATATTGACATAGATAGTAACAGTCACTGAGCATTGATTCACAGCTGTCCCATATACCCAATGACAGGGACTTTGCCCCAGTCCTCACTGCTCCATATTGCTCCCCACTCTGAGCTGAGTGTGGACTGATCATTTTCACTCTTGTTTCCTTAGTAGTAGAGAAATATTTTTCTGTATAGGGGAAATGAATGACTGACCAAATGGCACTGTGTTTTAGGGAAAAAGTGAAAGGAATCACATTTCTTTGTGAAGTGAAGAAATTTCTTACATGTTTACTAGGCAAATGGAAAATCTGTTGTAAAAAATATAACTGAAGATGACATTCAGTGTGCTCGTGTGTGTGTATATATGCATAATATATTTGCTTAGGTTATTATATATACTATATACTATATACATAATATATATTTAATATATTTGCTTAGGTTATTATATATACTATATACATAATATATATTTAATATATTTGCTTAGGTTACTATATATATTATATACTATATACATAATATATATTTAACATATTTGCTTAGGTTACTATATATATTATATACTATATACATAACATATATTTAATATATTTGCTTAGGTTACTATATATATTATATACTATATACATAACATATATTTAATATATTTGCTTAGGTTACTATATATATTATATACTATATACATAATATATATTTAATATATTTGCTTAGGTTACTATATATATTATATACTATATACATAACATATATTTAATATATTTGCTTAGGTTATTATATATATTATATACTCTATACATAATATATATTTAATATATTTGCTTAGGTTACTATATAAAATGGCATAATAACTATCACTCTGTACCTTCATTTCTATTACCTTCATGGCCTATGTGGGCTCAAGTTTGAAGATCTTTGGGGTAAGTCTTTTCTCTCCCAACTGTAAGCTCCCTGGGGGGGCACTGAAAACTTTCTGTTCCAGATGCCATATTGCACAGCAGTTTAGAGAGTGGATGTTGAAATCAGACAGACCCCATTTGGAATCCTGGCCCTGCCATGCTACTTGATCTATGACTCTTGGCAAGTTTCCCGACCTCTCTAACCTTCAGTGTCCTCACCTGTAAAATGGGGATATTAATATCTACACTTTACAGGGATGTCATGATAATGAAATGAGATGATGTGTGAAAAGTCTTAGCATAGTGCCTGCCACAAAATAATAGTTAAATAAATGGCGACCATGAAATTATGTATTACTGTATTTCTTTCACATTTCCCATAACACAGTGTTGCTACATTTTTAGCTTTTCAATAAATATTATTGAATTAAATCTTCAGCTGGTCTTCGATCCAACTGTATCATGGTCTTAAGGAAGCTTTCTCCTATTCTAGGAAGATGTGGAGAAAAAAAATCAGCAAAATCAAACTTAAACAGGTCAACATAAAAGTCTCTGAACATTTTAAAACCTGCCTCAGTATAATTCAAACCATCTATAACTGTAACTTCACAATGAAAACAAACAAAAAACTTGGGGTAAACACAGAACCTTTTAAAGATTTATATAAACTCTATCCTTTTATGTGTTTCCACTGTCATTCCAAAATTGGAAAAAATCCCATGGAACATGGATTGAAAGGTGTAAGAACAGCCTGATTTTGCTCTTCTCTAGTTTTAATGAGGTAAATTGTTTTTAATTGCACAAGAGTTGATTTGGTTTCCCACTAAAGAAGTAATCTGGGATTCTCTGCCCCACACTCTGCCCCCAATTAAACTGTATTCTGTAATGTCATTAAAAGCTGTTATTCTAATTATTTGAGGAGGTTCAAGAGGGATTCTTTTCTTTGATTGTATGCCAACTTTTTTTTTTAACTTCAGCCAAAAAAAAAAAAAAGAGGACAGTTTAATAAATCTCTCTTGGATTTGTTCTGCAGCTTATTAAATCACTGTCTTCTCTGATTCTGGATCTGAAGGTTTCTTTCTGAGATTGAATTCTGAGATCAGTCACATCAAAAAGGCAAGAGATGTAAGGAACAGCCCCTTCTCAGATCTGCAAGTGTAGAAGGGACATTTTGGAACTGGAGGTAGCTTTGTAACACTGTAGGTGGGAGAGGCAAGCCCCTATTTGAAGAAAGATCTTCGATGCCTCCAAGTGCTCTGAGGAGAAAAATCTTAGATTCTCAAAACTCAACAGCTCTTTCTGGAAGAAAATAAATTGGCTCCAGTAAGTATATCCTTTTACCTTTTCCAGGGTTCTGAGCCTTGCTGTGTGATCTTGAGGGCATTGTGCCATTTCCCTGCATCCATTTAACCTTCTATAAAATATCCTCATTCCTCACTCCCAGCTCAGGCAGGACATTGAGAAGTGTTGGGGGCAATATATGGGAGAAGGTGTTTTTAGGCACTAAATGGTGTTAGAAAGATTCAGCAGTATTGCCATTCTCACTCAGGGAATGATTTTATAAATCAAAGATTTTCATGTTGGTAGAGCTCTGGAAAATCTTGCTCAGTCTCATGATTTTATAGTCGTTCTACAGAGCTTAAGTGACTTGCCGAAGATCACACAACTGTGCAGTAAATGAGATAATGTACATCAGTGTTTGTCGCAGTGCCTGGCGTATAATAAGCACTCAGTAAACCTCACCTACAGTTGCTACTGCTGACATTATTGTTGTTGCTATTATTCAGGTCTCCTTACTCTCGGTTCAGTGCTCTTTCTATCAGATACATACAGAAATTACAAGAAGCTTGCCCCATGGGCCCAAGAAATTTCTTGCTATAAGAAAAATGATCATTCCAAGAAACCATCTCATTTTTTTTCATAACTGAGAAGGTCCAAACCCTGGAGAAGTGTTATTTCTTGGCACATAGTTCCCAGGATGCTAACATAACACAGGAGCCTAATTTGGGGCCTTGCTTGGGAGGGAGAGGCTATCCCTTTCTCCTGACCCTTCTGACCCTTCCACCCACAAGTAACACAGAGAAACTGCACACTGTGGACCAGGGATTGAATCCAGGCTCCAGCAACCCTGCCCTCAAGTCCCCAGGGAAGAGCAATGTCCTGGAAATGGAAAATGACACTGACTTGGAGAAAGGAAAGACTGCCCAACACTTGAAACTAGGAACGCTATGTGGCCAAATGGCAAAAAAGACAAAATCAGACTCCTACCTCACACCATACATAAAACATAAGCTCTATAGGTTGATTAAAGACTTGTGTATCAAAAACAAAACTATGAAATTCTTAGGAAAAATATAAATGAAAATCTTTCAGACTTTGGTATTGAGAAAGATTTCTTAAAGATGACACAAAAAGATTTGACTGTTAAGAAGATGGATAAATCTGTACAAAGAGTAAGAAATGAAAAAAATACATCTTAAGTAAAATGAAAAGACAAGCTGTAAGTGGGAAGAAGATTCTCATAATACATAAAATCAGCAAAACATGAGTATGAAGAATATATAAAATATCCTGCAAGTTAATAAGAGAAATACAACCAACCCAAAAGAAAAATGGACAAAAGTCATGGACAGATATATCACAGACATGAAACACAAGTGACAAAGAAACACAAGGAAAGATTTTCAGTGTCACTGGTGATCAAGAAACTGCAAATCAAGACAGTGATGACATATGTTACACCCATTTTATTGGCCAATTTTTAAACTGGGACAATATCAAGTGTTGACAAGAATGTAGATCCACATAATCTCTCATCCATTATTGCTGGGAGAGTAAATTAGTGCAACCACCTTTGGAAACCCATTTAGCAGTATCTCCTAAAGTTAAATATTCAGATCTCCCATGACCAAGCAAATCTACTGGTAGTTATATGCCCCACAGAGACTCTTGAACATGTACAAAAAGAGACACGTACAAGAATATTCTTAGCAGCAATGCTTACAATTTAAAAAAAAAAATCCGAAACAACCCAAGTGCCTAAAATTGAAAGCATGAGTGAATAAACTATGGCTTATTCACACAACAGAATTTTCTACACTCATCAAAAAAATGAACTCCAACAGTTTGTAATATGAATGAATTTTAGTATAATATTATGTGAAAAAAGTAAGTCCCTTCGAATTACTCATAGTTCAATACCCTTCTTGATAAAGCTAAAATAACCAAAACACTAGAAATATGTATAGATGCAGTAACACTGCATTAAAGCAGTGGAATGATTAATAAAAGATTCAAGAATGGGTTACCTTAGGTGGGGAAAGACACACATAGTTACAGGTAGTTGACTGTTCAGTTTCTAGTTTTTGGTTTGGGTGGTGAGTGCAAGGATGTTTAATTTATTATTAAAAATAACTAACTAAATATGTTAATAAATAAAAGCAAGCCCTTGTGTGGACCAGTGATGAGCTACATTATGAATTGAGTACTATGACAACCCCTGTTCTCTACAACTGAGGTCCCATCTTCCCTTTTCCTTTTTTTTAAGGGGCACTGGCCACTGAATAATGGTATATTGTACTGCCCAGGTGCACAGAGCCTAGTTTCTGAGAGTGGATATCAGTGAGGCCCTAGGCAGACTAGGCACATAAAGAAATAATATATATCCCTTCTCCGTAAGGAGTTCTCTCCATCAGCAATAGATAGTCGCATCAACAGACAATGAGAGAGAGAAATGCCAAGTATCAGGGTGAGGTCTCTGCCATGTGTTGTGGGATCTGCTCCTTTGCTGTACTGCTCTCCTTCCCCCACTCAGGCTCTAGGAGCTCCGCTTGCCAACTAGACAGGGTCAGTCAGGGGGCCACCTGCATCAGAATCCCCTTGGAAGGCGGATACCATGCACATCCCTGGCCCCTCCCCAGATCTGCAGTGTCAGAATCTTTGGGGTAGGGTCCAGGATTCTGCAATTTTAGCAAACTTCCCAGATGCACTTAAGGTCTGAGAAATCTTCCCCTCAGAGATTCTACGTCTTGCTTTATCCCCTTGGAGAATCCAGGATAATATTTTGAATGTGCTACTCTCTACTGTCACACTTCCCCCCATTGGTCAAGAACCCTGGCAGCCATGCCATTTTTATAGCCTCTGGGAAGAGAGATGAGGAAGGCTTCCTCAGAAAAGAAGATGTTATAGAGCAAAAAGGTAGCGGCCCCTGAAGCCACAAGACATGTGTGTCCCAACATGCCCCCACTGGGTGAAAGTCCCAAAGAGAGATATTTTAGATAGGTTGTGGGAAAAGGCAAAAGCAGAGTCTCTCTTCCCTTTCCTAATTGGGTCCCTGGGACCTGGTCCCAGACACTATTTTGGAGAGGGAAGGGGAACTATTTTGAACCAGAAAGACTTGTTAAATCTGAAGCCACAAGATGTCATTGACTGAAAATTTTAAGTTGCCACAGTACAAAGTGAGGTGGAGAGTCAAAAAGATTAGATTTAGGGCCTCCCTGGTGGCGCAGTGGTTGAGAGTCCGCCTGCCGATGCAGGGGATGCGGGTTCGTGCCCCGGTCTGGGAGGATCCCATATGCCGCGGAGCGGCTGGGCCCGTGAGCCATGGCCGCTGGGCCTGCGCATCCGGAGCCTGTGCTCCGCAATGGGAGAGGCCACAACAGTGAGAGGCCCGCATACCGCAAAAAGAAAAAAAAAAAAAAAAAAAAAGATTAGATTTAGAACAAAAAAAACCCAAGAAGCTTCATCATCTTTGCACATTGAGTGTGGTACAGAAATTTGCAAACTGGCACCAGCTGTATCCACACTACCACCCCAGGGCCTGTCCTGCAGCAGGGACTAAGTAAATGCGGAATGGGACTAGGCTGAGATGCCTGAGACATCAGGGAAGACGCACTGCACGCTTGACCTCGGGCCAGGGTCTTAAAGGGATGAGTGGAAGTTACTAGTCAGTGTGTCTAGGGGTGGGTGTAGGGAATGGGGCGGGGGGGTGCTGCAGTAGAAGGTATTCCAGGCAGTATTCACGAAGAAAAGAATTGTGGAAGGTCATGTATGGTGCCAGGAGAGATGAGGAGCCAGCCAGGAGCCTAGAACATGTCCTCGGAGGAAGAGGACTTGTTCCTTTACCGCCTTGTCTTTCACAGCAGTCTTAGTACCCAGCCTGATGTGGACATCCCAAGTCCCAGGCAGCCTGCTTATACCACTTCTCACTGCAGGAAAGCTGTGCTTTAAAAACCTGCAGTGACATAGCAACCACTGGTATCTAGGGTCCCATCTCCTGCCCAAGCAAAGGTCCCCGTACACAGCTGTCAGAGAGTTGCCCAGTATTTGGAACAGGGGCAGAGAGTGAGGAAGGAAGAAAAAAATCTCTCAGGAGGAACAATGTGGCACTTTTTTCTAACTGGAGAAGGAAGCATTTTCAACAAGAAAATAAACATATCTTCTTTTTATTCATTATAAGAACAAAGCATGGTGTAGTGGAAAGAACAGGAGTTTTGTTATTCAAAGGACTTGTATTCCAAATCCAGCTCCACCACTGCTACCTATGGGTAGCAGAGATGGTCATCAAATATTCTATGCATTGCCCTTCAGTTCCCAGATTCCCTTGCAGCTAGGCTGGGAACACGTGATGGGGTCTGGCCAGTGGACTGCGGGTGGAATCTCTGGGTGTCACTTTCAGGCTGAGGTAGTTGAAAGTGGTTGTACTTCGTTCCTCGCTCTCTTCCCTGCTGCAAAGAGGCCATGGGTACAAGCTGGCATAGCTTCACAAGGGACAAAAGGTGTCTGACCTTCCTGACCTTTATCAGACTTTGCACAAGAGAGAAATAAACCTTTACATGGTTAAACCACTGATATTTGGAGGTTGATTTGTTACCCTAGAATCACATAGCTAAATACGCTAATGCGCTAATACATTGTAATATAACCCTTGGTCTCATTGGGATGAAAGTTACTTGACGCTCTAGGCCTTGGTTTTCCCATCTATAAGATGAGAATAATTATACCTACGTAATTGGGTTGTAAGAATTTACTATATGTTTATGTCCTATATAGCAAATAATATATAGCTGGCATTTAATAAATGTCTCTTCCTTTAAGATGCAGTTGATGTAATTGTTATTCCTGTGGTTATTACTGCTATACAGTGGATACAATAAATGTCTTTAAATAAGCAGCAACTGTGTCAGGCACTCTACTAGTTGTTTTACATGCATGATCTCATTTTTGTAGCTAAAGAAACCAAGCCTCAAAGAGGTTACTTGTTCAAAGGAACACAGAGCTAGTAAGTGATCAAGTCAGGATCAGAAACAGGGATTTCCTAAACCAAAAGTCCATACTCTAATGGCAACATTCCTACTCACATTTTTCAGATGTGGAACCCCAGAGGCTCATAGATGTTATATAAGTTCACCAAGCAAAGCAATAACTGTTAGAATGAGAGGACTTTTCTCTATTCCAGACCAGTGTTGCAATGATGGGATGATTAGAAAAGATAATCCCCAGCTAGGGCACTGGACAGTGATGTCCGTGCCCCCTCCCACCACAGAGGCCTAGCCCATTGTGAACTGAGGTCCTAGCAGATCCAGATACTGTGGGCAACAGATAAGAAGAGGGGGAAAGAAGGAAACTACATCTTGATAAAAGGAAAACTGGATGCTTTGTGTTCAGAGAACCGCTTCTCAACAAAGTTTCCAAAGAAAATGCCACTAGCTGAAAATAAACATTGAGTTTCCAAATCTCTGTCAGATCTCTGTCTCTGTCTTTGTCTCTCTCTCTTTCTCTGTCTCCCTGTTGGTCCCTCTCTCTGTGTGTCTCTCTCTGTTTCTCTCTCTCTCTGTCTTCCCCCCGCCCCCTGTTTGTTTTGGAAGTCGAGAAAAGTGAGCAGTGTGGATCCTAAAGCAGTTTACACTGAACCAGATGGCACATGTGATTAGCATCAGCCTAAAAAGACACATTACTTAGAGATTAGGTTCTAAGTAGGGACAAATCTGTTCCAAGGGAACAGAAGGTTTGGTTTTCTTGCAGACTCCCCTCAAGAGCTTCCTCGGGGCATACCTATTCATCCCTTCTCCCATCATCACCACCAGGCAAGCCTGAGCTTGGGCTGGAGAAAACAGGAAATTCGTCTCCATAGATGTCCCAGTTCTCCTTCCGCTGAACCCGGAAGTCATTCACACAGGGCAAGCCACTCCCTGCGGAACCTCAGCTGCTGGTGACCCCTGACTCCCTCATACCCCAGGCGAACAAGTCACATTATGCCACTGAGTCTGCACAAAAACCCAATGAGACTCGTTCTGTGGTTATTCCCACTTTACAGCTGGGGAAATTGAGACGTATAAGGATTAAGTACTTTACTCAGGATCACAGGTCAAGTAAAAGTTGAGGCGAATGGAGGCTAATTGCCTCCATGAAAGAAGAAAGAATTAAAAAGTGTGTGTGTGTGTGTGTGTGTGTGTGTGTGTTTTAAAAGAGCCCCAAGGAGCAAACCATCCTAGAGGATGTCTGTCAAGTGTCCCAAACTATGTAACTATATTGAGGCCCGCAGCAAGGTAAACAATGAGGTGAGAAACCACAAACATCTCACCCTGACCTGTTCTTCTGGGCTCACATCGCACAGGCCCTATGCAAAAACACTCTAGGGAAATGAAATAAAAATTGGAAAAACCATTCAAAGCAGGAATGGGACATGGATACAGACCAAGGCCTATTTGTTCCTTAAGTCCTGTGCTTCTCAGACCCTGGAGAAAAACACACAGCTTTCAGGAAAACAAGGAAGCTTAGCTTAGGGTTACGTGCAACTATCAACTATGAGGGGATGCCCTTATTGCAAAGAACCTGAAGGTTAGGGCAGAAGTCGGGAAAATGAAAGGAGCAGCAGAAATAATAACCACAACACCAGCAATAACAGTGTTCACTTAGTATGGGATATTATATTGCTCTGATAAGCACTTTAAATGCACTGTTGGTCTCATCATCCCACACAACAACCTTCTAAGACAGACATTTCTATCATTTTTCCCATTTTACAGATGAGCTTACTGAGGATCAGAGAGGTTAAGTAAATTGCCCATGGTCACCCAGCTGAAAAGGGGCTAAACTAGGAATTCAACCCAAGAACCAGTGCCCTTAACCAGTAAAACTTTCTCCCCCTTCTGCATAGGACCCTCCTGAAGAGAGGCCAATAGGATAGTCTGCCAACATTTCGGAAAGTGCTTAAAAGCCTTCTGGTTCCTCTGCTTGATGTCAATACAAGTGTTCAAGGCTGTGAGTACAAGCTAATGTCACCGACAATACTCCAGGCAATTTGTACATCTGGCAGTTAGATAAGTGCAGACTTAAAGCAAACTGCATCCCTGAGACACAGGACAATTCACAGGGAGAACAACAGAAGGGATTTCATTATAACTCAGACTTGGCCAAGGAATCAAACTCACCTTATTTCAGGGTATAAAGGAGACACTCACCCAAGAGCCCCAGACACCCAGTAAGTTCGTGCGTATGAACTCAGATCGTATTCACTTGGAACTTGAGGATTTAAGGAGAAGGCTGAGCTGACGTTTCCCTTGGGGTGTTTTTTTAATTTGTTTTTTTAATTGAAGTATAGTTGGTTTACAATGTTGTGTTAGTTTCAGATGTACAGCAAAGTGATTCCGTTATACATACATATATATAGATATATATACACATATATATATAGATATAGATATATATATGTGTGTGTGTGTGTATATATATATATATATATTCTTTTTCAGATTCTTTTCCTCTTTTGGGTTACTTTTGTAAGAGGGTTCACTTAGCAAATAAATAGTGGGAGAAGAATTACCTTTAAGCTGTGCATAAGAGCATACTGCTTTCACACATGAACCAAGGATGGACAGACTAATTATACATTGCAGCCTCTTTAAAATGGGTCCCCAAAGGGCTCTCTGTTCACCTACTTCTAGTCTCTGTACGTATGTAAAGGTAAGAATTTTGCTTTTTTTTGGGTAACTGTGTACAACACTGGGGCTGGCCTTCTATCAATTAATATTAATCAGAGGGTTTTTACTGAATCTGAAACTCAAAGACGCAGCAGGACTGGTGAGCAGCAGCTGTCCGGCCTGCCCTGTGATTATGCTAACCCTCAGAGGCCACCGTCAGCCCAGGAGATGTGACTCCAGTAAAGGAATCACTCCTACGTCGACCAGGCTGGAATTGACGCCGCATGCCCAATCCAGGACCGCGCTAACACTCCATCTGGCCTCGATGCTGAGCCGGGCCCCTGACGATGACTGCCGCTCTGAACAATGAAAGGGAGCCAAGCAGCCCTTGCTCTCTGCTGCCTGCACAGTACCACCTGCAGCAAGAGTCGCCCTTGCCACGCCCCTAGGATGGGACTCACTTCACTTCTACAGTGACACCACCTGCGATCCAGGAAGGGACTGCCAGGGCGGGAAGGGGCAGGCACATTTCAAAGTTTTCAGAGTGAGGGTAATGTATTCCGACGTGGAAATCAGAAGGTGAAAGCCGAGGAAGGCTCACTTAAAAAACCCCAGGAATACAAGGCATACAGCAAGACTTAACCAGGATTGGTTTCCGATCACCTTACACAAACCACGTTGCACAAACAAACCATGTATATATACCACATCTATCTGCTGCCATACATCTGTCTAAATGGTCAGGAGACTCCAGGCGTGAATGTAAAATCACAAGAACACTTTTCTTCCCTTGGCCTTCTGCTAACTTTAATTCCACGGGATGGGATTCAGACAGCACTTCTGGATGCACCATGTTAACCAGACATTAGGGGAGAAAATCTTTACAGTGCAGTGGTTCCTGAATCTTTAATACATAAATATTCAAGCTTCACTCTGAATAAATCCCGGGTGGGTGATGACTGATCCTCTGCTTTCTAAGACTTCTTATTTCTTGCACAGTTTGCTTCTCACAGAGAGGAGTGATGTAGGAAATGGTGAATATTGACATCTAAGTCCTACCTGCTCATAGTTGGAGGACGTGTGGCCATCCAGCCCACTGATCTCAAAAACAGGGAACCCCAAGGCTCTTGACTGTGGGATGCTGGCTGGGGACTGGTGGTTACCAGAGATCAGTTTGGGTGAGCAGAAGCTCTGACCACAACCATTGCCCAAGTCCACTGTCATTTCCTGCTCTCCAGGAAATACCGTTACGTGAAGAAAGGCAACGTCCAGAGCAGTTGTACAACATGCTACTCTGAGAGTAGTAATAAAAGACCAGGGGAGAATATATAGTAAATGTGTGTTTGCTTGCTTATATAGTGAGTGCCCCTGGAAGCAAACACAACAGGAGACTGAAGCCACTGGTGCCTCTGTGAAGGGATCAGACCTTTACCTACTCCTCACGTAGAGTAAAAACCTCACAGCAAAATGACTCCAAATTTAGCCTCTCAGTAAACTTTCTCAGGAAAAACAAACAGTTCAGCCTATGTTTTCCTTAAATTAGTTTAGATTCTGATATCTAAGTTGTTAGCTACTTTCTGCTTTTCCCCTTCATTCAGACCAAGGGAGTTGTTAGAGAAAAAACATTTCCTAACTGCGCAGCATGTGATGAGCACGTGGGGTTTCTGGCACCCCCAACCGGCCAGGATGCTTTGCACTCACCTTGCTTTTTAAAGAGGTTGCTCTGGACTATCTCATTCATGGACTGGACTTTCTGCTTCTGGAGTTTCTCAGGAGGGATGCAGGTATAGAACTCATAGAGGAGTTGGCTAAGGGCAGGAAAAACCAGAGCACGCAGAGCTCGTTAAACCAATGTCTGCCACCTCCTGTCACTTACAGCCTGTCCATCCCCAGCCTGCCAGCTCTGCGGGGGCAGAAACAATGTACCTCTTGCTCCCTTCGCCCCCCATCTCCGTGCATGATAAGCCTTCAGTAAGTATGCATAGTTGGTCTTGGTGTTGAATACTGACAGCATTCAAAGAGATGTGGAAATCTGAAAATAGTATCAAGAAACCCAACCACTTACTGTGTGTATCAGGCACATGTTTTGCACTTGACATCCACTGTGCCATTTAAGCCTCACAATTCTATGATGTAGATCCAATGCTTATCTCAATTTTACAAGTGGGAAATGTAAGGTTTATAAAGGTTAACTAACTTTCCCAAAGTTACACAGCTAGGGAGGGTCAAAGAAACAAGGGTTCGAAACCAGATTCTAATTTCATTGCCATGCCGTTTTATTCACTAATGTTTTATGCTTAGTAATATTTTATGATAAATCTTAAGATCAAAAAAGGTCCTTAATTTTTTAAAAAACTCTGAAAAGTTGTGGGTTAGAACCAGTTTGGGATATGAAAAAGGAGATAGCTCTTTCCAAATAGAGTGAAAATAAAAATACCACTGAAACAAAATTACAGCTCCTGTCAGCTTCCCAAAATAAGCTCATTGTGTTTATTCATTCTTTCAAATCCTTATGAAGCATCTACTTAATATGTGACAGGCAATGTGCAGGGCAGTGGGATACAATAGGAACAGACTTGGTCCCAACTGGCATGGAACTTACATTCTAATGGAGGTCAACGTACAACACAAAAGCAAGCAAATCAATACAAGGCCATAGATGCAATGAAGGAAATGAATAGGGAGTTGTGTCAGAGAGTAATGGTGCAGGGCTTGAGGGAGGAATATAATTTATTTACAATATTCGGAGGTAGCTTCTCCAAGAAGGTAACATTTAGCTTGAGACCAGAAGAATGAGAAGAAGCCAGAAGAAATCTTCATATGAACAGTGGATAAACTGATGAGAGCTGAATAAAGTTTGGAATGCACTGAAAAGAACTGTGCCCATGTTTATTTCTTAGTTTTGATAGCTATGCTGTAGTTATCTAAAATGTGAACATTAAGGGGAGCTGAGTGAAAAGTATGCAGGAACTCTCTATATACTATCTCTGCAGTGCTTTTCCAAATCTAAAAGCATTGCAATATAAAAAGTTTTTAAAATCTTCTAGAGGTTATCTTGGAACTTAAGTGAATTTAGGAAAAAGAAGAAAAGGGCGTATCTGGCTCAGATGCCCCTATTCTAAGAGCATAAGCACAGTAAGATAATGTGTTCCTCCCATGAGAGGAATGGGGTGAAGAAGGAGAGAGCAAAGGGGAGCCCATCTCATTATCCCATTAAGTGTCCATAGGTTATTCTCCATTTGTAACTACAGGGCTTACAGGGCAAAGACTGGAACCCCAAAATAACCTTCAAGCCCAAGTGAAATGGAGACATTTACACCAAACATCAGTTTTTTCACCTACATGTTCGTATTCTGCATCACTGATATTGTCAAAGAAGGATGTTTACTTTATAGTTGGTTTTCACCAAACCTGACACAACCCAATGAAACTGTAAAAATCCCACACCAATATCCCTGCAGGAAGCTCTGACCATGTGTCCTCCCTGTCCCCGCGCTGAGTGCCCGTCTGGAATTCTCCACAAGAGCTCTCCTCTCCCTCTGAATCCCTGGCTTGACAACAGAGCCCAGGAAAGTACACACCATAAGCTCACCTGAGTAACTTTGCATCAAAGACGGTTTCCACATCATAGAGGACAGATGGGATGTATTTCAAAGCTGCCACCTAGGTAGAAAGTGAAATAAACATGAGCAGTGCCCACGGCCAACAACTCTGCCTGGTGGTGAGAATACTTTGCAACATAACACAGATCAAGGGAAAATGATCCTGAATCCTGGGCACTGCTACAGTGATTTAGACTCTGCATGTAGATTGAAACACCAGGCGTACGTCTTTCAAAAGTTTCTTCTGTCTTCAAGGGAGCAGAAGTGTAGAGTGGAGCCATCAAAACCTTTGAGGTTATACACACTTACAGTCAAATCCTGGGTCTGCCCCTTAGTGGTCAGGTGACTTTGGACAAAACACTTAACCTCTCTGATGTCTCAATTTCCTTATCTATAAGATAGAGGAAATAATGTCTGTTTTGCAGGATTGTAGAGATTCAAAATAATATAAATGTGGCATCCAGCAGAGAGCCAGACATATGTGTGTGCTCAGTAAAGGGTAACTTCCATCTTCATTGGAAGATGGTATGCTTGAATTCTTTTGTTGGTGGCAAGGATGACACGGACTGAGTTATTTCTATTTTTCCTCCCGGGCCAATGTGTGAACAATTGTCAGCATGTTTTGGTCCACTAGCTGGGTTAGGAAAACTGGGCACTGTGGTGGATTGTATCTGTCCTCTGTGCAAGATAACTGATACATCCAGAGGTGGGAAAAAGACCCAGGCCCTTGCAAAACAGCACCATTTGCTAAACAGCAGAGTAGACTGTAATTTCCACAGGAGGAGTTGTAAGTCACATAGTTGGAAAATAATGTTTAAAAATCTGGTAGATGTATCCATTTTATGTTTTCTTTTTATTTTTCTGTATATTCTAAGTGTTCTATAGTCAACAAGTATCATCCTTTTACAAACAGACCAAAATTAAAATAGAGAAAATTCTTTTTTTAGAGAAAATCTTATCCTAGCCATACACAGTTACACTTGCTAGTTAACATAAACAACAGTTATGACTATCCTCTGAGGATGTTCAGTGGAGCAGACACCATGCTGTTAGATTATTTTGTTAAACCTTATTTCAGCCTACAAGGGATACACTCTTTTCACAGATCAGGAACCACTAGGTCATCAAGATTCAATAACTAACTAGGTCACAAAGTTAGCAAGTGGCAGAGCCAGGATTCAAAATCAGTTAGGCTACTTACAGAGCCACTCCTTGGAACCCTCAAATAGCACTGTGTTTCTCCATGCCCCCATGCTTTTTTTTCTTGTTAGTTATGATTTTTACAAGTCAGTATTATATGTTTGATATTAAAAACTTCATACAAGTATTAGGGTGAAAATTGTCCCTGAAGTCCCACATCTCCGCCTCAGCCCCAATCCCTGCTCCTCAGAAGGGATCACTGTCAATACTGTGGTGAGTCCCAACTGTTTTCTGTGCGTGAACAAGTATGTGTTTGTGTGTGTGTGCATGCATGTGCATGTGCACATGTATGTGTGTGATTATACAGTTCTGTAACTTGCTTTTTGCAAGTTAACCATGTTATCACCAGTATTTCTGCACATCACTTCATAGAGTGCACTCTTCATTTCTAATCACTGCACAGCAATGCTCACACGGGTACACCAAATCCTTACTGATGGACTCCATGCTATCTTTAGTTTTTCTTTATTATAAAATAAGTGGTAAGAAACTATTAAAACATACATCTGTGTATCTGTGAGAATCCCTGCGTGATGCATGGGCTGCTTGAAGAGAAATTAGTGTGTAAAATGTATGTACACATATGCAAATGTACATACAAACGTATATACATATACATTTTAGGAGATAATGTCATATTAACTTAGAAAGAAGCAGTAATCAATTTCCTTCTACTCCTTTCCCTATAACCTTGCTAACACTAGTATACAAATCTGTCTCATTGTGTCAATCTGATACATAATTTGCAACTGTAATCTGCGAATTTTTGGATCTAGTCCAGGTGGGCACCTTTCCTATACTTATTGAACAACTGTATTTACTATATATAGCTTGTTTATATTCTTTCCCCATTTTTCTTTTGGGTGATTTCTTTTCTTACTGGTGTGGAATTCTTTATATATCATTAATATTAAGCCCTTTGCACAGCTACATGTAAAAGAACGAAATTAGAACACTCCCTAACACCAGACACAAAAATAAACTCAAAATGGATTAAAGACCTAAATGTAAGACCAGACACTGTAAAACTCTTAGAGGAACACCTATAGGCAGAACACTCTATGACATAAATCACAGCAAGATCCTTTTGGACCCACCTCCTAGAGAAATGGAAATAAAAACAAAAATAAACAAATGGGACCTAATGAAACTTAAAAGCTTTTGCACAGCAAAGGAAAATATAAACAAGACAAAAAGACAACCCTCAGAATGGGAGAAAATATTTGTAAATGAGGCAACTGACAAAGGATTAATCTTCAAAATTTACAAGCAGCTCATGCAGCTCAATATCAAAAAAACAAACAACCCAATCCAAAAATGGGCAGAAGACCTAAACAGACATTTCTCCAGAGAAGATATACAGATTGCCAACAAACACATGAAAGGATGCTCAACATCATTAATCATTAGAGAAATGCAAATCAAAACTACAATGAGATATCATCTCACACCGGTCAGGATGGCCATCATCAAAAAATCTACAAACAATAAATGCTGGAGAGGGTGTGGAGAAAAGGGAACCCTCTTGCACTGTTGGTGGGAATGTAAATTGATACAGCCACTATGGAGAACAGTATGGAGGTTCCTTAAAAAACTAAAAATAGAACTACCATACAACCCAGCAATCCCACTACTGGGCATATACCCTGAGAAAACCATAATTCAAAAAGAGTCATGTACCACAGTGTTCATTGCAGCTCTATTTACAACAGCCAGGACATGGAAGCAACCTAAGTGTCCATCGACAGATGAATGGATAAAGAAGATGTGGCACAGATATACAATGGAATATTACTCAGCCATAAAAAGAAACAAAATTGAGTTATCTGTAGTGAGGTGGATGGACCTAGAGTCTGTCCTACAGAGTGAAGTAAGTCAGAAAGAGAAAAACAAATATCGTATGCTAACACATACATATGGAATCTAAAAAAAAGAGAAAAAAATGGTTCTGAAGAACCTAGGGGCAGGACAGGAATAAAGATGCAGACATAGAGAATGGACTTGAGGACATGGGGAGGGAGAAGGGTAAGCTGGGACGAAGTGAGAGAGTGGCGTGGACATATATACACTAACAAACGTAAAATAGATAGCTAGTGGGAAGCAGCCGCATAGCACAGGGAGATCAGCTAGGTGCTTTGTGTCCACCTAGAGGGGTGGGATAGGGAGGGTGGGAGGGAGACGCAAGAGGGAGGAGATATGGGGATATATGTATACACTGTGCTGATTCACTTTGTTATACAGCAGAAACTAACACACCATTGTAAAGGAATTATACTCCAATAAAGATGTTAAAAAAAATTAACCCTTTTGCAGTAACACATTTTGCAAGAATTTTCTCTTGCTTGTCCTATAGTTTGACTGTTGCTTGTCGTTTAGCTTCGTTTATCGTATCTTTCATCGCACAGTA
This sequence comes from Mesoplodon bidens, assembly GCF_964165515.1. Taxonomy (NCBI): domain Eukaryota; kingdom Metazoa; phylum Chordata; class Mammalia; order Artiodactyla; family Ziphiidae; genus Mesoplodon; species Mesoplodon bidens. The sequence goes on from NC_138160.1 coordinate 161,851,408, forward strand.
GGATTTTAATTTGTATGTTGTCAGATGTGTCAGACCTTTTCTTTACATTATTGGATTTTGTGTCCAGAGATTTATTCTTTATTTTTTCAAATCAAGAGGGCAAGAGCTAACAAGATTCCAAAGTGAATGTTTCTAAAACTAGGGTCTATTGGGACACCCTTTTCCCATAGGATGATGTTAGGTATTCTGTGGCGGGAAGTGGGGGGTAAGGATTTGCAATCAAATAATTAGGGGAAAGTTTGATTTAAGCAAAGATAAACCAGTAAGGTGTTTTTGGAGGGGGTTTTTGGCAGAACTTTTCCGAATTTGAATATGCTAAGATGCATTATGACATTCTTCCAGGCAACTATAGTATACAGTACATTCCAGCCTAGTTGGTCAGGCCATCTGTAACAGGAAACATCAAGATGTGGCAAAAGCAGATGCCTGCAGGGCTGGGAAAGCAGCAGAAAGAGTGAAATGAGAAGAGCACAGGCCAGTGGGAAGTGAGGAGGTATGTGGAACCCACACTCTGTCTAAAGAATGAGCCATCCTTGTTCACTTGTTTTAACACTGTGCTAGCCAAATCAAACACACCTGCAGGCTGCACTTCTCCCGTGGGCCGCCAGCTTATAGTCCCTGCATTCTAAAGAGACATCATATGCTGAGGCACATGCCCTGATAAAAGCCCATCTAAGCATTCTAGCAAACTGCTCCTTCCTTCACTCTTAGGCTGAGAAACATAGAGCTCTGGGCCCAGAGGGACCTGGGGCGGGGGTGTGGGGGGAATCCCAGTGCTCCACCCAGCACTTGCATGCTCCGAGGCCCATTTCTTCACCCCCTGAGCCTCAGCATCTTCACGTGGGGCAGAGAGGAATGATGCAAAATAAAGTATATCTTGTAGCTACTGTAATGCCCAGCATGCAGCAGGCCCCCAAAAGTGCGTGTGCTGGATCTCTCCTTATCTCATCTCTCTGACACCAGCCCTCATTTACCCAGCACCTGGACAAAGTGTAACATGGACTCATCATAATTAAGACCAAAGTGAGGGAACAAAAACAGAAATGAAATCCTCGGCGAGTTGGGGAAAGCCGGGACTTCAGTGTATGCAGCAAGTTGCTGGCTTCCAAGGGCTGCATGTCATTCCAGGGCTTCAGAGTGATGCTGCAGAGTACTAATCACCAGGTGTCTACATGGACACTCACACCTAAATGCTTCAGCTCTTAGTAAGGAGGAGCTGGGCAAAGCTGGGACAAGGGCTGCTTCCGAAGGAGCCAACCTTCCCAGCCTCCCAGCCCCGGGCTGGCAGTAAAGTAAAACAAGCTGAGGGGTTGTCATGCTGAGACTCAAAGGGTGTTATCACCTCGACAGGACAGGCTATTAAACTCCCATTTGGTCCAGGGGGCCTCACAGAGAAATGGCAGGCCTGTGGTTTTCTTTTCCAAAGGGGACAGGAAGTTTGCCAAGTCTGTTGTCACAGCCAGCACTGGCCTCAGGGGGCCTGTCCACAGTCCTCACCTTCACACGGCCCTAACACACCGGAGTGGAGTGCAGCAGGTGGGTTCAAGCAGGAGCTACCACCAAGCACTCCCTGGAGGCAGAAGAGCTCAGCCATAAGACCCGCTGGAGACCTCCATTCATTGCAAGTTTCTAAGGTCTGGGACTAGACACAGCTTGGCTTTCTAGACCTGCTGGCCTCCTGCAAACTGCGCTGCTCTACTGTTGTGATTATCTTTACTCTCATTAATATTACTAATGCACATAAACTTATATTCCTGTGTTATTACTTTCATCCCATAGTGTATACCCCTATATCATATAGAATATTTAGTAAAAACAAACAGATGTTTTTACATAGGTGTGTATGTGTATATATTAGGATTAAAATATATTAATCAAAATAGCAAACCATTATCGGAAACTTTATACATGCATGATCTCATTTTATTTTTACAACTGCTCTATGAATAGACACTGTCATCCCACTTTACCAGTGAGGAAAATGATAGCACAGAGAGGTAAAAATAACTTGCCAGAAGCGACATAGCTAATAAGCCACATACACAGCAAAGATATGTACCTGATTCTGTGCAACTGGCTTCGGACAAGTATGCTCTGCTACTGCCTACCCTGCTTTAGGAAAAGTTTCCATCTTGGTAAGTGCGGAGGTTTCAATACAGGAGACAAGGCTGAAGTGGGGGAGGAGGTAGATAAAGAAACATCTCCCCTTTAGGAGAATGGCTTTTGAAAGAAGGTACAGTTCTTCTGATATGCCTTCACCACATATATGAGGGTTGCAAGAATGGCCACCAGGAAAACATTCTCCAGCTCAGTAATTAGTTTATGATGTGGCACCGAGTGAATTTCCTAGATGAATCATCAATTCCAAGCCCCTCTGCCAGAAGCCAGGTACAGGCCACAAGAAGAGAGCCAGACCCACACCAAGGAATAGTGATTTTACTGGCCCTAAGAGGAGTCACAGGAAAACACTTTTAATGATGGCTATCCAGATGGACTTCACCAGAGCTGACAATCCTGGGCCGCTAGCACACAACAAATGGTTTAAAATAGCAACAAACATCAAAACCACACAGTTGCACTCCCTCAAGCTCAACGGGGATTTGTCTTCTACTTGTTTCCAGGGTTCCTTATCTCCCCCCGCCCTCTCTTTTTCATTCTAACCAAGACTGCACGGTATTGGTGCCAGCAGACACAGCCTTCTGGCCCAAAAGAACACATCCTGCAATGATGCAAGGTTATACGAGAACACTAGACATCTTCCTCATTCAAGAGCTCTGACAATATTCCCATCCCATCAATTTTCAACGCTTTTATTTTAGCCAAGCAATGGACAGTCAAGGTATATGGAAACTGGACAAACACTGTTACAGGGATTCACCACAGCTGACCAGAAGCAGCAGCTTCCTTATAGATGCTAAGCTGTCCCTGAGGAAAATACATCCACTCTCCCCAGACTTGCACCCTAGTCACTGGTCTTTCAGTGAAAGGGAAGGGAACAGGGACCAACAGGTTCTGGGATATGTATGTCTCTGTGCTTTCTGTAACCCAACAGTGTGCTGGTCCCCGAGTCTTGGCATGAGGCAGGAGAATTCAGTGTTTAAAATGGCTGGCTGAAGAGGCCAAGTTCAACTCTAGGTGGGTCCCTTTTATGTGAGTGTCCTTGGGGAAGTTAACTCTCTATGCTCCAGTTTCCTCATCAGGAGAATGAAGGGAATAAAGTCACCTACTTTATAGGGTTGATGTGACGATTAAATGAAAAATATGAGCTATCAGTGGGACTGCAGCACCTCACTGGAACAAAATTTCATCCTACCCTCCATAAATCCAACATTCCCAAGTACTGCCCTTAAGTATGGGGTAGGTGGTTAAGAAGGGGACAGTAAAGAATCATTTAACAACTTGAGATGAAACTCCAGCTCTTGCTGTTAAATATGAGTCTCACCTCTCCTACCTCTGGGGGCAGCCTGTAGGCCACTTCTCAAGAATGAACCACCTTCTTCCCTTACTTCGGACATCTGGATGTTTTACAAAAATTAACAATGAAAAGAGAGAAAAGAAAGAGGCCTCCTTAATTAGCCTGACTTCATAACTACAGACCAGACATCTGCCCATCTGTACTGTTGTTTATGTTGCTTATTGCTTAGCCACCTAGCATTTTGCCTGAAGACTCGGCTCTTCAATGAAACCATACTTTGCCTGGTGGTGATTAGGAACTCAAACTCTGGGCTTACACAGCCTGGATTCAAGTCCCAGCCCTGCCACTTCTCAGCTGTGGTTAAGTTACTCAGTCTCTCTAAGCCTCCACTTCCTCATCTGTAAAGCAGAGATAAGAAGAGTATTTGCCTAATAAGGTGGTTGTTATAAAAATCAAATAAGCTAACAGTATATGTAAAGGTTTTAGCTCAGCATGTGACACATAATAAGTGCTAAAACATAAAATAGTGCAAACTAGTATTCATTCTTTCATTCACTCAGACAAAAGATATTCAAGTACCCACTATGTGACAGCCACTGTTTCAGATACTGGAGACATAAAAGACAGAGCCCCCTGCACTCCTGGACACTCTAGTGGTTATATTAGCAATCATGTGTGGCGATCATAGTGGCCAAGGGAGCATATCATACAATTATGAGTTGCTTATTTATTTCCACTCATACCATCAACTTGGAGAATTATAAAGAATCATGACCTAAAGGAGAATGGGTCTAATGGGTCTGCACAACGTCACCAAATGGCTATTACTCACATTTGAGCTACATCCAATTCACAACTGTCTGGTGTTGACTATCTCATTCTGCCATCAGCTTTATCAACAATATTCACAGGGCTGGCACACGTGGGGACTTCTGAGCATACGGCCCATTCTTAAAAACACGTGGAAACCCCTGGCCATACCCATTCTTTGTGGCTTAGAGAAGAATATTAACTTTGGAGTTAGAAGAGCTGGGTGGATTGAAATCCTAGCTCCACCACTATGAATAGGTATAATTTAGGATGAATTATTTAACCTATGAGCCTTCTGTGGACACTGAAGACAGCGATTCCTTGCAGACCTTTGGTAGGACTAAAAACACTGCAGGTGAAAGCTCAGCTTCATGCCTGACACACGGTAAGTACTCAATCAGTGGAACATGTTTTTAATGCTCCCTCTACCCTCTTTGGATAGCAAGTTTTAAATTCTCCATAGTTTTGTGTGAGCTACTGCCATGCCAGCTCTGAACAATAAGGAAAACCACAGAAAGCAATTCACAAAAGCCAGATGAGACTCAGATATTGAGAAATAACTTGCTTGGGCCCAAAAACTCACAATGGGCAAAGCTGAGATTGAACCAGATAGGCTTTACTCTGAACTGAGGCAGGCATGAATTAGGGTTTCCACCTAAGCCACTACCCAGCTGGAAGTAGAAAGTTTGGACTAGAATGTCAATCATTGGCATTCTTACTCCGTGCTCTCACCCAAAACTTATGGCAGACATTACTAATAGATCACAGCACTCTTTCCTACTGTACCCCATGCAGGCTCAGAATCAAGACTACAGTCATGTTGGACTATTTCACTGGTGAAACTTCCCCTTCCTTTTTTATTTTTCATAGAGTCAGTTCTTGTGAGTTTATCCTCCTTGAAATTTATATCTGTTTCTTGATCTAACAGAATAGCTGGATGACCTAACACTGTTCGGCTTCATGTGACAGGGTTAGAAACACAAATATTCCCTTCCAGATTCCACTCTAGGAAAATGCCCTCAAGACTTCTGTTTTACGATGAGGTAAAGGAGGCAGAGATATAAATGACTAAAAATTATTTAAATGGAACTATGTAACAGGCTTTACACACCATGCTTTACATGCATTACTTTATTTAATCCTCTCAATAATCCTCTAAATTAGACTTCCCATTTTATAAAAGGATAAACGAGGCCCAGGAAACTGAAGTGATTTGCCCAGTGTTACCTGCCCAAGGGTGCATGCCCCATTTCCCACCCAGATCTCTCTGGCTTGAAATCCAAAGCTCCTTCTCCTGTAGCAAATGTCAAAGTCTGCAGAAGATCTCTTGTGTGGGGTTTGCTAACATCAAATGGCCTTGACTCCTTTCCCCTCATCGGCCCATTCCTGGCACCCTAAACAGCATTCAGTTTTTTTCAAATGGTATCGTTCTCTGTATTTGAATATGACTTTACATTCTTCTTTGACAACTTTTCAACAACCACAGGAAGAGATGGAAAGCATCACTGATTTTCTGTAACTCCTAGAAGCTAAATTTGACCCTTAAAGTAAATTTAAAAAGAGACAAAGTCCCTTTCCATGACTTCAGGGTAGAAATCCATAAGGAGAAACCAGCATAACCTGGAAAACAAGACATTTCTAACACAGTTACCCAGACAATAAGAACCTGGGTTCTTACTGACTCATGCCAAAGCCATAATAATCCTATCAGCTCTCTGCATTTGCATAGCATTTTATAGTTGGCTCTTTTGCAGACAATGTTCATCTGATCCAAACAGTGAAGTTTTATAGATGAGGAAACAGAGACACTGAGAAGTTAAATCCAGGGTAAAATCATACTGCTGATCAAGAAGAACATTCTGTTGACCCAGGTCTCCTCAGGACCAGAAATTCTCCTGGCTCGTCTTTTTGCTTCCTTGCTTCCTTCTTTTTTTCCTCCTTTCTTTCCCTACCTTCTTGTTCCCTCTGCCCTTTATTCCTTCCCCCCGAATACCTGTAGTTCATCACAGGGCAAGAGGTGCGGAAATTGGAAAGGGTGGCTCTAGGATGGCTTATTCCCTTGTCTTTCTCAAGGTCACGCGGTGTCTCTCCTGGCACCTCTGCTTCTCTGGGGCATCTACTCCGTTTTCCTCCCCACCAACCAGCTTCCTCTGTTTGTGCATCGTTTCTGCTCCCTCACACTTCAGCTTCCTTGGAGCCTATTTCAGACCTGATACAATGCCATAGCCTCTCATTGCAACCGGGCATCCTCAGCTCTCACCGGATATCCTAACACTCACTGCGTGGCCTCTCACTGGAAATCAGCTGCTTCCACTGTGATATCAGTGTGAAGAGGTGTGGAAATCACTCTGCCTCCAGGGTGATTAGGCTCTGGCTCTTGTCATATTTCTTCATGCTGCCCCCTGCTCCCGTTGTTCCCTTTGCTTTGAAATGATGAGGGTTTGAGGAATAGAGGGAAGACTTTAAAAAAAAAAAAAAAAAAGACTAGCAAGAGGGAAGAGAAGGTGAAAACTGTAAGACTGCAGTCCCAACTCATTTCAGAGAAAACAACCATATCCCCAGTAGGTGCTAAATAAAGAACAGTGTAATGTAGCAGCTCAGAGCATGGTTTTAGAGCCAGGCAGAAAGAGATCAGGATCCCAGCTACACCCCTTAGTGCATAGGAGCCTTTTAATTTCCTTATCTGTAAAACGGAGATCTTAACAGCTACTCCGAGGGTTATTCATTCAACAGATATTTATCAAGCATCAACTATGTATTAGGACTGTTCTAGGTGCTGAGGATACAACGAATGAACAAGACAAAGCTCCCCTCTAAGGAAGCCATTAGCAGAGTGATTCCCAAACTTTGCTTCATACTAAAATCAAGTTGGGAGATTTTTAGACTCCCTTTTCCCTAGTCACAGTCCATACTAATTAAATTAGAATGTTTGCTGGTGGTAGTCAGTCATCAGAATTTATTCAAGATCCTCAAGGGATTTTAATATGCAAAGTTTGGAATCCATCATGTTAGCAGCAAACACTCCCCAGACAGACTTCTGCCTTTGCCTCCTCACCTGCATTCTGGCTGAACTAGTACCTCATTCATTCTAACTAGAGGCTGGGCAACCCCAGGCATAGCTAGCTAGTGAGTATTTAAATTAGCAATTAAAAAGAAAACTCTGATTAAAAGAAGAGGAGGTACTCTGCATTAACTCACTGGTTTAAATCAATGTGTTTGGGTTTTCTTCCTCCTAACTCATGAGGCAGCCCTTCCCGAACACTTGTGAATAAATGCTGTGAAAGTCAGGAAGTCTCCCTGAAACAGCCTCTGCACTCAGCCTCTTGGCTGCTAAACTCATTCTCAAACATAGGGTTAGACCTCAAGGTTTCTCAAAGATTTACAGAGTTTGTAGATCATGGACCACTAAATTAGAGGACCCATTTTCTCCAAAGTATCTCTTGTTTATTGAAGAGAGTCTCACCCCAAAAGGGGAGCTCAGTTTATGATGTGGAGAATAAAAAGTGGACGATTTAAGAGACTGCCAACTTAACCACTCTCACCACTAGAAGTGGATCGGGTTTGACCTACTTCCTTCCAGGGAGCAAAAGCTTCAGAGTTATTTAAGAAGAGGCACCACTACCTTCATGGGAAACAATAAATATGCCATCTCCTGCTCCGAGGAGCCCTTGGTGTTCACGATCCTTACACTGCAGGGCCAGCCCAGGCCTTCAATTAACACACGGCTGCGTATTCAAGCAAAAGTAGACATTATCTCACTATGCTGTTATCTATCATATAACCAAGGGAAAAGACAGATTTTTTTTCTTTTGTAGTGTAAACCAACCTGCAAAAGGATGGTTGTTTTATATTGACTTTTCATCAAGTTGTTGATGGATTCAAAGAGCCGTCTCATGGATTCTTCAAACTCCATCTGTTCCTTGCCTTCGTAAAGCCTGAAAGAAGACACATCTGAGTCATTTCTCAAGCCAATAGGCAATACCTTTGAAAGTGTGTGCCAGCCACAAACTTCATTTGAAATTGAGAAGAGACGGTGGAGATAGGGACTTAAGGGGAGGGGGGTGGTCGCTGCTTGCATAAGCCACTCAGGGGAAACCCAGGTCCACACCCAGAACAGTTACCATCCAACTGACTCGGTATAATAAACCGCCCCCTCCTGCCTTTTTTTTTTTTTTTCCCCTTGCAGTATGCGGGCCTCTCACTGTTGTGGCCTCTCCCGTTGCGGAGCACAGGCTCCGGAAGCACAGGCTCAGTGGCCATGGCTCACGGGCCCGGCCACTCCGCGGCACGTGGGATCCTCCCGGACCGGGGCACGAACCCGTGTCCCCTGCACTGGCAGGCGGACTCCCAACCACTGCACCACCAGGGAAGCCCCCTCCTGCCTTTTTTTAAACCCTGAAGGACCTCAAAGGAATGAAACTCATCCAAGCTGAGGGGACCTTAATAATTTCATCCTTCTGCAAGAATCAGAGGGAGACTGTGGTCATCAGATTTTCAAAGTATCTTGCAAGCATCAAGGAGAAATATTTTCAAATACGCTTCCCCTTAGGCACCGCCCGCTTGTCGGATGAATACAGTTGTGTCTGATCCACATCAGGGGCCGTCATTTTCCCTGCCCTCTTATTTCAGGAGTGTACTTGATAATTAATTTAAAACTTTTTTGCCTCTGATTATAAAGGCCCTACATTGATACTGTAAAAAATAAAATGCATTACTTATGAAGTGAGACTCCTCATTAATCCTACCATAAAATTAGCAACCGTTAAGGATGGATATCCTTGCAGAGATTTTCAAGGCCTAATATATACATGTGACTTTTTATAGAAACCATCCCCTTGCATAAAATCAGTCTCCAGGCCCCTGAGTCTCAGTGCCCTCGTGGCCCAGCCTTGGAGTGTCGTTCAGCCCAAGGCCTCTCCAAACAAGCTTTTATTGCCAACGGGTGAAAAATCTGCAGCCTAATCTGTGGCATCCTGGGTGAAACACAGAGAAGGGCACTTCTGTCTCCCATTCAGATAAAGAGGGTCTCCTGTCACAGCCCTACACAGCCAGACACCACTGAGCTGCCAGCTACCGTGAAGGTGCTCTCCGCAGATAAAACGCCGACACACTTAAGGGGTTTATTTGCTCCATCAATCACCGGTCGAGCGGTCCATCACGGCCACCTCAGCGCTGTCTCCACTCAATCCCCCACCCATGCTCTCACCCCTCTTTTCTTTCTGCTTCTCTCCTACCTCCTTTCTCTGTCTTTAAGTGTGTGTCTCTCTGTTTTTCTTCTTCTGAGTATCATTCACTGTGTCTCTCTGTCTGTCTCTAAGTGTACCTCTGCCTTTCTCTCTTTGACTTCATCTCCTCTTTCTTCTGTCTCAGTCACTCTCTGTGTCTCCTTCTCTTCTTTTTTCCTAAGTAGCCCCTTCCTAAAGCCTCCTGAAGTAAGAAGCTTAAGGGGAAGTCAATGCCGGATGTTTCAATCCATTACAGGGATCCGGAAACTGCTGCTGACTTTCTGGGTATCTACTTCAAGGTCACGGAGACAAGGCTGTGAGAGGAGCCAGGAGTCCTAAGGCTTCTCTCCTTCTCTGTCCCCGCCCGTCCCACTCCTCCTTCTCCTCTTCCCTTCTCCCCTCTCCTACACCACTCAGTCCTGAACACAGAGATGTTCTGCCATAGACGATGTGTTTGGGAGTCAGCCTGGGTTCCAATCTCCACTCTGCCCAGTACTAATTGAAGACCTTATAAATAACAGCAAACATCACAGAGTATCACTCTGCCCCAGGCACTGTCTGTATTATTAAATCACATACCCTCATCACCACACCATGGTAAGGGGCCCCATCCCTATCCCCATTTTACAGATTGGTGACTTCAGCAACATGCCCAAGGACTCCGCACCAGTAAGTGTTGGAGCCAGAATGCAAACCTGGCCGTCGGCTCCTGAGCCCGCCCTCTCAATCATGTCGTAGACCACTGTGCTCAATGCTCTACTACCTCTCTTAATTCCTGTAAGCCTCAGTTTCTCACTTGCAAATGCAGGCTGTAACAGCACTGTGTCCAGGGATTATGAGGAGCCCAGCTCACACGTGACAGTGCTTGGCACAAGCTGGGCCCTGGTAAATGCTAGCCATTGTCTTGTTGTTGTTAATTGTTGGAGTATTACACAGATAAAGACATAAAAAACTCTCAACAGGTTGAGACTTGCCCAAACCCCATCAAAGTGGAAAAGATGAGAGCAGGTCTGGCAGGGAGGAAGGGAGGGTCTGAATTCAAAGTGGTGATGCTTTCCCTGTGAGACGGTGCTGTGAGCTTTTCTTTGTGCCCAAAGCTAAGCTAATGGATGGTCCATCCCCCAAGGCTTTTGCCTTGAAACGCCTTGCTCTTTCCTCTAGCCACAGCCACCTAAAAACATCTAACAAGCGACATCGTAATCCCTGTTCCTGATCTATGGTGTCTCCCTCCCACATTTAACAGCCAGACGTGGCTGCCCATGGTGAGCTTATCATTATTTACATCATTATTTACCGTGTATGGACTTTCTCTGTAAGGCATACTTATTTGTATATTTGTGGCCTTATGTGTGTGTGGCTTGGGGGGTGGGCGGAGGGGATCCCACCAGGTCCTCTTCTTGGGAACCACTGGTACTGCCAACAAAAATGGTCTCCAGCAGCTTTCTCCTGCTGGTGACCCTACCCCACCCCCACCCCCAGCCCACCTCCCATAACTGAATAGTCCCATGGCAGCTCCCTCCCTGGAATTCATCACTCTTAACAGAGAAACACAGAAATGGGCTTTGCTGGGAGTCATCTTAAGGCAGTGCTCCAGGAGGAAAGTTCATGAACTCCCGCTGAAGAGATCTTTGAGGCTACCCTGGTTCCTGACATCCCTGTGTCTGGTTGTTTAACTCTTCTTGGATTTTATAAGCTGCACAAATATCCCTCCAATAGACTCCCTTTTTTTTTTTTTTTGCTTAGACTAGCCCTGGTTGGATTCGTTGAAAACGCCTGTCCAGTCAGAACTCTGCAGGGTGAGATGGGCTTCTTCCTGCAGCTCCCTGGGGTTCTAAACCAAGAGCTGCAGGGAACGCCAGTGAGCACTGGGTCCGTGCTTCCTATTGTACAGATGAAGAGACTGAGGGCCTGAGTGTGGAGGTGACTCGGCTTCATTACCATCTTTTAAAGGTTATTTGACTGAGGTGGGAAGGAAAAGAGACTTTTAGGCGGTAAAATCAAGTCGAGGCTTTCCACTCAAATTTAAACTTAGGAAACTGAATTTAATTTCTACCAGCAAGACATGTGATTTGCTCTAGGTCACAGACTGCACCAGTGGCACAGCTAGACCCAGAACTCAGCATTCTTCTCCTTCTATGCTCTGAGAACCTAACAGCGCAACACAGGTGACACAGATCTTATGAGGCCAAGACTGGTGTACCTGCCCTCCCTGGGAATCCAAGCTGCTCCCTGCTATTCACGTCACAAGCTAAGTACCTTAACACCACATTGTAGTCAAGGGAAGGAAATACATTCTATACCTGCTGAAGTTTTATAGAGGGGAAAAACAATTCCGTTGGGGAAATGGTTTGCATTTTACAGTTGACTACAACATTAAGCAAACTCGTTGCAGTCTTTTCGGTGGGGGGGCGGTGGCGGGTGTGTGTGTGTGTGTGTGTGTGTGTGTGTGTGTGTGTGTGTGTGTGTGTGTGTGTGTGTGTGTGTGTGTGTGTGTGTGTGTGTGTGTGTGTGTGTGTGTGTGTGTGTGTGTGTGTGTGTGTGTGTGTGTGTGTGTGTGTGTTAATTTTTAAGCTGGGAATGGGAAGAACAGTTGAAGAAAATGACTACAGTTGGGAAGAAGAAAGGAAGCAAAAAACTATTAAGTGTAAAGAGCTTTGCTGTCTAGCTAGACTCCTCCATAGACTGGCTGTTTGGCCTCAGACAAATTACATCTCCGAATCTTACTTTCCTTGTTGATAAAACAGAGATGTAATGCTCATTCGAAGGGTTACTTTAAGGTGAAAAAAATGAGATAATGTATCTCAAGTGCTTAGTACTACAGCTGGCACTTAATAAGTGTTAAGTAAATATCAGTAATTCTTGTTGTTGATTCCTAAGCACAGAAGTGATCATACTGGCAAACTCTCTGATGTGAGTGTACGTAAATAAAAGGAATATTTCTTAGAAGGAGTGATTAAGGAAAAAAAATACATAAAGCCTTTAGATTATGTGGAAGAAATAAACTGATGGTGGTGGGGGGGTGGGATGAGGGGGGCATTCAGCACCATGGGACCTCCCCTGAGAAGCATAAGGAGAAAAGAAAAATAATGTCTTGTCTATCTGCAAGGCTTTAAAATGTGGCCTTGAAGTCAAGGGCACAGCTGATGTAGTTCCAAGGTCCTTCTTTAACACTTGTTCTCTGTATATAGCTCCAGGAGGGAAACATTTTTTCTGGCTTCAGAGCACCTAGAAAACAGCTGATTCTGCCAGGGGACGAATTACTGAAGGGCTCAAAGGCCCTAACCACAAGAAAAACTGGGACAACCTGCGAGGCGCTGTTCTGGGGCGTGCAAGTCCAACCACGGCAGGCACTCAGCTCCCAGGGCTAGGATAAATACAGCAATGCTCGGCTGGCATGTGATTCATTAAGGAGACACTGTGCATAGCTGAGCACTCACTAACTGCAAATGGGGCCCCACATGGAGTGTACAATGCCTTGCACCACCTTCTCTGTGCAGGTACATGAAGCCTCAGCCGAGGGCTTCCCTGGTGGCGCAGTGGTTGAGAGTCCGCCTGCCGATGCAGGGGACACGGGTTCGTGCCCCGGTCCGGGAAGATCCCACATGCCGCAGAGTGGCTGGGCCCGTGAGCCATGGCCGCTGAGCCTGCGCGTCCGGAGCCTGTGCTCCGCAACGGGAGAGGCCACAACAGTGAGAGGCCCACGTACCGCAAAAAAGAAGCCTCAGCCGAAAACGGAGACGCCAACCTCAGGCCAGCAGCCCAGGGAAGCAGAATCGAACCAAGGCAACCTCAGGCTGCAGAAAGCCAGGAGGAAGATTCACCTCAGAATCCAGGGTGGTTTCCTGAGTACCGGCCTCTTTACATTTCTATACCTCATACCTCGGCAACTTCCAGCTCCCCTGAGCCACTTTCCCAGGCATCCTCCTGATTTCCTACCCACCTCTTGGAGGCAACACAGACATTTAAGTAAGCCTGTGTCGCTTCCAAACCCTGCTGTGACACTTGTCAGTTGGGTGATCTTGGCTAAATTTCTTCATCTCTAGAAGGCTCAGTTTCATCACTAGTAAAATGGTACTAGCCCCACACAGTTGTCCTACATTAAAATAATGCACGTAAAGCAATTAGCACAGTGCCTGGTGCAGAGTTAACACTCAATAAATATTAGCTATTGTTATATAGTACCACTGTTTTCTTCTGGATCCACTCCTTTTTGCTTTCCAAAGTCTTAGGAGGAAGAAATCAGCCACTTCATAAAAGCAACTGCCATTTATTGAGCACCCACTGTGTGCCAGGCACTGCAGTGGAGGTAAATAGGAGTAAGACTCAGTCCCTATCCCCAAGGAGTCATGAGGCAAACCGATAGGTAAATTATATATTGCCGTGTAGCGAGAAAAGCTGAACAATAAAAGTTTAATATTATTGTTGAGTGATTCCTAAGGTTCAGGCACTGTGCTCAGTTCCTCACATGGATTAGCTCATTTGATAGAGGCTCTTATTATCTACGTCTTACATATGAGAAAAGAAAAAAAACTAAAGAGGCATGAACAAGGGGAATGGAAGCTGAGGGGAGGGAGCAGGGGCCCCGCTGACGCTGACCTCAGTGAGCCACCTACCTGAAGGCCCCTCTCAGCCCCCAGCACCTCGCCCCCCTCCCATGCCACCACCTCAGCCTGTCCCCCACCTCCCTCCTTCCTCCCAGAAGTCCTGGAAAGGCCCCCAGGATTAGACCTGGGCCTGGCTTGCCTCTATCTCCCTTACCTGGTCACATCTTTTGCCTAAATTTGCTCTTGGCAAGACACACACCTGACTCACTTCACAAGTGCCTGGGAGCAAGACCAGATTCACTGGAAGCTTTTAAAAATGAAAACTCTATTTTAAATGTCTCCATGATCTTACACGGAACTGAGCAAAATTACTTAAATAATGAGATCTCACCACACCACTTTGTTACCTTGCCATACAAGTCAAGATACTTTGGTGCGTCCAGTGATGCCAGGACATGAGGAATACTGTAGAAGGGAGGCCACTCACCCAGTGAATGTCCTTAGATGAATGATATGCACTGCACACAGCATTTAATGCAGACTGTCACAATGACTGAGGCTTCCCTTAGAATACTAAGTCTTCCCCTAGAATACTTCATTCTTTATCATCACCACTAACTTGCCTGTCTTCTCCACTGGAGTATAAGCTCCATGCAGGCAGAGATCAAGCCTATTTTTCCACAATATCCCCACATCTAGCAAGAGGCATGGAACATCAAAAGTGAGTTTTAAGCAAACGCATCAACAAATGATAAATTATTAAATGAATCAACTTCAGCACCTTCAACGTGGATGTACAGAAATGTCTTAGGAATCCACAGAACTCACAGAAGTTCAGCTAATTCTAACGGTACGTAAACAACATCGTGAGGATGGTATTAATAGTCATCTTCAGCTCTGCCACCTTTATGTTTTATCATAACTTTGACCACTAAGACGACTAATACTGTTAACAGCTGCTACTTGTTAAGCATTCACTATGCACCAGGCACTATGCTAACCGCACAAGTTCACCCAGCTAGTAAATGGCAGAGTCAGGATTTGAGCCGAGGAGTGTCTGGCTGCAAATTTCACTCCTTCAGCCACTAAACACTACTGCCTCCTGGAACAGAGCAAAGTAAGAGCAGATCACTGGGACTGGAACAAGTCAGGTGGAGAGGAAAGCATCATTTGCCCCTGGGATGATACTCTGCAACTGTGTAGGGAAGTGAGATGGCTAGCTCTCACCTTTTTTTGTTCAGGCTCTAAATCCACGGTTACTTGGCTGGTATTCCTACCCCTGAGCCAATAATTCGCTCTATTACAGGAGGTGTAAAGTAGTGACTTTACAAAGAGAACCATGAAGCCATTCGTGGTTTCAGAAGAGTAATTACTCTGGAAAATTCACAGCAGTCTAAGACCAGAACCTACCTACCTCTCTATTACCTCTCTGTCTCTGTCTCTCTGTGTGTCTCTCTGTGTCTCTTTCTATCTCTTGTCTCTGTCTCTTTGTCTCTCTCTCTCCACATCCCTACCATTTGGGATAAAGAATAACTGTGGCCAAACCAGGAGCTGAGTCTGTCTGAAGATCACCCTTGCATTTATCGATCCTGCTTATAGAAAGAAACCCTTCAGCACACTCAGCAGGCACATTTAAATCAAAGCAATAGGGCTGGAAAGGGATCATGAAAGAGAGGGTCCCCTCTCTGGTTCCGCGTGGTCATCGTCATCATCGCCACCCCCTCTCCCACCACCAAGGTCTATGGACCTGAAATGAAATCAGAAATTGCAGATTAAGACATGGAATTTTGGTGCAATGAGCCTGGAGTGAGCTGCCCAGCTCAACAGTGGCCAGAGAAAATTTCATTTGAAGGATAACAAAGTTGAAATGGAAGGAGTTATTCTCAGAAGAGTAAAGTTGTATCCTATTAGAAAGGAACCATATAAGGAAGGGCCAGGATAACTACGAAGTTGCCAGTGTGAATTGGCAAGCAGCTCTGGTGGCCAGAGAGTATTTCATGAAGACTTGATTGAATTGAATGCTACCAGCAGTCCACAGGCAGGGCTCAGACCAGTTCCTGGTGCCAATCCTTTTGTCATTGACAAAATTATTTCTACTTGAGCTGCTACTTCTCCAGAATCTGACATTTGAGGTGGGATTGCCCCTTAGGGCTAACTGCAAAGAAGTTTCACTAAACAGTCTTCTTCCTGTAAATCACCCCAGAGAAGAAAGATTTGTAGATGAGAGGGGAAAAAAAGGCAAACTCAACGTGTGGGTATCCTGTTTTGAAAAATGTCTAGAATGAACGCACAAAAATTAATGCAATCACTGAAGAAAAACTGCCTCAGGTAGAAGTGTAAACAGCTTAAATAAAAAAAATAGAAGTTAACAATATGGAAGAAATGAAAGAAAAACAATCCGTCTAAAACATTCACTTTACTTTTAAAATACGGCAACCCTGTAAAATAAATTAATAGTAAGTAGGTAATGAAATGCAGGCAAAAGCTAAGTTACGAATAGAGTGTGATGTGTGCCCTGTGCCACCCTTCATTCTACTGAGAGGAGCTGTGACCTTTATGTAATTTGGCAGGAAGAACTAAGTTGCCTAAGTCTGCACTTACGTAAATTCCTCCGTTAGCATGAAAAATGGTATTCAGGGTCTTTTCCCTTAATATAATTAGAAACTGAGTGTTCCCAAAACAATGTTCCTAAGGATAGAAACACACACACATACACACACACACTCTTCCACGGTTTCAACACATATAGAGAAAAATACAGATTACATCATCTACTTGAAAAAGAAGCTAATACTCAGCAAAGTCCTTCCAGCTCTTTCTCTTCTGGCCAAGTTGGTCTAAAAAGTTTAGGTACTAAAAAGAAACTAGGTCTTGACTGCTTCTCTTATCATTTCTTCCTTTAGTTTTTTAATGACCTGGGAGGTGTCCTTGATATCTTTTTCTTTTAATTTTATTGAAGTGTAGTTGATTTACAATATTGTGTTAGTTTCAGGTGTACGGCATAATGATTCAGTATTTTTGCAGATTATACTCCATTAAAGGTTATTACAAGACAATGGGTATAATTCTCTGTGCTACACAGTATATCCTTGTTTCTTATCTATTTTATATACAGTAGCTGTACCTGTTACTCTTATACCCCTAATTTGTCCCTCCCCACCTTCCCTCTCGCCTTTGGTAACCACAAGTTCGTTTTCTATATCTGTAAGTCTGCTCCTGTTTTGCAAATACATTAATTCATATTATTTTTTAGATTCTACATGTAAGTGATAACATATAGTATTTGTCTTTCTCTTACTTATTTTACTAAGCATAATATTCTCTATGTCATAACAGAAAAAAATTAAGTTGTAGAATCATTACACACATGTGCACACACATACACGCACATACACACTTTGTAAAATCTGTACATTAAATTGATCATTTCATTACCTCTTAGAAAAGGGATTGTGTCAACAGTCCCCTTATACACTTTTATATTATATTCTGATTTTATAGGAAGTAAATATTGCCTTTAATTTTAAAAAGATCTTTCTACTCTTTTTTGGGGGGTGGGGGTGGGGAGTGAATGTTTCTTGGCCTCCAGTTCCTTTCTACAACAATCCTTTTCCCCAGGGTCTTTCCTGAACTCTCTCATTCTCATCGTGGGAACTAGAGCTGGAGCCAAGAGGTCTAGCTCAAGGCCATACAACTGGAGGCAGTTTTCCCTCCACAATCATTGAATCAGATGCTGACTTCTCACCTACTTCCTGGTTCTTGGCATGGACTGCAACTAGAGAAACACTTCCCTAAGAAATGTCAAGTTAGTATTACTCTAAACGGTGGTCATGCCAAAACCATCTAAACTTTGCCCTTTCAGTCTGTGGTTTCCCGAGAAGTATAAGTAACCCCGGGCTACATGATCTTGTTCCACTGCGAGCCTTGACATTTGGTGTGTAGAATTAAATAGAATTTTTAACATTTTCTTTACTAATGGTGCTGGTTTGAAAATGCATGTGCAGTAAAACTCTTTGTTTTGAAATCTGGGAACAACTGAGGAAGTGTCGAGTCCAAACACGGTAAGGTTTGCATTACTGGAATCATCAGTTGAGTGGTAGGATGGCTGAGGGCTAGAGACGTTGCCAGGAAAGGGCAGTGTGGCAGAAAGACCAGTGGTCTGTGTCCCCGGACTGAATTCTAGAACAGGTGTCAGCACCATTGTGTGTTGTCACCCTTAGGAGGCACATCACTCTGGGCGCTGGGTCCCTCAGCTCTAAGTAGACCACATTATCACTGAGGGAAACCTCCAGGATTCCTAATTGGCTTCTATTGTCAAAGAGTCAGGATGGGGGGCTTCCCTGGTGGCGAAGTGGTTGAGAGTACACCTGCCGATGCAGGGGACACGGGTTTGTGCCCCGGTCCGGGAGGATCCCACATGCCGCGGAGCAGCTGGGCCCGTGAGCCATGGCCGCTGAGCCTGTGCTCCGCAATGGGAGAGGCCGCAACAGTGAGAGGCCCGCGTACCGCAAAAAATAAAAAAAAAAAAGAGTCAGGATGGGGTATGACAATTATCCAAGGCCAAGCCTGCTCACACTGCAGAGTTCCCCAATATGACATGGCCTCCTAGCTGCCCAAGCCAGAGCCTGGGGTAAGTAGGGGTGGATCTTGAAGAGCCTGAGGGTCATTCAGTCATCAAGCCCCATTAATTCCACCTCCCCAAACCATTTTTTTCCAGCTTTACTGAGATATAATTGACATAGGATACTGTGTAAGTTTAAGGTGTACAACGTGATAATGTGATACAAGTATATGTTGCAGAAGCATTGCCACAATAAGGTTGGTTAACACATCCATCACCTCACAAAATTACAATTGTGTATGTGCGTGTGTGTGTGTGTTGAGAACGTCTAAGATATACTCCGTTAGCAGCTTTCCAGTACATGATACAGTATTGTTAACTACAGTCACCAAAGCCATTTACTATCCTTCATCCTCAACGGCACCATCTTCATCCAGGTCCTCATCACCTCTCACCTGTGGAGGTTTCTGAACCACCTCCTTTCCTTCACTCTGACTTCCTTTCAATCCATTTTCTACACATTGGTCAGAGGGACCAATTTAAAAACACAAATGTGATCATACCATTCATTTGTTCATAATCCCTGTTTTTTTTTTACTGTATAGCACAGGGAACTATATTCAGTATCTTGTAATAAACTATAACAGAAAAGAACTGAAAAAGAATACAGAGATATACATTATATATATATATATATATATATATATATATATATATATATGTATAACTGAATCACTTTGCTATACACCTGAAATCAACACAATATTGTAAATCAACTACACTTAAAAAAAAAAAAAGAGGGCTTCCCTGGTGGCGCAGTGGTTGAGGGTCTGCCTGCCGATGCAGGGGACGCGGGTTCGTGCCCCGGTCCAGGAGGATCCCACATGCTGCGGAGCAGCTGCGCCCGTGGGCCATGGCTGCTGGGCCTGCGTGTCCGGGGCCTGTGCTCCGCAATGGGAGAGGCCACGGCAGTGAGGGGCCTGCGTACCGTACCGCCAAAAAAAAAAAAAAAAAAAGAGTCAGTATAGCTCCCAGTTTCCCTCAGGATATTGTCTAAATGCCATGGCCTGACCTTCAAGGATCATCAAGATCTGTCTCTCCCTGTCCCTCCAGGCAATCTACTGCTGCTCTAATCCCTCCATCACTGAATTCCAGTCACTTCTGCCTTTCCACAGCTCAACTGAGTCAAGTTCTCTACTGTCTCGGGGACCTCCCTCCAGCTTTCTTTTCACCAGTTACACCCTCCTCCTCTTTACCTGCCAACTCCTACTCATCACTCAGGTCACAGATGGCACTTCCTCCAGGACACCTCCTTGACTTCATGATGAGCTATGATCTCCTTGTTACATGCTCTCAAGGCATCTCACACACACCTCTCTTAATTTCATATGCGCCCACATGACTACCTGCTTAATGACTCCCTTCCCACCTAGACTAAAAATCCCATGACTAGGCTTGAGTCTCTCCAATTCACTGTCGTATTTCCAGTGCTTAGCAGAGTGGTCTAGTGGCTACTCAATAAATATTTGTCGGGTAAACACTTGATTGCTAATGCAAACCAAAACCTTGACCACTAGACAAATACTTCAACGACACTTTTAGAAACTTTCATTATCAAGTCAAGGGCTTAAAAAGAAGGACCAAGTTTTAGGGCTCAGTGTGCCTGGGACAGGTATACAATGTGTTGATGCTTAATGTAAGGAAGAATAAATGCTGAGTTACAGGCCTTTTAGAAGCTGTATGCTCAGAGGGAAATTAGATTTCCAGGCCTGGGATGACTGGTGAATTAGTTACAAGGCACACATTCCTTCTGCCCCATGGATACCTCCAAAATGGAAAATGGCACAGTTCCAGGTTCAGAGAAGCAGGACATGCAGTGTGTGTAGCGGACCAAAGCTCCCAGGCAGGGCCCTCAACAGGCTCTCTACTGGTTTCTGGGGTTTGGGAGAGGCCACCTTCTAACATGTATTACAGTGGAGGAGGCACCAGATTATCACATTAAATCATATCAGAAGAGGAAATGTTGATCACAGAAGAGGGTTCCTGATCCAAAAAGGTGAGCTTTAAAACCCAGGGCTGCATTTCAGTCACCAGGCTTTAATGACCCAGTTGTGCATACCTGGTTTAAAACCAAACACAGAGAGCAAGCCATGAGGGACGAGGGAAGGGAAAACTAAAAACTAATGGACTCTCTGAAGTCTAGGAGAAGGACACTTTTACTTGGCTTGAGCAGTTGTGTTTAAGGTTTCCATTAGATAATTACTTCAACTAATAAATATTTGTTGATCACCTACTATGCACCAATCATTGTGCTATCAAGGAATTTATAAGGAGAAACAAAAATCAACCCCCAAATATGTAAAATGGCAGCTATGGTATGTATTTGGGTGTCAATTTTTATTTCTCTTTCCAAATTCCTTGAGAGCACAGTAATTGATGTATAATAGGTGATCAACAAACATTTATTTGTGATACATACTTGAAAGACAAAATACATGGGCAATGAGAATTTAAAGAGATTGGACCTAGCCAGAAAATACACGGATAGGTTCCCTGAGGGAGTGATGCTTGAGGTGACCCAGGAAAGGAGAATAAGAAAGAACTAGGAGAAAAGGAAAAGAAAGGGCATTCCATCCACAGGTCAGCAAGCACACAGGCCCTGCAGCAGAAGGGAGCCGAGTGGGTCAGAGGGACTGAATGAAGGCCCCTGAGTCCGGAGTGGAGAGAATCTGGGTAAGCCGGGTGAAAAGAGGCTGGCGGGCAGCCAGGACCGGACCCTCGCAGGTCACGTGAAGTTTTGCCTTCATCCTAAGAGCAATGAGAAGAAATTAGAGGATTTTAAGAAGGTGAGCACCTCAGTCAGACCTGAAGTGTGGAAAGATCATTCTGGCTGCAGTGAAGTTTAAAGACGTCCACTTCTGACACTGTGGTAGACACAGTGCCCTAGAAAACCTCTCAATAAAAATGACTCCCAGGGCTTCCCTGGTGGCACAGTGGTTAAGAATCCACCTGCCAATGCAGGGCACACGGGTTTGAGCCCTGGTCCGGGAAGATCCCACATGCCGCGGAGCAACTAAGTGCATGCGCCATGACTACTGAGCCTTGCACTCTAGAGCCCGTGAGCCACAACTACTGGGGCCTGCAAGCCACAACTCCTGAAGCCCGTGTGCCACAACTACTGAAGTTAACTGCTTGGGAAGAGAAAGAATGAGATCAATCCTGGGGCCTGCATATTGGAGACCCTTGCAGTAAGCTGATACCCCAAATTGTTATACCTTCCTATAAAGGAGGGTGAGAAATAAATCTACTGCATGAAGGAAAACTTGGTGCTGGGTGAAGAAGGAAAACACATCTCCACTGAGATTTCTTAACCACAAGCCAGTCCTCACCTGGATTTTGTTTGTTTGTGGTTTTGTTTGTTTTTGTTTTCTCCAAATTCATGTGCCTCACTTGGATCGACAAAGAGAAATTTTAACTTAAAGAGGTCCCTGGTTGTTAGTGACCCCCAGGTGAACAATGGAAGGAAATTCTGATTTTCTCTGGAAGAAAATAAAAAACTTTAATTCAAGACTAAACATACACAAGAACTGATAAAGTTGAAAGGGAAATAAGCTTTAAAAAATAATAAGTGTAGGGCTTCCCTCCCTGGTGGTGCAGTGGTTGAGAGTCCGCCTGCCGATGCAGGGGACACGGGTTCGTGCCCCGGTCTGGGAAGATCCCACATGCCGCAGAGCAGCTGGGCCTGTGAGTCATGGCCGCTGAGCCTGCACGTCCGGAGCCTGTGCTCCGCAACGGGAGAGGCCGCAGCAGTGAGAGGCCCGAGTACCGCAAAAATAAATAAATAAACAAATAAATAAATAAGTGTAAAGTGAACATAAAATGAATATAATAATACCTATACCTTGCAGGGTTGTCGTGAGTATTAAGTGAGGTAGTGCACAAAGTGATACAGGGCCATGCAAAGAGGAGAGGCTTTTACAAATGGTACCTCAGAGTAAGTTCTATATCACGTGTTGTCCCCTCTACTTGGAATTCCCGATTCTCTTTTCTTCCACGGCCAGGCTTCTTAAATATCGTTCACTGTTTAGTTTAAAAGATCACCTCCTCTGAGAAGAATGACTCACCCTCCCGAGGTGGAGTCTGTCATTCAAACCCGTCTGCCCCTGGGGGAACCATTTGTAAGCCTCCACTGAATCATATCACCGATCACTGCTTATCCCAGGCATGATGGCATTTGACTGCTGGCATGCGTGTCTTTCTTGCCCACTAAACTGCCACGGCTTGAGGAATTCTGACATTAATTTCAGAGTTCCCAGCACTTAACAAAGTCCCTAGCACATTAACAGGTGCTCAATAATAGTTTATCACTATTTCCATATGCAAAGGGGAAAGAAGACTGTTTAAAAGTGCACGTATATGCACAATTTCATGTTATAATAAGGATGACTTACTTAAAGATTTACAAAGTGCTTTCACATATGTTTGTAAGAAACAGGTTGTTACCTCCCCCTCTGCCCTGTAGCAACTCATAAAATAGATAATAACTTAGAGAAAAGTAACTGTTTGGCTATATCCCTTTGATGAGTTTTCTCTTCCATCCTGATCTGATGCCAAGTTAATGTTATCATAAAATAATTCCATTAAGTGCAATTGTGCAGTTTACTGAGCCATTACTGTCATCAAAAAGTGAAATTACATTCAAAGCCTAAAACAGAGGTTTACACAGGAATAAATGTCATTAACATGGCAAACAAATTACATGCAGGAGAAACAGAAATAGCAATATGACCAGAATTCCAACCCATCCTCAGCATAAACAGATGATCTCATTTTAATATTTATTCATACATGAACAGTGAAAACAAATCACACTGGCAAGTACCTTCGAGTTACATTCATATTTGTTCAAAAAGGCCGAGGCTTATGTATTCACTCTGACTGCAGGCTACACTGGGCATGCCTGAGCTTTATGCAGACAACCTTGCTGCCTAAGATATTCATGACCTGCAGGATAAACTAGTATATAATATTTACATAAGAAGAAATTGAACTGGTGGAAAGATGAGGTGGAGGCCAGGGGAGGGAGGGCAGGATAGGTAGAATAAAGCAAGACGCAAAATAAAAAGGCAAAAGCGAGCATCAGAGAGCATCAAATCATCTGATGCTGAAGGCAATTAGAGAAAGGGCAATGATGTCTGGCCCTGGGTGACCAGAGCCAGATTGGGGGTGTCTGCTGGAGGTGAGAACCATGGTCCTTGGAGCCTGTGCTAATTCAGTGGCAGCCCCAGTGCAGGCAAATGGCACTGTGCATGCCATGGCCAGCCTGCCCAGGTCCCAGGTGAGGGCTGGGGAGCAGGAGGACTCCTGGAGATGCGCTGCTCCCATGAGGATACTGAGGGCATTCCTCTCTCCCTGACCAGTGACTTGTTTCCAAGGGGTGTGAGCTCACCTGGACCGGCCCCATGTCAGCTTTTCTTTGTTCATTTCTTGCGAGGATATGAGGACAAAGTCACTGCTGCCGAGACAGCCTCGCCATGCTGGTGAGGACGCCCTTCCTGGCAACTCCTGCTCCAAGTCATCATGCTCTTCACTGAAGTCCTACTGTGCTTAGGGATGGATGGCAGCACCTAAACCCACACAGCCTCGCACCTCTCAGCAGCCCCAGCAGCGCCCAGCAAGTGGACCCTTCCAGCTGGAGTTGCTCCCTCTCAGGACAGCCCCTCCTCTCGGCCAGCCAGGCTTCCCACTTGCACAGCCTGGAAAAAGTGCCAGTTCTCAAATCTGCTTAATCAGGTGAGGTAGAATGCAAAGATTGCTCTACTGAGTCTTAGCTGTGTGACCTTTGAGCTTGAATTGAAGCCTCAGCCTCCTCATTTGTGAAAGGGGGATAGAAGTGCTGTCCCACTGCTTACTGAAAGAGTGCCTACTGTGTGCTGGGTGCTGTCCTCAGCGCTTGGAATGCAGCACAAAATAGTCAAAGACTCCTGTCCTCGTGGAGCTGACATTCTAGCAGGGAGAGTGCTAAAATGTCATAACTTATTATTGTATGTTAACATGTGATTAGTTCCATGGGGAGGAAAAATGACAGAAAGCAGGGTGAACGGGAGGGCAATCAGAAGTGCCAGGGGCCAGGTGACAGGCCCAGGCTGCTCTCTGGGAAAGGCTGGATGCTGCCTTATGCCCCCTTCCAGCCCCTCCTCCCCCACTCACGCACTCAGGCACCCACCACACCCTGGTCGGCCTGTTCCTCACCACATACAGGGAGGGCGAGACCAACCCCTTAGGGTCTTTTGAAATACAAAGAAAAATGTGTGATCAGGAGCATGACTCCTGTGCTGGGCTCTTGGGCCCACTTCAGTCTGTCTGTCTCAAATCTAGGTATTTTTGCTTCAATTTTATTTTATTTTTAAGAAAACAAAACAAAAATCTGCACTAATTTACCTGGTTTCATAGGAAAACTTTTTTAACTTTTTACATTTTTTGGTGTCCGTTTGTATAGAATAATTTGCTACATTTGTAAAATGTAAGAGGTATATAGAATATATGTATATTTCTAACGTAAAAAACATAATTTTTTTCTTCTCAAGATTTTTTCTTAAGAGGAGAGAAAGATATTTTTTCAGGAAAAACAAACTTTAAAATAAAAGAAGGGGAGAATAAAATCTACTTCTCCCCTTTCCCCAACCTCTGTCTACCCCTCTTTCCCAGGAACAAATCAAAAGGTGGATCGTCTTGTAAGGAACATAAACTTTTAGTCCAGAATGATGTCTTTTTCTCAATGCAGTGAGCTGTAGATTCTCTAGTTTGAGTCCTGCGCGTGGGAAGGGGGGCACTGAGGTAACATGGAGAGGAGCTGGGGGGTGCGGGGCGGCAGGGTAATGAATCTGTTTTCTTTAGTGAAGGAGGAATACAATCAAGCGTTTTGTATTCAGAATGTTGTGCAATATTTTGGAATGGAACATTGGTGTGTTTAGTTTAAAATTTAGATTTAGTTTAAAAACAAAACAAAAAGATTCATCAAATCTGTACAGTTTATATTGTTCCAGATTTTTTTAAGTTTGTATTAAAAGCATGATATATAATAACAAAAAGACAAACCAAAAAAAGAAGTGCCAGGGGCAGGGGTTGCCACTGTACATAAGGGAATGAAGGAGAAGTTTGAATAAAGCTGTAAAAGAGGCGAGTGGGTGAGCAAGCAGTTGTCTGGGAAGGGGTGCAAAGGCCCTGCACCGGGAATTTGAGTCACAGCAAGGAGGCCTGTGAGGCTGGCACAGAGTGAAAGAGGAGTAGGAGGAGGTGAAGTCAGGAGATGAGGGTCTCCACCGCACTTTTGTGAAGGCTGATGGAGATAATGAGTGAAATGCACTTAGCAGGACATCCTAACCGTGGGCACTCGCTATGTGACAGGCACTGTGCCACATGCCTGATGTCCATTAGCTCAGTGAGTCTGCACGACCACCCTGCAAGGCTTGTTCCATACTTGCCTGTTCTACACACAAGGAAACTGAGCTTTGGGCAGATTAAATAATCTGCCCAAGGTCATAAACCTTCGTAACTGGTAGTGATAGGATTCAAAGGCAGAATTCAAACCCAAGTAGCCTCGCTCCAGAGACAGTGCCTTTACCCCCTGAGCTGACTGACTCGCAAGCAAAAGATGTGGATGAGTGTGGCCAAGGAGAAGCGTGTGATGGCAGAGCAGCCCCAGGAGAGGGATAACATGGAGAAGGAGGGGAAGCAAGAGCTAAGCAGGACTGTAACAAGAGCAGAAGGCATGAGGCCAAAGAAAAGACAGGCAGAGCAAGCAGGGAACAGAGGGAGAGCTGGGTACACAGCTGCTTGGGCCACAGAGGCCTGACCACACACACACAGGGGAAGTGGGAGCCACAGACAAAAGCAGGGCCCATGCAGTGGGCCAGCAGCAGACCCAGGTGAATTCATGGAGCCATAAAAATTCCCTACATTGAGGTCCTCTAAATGCACAGACACCTGGTAAAGGTGTCCTGTCCTCCTAAAAAATAGAGAGCAAGAAATGTTTTGTATAGCATGAACAGTAAGCCAGATTGTGAGCATCAATCAAGACACTAAAACTTTCTCTTTCTAATCTGAGTTTTTGAAACAAGCACCCTTTCTGTCTCTCCTAGGTGAAAACATGATAACAGCTAACAGATTTATTTTGCTCACAGAAAAAATATCAGACACTACATGGAAGCTTTGTACCTGTAACCTCATTTCACCATCAAAACACTAAAAGCTGGTTTATCCTCATTCATGGGTGGGGAACCTGAGGCTCAGAGAGGTTAGGTCACTCACTAAGCCAGGTGCTGACAGGGACAGGAAGTGTCCAGTGTGAGCACTGACCATCACTGAGCCAACACTGCCCAGTACAGTGTGAACATAACCATGCCCCACACTGTCCCCTATACTCCAGCCTACGGCAGCACCAAGATTTACAAGGAACACAGACAAGCAGGAGCAAACGCTATTATTGCAGGACAGAGCTCTGGATCGTCTCTCATTCGGGAAGTCATCCTGACAGAAGCTCTGCAGTCTCATTACTATGTGCCTGGCCAGCAGGCAGGGGAGCTCTTCCTGGACTGTCCACCACGTGCATCAGGGAAGCATGGACTACCACAGACTCTGAGTAATTCCACAGGCTCAGAAACCTTGGGGACCAGCTCAGCTGGTTGTCTGAGGTTCAGGATAAAAGGCACTGCAAGGGGGTTTATAAAGAAACTCAATGCCTAGAACATAATCACTTCGGCTCCTTCTGAATGTTCCTCACTATGCTGTATACCTCCCAGGGGCTCAGTCAATCTAGAAAAGCCCAGTGGATATGGGTCATATTTATGGCCACTCAGCATCTTTTGGACTCACTTCCGACAAATTAGAATTCCCCATATTTTGAAGCCTGCCTCCCTAGGACAGAAGCTCAAACCTGCTCTGCCAGCTGCCATTGCAACTATGGTACAGGTATGTGCCCAGAGACACCTGTACAGACTTTGACTCAGGAGCTACTGACATAAGAAGAGGGGACAGGAAAATCATTTTCTTTGGCTATGTGACAGAAATGAATGATTCTTACAAAAATTCCAATCCCATACAAAATAAATGCACAGAAATCTCTTGAATTTCTATACACTAATGACGAAAAATCTGAAAGAGAAATTAAGGAAACACTCCCACTTACCACTGTAACAAAAAGAATAAAATACCTAGGAATAAACCAACCTAAGGAGACAAAAGACCTGTATGCAGAAAATTATAAGACCCTGATGAAAGAAATTAAAGATGATACAAACAGATGGAGAGATATACCATGTTCTTGGATTGGAAGAATCAACATTGTGAAAATGACTATACTACCCAAAGCAATCTACAGATTCAATGCAATCGCTATCAAACAACCAATGGGGCTTCCCTGGTGGCACAGTGGTTGAGAGTCCGCCTGCCGATGCAGAGGACACGGGCTCGTGCCCCAGTCCAGGAAGATCCCACATGCCGCGGAGCGTCTTGGCCCGTGAGTCATGGACGCTGAGCCTGTGCATCCAGAGCCTGTGCTCTGCAACAGGAGAGGCCACAACAGTGAGAGGCCTGCATACCGCCAAAAACAAAAAACAAAAAACAAAAAACCCACAACCAATGGCATTTTTCACAGAACTAGAACAAAAAATTTCACAATTTGTATGGAAACACAAAAGACCTTGAATAGCCAAAGCAATCTTGAAAAAGAAAAACAGAGCTGGAAGAATCAGGCTCCTTGGCTTCAAACTACACTACAAAGCTACAGTAACCAAGACAGCATGGTACTGGCACAAAAACAGCAATATAGAATCAATGGAACAGGATAGAAAGCCCAGAGATAAACCCACGCACATATGGTCACCTTATCTTTGATAAAGCAAGAGTATACAGTGGAGAAAAGACAGCCTCTTCAATAAGTGGTGCTGGGAAAACTGGACAGCTACTTGGAAAAGAATGAAATTAGAACACTCCCTAACACCATACACCAAAATAAACTCAAAATGGATTAAAGACCTAAATGTAAGGCCAGACACTAGCAAACTCTTAGAGGAAAACATAGGCAGAACACTCTATGACATAAATCACAGCAAGATCCTTTTTGACCCACATCCTAGAGAAATGGAAATAAAAACAAAAATAAACAAATGGGACCTAATGAAACTTCAAAGCTTTTGCACAGCAAAGGAAACCATAAACAAGACGAAAAGACAACCCTCAGAATGGGAGAAAATATTTGCAAATGAAGCAACTGACAAAGGATTAATCTCCAAAATTTACAAGCAGCTCATGCAGCTCAATATCAAAAAATCAAACAACCCAATCCAAAAATGGGCAGAAGACCTAAATAGACATTTCTCCAAAGAAGATATACAGACTGCCAACAAACACATGAAAGGATGTTCACCATCACTCATCATTAGAGAAATGCAAATCAAAACTACAATGAGGTATCACCTCACACCAGTCAGAATGGCCATCATCAAAAAATATACAAACAATAAATGCTGGAGAGGGTGTGGAGAAAAGGGAACCCTCTTGCACTGTTGGTGGGAATGTAAATTGATATAGTCACTATGGAGAACAGTATGAAGGTTCCTTAAAACACTAAAAATAGAACTATCATACAACCCAGCAATCCCACTACTGGGCATATACCCTGAGAAAACCATAATTCAAAAAGAGTCATGTACCACAACGTTCACTGAAGCCCTATTTACAGTAGCCAGGATGTGGAAGAAACCTAAGTGTCCATCAACAGATGAATGGATAAAGAAGATGTGGCACAGATATACAATGGAATATTACTCAGTCATTAAAAGAAACAAAATTGAGTTATTTGTAGTGAGGTGGATGGACCTAGAGTCTGTCATACAGAGTGAAGTAAGTCAGAAAGAGAAAAAGAAATACTGTATGCTAACACATATATATGGAATCTAAAGAAAAAAAAATGGTTCTGAAGAACCTAGGGGCAGAACAGGAATAAAGATGCAGACGTAGAGAACGGACTTGAGGACACAGGGAGGGGAAAGGGTAAGCTGGGACGAAGTGTGAGAGTGGCCTGGACATATATACGCTACCAAATGTAAAACAGATAGCTAGTGGGAAGCAGTCATATAGCACAGGGAGATCAGCTCGGTGCTCTGTGACCACCCAGAGGTGTGGGATAGGGAGGGTGGGATGGAGATGCAAGAGGGAGAGGATATGGGGATACATGTATACGTATAGCTGACTCACTTTGTTATATAGCAGAAACTGGCACACTATTGTAAAGCAATCATACTCCAATAAAGATGTTAAAAAAAAAAGTTCCAATCCTTCTCAACAAGTTTTCTTCCTCTCTTACCCAAGTGCATCCTGCGTACTGATACAGGAAAATCCCTAGCCCTTGTAAATGCTCATGTGCAGCATGCCCAAAGAAAAAATGGCAGGGAACAATTAATGGGGACTGGATCCGCTGTAACTATGCACACGAGGAAAGACAAAGGAATAACAGGAAACGGAAACACAATACCAGACACAATAAGCTCCCAAAGCAATAATTATATTACAATTTCCCACCAGCTGGCTTAGAAATCTCAAAGCACTGAAACGTCTATCTTCCATTCCCAAGTAAAATTCCCTGCTAGTTTGGGGTAATTACTACCATCACTTCCCAATGTCCCTGAGGCTCCACTGAAGAGAACCCATTGTGAAAGATTCTAGAATGAACAAGACCTACTACCTTCCCTCGGCACTCCTTGCAGGTCAGCCTATATTTCTGATCATGAGAAAGGATTCAAGCTTATGTCTAGATTACCTTCGAGACATCTCCTCTGACCAAATGACTTCTCCTAGGCCCCAGAATGCACTTCATCCAACAAGCATTCTTGAGTGTCAGTGATGTTCTATATATGCTATGCTGGGGGTACATAAGAGAATAACAGATTATCCCACTCCTTAAGAAGCCAAAACTCACTTAGAGTTCCCGCAGCACTGAATTTTTACTGAATGAAGAGCTGGGGGCACTGCAAGATGACATGCCCTCAGGTAGAAAAGAAGAAAGCAGATGTACAAATGCTCTTTGTTCCAGTGGAGGAAAGAGACGAAGACTAAGAGAGGTAAGACAAGGAGGAAGGAAGGAAAGGAAGAGAGGGAGGGAGGGAGGAAAGAAATAAGGAATGGGCGGAGGGAGGGAAGAGAAATAAATTAAAAGGACAAACTGAGGCATAAGATATGATACATGGAAAAGATATGTTCTTGTAGATATGAAGTTCTCGCTTGGAGATGGGATAAGATATCATTGCCTAATCTGGAATTACAACGTTTGAATCCTTGAACCTCTCCAAGAGTTCAACTCTTAGGAAGACCCATAATTGTCTCTTACTGGTTTTCAAATAATTCAAATATTCTTTCAAGTTCAAGAATACCCCTAAGACTTCAATACACAGTCTCTGCCTTGACTATCTGACAAAAGAGAGGAATCGAAACAGGTATTTCACATTT
Source organism: Mesoplodon bidens (assembly GCF_964165515.1). Taxonomy (NCBI): domain Eukaryota; kingdom Metazoa; phylum Chordata; class Mammalia; order Artiodactyla; family Ziphiidae; genus Mesoplodon; species Mesoplodon bidens. Next base: position 161,882,467 of record NC_138160.1, read on the forward strand.
AGAATAGCCTAAGTGACATATGTTTTGTGACATGGTTCAAGACACTCATCTCTTTCTATTCATCAACTGAAATATCAAAGAATTCTCCTACAAAGGAGAATCTCAAATAATTACCCATTTCAGCTGCCTCTGAGTATGAAGCTTTCATAACTCATCCAATGTCTTGATCAGAATGATGATTTACGGACTTCTACTTTTTTTTTTTTTTTTTGAGAAACCATCCCTTCAGGTAAACAAGTTCACACCATAACTTGCTGACCTGACCCATGGCTCCAGAGGGGAACATGTGACCATAAGTACACAATCTGCATATTCATTCTCCTGGTCACACTGTTTAAGACCTTAGCACATGACCCAAGATAGTTCTAGGCATAGGATTTTGGTCGAACAACAGGGAACCTAGAGTTGCTTAAGCTAGTAGAATATGAATCTGAGTTTCCCAGTGCCTTCCCCATTGGAAAACTTGCCTCAGAAGGCAGCCAACAAAAGGAGAGCAGACCCAAGATCTAGAGAGACAGAGACTATCCGAACGACACTAAGTATCTGGATCCAGCCGTACCAAGGCTAAGTACCCCCAAGGTTTTTCAATAATACGAAATAAAATAAAGTCCTATTTCCCCGAGTCAGCTTGAGCTGCATGCTCTTCCTTTGCACCGATAAGAATCCGGACAATACATTTCCTGTATGCTTCTTATTTCCCGTCACACACAACCAACCTGGTCACACACACAACCAATTCCCTGCCTAACTCTGCCTTGTAGCCAGGAGACACATAAATTGTTATTTTGCAGGTTGCATTGGAATGACTCCACCTCTAAAGCCTTTTAAACGGGTAGCTAACCTCTGTGATGCTGACCATCGAATATCAAATCTCTTAGGTGCTCTAAAATGTCAGCTCACTTTTTGGCCACTAGGATTTCACGGACAGGAGGATCAGCTGCAAATACCTGCTCATCTGTCATGTGCATCCTCCTAGAGCCAAATAAATGTCAAATTCTCTGAGTTCTGCTTCCCCATCCCCATGGAATACAGATTCCTGGAAGGTTTTCATCATATCTCAAATCAAATGAAGAATGTTAGATGAAATGCAGAAGAGCCTCAAATCACAAATCATAGTCACTGGAGGAGACATAACTCTTCAACATATGAAGATTTCTTCTTTTTTTCCCCAAATGAACTTGGAACAATTATTACCTATTCATAACTCTCTAAGTTGGAATTTTAAGCTGTTTTTGATCAGCAGCTGGTTATAATTTTGTAAGAGTTTCTCCAATGGCACAATACTGCTGTACCCCAGAGGAATTGCAGAGCTAATCAATCACTCTTACATAACTAGTACTCACTGTGAAAATAATGTCCTTGACCGAACAATGAACTTGAACACATATTCCAAAGCTTTCAGCGTTCTTAAAATTGGCTCACATTGCTCTCCTCTGCTGGAGGTATCCAAGTAAGTCTTCAGCACCATCATCAATTTCCTGAATAAGGGATTATATTTTCAAAATACATCGCTTTTCAGCCCACAGCACGGTAATTAGTTTGTTTACTAAATTATAAGGCATTCAATCAAAGGTTAGAGGTGATGGTATAGCCAAGCTCACTTAGTCATTTACACCATAAAAATAACTCTGCCTAAAAATATATGTTTAATACAGGGAGTGAATAAGTATTTCCTGTCCATAAAAAGCCAGCAAAGGAAAAAGTAGTGAGAAAAAAATATTTTGACTGGGAAAACTAGTCACAGTGAGGATGTGAGGAGGGATGATGGTGGTGATAATGTTCTTTTCAGCTTCTTCTTCCCACAGAAAATGTTCTTGTAATATCATGGAACTCCGTTGCCTGGAAACTGACCATGTTTCTTTATTACCAGCAGGGTAGACTTCGAACTACTTGGCCTACTTTTCCAGGTCCCTTCACAAACGGGCCTCCACCAACTTTTCCAGCATCATCTCTGATCTCTAACCCTCAGTTCTCTATACACAAGCTGTACTGAGCTACCTGTCATATGCACTTCCTTCTCTCTAGCCTTTGAATCCCAGTGTGTATCGCAAGTAGCTGTTCAATAAATGATAGCTGACGGACTGACTGACTAAATGAATGAATGAATGAGCAAACACTTCCATGTACTTCTGCCACCATAAAATATTCATACCAACCTATGAGTTTGCATATTTTTATTTAATCCAAATAACACAGCCAGATTGGGTTTCGTCAAAAAAGGTAGAACTCACACAGGCTGGTGACCAAAAGAAACTACTCAAATTTTTGTGCCCTAGGCATCCTGGCAGGGCAAGCAGGAAGTACACAGTTACTTACTTGTAAGCTAGGGTAGCACTGAAATGCTGTTGAATGTAAGCCTCCAGAACGGTGTTGAAATGCTGGAATTTCCGGTCGGCAATGAGTCCTATTATGTAGATCTTGAGGAAGAAGCAAGGAATCAGTGTTTTGTGGGCAGACCCAGGACAGGAAGCTGTATTCACATGGCATAACTGAATCCCTATCAAATTCTTTTGCCCAGGAATTAGGTCACTAATATAGCTTCAGTCCTTTTCATTAAGGTAGTACCCCTCCTCAAAAGTATTTCACGAAGTATGCTAAAGGGTTTCACGATCAGATAAGCTTGAGAAATCTCAAGTTATCAAAACCTTAGACTGCCTTCTTTATTGCAGGCCTTATCAGAGTCTTCCATATGCTTATGTGCAGTGTAAATCTCCAAGAGAGTCATGCAATGGTCAACACTTCCCTAAGTTCTTTAATCAAAGGATCTTTTCGTCAGGAAGTATTTTTCCTTAGACACAGCTTTCTAGGAGGCCCTCTTGGGAAGCACTGGATTAAGTCACAGTTGTCTCCAAGTAAGCTCTATAAAAATGTAAATGTCACTGACACAAAGGGTTGACACATTCATACTTTATTGGTCACTGATACCTTAATGCAGATTTTTTTAATGTTTATTTTGACATGACATTGAGAAGATGTGAGTTGGGACAAGAGGAAGAACGGACCATTTCGAAAGGTGGAAAGGAGACAGATCTGCCTGGTGTACCACCCACTCTAAAATGTTCTGGGGTGGGCAGGAGGAGTGTAACAACTGCTGAGTTGGAGACTGAGCAGGAGGAAGGTAAAAAAAGGGTTAGGAAACATTCTGCGTACTTTACAGCCTGGCCAAGGACTCACTCCCCGCATTCATGGAAAGCCAAAGCGACTATTCACGGTATCCAGCTTCTGTACTTTCAACCAGGGCCAATCCACCATCAGCATTTAAACACTCCCCTTTTAATCACCCTGCCCATGCTTTCAAATGAACTCGAAGCAAACGAAGGGAAACAGCAACTCGTTCATTGGTCTGGTTGCCAAATGTTACAATGCCTCCAAAAAATTAATGAAAAGGGCCATGTGGGCCATAAGTTCTCTGTGTTCTCACAGTGAGACACACGTTAATGCCTAATGTCACTAAACACTGGCCCCCTCTCTCTTACCAAAGCATCAAAGACGAGGATGTCATACTCATTACTTTGAGAATGTTCCATCATGATGTTGAAGAGGGCATCCAGAGTATCCTGGAGAAACTGGGAAAAATAATGAAGGTCTTGTAAGAAAGAGTGTAGGTGACCCAGCAGTCCCACTCATCAGTGCTTACCCAAGAGAATGAGGGCACACATCCACCATGTGCCATGTTCAGGAGGGCCAGGTACTTTACTCACAAAAGCCAGAACTTGGAGCAACCCAGTTGTCCATCTTCAGCAGAGTGGATAAGTATAGGGTGGCATTTTCACATTATAGAACACTCCACAGCAATAAAAGAAAGAGCAAACTACTTCAACGTGGAATGACGAATATAACTCTTGTGAGCATTGTGCAGGGTAAGATAAGTCAGACACAGAAATGTTTATTCATTACCACTCTCTTTTGATGAAATTCAAGAACAGGCAAAAACCCCATCTATAATGATGGTAGTCAGCTTAGTGGTTACCCCCGAATAGGTTACTAACAGAGAAGGGGTAAGAGGGAACCTACTGCAATGCTAAAAATGTTCTGTATCTTGACCTAGGTGGTGGGTACACAGTTGTGTACATGTGTAAAAATACACTGAACTGTACTCTTAAGATAAGTGCTCCATACATATGTTACTATATGTAGAGTATACATCAATAATAATTTTTTTCTAAAAAAAAGAAAAAAAGAATGCAAAAGGGAGAGAACAGAATACCCTTTCAGATGACTTTTCCAGGCTGCCAAAGGTGACAGGCCTTATAAAAGGATGTCTGGGGAATTTCCCTGCCATTGTTGAACCAGGTAGGTGGGTCAACAGTGCAATTAAAGCACTGATCTGGAAATTCGACCATTGCTTCTCCATGTATGGGCAATTAACTAAAATTTGATACCCCTCCCTCCTAAGAGATGGGTCAATATTTCCTATAGTCGAAACACAGAGCTACTACATAAGGATGTTCAATCTCAGAGTTTCTAGCTGTATCAGGTTCCCAATGGAAACAAGATCACCAGGACCTCTGGGAAACACTTGTCCCAATTCATAGTGCTGGAGAGAAAGTTGCTTTCATTAGATCTGCGCTTCAGACACTATATTCTCCACCACCATGTGGACACAACAATATGTCTGACATTTGCATTGTTTTCTGCTTGTTTCACCTAAAACGTGAGCTCTGATGTCTTTCCTTTCCTCATGTTTAATACATAACATTCTCGAAGCAGCAGAGACCAAGAATACTTTTTATTTCTAACAGCAACATGTAGATAATACTAAGAGCTCATACTACTATAGCAACTTACAACAACAAAAATAAATAATAGTTACTATTTGTTGAACTTTGTACATTTTCATAAGTGTTAGTTCAATTATTGTGCATTATGTGTAAGAGACTTGCTGAGTTAATTTTTAAATATTTATCATCTTGAATGCTCACAACCCTGCAAAATATGTCATATTGATAATACTATCCCATAAAGTTGGCAAGCAGCTGTACTGGGATCTACACCAAAGTTGATCTATTTCCAGAGACTGAGCACAACCGTACTTTTCTCCTGCTCAAGATTCAGCATCACTGAACCTTATCATCCCCCAGATTTACCAATAAAGGCTTCTAATGCCGACTTGGGACACTGTATCCCATTGTCAGAAGCAAAGTTGTCCTATCTCCCTCAGCACTTCATCTCTCCCCTGAAGCCACCCATGATTTGAACCTCTGTCACTGGTGGATGCATACAGGCAAAATGAAGCCCCACTGACCTTTACTACTTCTTCTCCATCGACAATCTTCAATTTTTCTAAATTCTCCTGTAGCAGTTGTGGCTTCATACGCCACTTCAGCAAACCCAGCAAACCCACTAAAATAGAGTCCAGACAAGCAGAATTACTATTACGGGTCTAAACTGTCTGTATCAGGACCTCCCCTGGCCTGCCCACACATAAACACACACACACACACACACACACACACACAGAGCTATCACTGTTTCCGATACCATTCTGCGTGAGCTTTGTGGAGCACACCAGCGTAGAAATGGAGAATACATCCCGGGAGCTGACAGAGAGCCCCCCAACACTGCTGGAGCTTCGACTCAAGGTAGCCCCCTTGTTTTCCACATGGTGTCGGTAAGAAGGAAGAGTCAGGTAAGCACTGGCATCCTCCATCTTCTTGCTGTCCCCCTGGAAACAACACCTTGGTTACTTCCCCAAGCCAAGGGTATGCACCCAATGCTACATAGAGTTTGCAGTGGCCAGATTACACACTGTAGGTAGAGAGGATCAGCAACAGTGAGGGACATCGTAAGAGGAGCAGTGAACATCAGCTGGTAAGGTAGGGCTGTTTTTCCACAAAATAGGCGAGAACCCAAGGTTACGTTAATGGGAAAGGGGTTGATCAACCACCTGAAGGCTCTGTGGACTTCATTAATGGCACAGAGGGAACTGAAGATTCGCAAACAGGATATTTTAATTCATTCTAAGTTTTATAAGATCTTAACACAAACAAGCCCACCAGCAGGATAAGGAATCAGCTTAAAGAAGAAGTTAACAGCAAAGGCACTAGATTCCGAAAGTGATGGTATTTAGACCCTCTTCTACCATTTACATGCCTGTGTCATTTGGATACATTCCTTGGTCTCTCTGTGTCTCGTTCTTCTCATGATTCAACTGAGAATTAATCATATTACCTAATTCTAGAAATCTGGAGCAGACTAGATGGCATAATGCATATAGAACACTTAGTAAAATGACAGACACATAAGTCCCTTGGCATGCTGAAATGAATGGCTAGAGGTAGGCATTACAGCAGTCAAGATTTACTGAGCCCTTACTCTGCACTAGATGCTGCACTAAGTGCTTTGTATGCCTTAGTTCATGTCATTTAAGCCTCACAACAGTTGTTACTGTTGTATATACTGTTATCATCTCCAGTTTACAGATAAGGAAACTGAGGCTTAAGGAGGGTGACTAAATTGAAAACTGACCGCAGCTGGGACTCTGCCCCCAGTGAGTTCACAACCTTTTAAACCAAGAACTACCTTGATGCGTCAAAAATGAGAAAACAGAGCCTGTACGGGAGGAAAAGGGGTGTTCTGGAAAAGCCAAAGAGACTCAGAGAAGAGTAGTACCATGTTATGAAGCTTTGGTGAGGCTGTGTTTGTCATGCAGACCACAGGCAAAAGGGCAACTCCAGCCTCCAGTGCTGAGAAAGTCAAAGGCAAGGGTTTGATCCCTGTGCTGACCACTTGGGCTTGCCCCGTTTCACAGCCATACCCTTTGCCTCCAGCCAGGGGCTAGCTAGAGACACGCCACTGTCACGGGAGTGGTTGCGGGAAAGCACGCATATAAGATCAGGAAAATACTTCCCCACTTCTAGAGAACAGTGCAAGTCTCATGACGTAAAAATAACAGCAGCTGCCATCTATACTCTTTTACATGGTCCTTTTGCGTGGGTCATCTTATGGTCATAAACATGGCCATCACCACTTAAGGAAAAGGAAACAGAGACTCAGCAAGACATGTGAGATGACTCCAATTTAGTCAACAGCAGGATCGGGACCCTAAATTGTGATATTTTTTCCATTAGCTACAGTGAGGAATCTCTCAAATATTTCTTGCTGGTCTTCTGTACATCCCACAGGTGTCTTAACAGAGTCAAAGTCCACTCTGTATGTAACAATAACCTTCCATTTACTGAGAATTCCATGTACCCATCAATGTCATGTTTACATGCACTGACTCATATAATCCTCACAATTACTCACTGAGAGCTCACAGATGAGGACACGGAGGCCCAGAGAAGTTAAGACTTTGTACAAGGCCTCACACCTGGAAAGCCCCTATGTGTGTGACTCTGAGGTCCCTGCTCTTAATTACCAAGCCATCCTGCCATCTCCCCTTCACTTCCTGCATGCTCCCCACTGCAGAGTTCATCCCAGCTCACGGTACCTTTAGGACAACCAAGTCATGGCATCCGTCATGCAGAGTGGTCCCATCTTCCTTCATCAGCTTCACATAGGACATGGCAAAGTTCTTTTCTCCTTTATCCTTAGCTGAAAATAGCATTGTTGAGGTCAGGGGAAAAAAAATGATACTTGGGCCACCCAATGATCCCACCCCTCTCCCCTTAGGGGTTTTGCAGAGATGCCATTTGGTTGGGCACTCACATTCCAGAGATGACCGATGTCGAAACATAAATCGCAGGTGGATCCTCTGCATGTCTTCGATAGGGACGGCCACCTCAATAGGCAGAAACCAGAGCTCAGGAGACAGTGAGTTAAAGAGCCCTCCCCACTCCACCCCGCCCCACCCCCCGCAAAAGGCAGCCTGACCATTTAACTTAGAGTGCTGCGTGCTGATTTATTACCCAGCCATCAAGCCTGATGAACTGTAAATACATTACATAAGAACTGGCTATGAAGAGAAAATAAAGTACCAAATGTAATCCATTTGGCAAATTGCATTCCCAGCCAATGAAAAGAGATCTGTAAATTATAGTGAGGAAAAATGAATCTCCCCAAATTGATATAAAAGTCACATAACTTTAGCGCAGGATTTAATGCACTGCAAACTGCACAGTGCACATTTTCCTTACACACTCTAGGAGTTTGGGCAGTTGCAGCAGGGCTTAGAAAATTAACAGTGCCCATTAGGGGGCTTGCTGGGGGACTGTCATTTATGTAAATTAATAAAAATGCTTGAATCCAATCATATTCGGGAAAATCCTAAGCCTCATTCCCATCTTTGGTTTTTCCTCCAAGGACACTGGGCCAAGACAATCACCCCTTGGTCACCCAGTTTCACTGTCCAGTGAGTGGTCTGCTGTACCCTTGACTGAGCTGCTTTTGGCCTGTCTCTGGACTATCCCACCTCCCAAAGCCCCACAGCAATCCCTGTATTATACAATTCAGGCCCAGACAGAGAAGCTTAGCTACCTGTGAGAAAACCACTCAGATTTTCTGTGGATACTTTCTGCTCCAGAAAATGAAATTTGAGCCCAAAGAGGTCCACCACTTGTTTGCGTGTCTCAGAGCACAAGAACTGAGAGTCACATGGGCAGCTGTTGTCCAATTCATTCTTTCACTGCATATTGAATCAATACTATAAGCTACAATCATGTGAAGCACGGGCCATGCTGACATAAGGCAGGGTCCCACTCAAAGAGCTCATGGCCCACACAGGGCAACACATAATTATCACCATGTGATGAGGGCTAGCAAAGAGATATAACTGGGGTACAAGAGAGCACAGAGAAGAGAAAACCACCTGGTCCAACAGCTCTCTGACCCCAAAGTTGGGTAGGTCATCACTTTTAAGAGAGTGAGTACAGGGAGACCCACTGAGGAAAACAGGAATATGGGTGACAACGCAAGAACCACTGAGGTTTGAAGAGCTACCTCTGAAAGGGAAGTCTTATGAATATCTTCAGTTTGGGTTCAGAGCACAGAGTGAGTGAAGACTGCTATTAATTACAAGGCAGAGACATTTGAAGCTGTGATCAAGCTTCACTGTCCACTAAATTAATTCCAAACTCCACTTCCAATGCACGATATTCCCTTCTACTTTAGTGTGACAATCTGGTAATGCAAATATTCCATCTGAGGTACCCTCCCAACAGGGTATCTACCAGGCATTAAATAGCTTTTTATAGCCTCACATTTGCTCCCAAGCTCTGTCACTCCTCACTGCTGAGCAGAACGACACAACTTGATGGCTTGGGCACAGTCCACAAGACCATCTGACAATGCCATGGTGGCTAGCTGCTGGGCCGGTGAAGGGTGATCAAGAGAACCGGGCGTTCGCCCACTGGGCCACTATTTCCACTGCCTGACACACCACCAGAGACATGCTAGGCTACTGTTTCAGATCTTAGGGAGTCTTAGAGTCCCCCAGCTATTATCATCATCACCATCATCATTATTACCTTGACTGTTTCCATCCACCGTGGCTGTTTGACTTGATAATACACGACGGACCGATACTCATTCATAGGTTTGTCCCCAGCTCCCACGCAAATCGCATTCTGACCCAAGAAAAATGAAAAGAGAGACAACACTATAGAATTGCCATTTTCTATGTCTGGGCAATTTTGGTCCCGAGGCCAAGCCTGGCCACAGGGCCTGGGATAACCCTGCCTTCTTTAAGCCTTCTGCCAGGTACCCTTCTACATTACGGATTTATACATGAATGTGCCCGGCCCTGGGAGCGACAGCTGCTTAACTATAGAAATTCTATTACTTGCATTCTGGAAACCACTGGAGCGCAGTAGGAGCTGACGTGGCTGCCCTATTGTCAATGGTAACCAGCCTTGGAGTTGCTGCGCGCTGCCAGTCTTATTAATTCTATTTGTTTCCTACATCTGAATTGCACAAAGTTACCAAACAGGCTCAGATCAGCCAAGCAGCAGCCCGTTCTGATGGATTTCTGATGCTAACACACCCAGGTGCTGGCGGGAGCTGGGGAAGGGGAGGGAGCTTGGGTTTCAGACAGACACATGGGCAGAGGGGGCTAAAGGAGCCCACAGTTAGGGAGCATCTTCCAGGTACCAGGCCCATGCTAAGCACTGGGATACAGGCATGAGTCAGAGAGTAAACCTGACATGAGGGCTCACAGTGCAGCGTAGGAATCATTATATGAGCAGACAAATCACTAGGCAATGTGAAGTGATGACAGATATATGTATCCAGTTGTCACTTGGTATCCACAGGGGCTTGGTTCCAGGGCCCTCCCTTCCCTGCCACTGATTAAAAAAAAAAAAAAATCCACAGATGCTCACGTCCCTTATATAAAACAGTGTAAACGGTGTAGTACAGTCAAACTTCTGCACCTGCAGATGCAGAACCTGCAGATACAGAGGGCTGACTATATAACACTATGGAGCACAGAGAAAGGACACTTCAGTGTCCCCTAAAGACTCAGGGAATATTTCTTGGAGGTGATGACAGTTGAACATCTTGAAGAAAGGTTCCAAGTTGGCTTTGAGCAGAAACACAGGAAGGACATTCTGAGAGAGGGTGAGCACAGAGCAAGCATATCTACATAGGATATTTATTCTTAAAAAATCACCCTCAGAGTAACAAGGAATTACCTTGCAATAGAGTATGCCAACCCCTAATTCTACCTCGTGTTCATTCTAGTTGTTTGGCCCCAAAACAAGATCTAAGGTAGGGTCACTCAGAAGGGGCCTAAGTTCGGTTTTTATACCAGAACAAGAGATTGCAACCTCAAGTCTTTAGAGATCTAGGGACATGAGGATTGGTTTTGCAGCCCCAAGCCCCCAAACTACAAAACTGTGTGCCTCTGGGCACTTTTATGGTGAGAGAATCCATGACTCTCACTAGATTCCATCAGATTCTCCAGTGGATTTCCCACCAGGCTGAAGGACCAAAGCTGGCCACTCTGGGCCCCTGGGAAAGCAAGCTAAGCTGTGGGGAGGATAATTCTGTCCCTCTGTACTTCTGAGCTATAGGGAAAGAATAAGTTCAGTTTCAATATTGACTGATGCTACATATGGCCAGATCAAACCCATTTGAAAATAAGGCTACAGCATCCTTTCAAAACTTATCTCTGAAAAAACAAGGACAACCAGGGAACTGCAAATGAGGGAAGACATACAGCTCTCTTAATTTTCAATGGTATGGAGCCTTTCAGAACTTCTTGGAGTGCTGAACTAAAACCATGCTTCCAAAGTTGTCCTAACCATTTAGAGAGTGCTTTGTGTCCAGCATTATGCTAAGCCCTTTACACGAACTGCCTCACTTAATTCACTCCTCACAACCACCTCTGATGATTATCGTCATTATCCCCATTTCAAAACTGAGTAAACTGAGACCTTGAGAGGTTACGTCACTTGCCCCAAAAGGTACCAACGCCCGGACTACATCTCAGACCCTCTAACTCTTTGCCCAGTGTTCCCGCTGTAACAACCTAGATGGCTTCCAGCCTCCTAAGATTTATATCTAGTGACAATGATGGGCTTAGCATTTCTGTAGCTCAGCTGAATCCCACATAGCTTATAAAAACTGAAAATACACATGTATCTCTGGTGAAAGTAAAGCTGCTGTACAGCATGCAGCTGAATCCCACAAAACTATCTTGATGATGAAAATTTTTGATTGCGTAAAGTTGGAGAAAACAGTCTCAGTATTATTCTGAGAAAGACCTAAGACAGCTCCCTCCCTCTCAACACTTCAGAGATAAAACCAAATGTCGCTGGGTGTGTAGAAAGAGCACTGTGACCAGGGACAGGGCCGGTTTTCAGGAAAATATAGATTTGTGCTTGTCTCCAGTGAACCTATTCAGTAATTTTCCCCATTGCCCACCCCCATGGCTCCCTGTTAACAACGAGGGCCCCTAACTGGCTTCAGGTCAGTAGAAGGAAGCCTGGAAACTTTAATGCCGACTTGGCCTTGGTGGACACACTTCAGCAGGAGGAAAAATCCGGCTCCAAACACAGGTCTTGTTTACCTCGTAGGAATCATCTGAGGAATAAATGACACCAGGGGTGTGAACGCATTTCGAGAGCCAGGAAGTGCTTTAGGCTGACAAGGTTGCTCTTATCATGGGAAGATGCCAGTTGGTGTCCACGAGGCAGTAACCAAGCCTGCGACGGCTCTACCTTTCTGGTAATAGTGAACTTCAATGAACACCTGTTATGTCAATTACCTCAGGTGGCATTCACAAGAGTAAGGTGCCACTGCTGGTCTCATTTTCAGACAGAGTCTCCTAGGCGTAGAGAGATTATGTAATTCGCTCCAGGTCATCCTGCTAATCCGGGCTGAGCTGGGCTTTCGGCCTGGACGCCTGGCCCCAGAGGTCATGTCTTAACCACTACACAGCACTGCCCCCCATGCCCTACCTCCAGCCCTGTAAACTGGCTGGTCTCAGAAGAGCAGAGGTTTCTCAGCCCTGCATCTGAGCATTTTTACTTCTTGAACTTGCTTTAGGTATCCCCGCTGGATTGTCTGTTTGACCCCCTCAGATCCTTTCCAGGGCTTCAACCTGAAGTTGGTCTGCTTTTCCTAAATGTTACCTCCTTCCTGTTGCTGAGTATTTACTACATACCAGGTGCCTTACACCTACCATTTTGTATAAACAGCAACCCCACAAGGAAGAGATTATTATTCCTCTTTCATAGACATGTAAACTTGCCCAAGATCACACAGCTAATAGGAGGGGAGGGTGGGATTTGACTGCTGTCAGTTTGATCGCAGAGCCCAGCCTATTAGCTTCTCTGCTATGGGTCATCCTGAGCAAGGTCGTTGAGACCCCAAAGTGAGCCAAGGACAAGTCTATCTAACCTACTCTATCTTCCGACCCTGCTCTTCCTAGGAGCAGGAGGACAAATCGATACCCCTAAAGGGGACTGTTCCCACCAACATCAAACAGGAACGTTTAAGTGTGCTGCCTGACACTTAATCAGGCAGTAATATTTATTTCTGCAAGTAGAGAAAGACAAGCCTCCCACAGGCTTCCTTAGCAATTTGCGATAGTCAGTCAACTGAACTCCCCCTAACTTCCCTCATAGATGAAACTGCAAATTATCACTGTGCCCCACAGTTACCTCTCCATTTCTGCCCCCAAATTCCTGCCTATATATTCATCTTTGATAAGTGCGTCTGTTCAGCCTGGTTGGGTGTGACACGAAAGGATGGCAGCGTCGGAAGTACAAATGGTTCAGAAACGAGATAAGAGGTCTGCTTTCCCATTAACTGTTCCTTCTAATTTGTCCTTCGGCAGCGTCGAAGGCAAGCACATCAGTGTTTTAGAAAATGAGGCTGAGGTTAAAAAGTTCTCCAACAGGTAGTTGGATAAAAATGACTTCAAAGCATGGTCTATACATTTGCGAAACCCAATTTCCCTTTCAGATAAAAACCCTCTGCTCTTCCTTTGTGTTTCTTTGAGCAAAGTGTTTCTTACTTATTGTATTTTTCAGAAAAGTTGCAAAATCCAACAAAAAGAGGATTACGTTAAATCCTTGGATTTTGCTCAACTAGATATTAATTAATGGGACCAGTCTTTTCGAACAAAAAGGTAATTGCGATTTCTTTAAATTTAAAAAATAATTACGAATCTTCCCAGAATTTGATGGGAGTGGTTATTCGCCTCATTGTTTAAATGAGAAATAAACTGGAGGATTTTTTTTTTAATGTACAGGCATTAGAGTGAAGTGTTTAATAAGCGGGACTGGAACCTGAAATCAAACCCCATCTCTGCCATATACTAACTTTATGACCCTGGGAAAGTTGTTTCACTTGACAAAGGTTTAGCTTCCCCCTTTGTAAAAATGGGGAAAATAACAGTAATGCATCATACTTATCACAGTGCCTGGTATGTAGCAATGCCTCTGTGAATGCTAGTTATTCGTAGGTAGAGGGTAGCAAAATCTGCCTGAGCTCCAGGCCCCCAGGCTAAAGCAGAAGATCCATCAATAGTCACACCCCTACCCTCCTGTTCTATCTGATCACCTACTGCGGCCTAAGAGGAATATCTGCCCACGCTGACACTTCTGCTGAGAGCTGATTTTATTTTCAGCTAAGTACTCTGAAAGGAGAAATTGAGAAGCAAAACCCTCCCACACACTGGACACAGCTGCTGACAACCTTAAAGGAAATCTAAGTAAATAAATGTAAACACACATGACAAATATTGTACAGGACATATGCTGTATGAATACAGCAATATGCTTTGCATTCTTGAATTCACTCTGCTGGCCCTCTGGAGACCCATTTACGGATAAGGCTTTCCACCAGGATGTCTGTCTGGGTGCTAGGGAGTTAGATCAAGTGTTGGGAATGTCTGTTTTGAGGACATCCTGAGTCTTCACACCAACCCAAGGCTCTGTATTGATCCTTTTTCTTGCCATGGAATTTTGCCTGAATCAACCAGCTCAGGTTTCGATGAGAACAACATGTTAACTGTGAAAAGCTAACCTATAAACTGAGGTGCCAGGCAAAAAAAAAGGAGGAGAGGTCATGAAAGGAAAGGGACAATGAAAAGCCAACCGCTTTGGTGTGAAGAAAGAACACCACCAGGTCTTATTACGGGCTACTGTGCCAGCCAAGCTCTAAAGGTGTACATCACCTTACCCAACACCACCCTGCAGGCCCCTGGCATTTAGAGAGCGGGATCGGGAACGGGAAATGAACATCTTTATGAACAGAGGCACCCCAGGGGAGCCCTGTCACCCGGAGCAACAGCAGAGGGTCCCTTACAGGAAGCGTTTTGCCATCCTCCGCGCACACACACATGATCACTTCCACATTCCTCTGAGTGGTCTTGTTGTACTTGTCAAAGTCACCTTGTAAGAGAGTGATGTAGATGTCGTTCCTGACGTCCCCTGTGGCACAGGGAGAGAGACAACAGTTGGAGTCTGTGTAGCAGGAGAGGCACTGACTAGAGGGCGCGGGGAGTTGGGGAGCTGGTGGAAGTGCCACACCTTGTCTGTTCATGGAGTTAAAATCAGAACAATTTGGAAAAGCATTTTTACTTCATCAGGGAGGCTGGAGCAGTAGGTAACGAGAGGATGGAGGAACAGTAGGAAATTAGTTGCAAAAAGGGAGGGAGGATGGTCACGACTGGCCGTATTTTTTTCTCCATTAAAAATCATTTAATTTTCATGCTCTAGTGACACCTTCTGGGAAGGCAAAGGCAAACTCCAATTGGATTGATCTTGGTGCGTGAATAACAACCACAGACGGTTCCCTCCGCAGATCTCTTACTGTGCAGAAGCAGACAGAATGACTTTCTGTGTCCGAGGAACACGGATGGGGTGAGGGACAAGGTGTGGAGGGTCTTCAGGAATGGGGGGGGTGAGAGCTGAAAACCCTACAGGGGAATGCACAAGGGACTGATTGATGTCTCAGTAAAGCAGGCATAGATAAATTACAACACCAGTGGACCACCATGCGACTGTGGAAAGAAGGGGTAAGTCAGCGAGAGTGGTTATGGACACAAGTCCTAGACTCAAGTTTAAGGCAAAGAGGGAAGTTTCAAAAGAGTGTTATCATGCAGTCCCATTTACTTTCTTTTATTACATACACATTTGGAAAATACGTATCGTGGTTACTTCTGGAGACAAAGATTTGAGAGAGCTTTTAAGGTTTCACTTTAAACCTTTTCATGCCCTTCGGACATTTTACAATGAGCGTGGACTCTTCTGGTAATAAAAAAATAGCTTAGCAATTTAAGAGAATGTCAGTATTCACCCCAGAAGGAGTGAAATTATTCCACGTGTAGTAAAGTGGAAAGGATGTCCATGATAAATTATTAAGTGAGAAGTGAGCTGCAGAACGCTATGTAAAGTATAATAAGTAATGGTATATAAAGTATATGAAGTGTGATTCCCATTTGTTGGGGGGTGCATGTGTGTATACTTATGTGTTTGTGTTTATTATGTGAATGCATAGAAGATTTTTGGATATACAACAATTGTTTTCAGTGGTTACCTTCAGAGAGAGAAATAGAGAAAAGCAGTAGAAAAGAAGTAGTTGACTCTTTAAAAAGAAAATGGATCACACCAGCTAGACCACCCCCAGCCCCACCCAGGGGGAAGGAGAACCTGGCATGATGATCTCCGGGAAGCCCAGCTTCCTGGCCACCACGGTGGTCCTGTCCACCAGGTGTGGGTAGTCCTTGCGGATCTGAATGATGTCACCCACAAGCATCTTTATGGTCACCCAGAGGCCTGGAAGGGAACACTCATGGTGAAGAGTCAACTTCAAGGTGTTCCCTCAGCCTCACCCTCCCATCATCTCTCCCCTTGGTCTCTCTCTGGAGGAGACCATGGAAGCAGGGACAAACGGCCACAGATGCAGTGACCCAGCCCCGGGGGAGGATGTAAGGCAGGATGCAGAGGGGCTCTGGCGCAAGACACCTCCAACTTGAATCCCACAGGTTACTTCTAGCAGGGTCAGCTTCTGTCAAATCATTGCACCCCTCTAAACCCAGACTTTGTAAAGTGGGTTTGATATCATCTATCTCACAGGACCGTGGGAAGGACGAAATTGAACAAGGAAACATTTTACAGTGCCTGACACACAGGAGATAGGCTATACTAATTCCCTTCTTCCTTCAGGCACTAGGACATGCCTCCTTCTGCTTCCCATTTAGAGATGTCCAGCTCTGTAGATCACAATCCCCCATTCCTCACAATGGTCCATCTGGAAGGAAGGCTATGTTTCCCAGGGTTTAGGAGTTTGATCTGTTTGCCACAGAATCAAGGGATCTCAAGCTGAAGTCAGGCCCAGCCCACTTGGCCTGTTGGCACTCTACCTTGCCCTCCGCTGTCTCCCTTGGAGGCTGTGACTTTGCCCAGCAGGCTGTGCAGGAAGTCATTCTCAGCTGTCACCCTAGAAAGGAAAAGAAAGCACAAAGTACTTGCGTGGTACCCTCATGGAGTCCCTACCTTGTGGTTCCAGGAGCTCCAGAAAGCTGCCCAACCCCTCCATACACCTTAGGTGAAAAGTGAGCCTGCCCACGTCAGCTCAGAGAGTGTACCTGCCATCAAGAAGCACATCTCTCTTTTTCACAAAGCAACATGGCTCTGAAATTAGGGGAATACCAATGCTACAAGTAGAGGCCATTTTTATTCCTAGGAAGACTCTTGAAAAGGAAGGATTCCCAAGCCCTCAAAATGAGTATCTGCTCAGCAAGGTGGAAAAGGCTTTATCTGCTCATGCTAAGTCCTAATCACATGACTTAGAGTCACTGACCTCATTATCTGTAACAAAACACCATCCTCCTTAGACAAACAAGGACAAAGTTCTCAAACTGGGGGTCCTGCTTTCTCAAACTTGTTTTAGGTCAAGGAAAGGATATTCACCCTCATTACCCTCCTCTAAAGTCATGGATATTTCTACCCACAAGAATTAGGTTCTGATTTCCTATTATATGCTCCTGATATGCTGCTGCTTCACAGCTTCGTGGTCCCTGTCATACTTAATCTTTTGTTCATTTAATTCTGCATCTAAACATAAGCTTCAGGAAGACAGGGCCACGTCGACCTTGTTCCCCACCTCATCCCCCCACGCCTGGCACAACACCCGGCCCTCTGACAGCCTTCAGTCAAAGTCCATTGAATAAATACCATCTCATGAACACATAGGTGAGGAGCTGGTTGGGTTTTTTTTTTCACCCCAAATTCATAGTTTATCTAAGGGTTCAATCTTGGTGGTGTACATTCAATAGGTTGGGACAAATATATAATAACATAGGTCCATCCCTCCCACACTCCTGATAACTACTCATCTCTTTGTTGTCTCCATAGTTTTGCCTTTTCCAGAATGTTAGTTATATAGTTGAAATCATACAGTATGTAGCCTTCTCAGATTGGCTTCTTTCACTTGTAATATACATTTAAGGTTCCTCCATGTCTTTTCGTGGCTTAATAGCTCATTTCTTCTTAGCTCTGAATGGTATTCCACTGTCTTGA
The DNA here is from genome assembly GCF_964165515.1 of Mesoplodon bidens. Lineage (NCBI taxonomy): Eukaryota > Metazoa > Chordata > Mammalia > Artiodactyla > Ziphiidae > Mesoplodon > Mesoplodon bidens. The sequence continues at coordinate 161,900,382 of NC_138160.1, forward strand.
ATGTACCACGGTTTATTTATCCATTCACCTACTGAAGGACATCTTGGTTGCTTCCAAGTTTGGGCAATTATGAATAAAGCTGCTATAAACATTTGTGTGCAGGTTTTTGTGTGGACATGTTTTCAACTTCTTTGAGTAAATACCAAGGAGCATGATTGTTGGATCATATGGTAAGAGTATGTTTAATTTTATAAGAAACCAACAAACTGTCTTCCAAAGTAGCTGTACCATTTTGCATTCCCACCAGCAATGTGTAAGACTATCTGTTGCTCCACACCCTCACCAGGATTTTGGCGTTGTTAGTGTTCTGGATTTTGGCCACTCTGATGGGTATGTAGTAGTTATCTCATTGTTGTTTTAATTTGCATTTCCCTGATGACATTTGATGCGGAACATCTTTTCATGTGCTTATTTGCCATTTATATATCTACTTTGGTAAGGTGTCTGTTAAGGTCTTTGGCCCATTTTTAAATTGGGTTATTTTCTTATGGTTGATTTTTAATAGTTCTTTGTATAAGCTGCTTGGTTTTGAATGCCTCAGCACTGAGACCATCATTCTCAACCTGCCCTCCTCCTGGGAGGTCCTACCTGGGCTATCATCAACTCAGGGAATCAGTTCACCCTGCTTTTGTGTGGCCCTCAATCAGAAAGGATGTGGTTTCAGAGAATGGAAAGAAATGGGAAATCTCTCACGGGTGAAAAGGGATGAAGTGCTGCTTTTCTTCATCACTCTCTGCTTTCCCCTTGATGATGTCTGTTATATCCATAACTAGAAAGAAAAGAGAAATGAATTAATGGTTTAAGCCCTCTTGCTCCCAGGAAAGGGTAACAATGGGATGAGCTTGTAGGGCAGGAGGCTGGGACAGGAAAGCCTAAAAAGGCAAGCAAGCCAGCATGAGACAATACACAGACAGCAAGGGTTCATCACAGGCAACAACTGGCAAACGCCTCTGGGCAAACCGGGCTGGGAGGTCAACAGTCAGGGAAGCATCCAAGAACCCAGGGCTTGGCGGAGGCCAAAAGGAAAGAGTCAGAGCCGTGCTTATGGAATTAAGCGTATGGAATTAATTAGGTTTGGATCTGACATATTTGTATTGGATGTTTACTGTGCTGACAAAACCCAAGCGCGGTGACTCCCTGTGGGATCTGAAGACTTATTCATCCTCTTTTCGTAAAGGTGCTCATACGCACAGACACGTTATCTGTGGATCCTTGAACCCTGCATTTACAGAGGGGTCCTAGCTCCTCTGAAACTTCTCCTTAAATCAGCCACTGAAGGTCCATAAAAAACCAAGGTAAAGAACTCCTGCACTAGAGCAGGGATTATAGAAATGGGGGCGGGGGAGGAGCACTGAGACATGCTAGCCAAATAGAGCCAAAACCCTAGTAGCATGAAATTCCTCAAACACTCCAGGCCCCAGTCAGGGAGCCATTAAAACTGCTTGGGTAATAATCAACTAGTGATTGCATCTAGCACAAGAGAGGAGTTAGGGAACTGAGAGAAGGAGGGGAAACTGTTATTTGAACCTGACCAGCATCCATTCTCTCTGATGAACAGAACCCCCCTTGCCCATTCTCAGTGAGAACGATTTGGGTAGAACCATCTCCCTCTGGCTCCAGAGTTTTTCATACTGCAAATTCATTTGAGTTCCTGGATCCAGCTATGCCTGAAGCAATCTATTCCTAAACCTTTCAGTTACACCAGATTGCTGTCACCTGAAACCAAAAGAGAGAGCCAGCTACACTTGGAGACAAAGACACACTTTGCAGTAAGGCTGAAGGACCCTCACTGCCCTAACAGGGACATTGTGATGCCAAAAGTGTCCCTCATATAGAATCAGAGAATTTAGACCAAGTCATGGATCAACCAGGTCCAAGTCCCTCATTTTGCAGATAATGAAACTAAGGCCCTGGGGAATATGCTTGTCCAAGATCGCCTAGCTAGCTAGCTGGCAATAATGCTAAGTTGAAACACCAGCTGGCTCAGTATAAGCTAACTTCTTCCGCTTCGCCACTTTGCAAGCAGTGCCAGGGGACTCACTGGACAGCCAGCTGGTTTGTAATAACAGAAGATCAGCATGTCCTGAAGTGAGAAACCTGAAACACTGGGTTTAGATATGGTATACAAGGATTATAAATGGTACACAAGTAAAATGTTATACTTTAATAAAAAGTAAAATTCGCATATCGAATTGCTATTTCCACAGGTATTTAAATTGTCTTTTAAGAAAACAAAATGTACTTCAGTTTAAATAAAGAAGGTTCCTTAACAGAAAATATATTGGGTAAATAATAGTGCAAGTGATAGTCAAATGTAACAAAAACTGTAAAAGTGGGACAAGAATGATGAAGTCTTGGGAACCCCCAAGAGAGTTAAGGCTTGGAAAGGAACGTGGAGGTGACGTTGCTCTCAAGCAGCCTCATTCGGTTATGCCAGCTCTCCACATGTCCACTTCCAGCTGCAATTTATATGTGTGGTGGGTGACTCATTCTGCGTAACTGCATTTCCTGTCCTGGATATTTTTTTAAATGATTTGCTCCTCATAATTAGATCCCACCCATATTGTTCTTCCTTTTTCACTGTGCTGGGGAGTGAAAGCGCCGACTGCTCAGACTGCACTGTGGTCCCAGCGCTCTGTTCCAGACACGGGGATTCCATTATTCACCGTCTTCATCATAAATCTAGACTTAGTTACCAATTATTTTGATTTAGTCACAAGAAATGTAGGTATTAGGGGTTGTCTGGCCTAAGTTTTTGAGGGGGGGGAGGGCAAGGAGGAGAGCGAAAGAAAAAAATCTTCAAAATTCAGTCACATGAAATGTGCACTCCAGTAACAGTTAGTGCTGTGTGGTGTGTCATTACCTGCCACCCCAAAAGGCCGCCTCAGTCCCTGCGTGCATTTCTTTGTGTTCGTATCCTTAAGATCCATCTTCCCAACTCGGACTATTTGACAAATCAAGTAAATTTTATCCCTGTTGAGGTCTTTGTTTCCAAGATCCTGTAAGGCAGAAAACGAATAGTTACACATCATGTGTCTAATGAACAAAAAGTAGAAAAGCAAACTCAGTAATAGTAAATTCTGGGGGTGGGGGGAAGTTGGTGCTTAGCACTTAGCATACACGGACCAATCATACAATTAGTCCTGGGAAAGGTGGAAAACAAAGCTATCACCCCCGTTTCACACATAAGAAAGGTGAGTTTTGGAAAGGAAACTGGGTGACAGGGCTCTGGTGTTCAATCCTGATTCTTTCACCTCAAACTGATGGGAAGAGAAAGATAGAGGTACAGTATCATTTGTATAGGTAGCCGTCCCTATATACCAGCTGATGTATCCAAAAATAGCATTTGTTGCAAATGACTCCATCCACCTGGTCATTGCTCAGCACCTCTGAGGGAGAAGGCAAAAGGAGGAAGGAAAAATCCTAACAATCACCGTTTACTGAGCACCTAATGCATGTACATCACTCGGGGTTGGGTTGTTGTGACACCAAACAACCCCAATATCTGAGAGCTTCTAACACAACAGGGTTTATTTCCAGCTCAGGCTACTGGTCCAGTGCAGATGGGCGGGGGCTCCACTCACTCACTGTGGCCCCCTGGCTGATGGAGGATCTATCCTGTCACAATAGGTGCATTCACCGTCCCCAGCGCAGGGGAAGGTAACGGGGCAAGTCACTCACTGGCTCTTAAAGCTCCCACCCAGAAGAGAGGCATATCACTTCCGCTTCCATTTCAGTGGCCAAAGCAAGGGCCGCGGCCACACCTAACTGCAAGGGGGACAGGGAATTACACTCAACTGTGGGCTCAGGAGGAGGAACGCTGAAACCGTGAACTAGCTGACTTCTCAAGCCCTGTGCCCAGTGTCGCACACATCATCGTCTTAGCTGACCTTTCACAACACTCCAAAGTCCCATCACTAATACTAGTACTGCAGCCCCATTTGACATATGGGGAAACTGAGACACAAAGAAGATAAGGGTCTTCCCCGAGGACACGACCTCAGTCCTTGCAGACACCGTCCGGTCACTCTGACCCCAAAGTCCATCAACCTAACCACCACAATACATTTCTTTCACCATCCAAAGGCACACAGGAGGGGAAACCACCTGGACTACCTCAGCATTCAAGTGCCCTGCTCAAATCTAAAAGCTTCAGTGTTCCTGGCACCCCCTTCCAGCTGAGATCAGCTGGAGAAGGGATGTCAAGGCATGTTGTTGGCATCAGAGCAGAGATCCCTGGGCCTGGCCTCACTAGAGAATAGTCGCTTCTCTTCTGAGTTAATCCTCACGCAGGCATACGTACTGGGAGCGGCCTGTCGGCTGACATCAGAGCCAGGGCCTGGGGAAAGCAGCCATCCCCAGCCTCTCACTGTGGCTGGTGTGGGACGAAGAGGGAGTGGTGTGCAGCGTCTCTGGGAACAAGACATGGCCCCAAAGTGGTCCACACCTTCCTGCTTGGGGGTTTAGGTGTCAACGTGGACAGGCTATGCTGCCTAGTTGCCTGATCAAACACTAGTCTAGGTGTTGCTGTGAAGTATTTTGTAGGTCTGATTAGCATCTACAATCAGTTAACTTTAAGTAAAGGACACACCTTCCATAATGTAGGTGGGCCTCATCTAATCAGCTGAAGGTCTTAAGAACAGAACGCGAGGTTTCCCAGCGAAGAAGGAATTCTGCCTCAAGACTAGAGTATAGAAATCCTCCCTGAATTTCCAGCCCTACAGATTTCAAACCTGTCAGCCCTCACAATCACATGAGCCAAATCCTCACAACAAATCTACCTATTTACGTATCTTCCTGGTTCAACTTCCCTGGAGAATCTTCACTGATACAAGGGCTGTCCTTTCAAAGCTGGAGGAACGGACAGCTGCTTCTCCACTCTCCCGAGTCTCCCCACTGGGCAGGGAGAGAGGGAAGGGAGGGGAGAGGCGGCTTTCTGACAGAGGAAGCCCCTCCACTCATTTGCATTTCCCGCCTTGCCCAGCAGGCAGAGTTTGAGATTCCAGCTGTCTCACATCCAGATGGTGGGACAGCCTCTTCTCTGGCCTGCCTGACTCCTTCCTCCAACCCACCCTGAAATCCCCCTGAAACTCATCTTTAGGAGTCATGTTCATCATTTCATTTCTCTCCCGGCAACAACGTTAATAGCTCGCTATTTGCTACCCTGTTAGTGCTAGTTTTCCCCAGCTGACATGAAATGTCCTGGACAAAATATATTTCCAGCTGTCCTATCCCACTGATTCCCCACTATTCTCTGCATGCAAGTACTCTATTTTTGTCACAAAGATTTCTTTATTGTTCCACAAACACACAATGTTCACTTTCGACTCTAGATCTTTCTTCCTAAGCCCCCCACCTGTACCTCCACCTCTAAAGTTTACCCCTTATTCCTCTATATATCCAAATCCTTTCCATCCTTAACAGCTCAAGTCCTGCTTCCCTCACAACGACCTCCATCCCTAATTACTTCTCTCCTCCCATTAGGACTTTTTATATTTTTGAATTATCTATATTGGTATCTTTCAGAGGCATTCCAGAGACACAGAAGCCCTGCCTCCTGACAGGTTCCTTCCTAAATGTTATGGGATGAATTATGTCTCCCCCAAACTCATACGTTGACCCCTTCATGTCTCAGAATGTGACTGTACTTGGAGACAGGGCATTTACAGAGGTGATGAAGCTAAAATGAGGTCATTAGGGTAAGCTCTAATCCAGTATGACTCGTGTCCTGATAAGAAGAGGCGTTTAGGACACAGACACGCAGAAGGACGGTCACATGAACACACAAGGAGAAGGTGGCCATCTGCAAGCCAAGGAGAGAGGCCTCAGAAGAAATCAAATCTGCCAGCACCTTGATCTTGGACTTCCAGCTACTGGAACTGTGAGAAAATAAATTTCTATTGTTTAAGCCACCCCGTCTATGGTACTTTGTAATGACAGCTCTAGCAAATTAATACACTAGATAACCATTTAAGATTCCTAGGTAAGTCCTTTTTCCACTCCTCTTCTCCGAAAAATTTTCACTTGCTCAAAAGAAGACACCAGATCTTTAAGAGCTTCCTCATCAGAGGCCCTTGGTACTAGAGAAGCTTATTGCTATGAGAGCAAGTAAAAATGCTTGAACATAGGTCATTCTCTGGAGAGTGTATAAACAGGCAATCTCAGAACTAGGCTTCAGTCTGCGGTGTCTCCCAATCATTCTCACTTGGGCCTCACGAAACTCAGACGTTTGGGGAAGCTGAGACACGAAACTTAAAACACGTGTGACCTGATTTAGTAATTCATTAGTGTTCCGTTTACTGTTCAGTCTTGTCCCCCATGTGTTAGCAGCAACCCCCAAACTGGGCAAAGTCTTAGGAAGCCTCGCGGTATATGCGCTTTCCTCTTACAGGGCCACGGAGGGTGAATGCTCATAAAGCAGAGAGAAGGGAAATCCACCATCAGCCCAACCCACGTGCCAGCTCCTTGGGCTCTGCCTCCAAAGAGGCAACTAGGAAGTGCTGACATCCAGAGACAAGAGAAATGAGGCCAGCAAGGCATGTGCCGGCCAAGCCGTATCTCATATTTAACTTAAACATCACCTCAATTGCCCAATTGAGAGTAATTCCCAGTCAAACGCCATCATATCACCCTGTGTTAATTATCTGCATTGCATGCATTGCCTTCTGAGATCTCGTGTTTATTTACTCCTTTAATTGTTTTCTGAATTCCCCCCATCACACCCTGAGGGCAGGAGCCTATCAGCTTACTCACTGCTGGATCCCCAGATACAGCACGGAGCTTACACACAGTAGGTGCTCATTGGGTAGCTCTTGAATCAATAAAAGAAGCTAGAGCACCATGACGTGCTCTGTCCTGAAATGAAGATTCCCATCATTTCAAGAGAAGGAAGTGTCAACCCATTAAGCCAGTCAACCAAGGCTCTCAAGTCCGTTTGCTGTGTGAAGAAGAGGTGGTGGCACAGGCAGAATTCCACAAAGGCAGGATCACACTCTCATTGTTCTTGAGCGACACCAATTTACTGATGACCTTTCCTGCACGCTTACATCATGAATGGGTTCTCTGCAAGATGAACCACTGATTGATTCCCTGTCCCTCTCCCTCTTGTGAAACATCTGTCTCTTGGTTTAATCAGGAAGCCCCGTGGGACTCTCCTATTTATCAAGAAAATAAATAGGCTCCTCCTTCTAACTAATAATAGACAAACGGCACTGAGGCACATTTATATATGCCAAGAAAACTTTGTCTAAGCAATTAGGATCTATGATCTTATTCCATGCCTCTAGCCCATTTTTCAGGAAATAAACAAAATAAATCAGCTGCACTCCAATCTAATTGTAACATAACAAAAGACATAGAACTTAATGGCCTGTAACTGGAAAATTATTGTGGGGCAAGGCAGGTTACTCCAGCATGTCAGTCACTCGGTAATGCCCAAACCCCTCCCTCGCTCCTCCTCTGTAAGCTCCCTTGCTAACACAGGTGACACAGTGAAAAATCTCATAAACGCTCTTCTCCCCAGAGATGCTTGCAGAAAACACCAATATCCTCAGATATCTTAAGATCATACTCTGAACACAACTGGGTGAAAACAGAAGAGGGGGGTTTCTGCTGGAAATGATAACTCTTATCTCCTTCCTTCCACTGTTTCTCCTTTCTAGAACTAAAAAGCCAGTTCACTCTCAGAAATAAGTCATCTAGGGCTTCCCTGGTGGCGCAGTGGTTGAGAGTCCGCCTGCCGATGCAGGGGACACGGGTTCGTGCCCCGGTCTGGGAAGATCCCACATGCCGCGGAGCGGCTGGGCCCATGAGGCATGGCCGATGAGCCTGCACGTCCGGAGCCTGTGCTCCGCAACAGAAGAGGCCACGACAGTGAGAGGCCCGCATACCACAAAAAAAAAAAAAAAGAAAGAAATCATCCAAATAGCAATTGATTTCAACATTTCTGTGTTATGGCTTGCCTGGTAAGTATTGCTATTTAGAAGGATGATCCCAGGGAATTGTAAGATCTTTAGTCATCTATGACTTAATTATGTTCAGAATGTCTAATTTACCAAGGCAGTCAATGTTCTAGGAAGGCCTTTTTTAATCTGATGTATTTTGGAAAGGTTTTTAGACGGTCTGAACCAAAGTCAGGAACTCAAGTTAACCATGAATTAACCAGAAAATCAGAGTAGCTGCTGTACCTAGTTCACCTCGACATTATTGCTGGAAGAGGTTTGTGCTTGTTTACACAGTGTTCTGCATTGTGTACACATGAGTGAGAAAGATAGGGAGCAAGGAGGAGATCCATCTTCCCAATAGCTTCCTTTTACAAAACGCCCAGAACGCAGCTCTGCACCAAGGCCACGCTCCCTCCTGACCACCTGACCAGCCCCATCTCCAAGATCATGTCCGTGAGTATGGGATGTGGTACAAGAGGACAGTGCACACCTACCGTGAAGACCACCTTCAGGTTGTTGAGCATCTCGATCTCCTTTGGGAAGCCCCTGCTGCCCCATCGCACCAGGTAGTTCTCACTGTGGGAAGAGGGGTGGCAACCCATTACTGCTAGGGGTCTCAATATTCATAAGGTAAAAATATTCACCAAGCCTCTGCTATGCGCCGAACACCAGGCTGGCAACTGGGGACATGGGAGTGTCTTAGACAGGCTCTCCCTGTCTGTCCCTCCCTCCAGGAGATCACAGTCCCGTCAGGGAGACAGACGTTAGACAAGCAGGGGTAAGGAATTACTAACACTTGGTATTCACAACCTCTTTCCCTCCGCCAGCTAGTAAGCAAATTCTAACCCAGCTATCTAATGTTTTTGAAGAGCGGCAGCATTCTCTGTAGAGGTGATAAAGAGTGGCAGAAGTGAGAGGGAAAGGATGTTTGTATGTTTTGCTGGGCATTAAGAATGTATTTGTCCTTCCCACCCTATTCCCCTTTCAAGATCGAGTAAAGATTTGAATTATTCTAAATTATCCATTAGATGTCGGACTGTTTCCTTGAAGGAATGTCACACTGTGATGGACCATAGAGGGCCTTAGCCATTATCTGAGATACACTTAAGTAATGATTTAAATGCAGTCGTGGCAACTATTTATATGCAATCATGCTACAAAGAAAAAGTTCAGGATGGTGTGAGAATGTATATCAGAAGAACCATGCCTAGCCTGGGTGGCTAGGGAAGTCTTTGCTGAGGATGTGACATGTAAATAAAGTTGGTCAGGAAAAAGAGAGTGGGAAAGGGAAATATGTCAGGCAAAGCAAACAGGCGTGCAAAGGCCCTGAGACAGGACGGAGCTTGATGCACCTAAAAAACAAATCCAAGGGGAAAATGGTAAGAGAAAAATCAGAAAGATAGGCCAGCCCATGTAGGCTTTATAGGCCATTCAAGGATTTTGACTTGATCCTGATGGTAATGAGAACCCACTGACAGGTTTTATGCAAGGCAGACACACAGTTCTGACATCTGATCATTTATCAACACACATCTTCTAGCAATCATACACACACCCCTGTGCGGTTCATACTAGTCAGCCTAGCTGCATCGACAAGATCAGGAAATGTGGCATTCTTTAACTTAGGAGAAGCTTGGTATAGTTTGCTGAGTTGAGTCATTCAGTTTTCCATGCCATCCAGGAGCATAGAGTTGGTTCTAAATAACTGCCCGTTATCTTGAATCAGGATACAAACAAAATAAAACTCAAAAAGCAAGTCAGCCCAAAAAAGGCATAATAAGAGAATTCAGCAAAGTTAAAGGGAATTGCCTGCTTTTTAGAGGTTTGTTCTCTCTGATGCCTTGTTTTTTTCTCTCCACTCACCCCTGGAAGACTATTAAAAGCAGTCTGAGCAAGGTTCAAGGGGGAAATAGAACTTACAACGGAAAGAAAACTGTCCCAGATTAACCAATGGTTAAAACTTAATCAAGTTGAATGTACTTTTTTTTTAGTAAGATCTAAAATTTTTAGTGGAATTTTCAGCAAAATAACCAAGAAGCCTCCAAGGCTCCATCCCCAAAAAGATTTGTTTTAATTATTTTCCATTGGTTATTTCTGGACTGTCATAGTGAAATACCTGGGTATTTCCCAGGACCTTTAATCACATGTAGCATGTCCAGTAGAGGACTAGCCTGCTAGGTCTAAACACTAGGCACCAGCAATTTTCTTCTAGGGGAAAGAGAATCATAAATCAGAAAAGCAATTTAGAGGGCTGAGTTGGCCCCATCCATCTTTGCCCAGGAAGACCTGGGTGGTAAATCTGAAGGCCTACCTGGCACCAAGACAGGTAAGACCTCTTCCACATGACACCCTCCTCAGGGGAAGAGGGAGAACCATTCCAACTCTTTCTTGAGCTCCTTTTGGAAATTAGCCTTGCCACTGGCCTGATGCCTGAACTGCTTCTTTTCCATACTACCAAAATTTATCTTAAGTTTCCCAAACCAAATCTCTGCAGGCATCCATTGGAATCGGACCATCGTACATCCCAATACTGAAAGGTTGGTCCCAGCCAAATTCTCCCCAGCTCACATCTGGACCACACTGAGGATGCCCTAACTTGCCTGTGGCTCACTGTATGCACACGCTGGCTAGGGAAGGCAGGAATGGAGAAACTTGGTTTCTTAGGGAGAGAACAGCTACCCAGAGTCAGACCGACTGGGGGAGTGCTTCCAAGTTCCCCTGCCCCTTTCCAGTATCATGCCTCTTCTCTTCTTTCTTTGTTTTCTACTCTTTTTTGCTGGCGGGGTTCTGCCCCTTTGTCCCCCTCCTCCTCAGCCCTCTCTCCCGAGGGCTTCCCTGTGTCTCTGGCACTCTCAGAGGCATCGTTCAGGCATGCCCCATCGAGCGCATCATTTGGTGTGTGGCGCATCGGGGAACAGAGCTGCCACCTCACTGACCCGCTGCTTCCCTCCACAGGGCTGGTTCAGGCCATCCATCACTTAGATGAGCCAGCAGGCCAGGCACGCTTGTCAGTTCAGCCATGAGGAATCCTTGTGTTTTCTGAGAGGCAGGGAGTGCTTTCGGGATCTCTGTCACAGGTGCCTTGGAGCAGCTGACAGGGAACAGCAAGGGGCCTATGACACGCAGACCATCTCAAAGTGGGTTCTAAGGGAGCAGGAACGCTTGTTCACAGTGTCTGCTGAGGCTTAGCCAGATGAGCTGGGCTGATTCTTTAAATTAGAGATTTAAGTTTGCTATAAAGAATAGCTTTCCACCGTAACAGTGCTAAGACCCTGGTGAGAACCACTGAGGATATTTGATACAACTCTTTCCTTGGTGACAGATTAAACTGGAAACTAGCTAATGTTTGGAGTCAGATGGACTTGGGTAGACAGCTCAGCTCTGCCATTTATAAATATATGTGCCTTTGAGCAAGTCACTTGACCTCTCTGAGCCTCATTTTCTCACCCAAATCACATAGAGTAATGATGATTATGTGAGATCACATACAGACCTCAGTTCCGTCTTCTTAGATGGATAGCCCCTTCTATGTTTAATAAATGTCTCCAAGAGAGCCATTATTTTCTAAAGTGAATTTTATAATTCAGTAGGAACTATATGTTATCTCCTTTAATCATCAATTCAAGCAAGGTAAGAAGATATCATTTTCTCCATAGAAGCAGAAGGATCATGCTCCAGCTCCACTGTACTGCGTTAACTGGGATCTCAAATACAGGACCACGTGTTGGCTCAGAACCCCACTGGAGGGGACAGGCAGTGGTCACCTGGGAGGAAGGATGGACTGAGCCACAGGCAGATGCCAGGGCTGGCAGTGGGGGCCAGAAGTACATCAAGGTCTTTCCTCTGGAGATTCCCAAACGTGTTTTCCCTTCTTCGAGCTGAGGTACCTGGAAGTTCCCTTACTTTTTCCATTTTCAAGAACAATTAATTAAGATAGTAACAATGATAACCACTACCACTTGGAGCACCATGTGCCAGGCCCTGTGCTTCCTGTGCTTTTTCCTATTAAAGTCTAACTAAAAGAAATGACCCCGTGAGGTTGACACTTACATTTTGCAAATGGGAAACTCAGGCTTAAGAAAGATTAACAATGTGCCCAAGGTTAAGAAAGAGTAAATGGTGGGGGCACGATGTGAACCCATGCAGATTCCAGAGCCCACACTCTTAGCCTGCTACTGCCATTGAGGACAGGGCGTTTTCACCATTCATTTCTTAACTCTCCTTTTAAAATAGGTATTTTTATTCTATTCAGTGCTACCTGTCTGAATCTTGTTATTTTTGGTTGTTTTCCAGTAATCAAAGAACTGTTTACAAAACCCTATGGTGTAACCATAACCCTACTCTGGGAAAAAAAAAGTGGTGAAAGTAACATTTCCACCTGACTCCCACACCCTAAAAGAAGAAGTTATTTCCACATTCTCAGCTAGACTGTTTCTCTACTGGGTGGGAATTTCTCCACAAGTGATGGTGGAAGGAAAAGGCACTCTGAGCTCTGCCAACTCCAATCTCCCGAATACAAAGAAGTCAGGCAATGTTGAACACTTACCTTATGACCATTTGCTTGTTGGGGTCATAGAGGGACATGAAGAGTTCAGCGTCTTCCCCAATTCTGCACACAAAGTTTCTCACAAAGACATAGAGGCTGTGGGTAGGGGATGAGGAGATCCGGGAATACATTCCATAATCAGGCTGATCTTTTGACTGAGAGGTGGAAGGAAAAGGGAGAAAATTAGCCCAGCACCACTCAGGACAACAGAAAGACCGCCCTGAATATTAAGAATCATGTAAGTTTCAAGCCTAAAGATTTCAGCATTATATCCAGGCCTTCCACCAAAAGTTCCTGTTGTCTGAGCCAAGTCACTTTGACTCTCTTGGCCTTGATCTTGGGAAATACCACAAATGACCCAGACTTCCACATAAAGTTTAGTGTCATAAAGAGCACAAACTATAAAAGAAAAAAAATGCTTAAACAGACTTTATCAAAACTAAAAATTCTGCTTTTTGAAAGACACATTTAAGAAAATGAAAGGCCAGGTACACACCAGGAGAAAATTTATTTGCAAAACATGTATCTGATAAATAATTTGTATCCAGAATATACAAAGAATTTTTACAACTCAATGACAAGAAAATCAACCCAATGAAAATGGGCAAGGTATCTGAACAAACACTTCACAAAAAAAGATACAAATGGTAAAGGCCAGTAAGCACATGAAGAGATGCTCAAAATCACTAGTCATTCAGGGACATTCAAAACAACAGTGAGATACCACTACACAACCACTAGAATAGTTAAAGTTAAAACACTGACAATATCAAGTGCTAACAAGAATGTAGAGGAACTGGCACTCCCATAGTTTGCTGATGGGAATGCAAAATTATACAGGCCTTTTGGGAAATAGTATGTTGGTACCTGAAAAAGTTAAATATGTACTTATCATATGCTCCAACGACTATTATCCAGAAAGAATAAAATCATATGCCCACACAAAGATTTATATGAAAATGTTCATAGTGTTATTAGTTATAATAGCCCTGAATTAGAAACAACCCACATATTCAACAACTGATCAATGATACATACCACTGGCAACTGGTCAATGGTATAGCAACTCAGCAATGAAAAGGAAAAAACATTAATACATACAACAACACGAACTTCAAAAACAGCATGCTGAGTAAAAGTCAAACACAAAAACCATATGGGACTTCCCTGGTGGCGCAGCAGTTAAGAATCCGCCTGCCAATGCAGGGGATGCAGGTTCAAGCCCTGGTCCGGGAATAACCCACATGCCACAGAGCAACTAAGCCTGTGCGCCACAACTACTGAGCCCACATGCCACAACTACTGAAGCCCATGCACCTAGAGCCCATGCTCCACAACAAGAGAAGCCATCGCAATGAGAAGCCTGCACACCACATCAAAGAATAGCCCCCACTCGCTGGAAATAGAGAAAGCCCACATGCAGCAACGAAGACCCAACACAGCCAAAAATAAAAAATATATATAAAATAAATAAATAAACTTATAAAAAAAGACATATGATTCCATTTATATTAAATTCTAGAAAAGACAAAATATAGTCACAAAAGGGGTTGCCTGGGGCTTGGGACTGGGGAAGGGGGTTGACTGCAAAGGAACTCAAAGGAACTTTTAGGATCATGGAGCTATTCTATACCTTGATTGCAGTAGAGTCTGCCCAACACTATGTATTAATAAGATCCATTAGACTGTAATTTTATTTTATTTTATTTTATTATTTTTTTTTTGCGGTACGTGGGCCTCTCACTGCTGCGGCCTCTCCCGTTGCGGAGCGCAGGCTCAGCGGCCACGGCTCATGGGCCTAGCTGCTCTGTGACAAGTGGGATCTTCCTGGACCGGGGCACAAACCCGTGTCCCCTACATTGGCAGGCAGACTCTCAACCACTGCACTACCAGGGAAGCCCTAGACTGTAATTTTTTTTTCCTAGACTGTAATTTTAAATGAATTAATTTTATTGTATGAAAATCATATCTCAGTAGAGCTAAAAATAAAGTTGCTTTCAAACAATATACGGTGGATAAAATACTTTTTAAAAATATAAATCAGATTATCATAACCTTGTAAAGATTATGTTTCCTTGGAATCTTTTCTTGGCTTCTTACCACAGTTGGAGTAATATCTTAGCTCTTCCCCATGACCCTTAGGTCCTATGAGAACTGGCTCCTGCTACCTACCTCTGCAAAGCATTGCCTTCACTCTTCCACTGTTCATTATGGCCCATCCATACTGACCTTTCTACTCCTTGAACATTCAGAACTCAGTACTACCTCAGGGTCTTTGCATTTGCTGATCCCCCTGCATTGAACATCTTGTCCCTAGATCTTCCCAGGCCTGCTGCCTTCACATTATACAAGTGTCATCTCAGATGTCCCTCCTGGGAGAGGCCTTTCCTGATGGTACCTTTCAAAATAGCTCCTGATTCACATAACACTAATTGATTGCCTTTTAGAAACTTATCGCCATCTGGAATTATTTACTTATTTACTTTTTGAACATTTCTTCTTTTTTCCTCTCTGGAATATAAAAGGTCCGTGAGAACAGGAAACTTGCCTGGCATTAAACCACCTGGGGGTTGGTTGTGGAATCAATCAAGATCCAAGTACAAAAACACAATAAAATGCATGTGGTTACTGATCATCTCAGGTCATAGGACAGATGTCCCTTTGAATAATATACAGTCTGGTTAATTAGCTTATTATTTTAAACTTATGATGTGCTAAAGCCTGCTTTGCTTGGCCAAGCCTAGTTCACAAAGCTCACCATCTCTTCCTTGATACGCTCTGTGATTTTATCAGTCGCTTCTTCGTGTGCATGGAACAAGCTGATGACGCTGGTATTATCAGGGTCCAAGATATTTCCATCTTCATCTCTGACAATCAGATCAAGTTCAAGGATTCTGAAAAGCAAAAATATGAGATGATAAATCAAGGGAGGCTGAAGCCTGTAGAACGTTGGTGAGAAGTTTCTACCAGAAAGCTCACCTGATTTCTGAGGATCATAGGCTCCCATAGCACAGCTCTATACAGACAGCCTTGCACACAGCTGGGAGTCACACTGATATAGCTCAGCCTTTCTGGGAGGTACTGTGGTAGTGTGTATTAAGAAAATTTTAATGTGTATTTCCTGTGATACTGAACTTAGAAAAACAACCACACTTGAACAAGGATGTGTGTTACATCAGCAAAGTGTTGAAAAAAACTAAAATGTCAGTCAAAGGGGGAATGGGTAAATAAACTGTCATCTGTAATGGAATTCTATGTAGTCGGGTTTTAAAAATATGATATAGTTTTGATATGTTTAATGATATGTATTAGTGAAGAAAAAATCAAGCATGGAAAGATGCATACAGTGTGTTTTTTTTTTTTTTTTTTTTTTGTGATACGCAGGCCTCTCACTGTCGTGGCCTCTCCCGTTGCGGAGCACAGCCTCCGGATGCGCAGGCTCAGCGGCCATGGCTCACGGGCCCAGCCGCTCTGCGGCATGTGGGATCTTCCTGGACCGGGGCACAAACCCGTGTCCCCCGCATTGGCAGGCGGACTCTCAACCACTGCGCCACCAGGGAAGCCCCAATACAGTGTGAAGCAAAAAACAAGCAAACAAAGAAACCAAGGCAGGTATGTTACCTGGGTGCATGTACAGAGAGAAAGGTATGGACAAAATGCACCAAACTACCAACATGCGTGCCTGTAAGGAGAGGTAGGGCACTGGGACTAGGAGGGGTGGAGGGATCAAGGGAGAATTTTGCCTTATCTCTATTTGTTTAATGTTTATATAACATAACATAATATAGTATGATATATAATACATATGCAGAGAAGGTATTCACGTACCACTTATTCAATGATACCTTGAAAATAGTTGTTGGGGGAGAAATCTCAGATATATCCATTGTTACCCACAGTTTGCTCTTTAGCTCTGTGACTTCCAGGTCACAGGATTTTCCCTGCTTGGTATTGATTTGTTTCAACTGCATCTGCCATTCTGATTGGCATCAATGGCACTAGTAACAGTAAAATACTCACACAGCACTTGCGATAAGCTGTACCTTAAATTCTTCACACATATTAAGGCATTTAACTCTTGTAACAACTCTGTGAGGGAAGTACTATTAATACCTGCATTTTACAGATGAAGAAAAGACTGAGGATAATTTACTCCAGGTCACATAGCTAGTAAAAAGTAATATGGCATCCTAGTCTGCACTCTTAACCTTTATGGTATACTTTCAAGATAGGAGGCTCTTAGAGGCAGCACTGGGTTTGTGGACAGGGGTTATGTTTGCACAGGTCCTAACCTGAAGCTGCTTTTGCATCTGATCTTGACATGGAGGACCTCAGTTGTCCATACAAAGAGGGGAGGGGGTGGTGGGCTGATGGAGACTCTGAGAGGAACAACGGTGGTCCTGCTTAGGCACCACTACCACCAAGCACCAGACAGGGTCAGGGCAGCAAGGACAGATGAAGGAGGCTACGTTTTCATCTCTTATTTGACAATTGGATTGAGAGGCACATCTCTCATGTCATCCAAATGCAAACAGAAGGGAGTCAAAGTTCACCCATTTGTCCACATTCATTAGGAAATTAACTTCCAACTAGATATGACTCATAATGTTGCACAGCCATGCTGCTGAATGGGCAACGCTAAGGGGGAATAAATGTATTCAACTAATGCTGAGCAGAGGCTCTCATGACCTGGGAAAAGACGAAGCATAGCCAATACGTAATTTAATGCCGAGATCTCTCTAGCTACTTTCTCTTCGAAATTTATCAAAGTGGATTCAGTTCTAAAATGTATGAATAAAACATTCTCCCGGGTCCAGCTGTCTTGGGATTTGAAGGAATCATTTGAGGAGTCCTCACTGCTTGGATACCAAAGAGCTTGTCCATTACCAGTTTCATTTGAAACTTGGAAGCTTTAGTAGACAAGGGGCAGGATTCATGGGATTCCCATGACCCACGATCAGGAGAGGCTTCTTCCCAACAGGACAGCAAACCATTCATTTTGGAGAACTGAGCATTTTGACAGTTTCTCCTTAGAAGGTAACCCCACTGCTCTCTCTGTTCAAGAAAGTGATAAAATGAACCCAAGACGAGGGCAGGGGAGGAAGTCCTCACTGTACGCTTCAAAAAAATAAAAAATTTTAAGGTGAAGAAAACAGAAATGGCTTTTTCTGTGGCTCCCCATCACTCTCTGGACAAATCCGAACTTCTCCACCTGGCACTCAGGCCCTTGAGATTCCAGCCCGTCTACCTTCCTCTCCATATTCATGCTCATCTCTCAGCTCCTCTCAGCTTCTCTCTCTCTCTTCCTCTAAATTTCTTCACCTAATAATTCCTACCAGTCTTGTGTGATGCAGGGCAGGTGTCACCCCCTGCCCTGTCTCCTCCCACCCTCTTGTTCATGCTTCCTCCTCTCATGAAATGCATGACTTCTTACTCAACTGTCTGTTTACTTCTCTTTCTCTTACTATTCCTCATAGTCTTCAGGAGGCAGTAGAATGCAGTGGTTAAGTGCTTGAACTCTGGAGCCAAGCTACCTGGTTCAAATTCCAGTGCATCTTGGGCAAGATGACCTCATCAGCCTGTGAGCCTCCATTTCCTCATCTAAGAAAAAGGGATGATAATAGTACCTGCCTCACAGAGTTGTCGGGAGACTTAACTGAATTAATGCATGGAAAGTGCTTAAAACTGTACCTGGCAGACAGTAAGCACTCAGAAAGTTATTATTAGTTCTCTTTGCTTGGCTTTTGTTGTTGTTGTTGCATAGAGAGGCTGTATTTTGTAAATGTCTGTGTCCTGAGGGCCTCTCGGGTGCTCAACAAAAGTTTGATGGCTGAAGGAAGGAATGGAATTTCTGGGGGAAGAAAGAGGCTGATTCTGACCAGTCCTCCAAGACTCAGAGTCCTGCTTCCCTGACTCTCACAGCCTGAGGTTGATGGTCCTCATGCTGTTCCTGACACTCTGACCTGAAATCTGGCCTTCTGGTTTTCAGGAAGCTGCCTATCCCATATCAGAGCTCTGAGCCCCCGAGACACCAGGCCTATATTAATTTAAGGTGCACAAATCTCTCTCACTTCCAGCTGAAGTCGTCAGGGAAGTGAAGCAAGAAACAAGGGGCCCCTTAGCTCAGGGCCTCGGTCTCCGAGGATGTCTCTCACTTCCCCAAAGGCAACTGACTGAAACTGAAAGCACGGTGCTGATCCAGGCAATGCTGTAGAGGGAAGACTGATTTAGGGAGGATCCTCTTTCTCCTTTCACCACCATTCACCTACTGCATGCAGATCCTACGCCCAGCACATAGAAATGAATCTGCCTTAGAGGAGCTCCCAACACAGCATGGGAGACAGGCCAGTAAGGAGGTAATTACTGGTCAGGGTGCTAAGGGCCTACAAGAGTGCCTAACCCAGCCAGGGTGGGTGGGGGGGGGAAATCAGGGAAGGCTTCCTAAGAGTGGTGACCATTTTTTCCATCCTTGGTCCTTATTGTCAGAAGCCCCCATGAGGAAACATATGAAGGTCACAGATGCCATTACTGCAAAGCAGCAAAACGCCCTCAATTCCCACGTCCCAGCTGTGACCATGCTCAGCTAAAGATATCACTGTACCAATGGCAGCAACAGCTGCAGAGCAAACTCTTCCTGTCACTTTGGGATGATGAGCATGATAAGCAGATTTGGACTCGCCTGCCAGCTGCCAGCAGGGGAACCAGCAGAGGGACCGTGCTCCTGGGATGGGAAGCAGCCATAAGTTGGACCCTTTGGCTTTCCTCTTTGGATCATCTTCCTAGTGTGTGTGACAAAGGCAAGGAAGCCTGGCTGCTAGGAAAATTTCTTTTTTTATTCCCACTTAATAGGCTCTTTCCACTTCCCCCTGAGGCCCTATGTTCCAGGCTTCTGACCCACTTTGCAGTCTTCTGAACATGCTATGTTTTCTCATGCACTCCCAGCCTCCCTTTTTTTAAAAACCTACTTAACACTTCTTTATCTTTCAAATTTTAACTCTGGTCACCTCCTCCAGGAAGCCTTCCTTGACTTCCTTCTCCAAATTGAATTAAGAATGCTCTTGCCTCCTAAGCCATCAAAGTTACCACAATACATATCAATAGTTTACTTGTAGCTCACTCTTAACTGGACTGTGGTCCCTTAGTGTACAGGAACTTTTATTTCTGTGGCCTCAAAAAACCTAGCAGGAAATCAGGCCAATCATAAGTGCTTAATACATGTTTGTTGTTGGGATGAATAAACAAATAAGTAGGATGTTTGGAGAGCATTCACATAATCAGGAGGGGGGAGGGCCTTTACATTTCTCAAATGTTATCCAACTAGTATAATGGTGAGGCCCAGGGGCTCTAGAGCCAGACTGCCTGGTCTAAATTCTGGTTCTGCCATTTACTAGCTATGTGACTTTGGACCTGTTAGTTGACCTCTTTAAGAGCCTCAGCTTCTTCATCTGAAAAAGTGAGGATACTAAAACTGCATGCCTCATAGAGTTGTTATAAGAATTAAATAAGAGGGGCTTCCCTGGTAGTGCAGTGGTTAAGAATCCACCTGCCAATGAGGGGACATGGGTTTGAGTGCTGGTCCGGGAAGATCCCACATGCCGCGGAGCAACTAAGCCCATGCACCACAACTACTGAGCTGGCGCTCTAGAGCCCGTGAATCACAGCTACTGAGACCCGCGCGCCTGAAGCCTGTGCTCCACAACAAGAGAAGCCACCGCAATGAGAAGACTGTACACCGCAACAAACCACAACCAGAGAAAGCCGCGCACAGCAACAAAGACCCAACACAACCAAAAAATAAATAAAATTTAAAAATTAAAAAAAAAAGAATGAAATAAGACAATGGATGGGAAACACAAAGCTAAAGACTGGTGCATAATGAGCTTGGATTAGGTGTTAGTGTTAGTTATAATGTTATTATTACTATTATTATTAGTGCATTGTCCTGCCTCAAAATATTGTTTCACACTCTCCTTAACTTCACAGCATTCAAACTAACCAATTTCTCCTTCTTTCCCTTTGAGGAAATGCTTTTGTAACTGTGCATATGAGTTAGCTGATGGCATGTGGCTTAGATTAATGTAGGATAGGGAAGGAACATTAAGTCTCACATTGGGATTTAAGAGAGAGCTTTGTAAATGCAGGAATAAAATGACAACTAAGCCGAAAGTGAACCAGCATGACTGTGCTCCCCAGCCCCTTGGAAGTAGGTTAAATGAGTGTCCTAAATCTCTAGCCCGCTAATAACCACTGGATAAGCAAGCCTCTCTCCGCTTGCAGGTCCCTGGGTCCTACAAGGGTAATAGCAAAGGCACACAAGCCCGGTCGTTGGTAACAGCCTTCTCCCAAATAGAAAGTGGCAAACTCGCGTCTAAAAATGAAACCTAGCTTCTCATAGGGAGAAAGGGAAGAAGTGGGGTGGGTGGGGAAAGAAAACATCTTTTTGGAGGTAAGAGACGTTACTTGTTGCCATAGTCAATTCTGGACGTGACTTTCTGCTTCAGTTCCTTCAGCTCGTCCTTGGGCAAAGTTCCTGAGAGGAGCTGTGACCGCCAGTCCATCAGGTCGTACATCATGGACTGCACCTGGAGGAACCGCTCGTTTCTGCTGGCCTAGGAGCAAACACAGGAAACAATCGCAGTCACCTGCACCGAAGGTCTTGGCCCTCCATCTGGCAAACTGGGCCAAAGTCAAGCATGCATGTTCAGGGGCCATGGCCCGAGTGCCTCTCTTGGCCCCTACCCAGCTGTGAAGGGATTGGGTGGTGGTCTGAGTCATTGACATGTTTCCTCCCCCAGGGCCACAGGGGTTTCTCAAAAGCAAAAGTAATAATCCCAATCACTTCCTGGTTTAAAAAAAGAGGGGTTATTTCTGACTCTTATCCAAAAGGTTACATGTTGAATAGGAACGCCATGAACATCTGCTGCAATGCAGGTCTCAGAGGCCAGGCCCTTTAAGGCTGCGAACCAGGGCCACTGCTCTGGTGCAAAAGGCCTGTTTCTAGGGCAGTTTCCCCCAAGTGTAACATGCGTACAACCCAAGGGACATGAGATGGGTTTTGGTGGTACAAAGACACATATTAGGGACCCATATGGTGATTCTCCTCTAGTTTCTTCCCATCCTTCTGTTTAAGGGCAAGAGAAAGTTGCAGTTTCATGGCAATATGACTTTAACCCCTCTCCCATTTGTTAATTTCTTTTTTTTTTTTTTAACAAAAAGAGAGAGAAGTTCTTTGGCTCTGAGCTTTTGACAGGTACTACTTGATGACACTGTTTTGTTTTCATGTATTTATTTGAATAATGTTCTAATTGCGCCAAGTGCTTTTGGCTGTGCATTTGGGAAGCACGTGTGAAGTGATAAAAGTATATATACCTATTGGGTCTTTCTCCCCAGTTTCGGGCACAGAGCTCCTAAAATGCTTGGAATTTCCTAAGTGATAGATGTGTCTTTTCTTATTCACAACGAGCGCGTACTGACCAGACCTGAGTCTGTGCTAATGAGATGAGTCCTAGAGAGCTTCAAGGATGGGGGCTGGCTGTCAGAGGGACCAACCATGTGGTTAGAGGGTTGGAACTTTCAGCTCCAACCCCCAACCTCCAGGGAGGTTAGAAGGGTTGGAACTTGATTCAGTCATTCAATCATGCCTATGTAATGAAATGTGGAGAAAAACTCTTAAACAACGAGGTTCAAGTAGCTTCCCAGAAGGTAAACATATTGATGTGCTGGGAGGGTGGCACGTCTTCCCTGGGGAAGGCATGGAAACTCTGTGCCCATCGCTACCCCAGTACCTTCCTCTGTGTCTCTCTTCCATTGGCTGTTCCTGAGTTGTATCCTTTATAATAAAACTGTAAGAGTCGTACTTTCCTGAGTTTTGTGAGTTGTTCTAAGGACACACGGAACCTGAGGTGAGGTTGGAGGGGTGTTGTGGGAGTCCCCGAATTTGTACCCAGTTGGACAGGTGTGGGGAGCCTGGGACCTGGGACTTGCAACTGGCATCTGAAGAGAGGGTAGTCGTGTAGAACTAAGCCCTTAAACTCTGGGGAGTCAGTGTTAGAACTGAATTGAACTGAATTATAGGGCATCCAGTTGGTGCTGGAGAGTTGGAGAATTGTTGGAATGACACAGCATGTTGTAAAGTTCCTTACGTAAGTCATTTAAGTTTACTGAAAAGGGAGACAACTTAGGTTTTAAGTAAATACTTCATGGGTGGTATGCAGATATGGTAAGAATCATGAAATTGGAGGCTTAAGGATCACTTTACTAGGGTAGAGGGCATGATGGACTTGCAATTCAAAAATTTGTTAAGGAAAATGCCAAGCTTCCACAGTGCCTGTGTATGTGATGTGTAAAAGGAGTGGTAGAAATAAATAATAAATCACTTTAGCCTCAAGCCTGCTGTTTGCCCCCTAAACTGTCCTAACAACCTTTGGGAAACTTATAGAATGGTAACTGAATATGCCCATTACCATATATTATGAAATATCCACATGGGAGTCAACATTTATGACCATAAAATGTGACTCTACAAACAGAACGTGTACAGCAGCAGGTGTACACGATGCTGTAACAAATATGCAGTAAGCCTTGGTTGACATTTTCACTCTCAGTTTAATGGTTTTCTTAGCTGCTCACTTTCATTAGGAGTTTTAGAAACATCAAAGGAGGATTTTAAATTAGATTTACTTCAATGCAGGGAAAACTCGTATAAAACACGCTCTTTGTTTTTCCAGGGTCAAAGCTCCCTCATAGATCTGAGGACAATAGTCATTAGTTAATTAATATATGAGAACAGTATTTCTCAATGTGTTATCGACAGACCACCAAATCAAAATCTCTAAGTTTATTAAAATGCAGAGCCCCACTGAAGGAAGCTGTATTTTTAATAGCTCTCAAGGTGATTCTTCAGCATACTCAAGTTTGATGACTTTTTCAGTAGTTTAAAAAAAACAGAAGGATCACACCAGATGCCCTAATCACTATGGCTCTGTCACTAGCTCGCTGTATGGCTCTGAGAAAGTCACCTAACTTCTCTGGGCCTTGACAGCCTCATACTGTTTGCTATACTATGTCAAGGCTAAATTCCATATTTGAACCAAGCCAAAAACTGCAAGAAGCTTCCATCCCAGGGAGCAGGGTTTTGAGTCTTACCACGTAGAGCTGTTTCCAGATGCTGCCCCATTCCCAAAGTGTCGTTGTCACTTCTTGTGCCAGAGGAATTTCTGCAGGAATAATGTTCTCGATATTTCTATTTAAGGTGGGGGAGAAAATGGTGTGAAATTGAGACCCAAGTGCTAACAAGATAAGATGTTGGCAAATGTGCATTAAGCTGCAGCTGCTGAGAGGGGCCTTGCAGGCAGGAGACTAAACCGTCTCTAATATCTACACCAATTACATTATGCAGATGCAAGGGACTTCCTTTTTAATGTCCTCCTTCATTGGGTGGGCCCTCCAAGCTCATTATTCAGGAGTAATCTACTTTAATTCAGTTCAAAGGCAGCTGCCAGTGAAAAGTTTGATTCTCCAAATTTACTAATACCCCCTCAGAATCAGATCTGAACACGAATCAATTTGCATTGGATCTCCCCTCCAGTGAGGGAAAGGAGATAAATAAACACAGCACAAAGAAGACGGATCGGCTGAGCATCCCTCACATCTGCCAAGTCAGGTTTTCAAAGTAGACAGGACAGTGACATCCACGAGCCACTGGAGGGTCAAGTGTGGGCAAGGAGGGCAAATACCTTTTTTTCTCCACTGCCACTTCTTTGATGTGGATAAAGGATTTAGGGAAAATGCCCTGTTGGGGATAAGATAAGACAAGGTGAGATAGCATGACTTGTCCCTACAGAAAAAAACTGACCCCGGGTCTTCATGATTTTTCCAAAAGCTGCTAGCTGGTAAAAACCTCAAACTTTACAGGAATAATCCCAGTCCAAGAGAACAAGTGGTAGGTGCCAAATCTACTCTTTTAGGTCTGGTTCCTCTCCAGTTCTTCATCAGTTGTTCAGGATCCCACAGTAGCCCTAGATTCCAAAGGATGCTCCAGCCCCATTGCGGACACTCACCCTATCAGATGGGCAAGGCTGGAGTGCGTGAAAGGCTCACTCTAAGGGAGAATAGTGTTCTGCCGCTCCCCTCTCCTGCCCGGGACAGCAGCCACCCTTCCCAGTCAGGAAAGGTCAGGTCCTGAGGCAACAGTGTCCCTGGTTGCATATGGGTTGCTTTGATTTGAGATCTCTTTCTCTCTGGATTTATATTATTGTTCATGATGGAGGAAGGAAAAAGCATCTATTATTTCCTTGCTCTATACGCTTAGTTCTGTTAAGAGAAGTTGATCAATTACTTGGAAATTCCTTCATAAATTCAGCCAGCGTGTACACTGGGGACATCCGGTCACTGCGCTAGACACTGTGAGATGTAGAGAGATGAGCAAAGCAGGCGCTTGCTCCCATGGACATGGCGGTGTGCTGTGGGGCTGGGGCAGGGGAACTCCCTGAGGGCGGAGACTGGACCTGTCCCTTCTGAGTCATGTTGCACACATAGGTGAGGAAATGATGAATGCCCCCAAGCAATGCTAAAGAAAGGCAGTAGGAGATAAATTTCAAATAAAAAATGCACGATTCCACGGGACTCGAAAAATCATATGTGACTGGCATATTAGGAAAAGTTTCAGGGAGAACAGAGCTCTGGAGGTTGACCTCAAAGAATGAGTGAAAGGGGAAGGCACTGAGGCACAGCGAGGAAATCACAGGACACAAGGAGGAAGGAATGGCATCAGTCTGCAGAGGAGCAACAGTAGGAGATGAGTGCCCAGGGGGCTGGCAGGGTCAGGTACAGACGTCCAATATTGTCCCAAATAAAAACAAATTGACCTCACCTGCAACATTTTGTGCTTTACAAGGTATCCCCGATACCAGTCTGCAAAGAGAAAACAAAGAAACAGGCTTTTCATCTATTCGTACAAGTTCCTTGCTGGGTTTTGTTGTTGCTGTTTGTTTTTCACTGGCAAAGAAACTACTGCGAAGTACTTTAGACCTTAGGTACAGATCAAAGCCCTAGGATTCAACAGTCTCTTGAATTAGTTGCCAACATCTCCAAAAAGCATCCACAAATACAGGGATTTCACATAAAAATGCAAATTTCATCCTTCTTTTGAAAAAACAGGAGGCCCAGAGAAGGTGGCCAGTGCTCCCGCATGGTTGCAGTTGGCTAGTGGTGAGAAGCAGCTGGTCCCATCAGACAAAGCAGGCACCTCCAACTCACCAGCCTCTACCCAGTCCCTCACTTATTTCCATTAACTGCCTGGATCCTTCCCGTGTTCATATGCATGTTTTCAACCTCTGCCTTAGGGACACAGAAAGGCTGAGAATGTCTGAGGGAGTTTGGCAAACATCCTAAAATAATGGCCGCAGTTCTAACAGCAGCAAATTGTGTCTAAAATGTGATTTGCAGAAGTTAGTCATTACAAAACACACAAGTTCGGGGACGGGTAAAAGGACAGGAATTTTAAGAGATTCTTCCCTTTGCAGGAATATCAAAAATGACTCAATTAACAGAAATCCAAATTATACACAGTCCTCAGACAAAATGAGCCTCAGTATAGCAAGTATTGATGACTATAATGAGCCTATTGGCCTTTGAAATGATTCAAGCACAGCCAAGTAGTGGCATTCGTCATCTTTGTAAATAAAGAGCGTCTGTCAGGAGCCTCATTAGCAAACCCTCATTACTGGGCTGACAGATTGTTGTCGAAATATGTTCTCAACAGACATACGTGCAAGCTCCAAAACAAACAACTTAAAATGCAAAGTCACCCCTACCAGTCATGAGCCAGTTTGAGGGTCAGGTCATAAAGAAAGTCCTAAAGAAACAGGTGCCCAAAGTGGTTCCTATTTTGAAAGACAGAAAGGTAGAGGAAGGAGAGAAGGAGAAAAGGAAGGAGAGAGAAAGGAAGGAATGGAGGCTGGAGAGAAAGAAGCTCAGGTTTGGAATAAAAAACCGTTCTAAGCACTCTTCATATATGAAGCCTTTTAATCTTCATAACAACCACATGAGGTGGGAAATTCAATTATCCCATTTTACAGAAGAGTGGCCCACCTGAGGCACAGAGAAGTAGAGTAACTCGACCACAGTTACACAGCTAGTAAGTGACAGTGCCAGGATCTGAACATAAACAGCCGTCATACTGTGCTTCCTGTCTAATGGAAGAAGGAGCATAGTATTTGCCTAATATTTCCATCCTCCCAACATCTGAATCCCCAAAACTACAACCCCACTAAGTACTTCCAGTGGTGGAAAACTTTCTACTTCATGAAGAATCACATTCTATTTTCACACTCCTCTAATAATTTTCCCTATAACTATCGGTAATAATTAACTGTGAACAATAATGCTTATATTATATTAACAATAGCGCTTGCTGTGTGCCAGGAACTCTGGTAAAGTTTTTTGTTTTGTTTTTTTCAAGTTATAAATTAATCTTCACAATGATTCTATAAAGTAGGTACTATTATTGCCTCAATTCTGCAAATGAAAATAGAGAGGCACAGAGAGATTAAGCAACTTGCTCATGGTCACACAGCTAGTGAGTAATGCAGTTAAGACCTAAACCCAAGCATCTGACTCTGGAGGTGACACTCTAGTACTGCACTAGAACAACCTCCTTTATTTGCAGTTCTTTCCCATTCAACAAACAAGATATAAGAGCATCTCGGTAACATTACTAGCTACCATTAATTGATCGCTTAATGCACACAAAGCTGTATGCTAAGTGTTGTACATGTATTCTCTCATTCAGTGCTCATATCCATACTGTGAGCTAAGTAATATTCCCATTCTGTAGATGAAGAAATTGAGATTCAAGTCAGTTGAGGTACTGGGCCAAATCACATGCCAGGGTTCAAGGGCAAGTCTGTGTGGCTTCAAAGCCAGCCCTCAAAGCTGTTCCACCACATTGTCCCCCGTGCGATGAGCACAAATACAGATAACGTTCTCTTAAAGCACAGATACAGTTAAGGGTTTCTTGGTTGCAGTGACCTGAATCCACCTTATTGGCCAAGGCCACCAAAATCCACCAGATAGTAGGAAAACAACCAAGGGACCACTAGTCTGCCCACATCTGGCTCTCCACGACAGGGGCTCCATCAGGGACCCTTGACTTCCAGTGACATTGCCCTCTCTCACCCTTGAGAATCAGTGACTTGCCACCCCTTGTCGGTATCCTGATTTGCAAAATTTCAACTCACTCCTGAGCAAGAAATCGATTGACGCTTACCGCCAGCATATACATTCTGGCTCCCAGATTTAAGTTCAACAAACACTGACTGTGCACCTACTGTGTACATGACACTGGGCTAGGTGCTTTCAGAAATAAATCCCCAGTGATCCTTGATGAGACAGGCTTACCACCACCTCCACTTGCTGGATGATGATAAAGCATCCACTGCATCAGAGCTGTCCTTAGGACTTTTTCTGATATCCCCAACCCTGCTGAATCACTGACCTCTATGACCCCTGATGTCCACTCCCTAGTCTGGTCACTGGTCAGTTATATCTGGCTGTACTCCAAGACCTGACTGGGCAGATAATAATAGTTGGCACACATTGCAAAATCCATGACAAGAGACGCCATGATCAAAACCAGACTCAGGGTAACACAGCATTTACCACACCCCAGGACTTGTCCCCTGGCTTAATGCCCTTTCAGTTAAGTAACAGAAAGGGCTTTTTTTGTCTAACCCTATCCATGAAAACTTTATAAATAGAAAACTCACAAAGTGTATCCTGGGGAATATGAGGAAAGGAAATTTTTTTTTACCATTCTTATGGAAAATGATAAACTCCAACTGTCCTCCTCTCCCACATTCCAAATATCAAAATGAAATGTACCTAAATTCTCTAATCACCCAGGAGTTGCATGGGGAGAGGAAAAAGGAGCAGAGATTAAAAGCATCCCAGAACATCAAAAAAGAACCCACATCCTAGAAATCCAGTCCTCTCTCTGCCCTCTCCGGGCACTGTGATCTTTGGTCATGTCACTTAAGCCTCAGTGTTTTCACCTGTCAAATGAGGACAATAACAGCTACCATACACGGTTGTTGCACAAACTATTGTTTAAACAGAATTATGAAGGTGAACACATCTGGTAAAGGTACAAAACCTTAGACTGGAAGAAGACATACCAATTTCAGGAAGTGTTACCTGAAGAACGGACAAAAAGACAAGAATGGAATGGGAGAGGGGTAAACAGGTTGCACCTAAAATGTTTATTTCTTTAAAAATAATATGTATGATTTGAGTGGTGTGTGCCTGGGTGTATTTCACTTTCCTATTTGATTGAAATATCTAATAACATCAAGAAGAATATAACAGAAGCCAATATCAATCAGTGGTTAAGGGTATGAGCTCTGGAATCAAAGCCTGGATTTGAATGAAGATCTGCAACTTCTGCGTGATCTTAGACAAGTTAGTGCATTTCTCTAAGCCTTAGTTTCCTTATTTGTAAAATGTGAACAATAATAGTGCCCGTCTCATAGACTTAAATTAGATAAGGAATTCAGAGTTTGTACAGTGCCTGGCATACGGTTAAGTGTTAAAAAATTAATAAATACTATTATGTCACTTAAAAATCCATAATCATCATCATCATCATTAACCAGAGAAACTTAGGCATATTTTCTATTTTATTTCCAGAACCTACATATTTTGAATTTTTTTTTGCGGTATGCGGGTCTCTCACTGTTGTGGCCTCTCCCGTTGCGGAGCACAGGCTCCGGACGCGCGGGCTCAGCGGCCATGGCTCATGGGCCCAGCTGCTCCGTGGCATGTGGGATCCTCCCGGACCGGGGCATGAACCCGTGGTCCCCTGCATCGGCAGGCGGACTCTCAACCACTGCGCCACCAGGGAAGCCCTGTTTTTTGGGTTTTTTGTGGGTTTTTTTGGTGAAGTCATTTCAACATATTCCCATAACAACAAAGTAAATAAAACACTCTTCAAATTCAACATAATGGAAGTTTACTGACGTTTTAGCCTCACCCACAAGCAAAAGGGAAGAAAACTTCACTTACCAATTCCCTACAATGAAACAGCCTTACTTAAGAAAATGGAGTCCCTTTCATACCAACCTGTTTCTAGAGCAGATCTAAATAAAGGACCATCTCCCTGCAAAGTGGCACTTTAAAAAAAATACCCTCTTAAATGCGCATAATGTCCCCCCCCAACCCCGCCGTGCCCTAAAAGCAAAGGACTCAGATGGGTCAAGATCACTCTCGGTGGAGTTGTCAGGAGAAAAGAGGCGGCATGGCTCTGGGTGTACCCCACTCAGCAAGTGGGAGATTCGGAACTCTTCATGCAGAGCTCTTTGCAGCTGAACCAAGGTTGAGGTGATTCACAACACATGCCAGCTTAGAAGGAATTCCAGATATTTTTAAGTGAGAAGAACAAGTCTCAGAATGGTATGTACAGTATAGTCCCATTTTGTAGAAAACAATGACAATAAAAGCTATGCCTTTCCCTAAGGAGGTTAAGCTATGTCAACTTCCTCCCTCATCCCCTCCCCTTGGTTCCATTTTACTGGTAAATGAAATTCAAAAGCACCTTGGAAACCACTGTCTAGAAATCCCATTCCCTTCGCCACTAAGAGTGGGCCCCCATGACCCGGGCAAGTATGTGTATCAGTAGATGGAATGGAACCTTCCCCGTTGTTCTGGAAAGGAAGAGTCAGGTAGCAAATAACTGAGAGTGGAGCAGACATTCTCTCTGAAGGGCTCATAAGGAAGAGTCTAAGTAACCTGGGATACCCCCAAGGAACATCCCCTCACCACTGTCTAAGTAATCAGGAGATGGGAGTTGGTCTTCGGAGGTAGCTGTTGTTGCCTTAGGAGTGCATGGTAGAGCTCTCTTACCCCCAGACCAAATCCAAGCGTGAAGGGTGCAGTCCAGAAGATTCACTCAGAGATATAGCGGGCATTTGGCATCTTGTTCCCCAGCTACATGGCTATTCGTGCAGGGGACTGGCTGATCTTTTGGCTTATTTGATCAGGAAGTCAAAGAATCAGAGAGAGAGCACCCCAAACTCCCTCTACCCCCAGCCTTGTTTAAGCTAGGAAAAGGGAAAGAGGAGAGGAGCATTAAACTGCATATGGAATTGAAGCCTTCTTTTGAGATGCTGTTAAATATCAGGAAAGATGTCAACCAAATGTAACTGAAGGAAGTGACTGGGGAAAAACAACACTCCTTTTTCACATTCATTCCCCCACGAGGAATTCTGACTACTTAAATAAACACATGTGTTTTCCACATCTGAAATCAGGAAGCAGAATGTTTATGCTGCCTCTGGGTAGGAGAGGCAGTCTGAGAGATGTAATATGGACAAAGAAATAGGCATTAGGATGTCTATTAGGAAAGCTTAGCAATGGGCACCCTTCTGAATTGTTTGAGTTTTTATCGCAACAAAATATTATCTAAAAGGAAATACTAAAATCATTAGAGCTCTAGTGAAAGGAAATTCATTCATGCCTCAGGTTTCAGCTCAGGTTTTTGTTTCCCCCATTCATCTGGCTGAGTAAGTTTAGTGCACAGGCAAAGAAGGGCTAGCCTCACCCACTCCAGGCCATCAGAGGGCCATCTTCTGTGCTCCCTGGGCGATATTGCTAAGATAGATACATACCTGCCGGTCTCAGTGTAGCTCTGTTTAATGGAGGGAAGAGATGGAATTCAACACAGAGCACCTAGGAGCCAGGCATGATGCTAAACAGCTTCTCTACTTCTCTCATTTTATCCTCATAACACACCCAGAAGCAAGGTGATGATAATCCATTTTTGCAGGTGAGAAAACTGAGGCTTACTTCCCTAAGATCACTAAGCTGGTGGGTAAGTGGAGCAGAGAATAACTTTCTGATTCAAAAGCCCATGCTTTTTCTGCTTCTTTTCTTCCTCTTTCTTCTTTCTTTCTTTTCTTCCTTCCTCTCTTCCTTCCTTCCTTCCTTCCTTTCTTCCTTTCTTTTCTTTTTGCGGAGTAGAGGGGAGAGTTTAAAATTATTGAAAAATACAAAATAAAAATATTCACATTCCTACCACCTAGAATTAATCATTGCTGATATCTGGAGAAATGTGCTTTGAATCTTCAAGACTATATCTATTCTATTCCATTCCCCTCTCCACTTCTCAACTGTACTCGTTTTTTTTTGCGGGGGGTGGGGAGGTGGTTACATTTTACAGTTTTTGAACAATGACGTTCTTTTTGGTAGTCGTAACTATCATGACTTTTAACACTAATTTTGACAAATCAGTTCACTTGGACTCAATGCTCGCCAGTATTTCCTCTTATCACAGCTTTTCAATTCCTATATTTTAACATTTTGATTCATCTCTCAATTGGCTGGATTTTATTTTTTGAGTAGGTTTCTGCAAGACGGTGATATGAGCGCACCCATATTTTTTCTACTATTGTCATTTCGACTAATTTTTGACTAACACTGTGGTTTTCACTTTTTTATATCTGCAGGGGAACTGTTTTTCAACTGGAATCATAAGCAGAACTCCCCGCATGCAAAAAAGATAAGACCAGGCCTGATCTCAGAGCCCTTAGCCATCTAAGGCCCTCACGGACTCTTAGGATCCTATAAATTCCAGTTTGAAAACTCTATATGGGTATGAGTGCATGCATGATAAATCCTAATAATTTTCATACCAATTCCTCAGATATCTAGGATCAGTCTAACAGACTTCCAAATGTATTTTCAAAATATTCATGAACTGGCAATCACTTGCTAAATTAGTATGTCCAGCTCTTTCCAGAAAAGTACTGTGGCTGCTTATTACAAGGATGCATTAAAATTAGACTGATAAAACAAAATTTAAAATGGGAAACCAGAACTAAAGAGCTTAGGAGCAAGAAGGTTAATCCCTAAAACAAAGGTGACTTGAGTCAGCAAGTGCAGTCTTTTTGAAGGTCAGGCTATAGGCCAGGCAAAAGTAAAGAAAGGCTCTGATTACATGCAACCCATGTGGTCAGTTTCCTGCCCTGAAGCACTTTCTCCAGGGAAACTGCATGAAAAGAAGAAAAAAACACTCATCTGAATTTCAAAATGTAGGACACAGAAAACATTCTGAGGCATTTTCACTGCCTTGGTAGGCATGGGGTGGAGAAAAGGGAGCAGTCTTAGGAGAGTGGAGAGAACAGCAACTGGCTCACTGTGTGAGCCTAGGCAAGTCATTTCTCTTCCCTGAGCCTTGCTCCTTCACCTGCAAATCTGAGGTCCCTGCCTGTTTCTCAGGATTAGCATCCAGTAGCACAAAAGTGACACTGAGGAGAGTTGTTTTGCTTGCTGTTTTTATTTTCAATCTTTGCCCTTGGTAGACACCTAGAGTTTGCTTATCTGCCACTGAGTAGAACTACATTTGTAAAGGGTAGGATTGCACTGTGGGAGGAGGGCAGGGTGTCTGGAATCAGACCCCTACCCCTCCCCCAGTCCCACTCACTCTGTCTGTAAAATAGGGCCAGACTGGGCACTATAGAGGCCTGGACACTGAAAAGTGCATGATGTCCAAAATAACAACAGTGGGCTTCCCTGGTGGCACAGTGGTTGAGAATCTGCCTGACAATGCAGGGGACACGGGTTTGAGCCCTGGTCGGGGAAGATCCCACATGTCGCGGAGCAACTAAGCCCGTGCGCCACAACCACTGAGCCTGCACTCTAGAGCCCATGTGCCACAACTACTGAGCCAACATGCCACAACAACTGAAGCCCACTCACCTAGAGCCCATGAGCCACAACTACTGAGCCCACGGGCCACAACTACTGAGCCTGAGCTCTAGAGCCCGAGAGCCACAACTACTGAGCCCGTGCGCCACAACTACTGAAGCCCGCGTGCCTAGAGCCCGTGAGCTGCAACTACTGGAGCCCGCGTTTCACAACCACTGAGCCTGCGCTCTAGAGCCCGCGAGCCACAACTACTGAGCCCGTCTGTCACACCTACTGAGCCTGCACTCTAGACCCCGCATGCCATGACTACTGAGCCCACATGCCACAAGTACTGAAGCTCGTGCGCCTAGAGCCCATGCTCCGCACCAAGAGAAGCCACCGCAACGAGAAGCCTGCGCACTGCAATGAAGAGTAGCCCCTGCTTGCCACAAGTGGAGAAAGCCCACGCGCAGCAACGAGGACCCAATGCAGCCAAAAATTAATTAATTAATTAATTAATTAAAAAAAAAAAGAAATCCTTAAAAAATAAATAAATAAATAGCAACAGTACTAAAGCACAAAATAAATGTAAGGAAAGTGAACAAAGTTCTCATTTCCCCCACGATGATTCCTTTAAAGCTGCTTTGAAATATCAAATATCAAATTCTTTCTCCCTCCAAAAAGCGTTTTCTGTTTGTTTGCTTTTTGGTTTGCATTTGTGTGTGTGTGAGTGTATGTGTCCGTGTGTGTATGTGTATGTGGACACGCACTCCTTCACGAATCTGCAGAGGTGCTCTGTTAATTGCATATAGCTAATCTAGGGCTGAAGATACCACCTGTCCTGCAGGTCGCTGTGAGGAGTACCTAGACTAACATGTTATGGAAATTTAGCACAGTTCTCACTGTGTGGTTAAGAACCCAAAGATGGCTAGCTCTGTAGGCAACCTCCTTTCCTCGGGCCCTCTATTTCTCCTTGAGGGGGCCTCCTTAACAGTAGCACACCTGCCTCCTGCCTACCCTCACCCCCATCCCAGAACAGGAGAGCCCAACCCGAGGGATTAGCTGGGAAACAGGGACAGAGCCCCCTCTGCCCTCCTTTCTCTTTGCTCTGCCTGACCACAGGAAGGACACACTCTACGCCCTACACACAGCGGGATTACAGTCAGGCCCAGGCAGGGGGAGATCCGTGGTGGCCCAGCTGGGCAGTGAGGGCTGGGAGAGCCTGCCTGAATGTAGTCAGCCCATGAGCAAGCTCATTCGACCCTTACACCCAAGCCGTGCTCCCAATGTCAATTTTATCAGTGACACAGGTGATACATTGATTTCTAACGGCCTGACTCATGAGTCCACCAAGGCCATTAACCTTCGTGCAAACTTTAAAAACCACCACCATCGCCACGATAGTGGACACAGCCCAACAGACACCTGGTTTCACAAGAGACGACACCTCTGTGGGAAGAAAGAGATGCCATTTTGCCCAAGACAGGGCACCCAGCTTGCTGAAGGCCCAGATGCAGTGCCCAAACCACACAGCTATGTACAGCAGTCCTCCTGGAATCAGGAGTATAATTTACTGGACCCTTCAAACCCCTAATAATGCTGATATTCCTTTATAATGGTGTTGAAACTAATAAAGAAGTGTATCTAGAAGGTGTCATAGGGCCCAACAGCTCCATGGCTGGGCAAATAGAGAGCACAATGAACATCAGACCACCCAGTTTGGCTTTTGTTTCTAAGTATGAATTCCTACAATAACAAAGCATTATTTTCAGTAAATCTGAAATACTAATATTAGCAAAATGTATTGAAATAGACCACACAGAGGTGCAAGTTCCAAGAGAGGGCTGGAGGTGCTGGGTATGTCCTGGGGGTGTCCCAACACCATCAGCAAGCTCCTGGCATCCAAGGGTCGCCTGGGCCAGTGACTCACCTCCACAGGTCTCCTGTATTCGCACCACATCGCCAATCTGCAGGGAGAGCTGGGGGACTCCGCTCCCTTGGAAGTTGTATATGGCTGTGAAATGGAACAGAGAGGCAGCCTGGTGAGACCTCTGGATACCAAGAATCTCTGCTCCTTCCTGCCCTTCCTTTCTTGACTTTATCTGATGACCATGTAGCCCACATGGCTAAACAAAACCAATGTAGAAACCACTGCCTGCCACAGGAGTCAATGCAGGCCCAGCCTGGCTCCCAAAGGCCCCCATTCATTAGTCAAACATGACCTCTCCCTAGCACGGGTCCTGCACTCCAGTCTGAGTGACAAGGATGGCATTTATGTCATCTCCCATGGTTGACCTCCCACTGTACACCCGGCGTGTGCTCAGCACATCCTCTCATTCCATTCCCACAGCAACCCTGGGAGGTGTAAACTGTGATCCCATTTTGCAGATAAGGAAATGGAGGTGCTGAGAGGTTAAACAATTTGGCCCAAATCATCAGGCTAGGAAGTGACAGGAAAACCAGTATCTAACTTCCATTCTCAACTGCTATGGTGGGCTACCTGCTGCTCCCCAATTACTCCATCCTGGTGACAGCGGCCTAAAATGCCAGTCTTTCTACCACTCATTCACACTGTCTACCTTCCCATTCACACTGTCAGCTTCTGGGGAGTAGCAGTTGGCTACGAAAACACCCAGAGTCCCCTGTGTGGTATGGGAGCCTCTGCTAATCCCCTGGAATGTGAGATTACACCGTATCATTGCAGTGCTCAGCCCCTGCTCAGCATCACTTGCTAAGTGAGGACCAGGCCATACTGTTAACCTAGGGATGAAGCTTGTTTAAGGAATATCCAGCTTGGAAGATCTTCAATAACAGAATAGGACACAATGATGTTTCATGTGACATGTGAATCAAAACATAAGTGTTTCGATTTAAGGAAAGACCCTCAGAAGGATGGATGGTATGATCCTACAAGGTTGTCCTCATTCATTCATGCAGCAGATATTCAGTAAGTGCCTGCAATATGCCAGGCACATGCTAGGCACTGATCTTGCTCTTTTGGTGAATACACAAAAAAATATAAGGTTACAAAATATGATACATGTGATGTAAGAAACAAATAGGGCCTGATAGAGGAGGCATCAATTTTTGTTGGGGTAGTTAAGAAAGGACCCCCTGAGCTGATTATACATGGAGGATGCAAACAAGTCAGCTATGGGAACAGAAAGGGGGGAAGGGCATTTCAAGAAGTGGGAGTAGCATACGCAAAGGCCCCAAGTAAGGAAGACACTTGGCACATTCAGAGAGCAAAAAGGAAACTGCTGTGCATGGAGTATAAGGGAGGAGGGGGGTGACACAGAGGAGGCTGGAGAGGCAAGAACCAGGTCATGCAGGGCTTCACGATGACTTTGGGCTTTACTCCAAGAGAATGGGAAGCTGGATGGATTTTACTTAGTTACTTGGTAATAGCTTTATTTAGATACAATTTGCCCACTTAAAGTATATAATTCAATGATTTACTCACAGAGCTGTGAAACCACCACCATGATTAATTTTAGAACATTCTCATCACCTCAAAAAAGTCCCCTGAGCCACAATCGGCCACTAATCTACTTTCTGTCTCTATAGATTTGCCTATTCTGCACATTTCGTACAAATAGAATCATATAATATGTGGTCTTTTGCAACTGGCTTCTTTTACTCAGCACAAGATTTTAAAGATTCATTCATGTTGTAGCAACTACCATTACTTCATTCATTTTTATGGCTGAATAACATTCCATTGTATAAATACACCAGTGGATAGAAGGCTGAAGGCTGTTAAGCAGGGGAGTGATGTAACCTCATCACGCCGACTGCTGTTGGGGGAGTGGATGGAGGGAGGCAGAGTGGATGTGACGGAGCCCACGAGGAGACCCTTGCTTTGTCTCTCTAATCCCAGAGGTCTTTGAACCAAGGAGAGACTTGCTGCTGATGAGCCATGTGACCAAGCAGTGCAGGAGGTAGATTAACCAAATGAGAGGAATCCTGAGTCCTCTTGGTAGTCTTACCACTGATTCAGTTAATTCCCTCTCCCTTTGCTCCTCAGTTTCCTCATATGTCAACAAACAAAATGCATTTAAAAACTACTTCTTTGAGTGAAATCAGCAAAACTGGTGAAGTGGGGAGTTCCAACTGCCTGTCCCTCCAAAGAAGCAATTAAAAATCCAGCACAAATGGTCAGAATCAACTTTATCAGAACTCTTAAAAACAGTCAAAAGTTTACCAGCAACCAAGCCAATGCTTACTCAAGAAAAGGCAACTGAAACCTGGTAAAGTTTTGTCGCATTTTAACTTATCCTTATCCCGTTCCCTGCTCCCCATCTTGGTGGCAGTCTTGAAGACGGTGTCCCGTGTTCCTGTGGGTTCCTGGGGCAGGAGGAAGCAGAGCAGACCTTGTCCCAAGAAACTGTACAGTAGGTGCTTGGTTTGATCTGTCTGTGGGCTCCCTGAAGGACCAAAGCCATGAGCTTGCCTTTATTTCCCTGACTTGGGACTCTCTTAAGGGAGAGAAGCAGCTATGCAAAGGGCATTGATCAAAAACACTGAAAGTCAAAAGAACTACCTGCTTCCACACAGGGCAAAGAATAGAAGTTTGGTCAAACAATAATACCACTAATAAACCTGGAAGGAAAGGCTTAGGAGTGGAATGCTTTGGAGAATAAGAGCTTTGAAGAACACCACCTATTGCAGGGGATCTGGAAGGCCATGCAGAGTTGGACGCATGTTGAAAAAGGATGGGAGAAAGCCCAAAGCTCTCAGCTCTGGTTGACCTTCAAGCTCCATACAGGGAGAAAACGCAGGCTCTGGCAGAGCTGTAAATGGCCTGGCTAAGTGTTGAACGTAAGCCCCAACACACACGCGCAGCTGCAAAGACTAGTTTTTTTTTTTCTCTCAATTCCAGGCATTTAGAGACTTCAGTGACCACGTGCAACAAACAATACAGTCTTAACAAAAATACTTTAGAAAAGTCACTAAACAAACAAACTACTACAATCTATATCAAGCAGTGACAATAGCCCTGGCAATGAGGGAGACTCTGACGTCTGAGTTAGCACATCGTAACATTCAAGATATCCAGTTTTCAGCACAAAATTATGAGGCATGTAAGAAACAAGAAAGTATGGCCCATTCACAGGAAAAAGAGAATTTAATAGAAACTGTCCCTGAAGAAGGACAGACACTGGACTTGGGAGACAAAGACTTTAAATCAATTATCTTAAGTATGCTCAAATATCCAAAGGAAACTATGGACAAAGAACTAAAGGAAACCAGGGGAATAATGTCTCAGAAAATGGAGAATATAGTCAAAGAGAGAGAAATTATAAAAAAGAATCAGATAAAAATTTTGGAGCTGAAAAGTACAATAACAAAGGTGAAAATTTTATTAGAGAGGTTCAACGTCAGATGTGAGCAGTCAGAAGGAATCAATGACCTTAAAAATAGGTCTGTTGAGGGCTTCCCTGGTGGTGCAGTGGTTGAGAGTCCACCTGCCAATGCAGGGGACACGGGTTCGTGCCCCAGTCCGGGAAGATCCCACATGCCGCTGAGTGGCTAGGCCCGTGAGCCATGGCCACTGAGCCTGCACGTCCGGAGCCTGTGCTCCGCAACGGCAGAGGCCACAACAGTGAGAGGCCTGCGTACTGCAAAAAAGAAAAAAAAAAAAAGGTCTGTTGAGATTAGCCAGACTGAGTAGCAGAAAGAAAAAGAATGAAGAAAAATTAACAGATCCTAAGGGACCTGTGGAACAATGTCAAGCACACCAACATCCACATAATGGGAGTTCTATAATAAGAGGAAAGAAAGAGAAAGTAGCAGAAAGAAAATATGAAGAAATAATGTGACCATTATTGTGGTAGAAAACAAATGGCAAAATGGAAGAAGTAAGTCCTTCCTTATGAGTATATACTTTAAATGTAAATGGATTAAACACTTTTTTCAAAAGGCAGAGATTTACAAAAAAGATTTTTTTTAAATCCACCATGAAATCAATCAATCAATCAATCAATCAATCAATCCACCATGATCCAACTATATGTCGTCTACAAGAGATTCACTTTAGGTCCAAAGATACAAATAAGTTCAAAATAAAAGAATGAGTGAAAGAAGTTCCACACACATAGTAACAAAAAGAGAGCTTGGTGGGTATACCAACATCAGACAAAATAGACTTTAAGTCAAAAATTGTTACAAGAGACAAAGAAGGACATAATATATTGGCAAAAGAGTCAATACACCAAGAAGATATAGCAATTATAAACATATATATACTTAATAATGTAACACCAAAATATATGAGGCAAACACTGACACAATTAAAGGGAGAAATAGATAGCTCTACAATAATAATTGGAGACCTCAATACTCTGCTATCAATAATGGATAGAACAAGTAGGCATGAAATCAATAGGGAAACAGAAGACCTGAACAACGTTATAGATAACTAGTCCTGGGACTTCCCTGGTGGTTAAGAATCGCCTGCCAATGTAGGCGACACGGGTTCGATCCCTGGTCCGGGAAGATCCCACATGCCATGGAACAACAAAGCCCGTGTGCCACAAGTACAGAGCCTGCACTCTAGAGCCTGCAAGCCACAACTACTGAGCCCGCCTGCCACAACTACTGAAGCCCACGTGCCTAGAGCCCATGCTCCACAACAAGAGAAGCCACCACAATGAGAAGCCCGCACAACACAACGAAGAGTAACCCCAGCCTGCTGCAACTAGAGAAAGCCCGCATGCAGCAACAAAGACCCAAAACGCAGCCAAAAATAAATAAAATTTTAAAAAATAATAACTAGTCCTAACAGACGTATACAGAATACTCAATCCTACAATAGCAGAATACATTCTTCTCAAGTGCACGTGAAATAGTCTCCAGATAGATGACATGTTAGGCCACAAAACAAGTCTCAATAAATTTTAAAAAGACTGAAATTATACAAAGCATCTTTTCCAATCACAAAGGAATGAAGCTAGAAATGAAAAACAGAAAAAAAAAAAACTGGACAGTTCACAAATACGTGTAAATGCAACAACATACCCTTAAACAACCAGTGGGTCAAATGAGAACTCACAGGTGAGATCAAAAAATATTTTAAGACAAATACAAATGAAAATACAACCTATCAGAACTTATGGATGCAGTGAAAGCAGTGATCACATCAGTGAAGAGGCTTGGAAAGAAATGAGGTCAAAACCCTTCTCAAATATAAACAAGCAGCATTTATAATGTTCCTCCACTATATCACAGAGAAGCATATTCTCAACTGCCCTTTCATGTTGTCATCACAACTACTGCATGAGGTAGTACTATCCCCACTCTATAGAGGAGAAAACCGAGGTTCAGATGGTTTGAGTAGCTTACCCAAGACCCACCCACAGAGTGGTAAATCACAGAGCCAGGACTTCAACCCTGTCCTGTGCCTTGTTCATTCCCTGCATCCACTGCTTCTCCACAGCATCTGATGGCAGGTGTTCAGGTGTTCACCAGACCCTGCTTCAGGCTTCTGTTTGCCACACTCTCTGAGCTGCATTCTCTGCGGGAAAAGTAGGAAACCTGTAGGCTTTTTAGTCCAAAGACCTATACAAATCAGCCTCTTCACCAAGGGACCAACTAGTCTTTGTGAGTATTCATAGGGGTGGAAAGTCTCAATCCTGAGAGATACTAAAGCTTGGGAGTTATGAGCCAGTGTCTCTGGAGTAAGACAAATGTGGCCCCTAAGCCCAGTTCTGCCCTTTGCCAGCTCTGGTCTCAAGCCCAGGGGTGCAGAGTATGATTGTGCAGGCTTTGTCCAGCACAAGGCCACCAAGCCAAAGACAGCAGTAGAGGCTGCCCCCCCAACCTCTGATCTGCTTGCCAAGGCCTGGGCCCTACCTAGGCACTGTGTCCACCAGGGGAGGGGTGTATCTTTGTAATTCACACAGAGGCACTGTAGGCGCCAGCGGCAGCCTGCTTGAGCAGCAACTTCACCTCCCCAAGCCTCATTTTCCTCAACTATAGAAAGGAGGAGATGATGGTCCCTACCTTGAAGAGTTCCTTGGAAGCCTGGCTGAGATCAATACCCAGAAAAAGTCCTTACTCTGTGTCTGGCCAGAGTAAGTGCTCAATAAAAAGTAGTCACTTTTCTCTTTATTAGCACTATAATACCTCCTGAAGCAATCCATTCAGAGGAACTCCTTCAGAGCTCTTCTTTGTGTCACCTTTAAATCTGCTTCCTCGCAGTTTGCATTCAATGGCACTGCCAGTCAACAATGAATAAAATTAAACCTTTGCCCAAAAACAAACCTTGAGAGGTCCCTCAGGGGACCCAGAGTTCTCTTCTCCTGCATAAAGATTCCCCCTTTCTTCATTCCCTCCACACTTGGCCTCATTTCAAATCCTGTCCCCACAAAGGCTGCTAGCATTTGGACCCACTCCAGCTTGCTGATGCCCTAATTCCACAGACTCTCCACTCCCTGATCCCTCCAGCTCCAGAGGTCTGGCTGAGGACATGCCTGCCAAGGAGCTGGGCAGAGCCACAGAGGCAACTGAGGTTTCTAACAGAAGAAAACCATCCATGATATGTGTTTGCCTCTGGAGCACCAGCAAATTAGTTTTGTCCATCAGGTATTGAAAGGGCAGGGCAAGACTCTGTTCCCAGACTATATCCTTCCCATCTTTCCTTGAGTATCTCTTCCGCACCCTCTGCCCAGCTCTGTCAGGTGAGAAGGTACCAACCCATTGGCTTAAGAAGATATCTTGGACAGATCTTGAAACTTCATATTCAACATGGAGGTCTGTGTTCATTCCAAAGACTCACATCATATGAAAATGAAAGTAACTGACACTGCCATTTAATTTATAAATGTATTTCTGCCTTTGCATGAGGACCTTTGTTCTCAAGGCTCCATTTGGGGAAAAGCAGACATTACTGACAAAGGAAGTGGCTTTGCATACCGGTACCCAATTCTGTTAAGTTTTCTAAATGACTAACAGGAAACTTTGAACCAGAATGCCACTCTTGGCTAAAGTTTGATTGCTTATCTATGAATCTCTCCTGAGTTGTTTCTGACCAGTGTCAGAACAGTTCATCTTCTTCCCCATTCCCTGCAGGCCTAACCACCCTTGAGCTCTGAGTGAGTGATGGAAAGGGCCGGAAAACATGAGGAAGGTACAGGAATAAGTAATAAGTAAAAATCACTGAAATCATAGCCTGCCCCACCCTGGCCGCGCCCATCATGGAAGATAAACAAGTGGTGAAAGGATTCCCACAGATACCCGTTCCAGCTCCCCCTTTCATACGAGGTCTCCGTGCCTGGGAGGACACTGGTACATCCCAGTGAAGGATCCGACCTCTCCTTGTATCAAAATACTATACTCAGGAGCCAAGGCAGCAGCTGGTCACTGATAAGCCTAACCAGACCAAAATACTTATGACCAAAGATCAAGGGGGTGCTTCAAGTACCAGGGCCATCTGAGGTCACTGAACCCAATGAGGACTCTAATGTTGGAAATCCTAGAGTGTCAAGCCAGTGGGAGCTTTTGAGACAGGTGGGACTTCCAACAACCCTGGAAATCAAATCTACTGATTAGCCACCAACTTTACTTAAATGTATTGAAATGCCCTGCTCATCAGGAGCCCAAATCAAGAGAAATAAGGAAAAAGTAAACATACCATTGCTACAGCATGCAGCTCACAGAAACAAATAGGGTTGGGGTCTCTGTGCTTTGGGCTATGTTAGGAGATAAGTACAGTATTTCACTTGGATTTATACATGAGGAAACTGAGGCAGAGAGAGAATAAACAACTTATTCTAATATCTCTAATAAGAGAGTTATCCAGAAGTCTGGATTCTAACCACGTCATATACTGCTTGACGCCCCACAAATGGTAAACACACATACTATGTACCAAGCACATGTTATTTTTCAACAGATATTCACTTGAGCACCTACAGTGTGCCAGATACTGTTCTGAGTAGTGGGTAATAGTGATAAATAAGACAGACAAAATTCCTCACATTTTACTTGTACCAGCTCATTTAATCTTCACAGTAACACTCCAAGGTATTCCCCTCCATATAACATATGAGAAACTTAAAGAGAGATTAAGGAACTTGCCCGTGGCCACACAGCTAGAAAGTGGTAGAAAGTGGAATCAAACCCATATGGGAGTCTAAAGTCCTTATTTCCCTGACTAACCCATTGCTGATGTCACGATTTATTGTGTGTGTGTGAGTATATATGTATATGTGTGTATGTGTGTGTGTGTGTGTGTGTATGCGTGTGTATGTACTAGACTTGTTCATTTCCCGTCTCCTTCAGCCTCAGCGAGGGTGGAGACTGAATCTGCCTGTCGGCCACTGAATTCCCAGTGCTGAGAACAGCATCTGGCTCACAGTTGAAGTTCAATCAATATTTACTGAACTTTAATAAATACTTGTTAAACTGAAGGAACACGAACATGAAGGGCAGGTATGTCTCTTCTTCTAAGTTTTTTCTTGCATTTCTTGAGATTACTTGCTGAGATGCTGAGCCAGCTGGGCTGCCAATTTTGATTGCAGCCATCAAGTGCCCTGTGACCCTTCAGGATGGATTCGTACCTCATCAGGGGCCCTGCCACTTGCTGATGTGTTTCAAAACAAAAGCTT
This sequence comes from Mesoplodon bidens, assembly GCF_964165515.1. Classification (NCBI taxonomy): domain Eukaryota; kingdom Metazoa; phylum Chordata; class Mammalia; order Artiodactyla; family Ziphiidae; genus Mesoplodon; species Mesoplodon bidens. Next base: position 161,944,160 of record NC_138160.1, read on the forward strand.
CAGCAAACACCAAGTGTTCATAGAGTTTGTACAAGTAGCTACATGAGAGGAACACAAACAATACTGGAGAAAAAGAATGTAATTGCCTGAAGCTCACTCCTCTAGTCCCTGAACTGGGCTTTCGATGGTCTCCACTCCAGGTAGAAACAGAACTAGCCGGCAGGTCCACTTTGGATTCAAGTGAAACATAGTCGTTGAAATATACAAGCAGTTTGCCTGGAGTCTCTGGACAAGGTGTTGACAGCCGCAGTACCAGGGAAACATCCTGACATTGCATCAGGGAGGGTGAATGCGATGACCCAGCAGAAGCTTCTGGCAGCGAGGTCAGAGCTCAAACCTGGTGCAAGTCAGCAGTGGATGAGGCAGGAGAATCACAGAGGGAACCAAGGAGGAGGAGGTGTTCCTCCCCTGACCAGGAGAGGACAAGAATTACAACCTCTAAGGAACACTTTCTATGTATCAGACACTTCTCCAATGACTTTACCTACAGTCACCTATTTAATCCCAGCACCTATTTAATCTTGTGGTGGGTACAATTATGGTCAGTTCTATTTTACAGATGAGCAAACTGAGGTAGTGTGAGATGAAGTGAACAGCCCAGGGTGACACAGCTAGGAAGGTGGTGAGCCAGGATTTCGCCCCAGGCAGGCTGGCTCCAGAGCATACACCCTCAACCATTACAGCACACTGCCTCTCACTAGTGGATGTGTATTTAACACCTGCCCCCTGCCAGGTGCTTTAGGACCCCTACTGGATCCTCCCAGAAACCTTACAGGTTGCCATAGGTGAGCCAAGGTGACATTCCCAGCCAACAAGAAGGAAGTTGAGATTCCCATGAGTTCTCTAAAACAGTGATTCTCAACTGGGAACAATTTCGCCCCCAAGGGAACATTTGGTGTAATGCAAAACTGCACATGTGCATGTTTTTGTAGGAAGAGTGTTTGGATTCCCAAGGGTCCCGCGTTACAATAACGATGATCTTTTCTGCTAGTACCTTCTGTGGTACTAGCAGAAACCTACCATGTTTCTGCTAGTACCACAGAGCCAGATGGAATCAAATTCGACCCCCAACAGAGCTCTGCCGTCAGACAATAAGCCATCCAGTGGGGGAGACAACCTGCAGTCACATAACTAAAAGACAAGGTGAAAAATGAAGATTTTGATAAAGCAGAAGACATTTCTTCCAGGGATGAGGTGTAAGAAAACTACTGGAAAGAGGCTGCATTTCATCAAGAGCTTAAAGCTCTCTGCTCTTCAGTTTCCTCATCTCTGAAATGAAGATAAAAGTACCCATCTCTCAGGGTGGCCGTGAGGGTTAAACATGGTACCACGAGTGCTTTATAAATGGACTGGACTGAAAACAGTTGAGGCAATGTTATTATTTATGACAATATTGATGACAACTTAGATCAGGGGACTAACTAAGGAAGTCCTGTAGGTAGTTCCATTCTCCCAGCTGCACAGACCAAACCATGGTGTCACCCTTAACTACTTTCTTTCTTTCATACCCACGTCCAATCCATGAGGAAGATCCCGTTTGCCCACCAACAGCACACACAGCTAAGCACATCTCACCTCCTCCACTGCTGCATCCTTGGGGGGTCCCCCACCATTTCTCGCCTGGTTATTGTAGTGACTGCCGTACTGGCCTGTCTGCTTCCACATTTAATTCCCCTCTATCTACTAACCATAAAACTTCTAGAATAATTCTTTTAAAATAAGACAGAACAGTGGTTGCCAAGGGGGAGGGGGCAGGGGAGGGATGGACTGGGAGTTTGGGATTAGCAGATCCAAACTCTTATATATAGGACGGATAAACAACAAGGTCCTACTGTAGAGCACAGGGAACTTTATTCAATATCCGGGGATAAACCATAATGGAAAAGAATAGATATGTGTGTGTGTGTGTATAATTGAGTCACTTTGCTGTACAGCAGAAATTAACACAACATTGTAAATCAACTATACTTCAGTGAAAAACCAAATTAAAAAAAAATAAGACAGAACATTCTGCAACTCTTCTCAAACCCTACCGTGCCCCACCCACTTCCATTCAGAGTAAAAGCCAGAGTCCTTATAACATGTACCAGGCACTACTCAATACAACCTCTCTTCAGAGAACTCATGTCCTCCAGTTCTGCCCCTGGGTTACTCTACCCCATTCATAGCGGCCTCCCACACATCAGAGAGGCTTCCCCCTCAGGACATTTGCACTGGCTGTTTATTCTTCCTGGAAAACTTTTTCCTGAGACGACTACCTTGTCGCCACCGCCAGTGAGGCAAGCAGCAAAATCCCGCTTCCCGGGCAAATCCTCAGGGTCCAGCTGGCACAAGGTGTGCCCCTTTGCTGCAGCAGTCGTGGGCTCTTGGGACCTGACATTGCTAGCACTTAATCCACCCCAACAAATGCCTACTCAGCATTGGCTCTGTTCAGACCCTGTGTTGGATGCTGAGGCATCTATGCAAGTCACATGGCCCACCTAGGTCCCGTTCACCATCCTGGTTTGGGATTTGACCCAAGGGATCATGTGTTGTCAGGGGAGCACTGAGTGCCCTGGGGCAATGTCTGGAGAGGGGTCTGGAAAAGTGTCCACATTGTCAGTCACATTCCCCTCCTGCACAGCTTTAAATCAGCGCAGAAGCTGACAGTGTCCTAGTGGGGTCAGAAGGACAAGGGATGGATGACTTTTTCCAAGAACTAAAAACCAAGTAAGACTTAAGATGTTGACAAACTCAGCCTGACTGTTGTTCAACTCACACTAATTAAAGAAAGTGGAATGAAAGGAGAGAGTGCCTATTAAAGGGAACATTTGTGGTGCCTCCACACAGATTCCTCTGGAGTTGGGTGGCAATAAGCACTAGCATTCACCATTTGCAGAACATATGGTGCAAAACTCAGACTGTGGCACCCATGTGGAACTGAATATTAAAGGCCTGTAAGCTTAAAAAAAAAAAAAAAAAGAAGTCCAAAGGTCCAGAAATTAGCAGAATAGTATGGTGACTACACTGTCTGTCTCAAAATATAGCAGCAGTATAAGGATGCTGAACTCAGGAGGAAGCGGAGCTTAACAAACACAGTCTGTCAAGGCTCATTCAAACTCAAACGTTATGGTTGGGGGCAAGATGGCCACTAACTAATGTGGTTCCCATAAACCTAGGGATTAGGACAATCTACTTAAATGAACTCCAACAGTCAGCCCAGCAGGCACTCCTAAACAATCCCAAGTTGCTGAAGCATCCGAAAGTAGGCAGCCCAGGCACCTAAGAATTGGTGGTAGGAAGGAATGAGATTTCCAATCCATGTGTTTTTGTTGCACCAGACTAACTTCCGGGGACCAGCCCGAAGATACAATTGGCCTCCATAGCCAAGATACACGTACTAAGATCCCTCTAAGCATTTCCTCTGCAATTCTTTTCCCCATTGCTCCTCAGAGGCCTTCTGAGACCATCCTATTTAAGATTCCTTCCCTCCAATACTCTCATTCATGAGACAAACTCTTTTATTACAGGAGCACATATCACGATTTGTAGTGATATGCCTATTGATTTTTTCACATTTCTTTTTGTCTTCCCCACTAGACTATAAGCTCCAAAAGGGTAGGAACCATACTGGCCAAATTCTAGTAATCTCACCATCTAGCGCAGGGCCTAGCACATGGGAAATGCCCAATAAATATTTAAGAAATAAATGAAGAATGAATGAGTGAATGAGTGAACAAGTTGGTGAGTAAATGATGGTCTCTATCTCTCCTCCTTAGCTATTAACTCTGGCAACAAGAGCAGTGTAAGTGGTACCTCTGTAGTAGAGTTCTGCCCTGGGTGTGTTTGGGATGCATGTTTGACTCATGCCTCCTACCCCAAGAATCTGTCCCCATCCACAACTCCTGCGATCCTCATGACTCCACCCCATAACCATAGCGTATTGGAAAAGGCAGCACCCTGGCTCAGAGTGGGGCCCATTCTTAGCCTGGTGATGACCTCTGACCTGGGGGGCCTTTATTGAAAAGGTGAGTCAGTCCACTCAGATCTTCTCAGGACTTTGAACAAATAAACACAGAGAGAGGATTCAGAGGGTGCTGGCACTGCAAAGTCATGCCAGGTTGAGGTAGGTGGCATGTTGGGGCCACCACTGTGGTGTTCTCAGAATATGAAAAGTTATGAAGAGGAGAAGAGAAAGGAGAACAAAGCTCGTAAGTTTACAGCAGCTGGGAAGCCATGAGAAGACAGGCAGAGTTTTCCAGTCTCCTCAGACCAGGGCTTTCCAGAGGACTGCTGCTCATGTTTCCTGGATTTCTGTTTGATTTTCCTTGATGCTTAAAACACACCACTTCCCTCCTCACATACAGCTACACACCACATACCTTTTAACTGAACTACTTTAAGTGGATTTTGTTCCTTGTAATAAGAGTCTGTGCTGCAAGGGGCTCAGTCACCCATTGTGCACTCCAAATCTGTCCATCTCAGTATGGACCAGATCTGTCCAGGAAACAGCATCACCTGCATCCCTGGACCAGGGAGAGGTCTCGAACTCATCCGTATTCCCCAATCAAGATGTGAAACAGACCCCTTCTCAGCTTTTGCAGAGCCTGTTATGACTTGAATTGTGCCCCACCCCACAAAACAAAAGATACATTATATTCCTAACTCCTAGCACCTCAGAATGCAGCCTTATTTGGAGATAGTCTTTTCAGAGGTAATAAAGTTCAAATGAGGTCATTAGGGTGGGCCCTCACCCAACATGACTGGTGTTCTTATTAAAATGGAAAATTTGGAAAGAGACACACACACAGGAAGAACGCCACATGAAGACAGAGGCAGAGACTGGGGTGATACTTCTACTAAGCCATGGGACACCAAAGATTGCCAGCCAGCAAGCCACTCGAAGCTAGGGGAGAGACACGGGACAGATTAGATTGTCCCTCACAGCCCTCCGAAGGAACCAAGCGATAACTCCCCAGCACCACACATAGATACACAACCATAACTCGAGATGATCTGCGTGGAGAAGAGGTTTCTGAGCGTAACTGAAGCCCCTACATAAATCTACCCAGCAGGCCCAGCTTCAGGGTAAACAAACCTTTCTTCTGCACTCACCCTCTGAGAACCCCTGCCTTGAAGGCTTCGTTTACAATCCCTAAATATCATACCACAGACCACAGGTCAACTGTTAGGAACCCAGCTGTTGTCCTCCCTACTGCTCCAAATTCACACGTTGAAGCTCCATATTTGGATCAGGTCTGTAAGGATGTGATTAAATTAAAACGAAGCCATTAGGGTGGGGCCCTAATCCAACAGGACTTGTGTCCTTCTAAGAAGAGGAGAAGACACAGGAGGTGAGCATGCACAGAGAGAAGACCATATGAGGACAAAGCAAGGAGAAGGCAGTTGTCTGCAGGCCTAGGAGACCTCAGGAGAAATCAACTTACTAGCACCTTGGACTCAGAACTCCAGCCTCCAGAACTGTGAGAAAATAACTTCTGTTACTTAAGCCACCCGGTCTCTGGTATTTTGTTATGGCTACCTGAGAAAACTAAAATGTCATGCCTAATATCCTATTCCCCTCCTTCCTCAGGAATGCACACTGGAGTTTTAGCTGGGTGCATGGCTGCTTACCTTGCAGACTACACTTCCAGGTTCCACTGCAGCTAGGTTCAGTCATGTGATTAGGTTTTCAGCCAAGAGGACACAAGAGGAAGTGTCCAGTGGGCCTTCAAGTAAGTGTCCTTAATGAGCAGTGTCATGCCCTTCTTGTTCCCTTCATCCTTCTTGCTGGCTGGAAAGTGGACCTGACAACAGAGGCTTAAGCAGCCAGTTTGGTTCAAAAGGCAGAAGCCTCGTGCCAAGGAAGCCGTGCAGGAGGCAGAAAGAGCCACGCTACCGCCTCTTCAGGGACCATTTCTGGGCTTTCTACATGAGAGGCAAATAAGCTTCTAGCTTGGTTAAGCCACTACTTCGGACGTTTTCTGTCACCTGTAGTCATACTTATCCCTAACTGATACTGTTACTTGCTCTTTCTACCTCCTCCTTCTCTGTCTTCCATTGTCTCCTCCAAGGATAAAGCTCTGACCAATGACAAGAGTCTCAGGCAGAGAGGATTAAGATAGTAAAAGCCAAAGGGAAATGTCAATTATAAGGGGACTCCTGCGGGATTAACTAATGAGGCAGTCAGTAGATAGGTAAACTGTCACCCACTGCTGTTCCCCTGCCCCCCTATGTCTAACCCCTGCCCCCTCCCAAGTGATTAAATTATCTTCTTACAGGTGACACACCCGCTCAAAAACTCCACTGCTCACAAAATGAAGTCCAAACTTATAAGCTTGGTACTCAAAGCCCTTCACAACCTGACCATAATCTACCTCTCCAACTATTTTTTATTTCTACAAATATCCACTAAAACCAAAGCAGACTATTGACCCAAAAGCCACACCCATTCCAACCTCCTGCCTTTGTCTATGATGTTCCTCCTCCCAGATTCCCTTCTAGTGTTGTGCAAAGGGTCTGGTGTCTGAAGACAACTGAATTTAAGGCCCAGCCCAAGTACTTCCAAGTTATGTGAACTATGGAACTCTTAGCCTGTAAAATGAGAATAATAATATGTTGCCTCACACGGCTGTTCTGAAGCCAGACAAAGATACTGCATGAGAATGGGTCTTGTAAACCATAAATTACTACACTTATTCTTATAAGGCATGACTGTCCTGAACCTGGCATTAGGGCACGTTACCTCTCTCGGCTCCGTACCTATTAGGTACGCCCCTTGACCTCAGTCACTAACTTTCATTGACCAGCCTCATTACTAATGCTTTTCATGCATTACCCCGTTCAATCCTCACAATGATCTCATGAGATCCATATTATCATGATTACTCCTACATAAACTAGGAGTAATGAGGAAAGATGAGGAAACAGGACCAGATTTGAACTCACAGCCCAAGCTTCTAACCTTACCCATATCTCCTCAAGGGCAGAGGCTGTGTCTTTTCTTCATAGCTACACTGTCTTGTCTGTGGAAACTCTCACCCACTTCTACCCAAGGGTCCTCTCTGGAACTCTAATGGATCACATTTTAAAGCTCCATCAAGGAAGTGAAAAAAGAACCTGGCCAGGGATCTACATGAGGCTCACCCTGACTGCTCACCAGACAGTAAGATGAGAAAGAAGCCAAGCGGTTCTGGTGATGAAGCTGTCCCCAGAAAAGCCAGCCCCCCAGAAAAACAGACGCCAGCAGTGCTCGTCAGCTAGGCCAGAGGAAGAGGAAACCAAATGGGAAAGCAAAGCTCAGGTTCTCCTGGGTTAGGCTGGCTGGGACTCTGGAGGTGTTCCAAGGACCCCCCTAATCCTTACATGGCTCTAGCTCTTCCTTTTCCTCCAAGCCCCCATACTCATTATCTCAGATACTCTTCTAAAAGAACGACTTGAAAGACAAAAGTATTAATACCTAGACTGACAGTGAGGAAACTAGAGCACAGACCTGCCTGCAAAAATGATAGTGTCAGAACTAGAACCCAGACTCCTTACTCTCAGGCCACGGTTCTTTCTGCTGGGTGACCCCAGTCCCCTGTCTCATCATAACCTAAGCCTTGCCCTTCCCTTCCATCTACCTGGAGTCTACAGAGGAGGGTTGGAGATTACCTTCCTTACCTCTGACATTCATCTGCAGAGAAAAAGAGATCCTTTGATAAGTAGACACCTACCAAGTGCTCTATGGCCCCCTAAAGGGTCATACACCTTCTGACTCCCAGCCCCAAACAGAATTTTCACAGGTAGGCATGAAAACTCTCAGTTATACCATCAGAAGAATCCCCTGGCCCTAGAGCCTAACAGAGTTCCTAGTCTCTGAGCACATAGGTGGGATTTCCTCAGCAAAGGAGGGTGAAAACCTTACTTCATTCAGTAGCCCCCTCCCATCCTGTGATGTCATGTCCTGAACTGGGCTCCTAAGCAGAGAATAAAGGCTAAAAATAATAATTAATAACATTTAGTGAGGATTTGTACGATTGGCATTCCAGGCACTTTATACAGATTATTATCATTCAGTCTCCCCACAACCCTGGGAAGCAGGTGCTGTTATTACTCCCAATACACAGACAAGGAAACTGAGGCCTGGAGAGAGTAAGTAACTTGTCTAGCTCACAAGGCTGGGAAACATTGGAAGATGGAATCCAAGAGCAGGCACCAGAGCCCATGAGCTTCACACCACAGCACAGGGCCTACACAGCAGGAACACACTACAGCCCTTCGACCAGAGGGTGGGACTCTTCCGCCACACTCAACTGCCCCCATGAACTGCCCTCGTTATCCTGGACCACCAATACCATCCCTGTCTGCCACCCAGGCGCCTTTGCTCTTCTGTCCACCCAGCCTCCCTCCACACTGGCTTCAGTACAAATTTCATGTCCCTCCCCTGCTCAGAAGCCCTCTATGGCTCCCAATTGCCTAGATGGAAAAAGTCTCAACTTCTTAGCCTGGCATTCAGAGCGTTCCAAAATGTGGCTTCAACTTACTTTGAGCATCATCATTCCCTTCAATGCACCCTCCCCTCAAGGCGAAAAGAGCTACCACTCTTCTTTGCTGGATATGCTCTTTTTTCCCTGGATAGTCCCTTCATGTCCAGCTTTCATCTCCTAGACCACATCGGTCCCTCCACCTATAATGGTCTGCTCCATTTATCAGTCCCCATCTTCACCTGAGCGGTGTTTCAGCCTGGAAGGGCCAGAGTTAGAGAAGCTTTAAAGTTCAAAAGTTACTGAGTCTAGTTCAATATAGGTGGAGAAACTGAGAAACTGAGCCTCCTTCAGGGTATGGAATATTATTTGCTCTTTGGATAGGGACCATTCATCTTTAAACACTCCACAGTGCTTGGAGACTAGTAAGTGAATGAATAAGTGTTGAGCCCTCCAGGACTATGTTTCTCCAGCAGTGGCCTTGGGATTCGCTACATCATTCCCTACTCTTGGCCCTTGGGTCTTCCAACATCTGACCCGTTCAATCCTTATCTCTGAGGGTGGTATCTGGTATCTGCCTGTGTAGCAAGCCACAGAGTGGTTTTTAAATTCACACTTATTTGAAAACCACAGTGAATCTATGGGGATTGCACCATGGGTGCCACTTAGTAGAAAGAGTCCTAGTACCTGAAGCCTCCCTTCCCCCAGCCACCACTTCCGGCCCTGAGCTTGAGGCAGAGGCCTCTGGGAGCTTAGATGGCTGAAGCTGATGAGGCTGGCTTCTTGGATATGCCCCTATAACCCAGGAAAGAACTGCCTTTCTCCCCAGGGACTCTTTGGGGCTGAGTGAAGGGTCTTGCCCTCCAGCCCTACGCCCCCACCTTGCACAGCCCTCTGGACGCTCTGACAAATAAGGGTCATCTGACCCAGGAAGAACAGGCAGGGGAAGCAAGCAGATGGGTGTCGCTTTGGGCAGCGGGGGAGGGAGGCATGTTGGACCAAGCCAGGCTCAGCCAAGGGAGAGAATGATGCTCCCTCCAAGAGGTCAAGTCTCCAGATGGGGTGAAGGAGTCCTTGCAATGCCAGGAGCCTGATGCAGAGCCAGGCTGCTAAGAGGTCTGTTGGAACCTGTCTAGGAAATGCATAAAGCGTTTGGAGAAAGAGGGTAGCCCTGTGGCGGCAGCAGGAGAGGAAGCGGGCGGGGCGTAGCCTGCCGGGCAGGGCACCCACCTTCGTCTCCCCCTGCCTCCCTTTTCCTACCCAACTGGTGCCACAGCAGGCTGAGGGAGCCGCTGCACCCTCAAAGCTTGAGTCAGTGCTCTGAGCCCACGTCCGCGCCGCTGGCTCCCCAGCCTCTTCCTATGCGGTTCTCCGGCCACCTGCCCTTCTCCCTGTTGAGGACCCCATGCCCACACCTACCAACTCCATGTCGCTCCTTGTCAGTTTTGCGCCAGGGGGCCATGGCTTGGCCGGGGTGGGGGTGGGGGCGGCTGCAGGCACCTCGCGTCGTCCTGTGGGGAAGCAGCCAGGGGGTGGCTAGGCGTTCTGCTGGGCCCCACTTCCTTCCTCTTTTCAAACTCCCTCTCAGGGCCCGCCCTCCCCTCCCCAGGGTGACCTGCTCCTCCTCCTCTTCCTCCCTCCCTTTGGACAGGGGCACAGTAGAAGGCTAGGGGTTAGAAAGCCCCCACAAAGCTTAGGGGCCACCTCCAACTTGTCTCCTGCCCAGGCAAGCTGGCAGAGGCCAAGCAGATACCTGGCGTCACCCAGGCCATCGCCACAAGTGCAGGAAGTTCCCTGGTAACTGAGCCTAGTGATTAAACCAAGCTCCCTCCCACCTAGCAGGAGCTTTAGTGTCAGATGTGGGTTCAAATCCAGTCTCTGATGCTTTACAGCTATGCAACTAGGACAAATTACTTCATTTTTCTAAGCTTCAGTGTTTTTCATCTGTAAAATGGGATACTGGTACCTACCTCATAATGATTACTGCTAGAAGTAGAGAAGACAAAACCTGCAGCTGGTGACATCCAGGAGTTACTGTGACGACTAGAGGAGATATTACATGCAGTAGTTATATGAGTTAAACATCCACCTGGAGGGGAGGTCATTTGGAGTTGTATCCTTTTGGTGCCACGACCCATTTGAAAATCTGATAAAAGCTCAGGAAACTCTCCTCTGAAAATATACAAGCACAGAATTTATCAACAATGCCGGGAAGTCAAGGGTGCTCTAATAGCCAGCAACAGTGGACCCTGGGAAATGAGTCCTAGAGTAAAGGCTAATGGAGACATTTCTCAGAAAATGCTCTGGGAATAGACTCTATTGAGAAGCAAAAATATCTCTTTGAACCACAGTGATAAGACTGAATTAAAGTCTTCCTGAATTTTCTTTGTTCATAACTCTCACAGCCCTTTTCTGATTTGCACTAGAGAGTCAATAAGATAGATTAGGCAATACCACAGCTGACAGGCAGCTATGGCAAGCTATTAATTTCACTTTATCTAAAGTTATTTCCTTTTTGGTTGTCTAGCAGCACAAATTGGGTAGTATTTTTTATAGAGAGCAGTTGAATCTGTCAGGATTCCACCAGGGAAACAGAACCAGTAGGACATAGATGTGTGTCCACTGACTGACTGATTGATTGATTGCAAGGAATTGGCTTATGTAAGTGGAGCTGGCTAGGTAAGTCTGAAATGCATACGACGGGCCTCTAGGGAGTGCAGGCTGGAAACTCTCAGGCAGGAGCTGAAGCTGCTGTCCCCAGGTAGAATTTCTTCTTTTTTCAAGGAAAGTACAGTCAAGGACCTCTAACTGATTGGATCCCGCCTCCTCAGACTGTTGAAGATAATCTCCTTCACTTAACATCAACTGGTTGTAGATGCTAATTACATCTACAAACTACTTCCACAACAACACCTAGATTGTTGTTTGGTTGAATAATTAGGGTCTATAGTCTCACCAAGCTGACTCACAAAACTAACCATCAGAGCAGTATTACAAACTGGACTAAACACCAGAGGTTGGCAAATTTTCTGTAAAAGATTAGATAGTAAATGTTGCAGTCTTTGCAGGCCAACAGGCAAAATCAAGGATATTATGTAGTTACTTATGTAACAGACAGAAAACAAGCTTCCACAATTTTTATTGATAAAATTCAAAATCTGACATTAATAATTGAGTATATTCTTTTGTGATACAGGTCTACTAATGAGAAAAATTAATTTGTCCGTTAGATCACATTTCACCCCATTAGAGTCCAAAGTTAGTGTTCTCTCTGATCAAAATTGATGGCAACTATTCATCTGTTAATGGTGATATGTAATGACATTTTGCATTTCATCTTTGAAAATGGCTTTCCCCACAGGTGGTGTGTAGTAAAGAATTAACCTTGCCCCCAAAATGGCCAGGTATTTGTCCTCAGCTTTGGAAAGTGATCTCTTGGAATGTCATGGTTTGCCTGGGAAACTTGGGTCACACTGGGCAATCTAAAAATACGATGTCGGGGTTTTCCTGGTGGCGCAGTGGTTGAGAGTCCGCCTGCTGATGCAGGGGACACGGGTTCGTGCCCTGGTCCGGGAAGATCCCACAGGCCACGGAGCGGCTAGGCCTGTGAGCCATGGCCGCTGAGCCTGCGCGTCCGGAGCCTGTGCTCTGCAACGGGAGAGGCCACAACACTGAGAGGCCCGCGTACCGCAAAAAAAAAAAAAAAAAAAAAAAAAAATTATGATTTAGGGTGGGGGCTGACCATGTCAGAAAGACCAATAATGTGATGTACGTGAGGCTTTGGGCCACATGGTATCAGTTGCCCTGATGGTTTGGATCAACCATGGGGGCAATCATGGGGGGAAAGTCTTGCCTACATGATAGAGCCCCAACAGAATCTCTGGACACCAAGGTTTGGGTGAGCTTTGCTAGTTGGCAATATTCTACACATACGGTCACACACTGATGCAGTGAAAATAAAGCATCCTGACCCCATGTGGAGAGGACAACAAAAATGTGTGGTCCTTCCCTGGACTCTGCCATGTACATCTCCCCTTGGCTGCATTAAATCTTCATCCTTTACCAGTCACAGATGGTAAATGAGAGTAACAATTTCAACGAGTTCTGCAAATCCTTCTAGGGAATTACTGACACTAAAGGTAGTTTTGGGAACTCCTCCAAACTTGCAGTTAGTGTCAGAAGTGAGGATGGTCTTGTGTGAACTGTGTGCTCTTTAAATTTTATAGCTGACTAACTCTTGCAGTTGGCTGAAAATCTTAAAGTACTGTCAAAGACTGATATCAACCCATGTACATAAGCTTCTTTTTTTTGCTGTACACGGGCCTCTCATTGTTGTGGCCTCTCCCGTTGCGGAGCACAGGCTCCAGACGCGCAGGCTCAGCGGCCATGGCTCACGGGGCTCAGCCACTCCGCGGCTTGTGGGGTGTTCCCGGACCGGGGCACGAACCCGTGTCCCCTGCATTGGCAGGTGGACTCTCAACCACTGTGCCACCAGGGAAGCCCCATGTACGTAAGCTTTTATTAAGCATTTTCATTGTTCAGAAGGCAGTTATAAAATTCTATTAAACATTCTCTTGATGTTTGCCTTTTAGCACACCATTTATTATATTGTTGGATGTGGAATTGCTGAATGGAAACCCTTCAATTGCACAGTTAAATGGATTTAAAATTTAAAAATTATCTTTACAGGGCTTCCCTGGTGGTGCAGTGGTTGAGAGTCCGCTTGCCGATGCAGAGGACACGGGCTTGTGCCCCGGTCCGGGAAGATCCCACATGCCGTGGAGCGGCTGGGCCTGTGAGCCATGGCCGCTGAGCCTGCGCGTCTGGAGCCTGTGCTCCGCAATGGAAGAGGCCACAACAGTGAGAGGCCCGCGTACTGCAAAAAAAAAAAAAAAAAATTACTTTTACACTTGTATTGAGGTCTGAAAACACTGCTGGAACTATAGTTTGAGCCTGGAAAATATGTTCATTGAAATTTTTGTAGGAATGGAGATCTCACTTTCTGTTTTAATTTTTGACAACACAGGAAGTTTCTTAGGCTGCTTGATCTTGCTTGTGATTTAAACATTAATTGTCATCAAAATGACTTTATCGCAGTTTTCTGCAGGTAACCATTGTTTTGCTCTGTCATTTTGGTTGAATCCATTAAGAAACATTATGACGTCTGCAGCAGAAGCTAATTTCCCGTCATCCAGTGTTCAATAATAGTGGCTGAATAACAGTGGTTGAGGGCTGTTTTTGTTAAGAAATCTCAATCCTGAGCTCAAAAAGTCACAGATAACTTATCTGTTAAGCCATCAAACTGCTGTGTAGTTGACAGGGCAAGTCAGAATATTCAGCTATTCTGACAAAAGTTCACAAAACAGACAATGGTTAAGTCCAGGAGACATAATGATCACCTTTGACACAACTGGTTCAATAACATAGAGTAGATTCAAATATTTTCCACAAAGTACCTTCTGATGAATATTACAATAAATTAGTAAAGGATTTAAACACTTTACATTTTCACAACCTTTGTAAATTTGTCCAAAAAGCCTTTTCCTGCTCCACACATATTTTTATCATCAACAGTTGTAACACATCTTAGCGGATTCCACTTCAGGTTACACTGAATTAGTGTTTCCTCATTTTCTTTGAAAATAGTTTTGACCATAGTTTTTCCATATGGATTATTCAGAAAGGTTGACTCTTCATTGACTTCAGACTCAGCATGGACTTGCCAAATAAACAACTGAGCTGTATTGGTAACACCAGTCAACTTGTCAAGAGCCAAGGAAAACCACTAGAAATCATCTGCCATGGTTTTAAATTGATTATTGGTGTTGCTCCCCGTGTTCTCAACTCTTCAAACAACGATTGTCACCAAAAGGCTAATAGCCTTAACTGTTTTATTTTCTCTAGACACATTTCATCTGCTGCTACCATCAAAAATATTTTAATCAACTCACCATCAATAAATATCTTTCCTTGTCTGGTTAATAAATGAGCCACCAGGGCACTTAACATTAGGTACAGTCTCATTTTCATTTTTTATTTGTAATGGAGAAATTGTGCTATTATGAGATATTCTGTTTTAAATTTTCTAATTTTTCTGGCAACTCCTTTCTTGCAGTTGGGAATGTTGTGATGAGGGCTTACTGTGTTAGACCATATTCTTTTAGCACAGCTGTAGTGTCACTATACAACAAAGATGATGCTTTCCTGTCTCATCCTATAACAAAATAATCCACACTCCACTGTGACTTAAAAGCAAGACATTTGGATCCCCCTATTCTCTTGTTTTGTTTTGTTTTGACATGATGGCTATTGTGCTGGTTAATAAAATAAAACAAAATTTAAAAAGTGTTTCTGTATAGTGATGTGCATGGTACTTGAAACAGGTGGCACTATAACCACATCCCTGAGATCTGCAGCGTTGCTAAACAGCACTGCAAAGTAATGAGAGCACCATCCATAGCCCATCTTTGTTGCAAGTACTCAACTCTGCCACTGTAGCGTGAAAGCCACTATAGATGATATGTAAATGATGAGCATGGCTGTATTCCAATAAAACTTTATTCATTTATGGACAATAAAATTTGCATTTCATATAATTTTCACATGTCATGAAATATTTTTCTTCTTTTGAATTCTTTTCAACCTTTTAAAAATGTAAAAACTATTCTTAGTTCATCATCCATACCAGAACAGGTGTTGAGTCAAAGTTGGCCAATGAACCATAGTTTGTCATCCCTTGCTACAGACAATTTTATTGTCTTCATAAACCCATGGGAGGGATCTAAAAGATGCTTGCTTTTTCATCTTTCTGACATACATGCAGACAAGTTCATAACAACAGTGTGATAAGGTACTTGGTGGGGGGACAAAGGTAGGTGGTGATGCCAGAAGGTAAATAAGGTTGAGACTTGAGGAATACTGAAGATTTTCCCCCTATTCAGCTTGGGACTCAGGAATCTGAGTTTTTAAACTAACGTTAGAGTAACAAATTATTCAACATATTAAAAGAGGTGAAAAACTGCTTGTAGTTGAAGGAGATGAAGTTTAGAAAGTTATTTTGAGTGAAGGTTAACTTCTTAATGGAATGGTTTATAATATAGAAATCTTTAAGCTTCATACTGACTAGGATATGGCTTTTCTATTTCTGATATATAGGCTTTTTATTATAGTGATTCTATGGCACCATGGAAAAATTTTGGCAAGAGAGATTGATGGTCAAATATAAAAATGTGACTAAAACCACTTAAAGAATTTACAATTATCTTGGTCACACAATTTTATTAAACACCATCTGCCAGATACCTGGCAATTAGGTAGTGCACCACTGATGACTATAAATTTGCATAGACTCTGAGAGATGATTTTGGAAACAAGGACTTCTCTGGCCAAGACCCCTCCTGAGGTCCAGACTCATGTGTCCAACTGCTTCCTGGACCTCCCTTCCCCACCCCAAATTAATGTCTTCAATTCTGAAACCAAGCTCATCACCACAGCCACACCACAGACCTGTCATCCCCCTGTTTCTATTCCACATAACAGGTGATGTGAGTAGACTCTGTGCACCAGGTGATATGCTAGAATCCCAACTCCATCACTTACATAGCTGTGTAGCTTGGAGAAGTTACTTAACCTTGCTAAGCCTCAGTTTCCTGATGAAAAAAAAGGTTTCTAACACTTATTGAGCACTTAACTGCATGCCAATCCCTCATTTAACACTTTACATGCATTATCTCATTTAATCCTCAAAGTAGCCATATGAGGTAGGCACCATTATGATCCCCATTTCTGTTAATAAGTAAACAGAGCCCAGAGGGGTGAGACTCCTTGTTATAGCTGTCAGCCATTATGACTGCCTACAAGTGGTATCATCACCCTCCACTTCACCCTCCCTTTCACTGCAAATGCTTACCTCAAAAACAGCTCTCAGATCTGCCCTCTGCTCCATAGCACTACCTTGTCAAGATCCACCTCATCTGAATCTCGGACTTGAGCTCTTTGCCTCCAGTTTTGCCTCCTTCCAATCTCTTCATCATGTTACTTCCAGGATGCTTTACCCAAGCAACTGTGGCTGCCTCAAACTCTCAAAATAAGCTAGAGAAGATAAACAAAGCAGGTTTTTTGGTAACTTGGGAGATTTTACCACCTTTGTGAAATCAAGATATGCCACATTAAAGTGTCATGCAAAGCCTCAAGTGCAGACCAAAGAAATCTATCTGGAACCATGTTTAGAGAAATCACAGAAATCTCTTTCCCTAAGGCACAGCACAGGGGGAAGATGTCACTGTCCATCTTTCTCAGAATCGTAGATTCAGGTCTGAGATTTTGTTACAATTCACTAGTATAGCTGTAATGATTATTAAATATAGAAATGGTGAGTTACTAAAAAGTCACTGCCTCAAGTTCCTGAAATGCCCTCCTCCCACTTCTGCCTTGGGAAGCCTTCAGTGGGCACCACTGGGGTCACTATGGTGCCTCCCAGCTTGACCCCTATAGTTTAAGAGAATGGGCCCCCATCCCTGGGTATCTCCCTGACTCTCAGTCAGAGGACACCTGGGCCCAGGGTAGGGAGACATCTGCCTGGAAGGAGAACTGGCAGGTCAGTAGGTAAATGTCAAGGATCTCCTGGCCCACCTTTCACTGGTGTCCCCCATGTGGAGGCCTTTGGGAACTGCAGCCTCCACAGCATAAGTCAACATTTTTATCGTTATCCCTTCTTGTGTTACTTGTAACAGTCGTGGCAAATAGCTTCTATGAGCACATTCTAAGCAGTTCAAATAGTTTGGAGCTAAAACTTGTACTTACCTAACTTTTACTTACTGGAGGAAACTCCAGGTCCCTATCAAGACCAGAAAGGCTCAGGGTAAGAAGACATGAGTGCCCAGGAGTAACTACAGCTGCACTAGAGGGAGCAAGCAACACCAACAACAAAGACAACCTGCAGATGAGGAGGCGTGCAAATAATGTGCCTTTAACCATCAAATCTCTAGAAGTGATTGTGGGAGTGGAGATCGGAGATGAGGGAGGATCAAAAGCTCTCCTGCTTAAAAGGATTCACTCTGTTCCATTAAATGTTAATACCCCCAAGCCTTACTGCTAATTAACATTCCACAGGGCTGCCAGGGGGATCTGTTTAAACTGCAGGACCAAGAAGTCAAGGCGCTAGATAATATCTCTCAGCGATCCTCCACACCCTTTAGGATAGGAGGTAACTCCTCAGAACATTGTACAGACCCCTCGTGATCAGATGCCAGCTCTCCTCTACAGCTTCATTTCCCGCCTCCTGCATTGCCCCTTCTTACACTCACACCTCCCTGTACCACACACGCACACACACAAATCCCTGTATACCCCATGACACCACATGGCAGAGGTGCTGTCTTGCCGCATGGTACTGTTTGAAGTCCTCTGAAAGTGCCACAAGTTCTCACATCTCTGTGTGCTCTCGTCCTTCCTTGAATACCACCACCCCTTCTTCCTCTCTAGAATAAGCTGTTCTGGGAAGACATCCTTTGCAGCCACCCCTTACGTCCCAATTTCTCCTCCAGTCAGACAACCCTCCTGGGAAGACAGCAGCCTGTTCTCATGAACTGCTATCCTTACTCTAACTGCTTGTTCTGTCCAGAAACTCTAGGCAAAGCTGCCAAAATTCATAGTGTGTACAGAGTGATATCAAGACCCTGTTCCTTGTTCATGTCTGATTAGCACTGACTGATCCCTCACCTACATTTAACAGAGGTCCAGCCCCAGAAGTCCAAAAGCCAAATCTGGATGATGACGGATTTGTTTAACAAGCGCATTTTATTCTCAGTGTTTAATTTTTTTAAAAATTGCCAACATTTAACAGTTGAGGAATTTCATCTAAACTTCTAGTTTTTCTTGAAATAAATGTGAAGATCTGGCAATTACGGTCTGCATTTCCAGAAGGTAGAAATTACGTGGAAGTGACTTTAGTTGCTGTTCTTTCGCCAGAGCATGCACTCTAGTTAGTCACAGTCCCCAGCACTCCCTCTTCTCCCCCAGTACTGATGCCAAGTCTCAACTGCCATTTATCATTAGATATACACTACTGTTTTTTTTAAGGTAAAGACCAAAAAAACCCAAAACAAAAAAACAAAGCTACTTGAGCTCATGCTCCATCAAAAGTGGGATAACAAGAGAGACGGAGAGGGTGTATATGCATAAAGACATGGAGAATTGTCCTAGATGTAGGTCTGTATCAAAAGAGCTCTTCTTAAGCTGCCATAAGAAAACAAACCCAATTTACTTCATATAAGATGCCTGCCTAGTCCCTGCAGACATTTGAGTTGTGACCCCTCGTGGGTGTATTGGAAATGAAGGTGGCTAACGTTTTCTGGCCAGTAAGGAGGCTTTGTATTGGGTGATAGCAAACCAGCCCAGTCAGGCCCTCTCGTTTCAGAAGTATAAGTGGTACATGTTCTTGGAGAAAGTAAATTGCTAGAGCAAGGGTGCCTCTTGAACAATCTCATTCTTGGACAAATCAAGATCACAGCAAGTATATGGCTCAACAGGAGACAACAGATTCCTCAAAAGCACTTGTGTTCTGGCAACAGACCTCCAACAATTTGGGCCTGTCTCTTCCCTAAGAAGTCCAATGCACATCTGCACACTATGCTACAATTGTTGACTTGCTCACCCTCCACCCATCCCTCAAGGCTGAGTGTGTCTTTACTCCACAGACATTTATTGAGATCCCTTCATGTGAAAAACGATGTGATAAGCACCAAGGATATACTTTGGTGAACAACAAAGACCAGATTCCTTCTCTCATGGATCTTTCAGTCTACGAGGGAAGGCAGAAAATCAACAGGTACACAATAAAGTTTAATAAGGAAAATAAACCAGAGAAATGATATAAAGTGTCTTGGGGGAGTAGAAAAGGAGAAAATGAGGGAAGGTCACCTTGAGGAAGTAATATTTAAGAAAGGACATGTGGGAAAAGAGTGCTCCAGACAGAAGTAAACACAAATGTAAAGGTCCTGGGGGGAGAAAAAGCTCGAAGCATTCAAGAAACTAAAAAAGGACCAGCGTCATGGGACTGTAGTGACTACATGGTAGGAGATGAGTTTGGAAATTAGGGAGGAGCTAGGTCTTGTAGGACCCTGATGACCATGGTAAGGAATTTGAATTTTACTCTAAGTGGACTGGGAAGTAAGAAAGAGACAAGCAGCCCCTGGCGCTCACAGTTAGGCTGTGGTGGTCTGCTGAACATCAACAATTTCTCAGAACATTAACGTCAGACAAGGCTAATCTGTGGTCATGATGGATCAAGACAAAAACAGGATCACTCTGAATTCATGACAAAACACAGAAAAATACGAACATTGCATAAATCCCAAAAATGACCCTGTCATAGCTTATATGAGCATCTGCTTTTTTCTTTTAATCAATTTCAAGTTTAGCTTTGTTCTCATCTTCCATCCTTTAAAATAGATGAGATTAATATATTTAATCATAGACTTAAACCTCCTTCCTTAAGCACTACCCAAAATCATCAGTACAAGCCCAAATCCTATAATGAAGTCCCTTCTAACACCCTCTTACTCAGACACTTTATGGCTCCCCATGGTGTGCAGTCACAAGCAATAAGCCCAACTTGTTCTACCTTAGGCATGTTCCTGGTGATCTTTTGATGACAGGCACTGACAAATGTCACTGGAAGATTTTAAGTAGGAGGTGATATAATCAACTTTTAAAAATTATTCTCTTGACCTATAGAGTCGGAAAATAAACTCTATAGGTCAAGAATAGAAGAAACAAGACCAGTTCAAGGCTGTTTCAGCATCCAGGGAAAGATGATGGTACACTGGGTCAAAGTGGTGGGGCAAAGCAGTCAAATTCAAGATGTATTTCAGAGCCGGTGTCTGCAGGACTTGCTGATGAAGTGGATGGGTCCATAGACAGACGTAAGTAGACAAAGCCAGAGGCCCAAAATAAAATTAGCTAAAACGGGATAGAAGCCTACTTCTTATTACATGAAGTCCTAGTTGTCATTGCAGCCCTATAAATTTAGCAGGGATGCAAGCTCCTTCTCTCTTGCTATGCCAGCAGCCCTCAGGGTTATAAACATTAAATGCATGGCCTGAGATGGCTTACCACAGCATCCCATGCCAGAGAGAAGGAAGGGAGACAGGAGAAGAGGAGGGCATAGCTGGGAAATAGCACTTATCACTTCTGCTCATATTCCTTTGGCCAGTACCTGGTTCCATGGCCACACCTAACTGCAAGGAAATGTGGGAAATTTCCAGCCTTTACGCTGCATGGCTGTATTCCAGCTAAATGGAAGAAGAGAAAAACAGTTGTTGAGACAGTGGAGAGGACCGACAAAACCTGGCTGGAGTTAGTTAAGGAGAAAAATATAAGATACGTAAGATAAGGAAACAGAAAGTAAGTATAAGCAACTCTTTTAAAGTTTTACTGGAAAGAAGAGCAGACAAATGGGATGGTAGCTAGAGGAGACCACAGAACGAAGAAGTTAAAAGAGGTGTGGTGACCATGGAAATGTGCCTTTTAAATCTCCTACAGTGAAGAACATAATTGACTATGGTCCCAGGTACTGTGGTCTGAAAATCTTCCCTCCACAATCACAGCAAGACTATACAGTTCCACAGGCTGCTCACAGCCAGTGACTAGAAGTGGCAGGGAGAACAAGATAGGCATGTCCCTCCATGACAGAGGACTCCTCTGACTAGTGACTTTGGCCCAAGGACTCCCTCTGAGTATTGCCAAAACTTTCTTGGAGTTGCAATTCAATCCAAGACCTTTCTTTGTCCCTCCCTCCTTCCTTCCTTCTTTCTCTCTCACCTTTACTGGGGTGAAATCTGCATCACAATTGGATGGCTCTCCCAATCTTCTCCCCATCTTCTCTCACAGGTGGTCTGTGAGGAAAATGTTCCAATACATTTTTTGCAAATCTAGTTCTGTCTTGGAATCTGCTTCTGGGAAGACTGGAATTGATGCAAGAGGAGACGTTGGAGCATGTTTGCAGCCTGATGGGAATGATCCTGGCATGAGGGGTAAAAGTGATTATGCTTAAGGGAGAGGGGGTCATTACAGGTGACAAGTCCTTGAGTTTGGAGGTGAAATGGGAAGCATGTCTTTAGATGGGGGTATACAGAGTCACCTGCTACAAAAAGGGGGAAGGCAGAAGACATGAGTGCAGGCTCAGATTAATGGGTAAATGAGATAGAAGGAAACAAAGGTAGTTCTTTTCTCTTTGTTTCAGCATACAATGGGAGGTAGTATTGTGAGGTGGTTAACAGCTGGATTCTGGAATCAGCCTGATGGGGTTCAAAGGCAAACTTCTTCAAGTACCAGGTAGGGGACTGTTTCTCAGTTTCCTTATCTTGAAGATGGGGCTATTTTGCAGCATCTACTTCAGAGAGTTGAGAAAACTAAATGAGTTAATGCTTGACAACATGTAGAGCATTAGTATTTAGCAATTAAGCATGAAACAAATGTTAATTATTTTCTTAATAAATTATAAATGTTATCAGCTGAGATTAAGGAAGGAAAGAAGGTAAAGGAAAAAGAAGTGGAAGTCATCTTGAAGAACTGAAAATAAGACCCCACCGGTCATGAGATTAAAGTGAGATAGTCAAAACGAATGGGTGGTTTTCTTCTGCCACATTCATCTATCCGGCCACAGACATAAATTAGACCAGCGATTTGCCACTCTGGGGCTACAATTAGAATCGCCTAGGGAGCTTTTAAAACTTAACTCATATCTCAGGTCCTCTTCCCCAACCCCATTCTGATTAATCTGGTCTGGGATGAGAGTCCAGCAGACTTTTAAAGATACACAGGTGATTCTAATATGCAGCCAGAGCAGAAAAGTACTGGAGTAGGGGACGAGTTTAACTGAATTAAACTGAGTGGGGTTTGACTGAAGTTTGGGGTTTTTCCACGGGAATTCAGAGGAGGAGAGATAAAGAGAGGGATTAATTATGGATAACAGAATCTAACTTAGTTAAGGAAAATTAAAGACTTTCATGATGGAGAATGAAAAAATGGTTAAGAGTCTAGGGCTTAGAGTCCCCACTGGAGTAGACATATTGGTGTGGGAGGGACTGTGCAGCAGAAATAGCTCATGATCATACATCTTTATCCCAGATGCCAAACACACTTACTACCCTCATATGTTCTACTATATAAACACCACCACCAAAATTTAAGTACACCATGAGAATTATTCTCTTTTTGATGACTCTTTTCCAAAGTCCAGCCTAAGAAGTATTATTTGAATCCAATTGACCTGAAGTGCTTTTTAAAAAACATTTTATTTTTTAATTTAAAAAAATTTTTTTTTTGGCCGCACTGCACGGCATGCAGGATTTTAAGTTTCCAGACCAGGGGTCGAACCCATACCCCCTACAGTGGAAGCACGGATTATTAATCACTAGACCGCCAGGGAAGTCCCGACCTAATGTGTTTTTCTTCTAAAAGGATCCATGTGCGAGAAATTCAGTCACAGAGAACAAAATCCACTCTAACGAATATAAGTAGGAAGTCATGTATTACAGAGTATTAAGTGGATCACAGAATTGGTGGGGGGGTGGAAGCAACAGATACCAGATTTCTGGGAATAACTATTTACCAAAGCTACACTGTGAAACTAGGCTACAACCACCATGGTTGATGTCCTCCTTCTGTGGCAAATCGGCAAGATAAAGAAAACCATCAAACAAGAGAGGCACCTAATATAGACCAACATAATCTTAAGTCATTTGCATGTTGCTACTTAAGTGAAATAGAAAAATGCTAATAAGTGTTGGAAATTCTTTTATTGTACAAGGTGTCCACAAAGTCAAGAAACTTGGAATGAATTTATTTCAAAGAGTTATTGGTTACTTTGTCAAATAATATGCTTCAATATATCTTTCTTCATCATCTTGATAATGATTAAGGTGGGGTACCTCTAAAAAAATATACAATAAACACTATTTTCCCAGTTATTATACTTCTTCCAGGTTAGCACTTAGATCCATTGCTTTAAATTTAGAATATCTCACCTGAAATTTTATGGAACATTTTATTTTATTGAATAAAATGTAACTAATATACCATTTAAACATAAATTTACCCTATGTTCCCCAACTTTGTTGACAGTTTTCATAGTAAAAACAGCTCAGGCCAACTCTCTTCTCTTTACTTTGAATGCCTAGAACCAAAATGAAGGTATTTTAAAAAGACAGTGGATGGGAGGTTTCACAACCAGAATCTAGAGGAAGTGTGAATAACAGATTATTCATGTTAAAGAATTCATTGTAACCAGCTAGGAAAAAACACTGTTTCCTAGGGCTATCTGCTTAGCTAGGATGAATCAGTTTTTTTAGGTTTTAAATTTCACTGTATGTATTCTCTTTTGAATTATTCTTTGCCTGTGCTGCTTTTTCTTTGTTGACCTTTCTTTGTCTAGTTTTTCTGTGTAAGGTATCATCTCTCAAGGCTCACAGGAAGCACTATTATTAAAAAAGAATACTAGATGCAGGGTCAAAATTTCTGGATTTAAGACTGGATTTTAAAGGAAAATTACCCTGCCTTACATTTACATCTGCAGTATGTTTAGAATTGACAGTTGTGTTAGATGGAGTTAGGGATCAAGATTTATTTTTTCCCTGTATGTTATGCATTATTTTTCCAAAAGTCTACCCTTCCCCCTCTGCATTTGTGGTCGTTTTCTGGCCACAAACCAAATGAGCAAATGCGCTTGGCTCTGTTTATGGATTCTTATTCTTTTCTTTTCATACACGTCTCAATGTTTGCATTTATATCACACTGAATTATCATCTTATAACAGGCCTCTGTATCTGTTAGTCAAGTCCTCCACCTTTCTTTTTCTTCAAGGTTTTCTTGGATATTTTTGGCTTTTTATATTTCCATATAAATTTTAGAATCAACCTGTCATGTTCCAGGAAAAAAAAAAAATAGCTCACAAGGAATTTTATTGAAATTGTGTTGAATCTTTAGATCAATAATGGAGAGAACGGATATCTTTATTATAGGTTATTCCACCATCTATTTAGATCTTTATCTCCACGATGTTTTGTAGTTTTCAGTTCAGAGGCCTTTTACATCATTTTGTTGACTTCAGCCCTAGTCATATGATAAAATTTATGCTATTGTAAATTTCAAGTTTTCCATTTCTATTTGTTTTTACCTGGTATTTTGAAATTGATCCAGTATTCAATTTTAACAGTTTATCTACAAAGTGTTTTAGATTTTCTACACATACTGTCATATCGTCTGCAAATCGTGACATTTTAAAACTTCTAAGTTTAACATAATTTCAGACTCACAAAAAAAGTTTCAAGAATATTAAAAAAAAAAATCAGTAGACTCTTTACCCAGATTCTCCAAATGTTAACCTTTAACAGCATTGGCTTAATCATTCCCCTTCTGATGTATATATACACATAGTTTTCTGAATCATTTAAGTATAAGGGGCAGAATATGATGCCCTCTGCCCCTAAATATATCACCGTGAATTTCTTAAAAACCAAGGGCAGCACGATGATCAAATTCAAGAAAATAACATTGACAAAATACTATCAGCTAATCAAAGTTCTCATTCAAATTTTGCCAATTGTCCCCTTAACGTTTTCTGTTGCAAAAGAACATTCCATGTCACAAGGTGTATTCACATGTAATACATCTCTTTAGTCTCCTTTAATCAGGATCAGTTTCCTCCACCTTTACTTGCCATTCATGATCTTGGCATTTTGAAGAGTATGGGCCAGTTTTTGAATAGAATGTCCCTCAATCAGGGCTTCAGGATATTTCCTCATGATTAGATGCAAATTATGCATTTTACGGCAGGAATACCACAATCGTGATATTATGTTTTCCTCACTACTTTATATCAGGAGGCACATGCTATCAATTTGTCTTGTTACTGTCACAGGCAAAACCCACTGGGGTCCCTGGGAAGACTAAGATGAAATCTAGGTGATAAGACGGGGCCTAACCTCTTCTTCTGGGCTTAGTCTAGTTTCACTTGCCTGTAGAGGGCTGTGTGCAGAGGCCTCGCACCTAACCCGTCGGATTACAGTTCCCAGTGTAGAACCGCCGTCCCTGACACCTGAATTTGCCGAGGCCTGTGCAGAGATGCTGCACCCAGCACTGCAGTCTGAGCTGCCTTGAGCAACACGACTGCACCTGCCCCCGGAGAACTCCGCCCACTGCCCCGCTGACAAGAACCCTATAAAGCAGCCCTGCCAATGGCCTTTCGGGGAAAGTGTGTACTCTAGAGCGCAAGCTCACACCACTCCATTCTCTGATCAAAGAATAAAGCTTCCCTTTGCTTCTGAACCAAATTCGGTCTCATTCTAATGGCCCAAACAACACTGGGCAGGAGGACCATGTTGGGGACCAACTCGGGAGTGTCAGTAACAAACTGGCATCCCAGATGTGACAGACGATGGCCTTTTCTCCTGAGCCTATCCCCTAGGCTCTGGGCTCGCCTTGCTCCAGCAGGAGGATGGCAAAGACTTTGGGAGGTTCGCAAGAGGGTGACTGCCTCTGATCTCTGAGTTCACTCTGATGGGGTAAAACAGCAGCAGCCTTCAGTCAAATTCACAGCAACTCTGACCAGCAACCTGATACCCGGGTGTGGTGTGCACACAGTGGAGCCCCCAGAGTCATATGAACTGCGCCCCCTTGAAGGGATCACACTGTGGCAGAGACTGAAACTCACACATGCCTGCCCGCCGCCTCTGGCAGGTCTACCCGAGGTACGGGACGCCCGGGGATTGTGGGGACCTGTGGACAAGAGAGAGCCACAGCAGTCTTGCCTGCAGACTCACCAGCAGTGCTGGCCTCTTGACCCCTGTACAATGCAGCAGAAGCCACACCAGGGCTTTTTGTTCTCCTCACCGATCTCCAAGGGTCACTAAAGCAGCATTCTCCATTGTCACTTTCAGCTTGATAAAGGAAAGGGGCCACTGAACCGTCGAGGACTCAAGCCAATGGCACGGGGCCAGTGTGCTTACAAAGAGGATACATGTTCTTGGGTAAGTCCCGAAACTCATTGCGGGCCTGGCTATCCCAATGCTTGGACAGTTCTGTGTTATCACAAGAACTATGGGACCAGATCCAAACTTAGAGTTTACAGTCAGACCATTACCCATAGGAAGAAACTATAACACTGCAAAAGAGCCACAGGACTACAATTCACAGGAGTCACTGCACTCATAGGGGTGCTAGTGACCCTGGCCGGGGGGAACTATGTATATAAAACACTGTCCCCACACGTACACAGTACTGTATTTAAAATAGATAACCAACAAGGACCTACTATATAGTACAGTGAACTCGGTTCAATATTCTGTAATAACCTAAATGGGCAAAGAAAAAGAATGGATACTTGTATGGGAAAAACTGCATCACTCTGCTGTACACCTATAACTAACACATCATTGTTAATCAACTATACTCCAATATAAAATTAAAAGTAAAAAAAAACAAAGCAAAAATCCCCCAAAAAAGCACTGCCCCCATAGTGGTCCATGAGACTGGCCTCAACTTTAAACTGTTAGGAAAAAATTGGTATCTGAATTAGGCCAAACCTTTAAACCCCATACAAAAAATCAGTAGGATCCTAGACAACGGAACTGGACTAAATTATCTGTTAGCTGACCAGGGAGGAGTCTGTGCGCTAACAAATACATCATGCTGCTTTTATGTCAACGCAAGTGGCCTGACTGGAGAAAATGCAGACAGGCTACTGGAAAAAGCAGCTTGGCTAACAGAAGCCAGCCAGCCTCCTCTGGCCGAACAAATTCGGACCAGAGGACCACAGGCTCTCCCCCAGCATCACTTGGTTTCTACCTTTCCTGAGCCCCTTAACAACCATTGTTCTCTTGCCGATATTTGGGCCATGCATCTTAAACTGTCTGGTGTCCTCTGTCTCCAAAAGGTTAGAATCTATAAAACTCCAAATGGTTGCTCAGGGATATCAAGAGGGCTAAGGCCGGGTGATAATCGAACGTATCTGAAGGCGGCTGGGGAGAAGCTCTACACCCCTCTCCGGGGTTATGACTGCACCCAAACTCAGGAAGAAGTTACATAAGACGGACCGTCGCCCCCTCAGCGCCCCCCAGGAATGGGGCGCAGGACAAAAGGCAGAGGAGGGGTTTGTCACCAGCAAAGCCCAATGGGGTCCCAGGGAAAAATAAGATGGAATCTAGGTGATAAGGTCTCACTTCTTCTTTTGGGCTTAGTCTACTTTCACTTGCCTGTAGGGCGCTGGGTATGGAGGCCTGGCGGCGACCACACGAGATTAACGTTCTCGGGGTAAAACCACTGCTCCACTGTTCCTGACATCTGGGCTCCGCGAACCACGTGCAGAAGCGCCGCAGGGAAACGTGAAGTAAAGATGGCGGCGGCGGGCGGTGTGCAAAGACGCTGCGGCGCGCGCTGCGCGGGAGGTCCCGAGCAGCACAGCTGAGCCCGCCCTGCGGGAACTCCGCCCCTCCCTCCGCCGACAGAACGGCGGCAGAGCACATTCTCCAGAGCCTAGCTTGTACCGCTCCATTCTCGGACCAAAGAAGAAAGCTTTTCTCTGCTTCTGAGCCAAACTCAGTCTCCTTCTATTGGCTGGAACGACACCACGTAGGAGGACCCTTGTTGGGGACCAACTTGGGAGAGTCGGTAACTTTACTGGTGATGTTAACACTGATTGTTGATTTGGGTGATGCCTTTTAACTTTTCCATGTGAAGGTTACTAGTTCTCCTGTTGCAATTATTATGTATTTCTGGAGAGATACTGTAAGACTATGTAAATATTCTTTAACTCATCATACTTTTAGCCCTTTAGTTTTAGTATCATTTACTGATGGTTCTTTCCCGAATCACCTATTAGTATGATGATTACCAAATAGAAATTTTTTAAAGTCTATTATTCTTTCTACATTTATTAAATGGAATTCTACTGTGAGAAAAAGCTTTTCCTTTATCATTTATTCATTCATGTATTTATTCGTTTATTTAAAACAACATGGGCTCATGGTTTCTTATTTTACTCAATAGGCTATAATCCATTGCTATTATTTATTTAGATGCTCAGATTGTCCTAGATTTGGACAGTGGGAGCCATCATGATGCCCCCATCATTTTTTGAGCACTTTCTCACTTTTTCCGACAAGATGTTTAGGGCTCATATCATTCATTCTCAACCTAACCCTGAAAGTAGCCAGTTCTGAAAGAAACTGTTCATATCAGTGGAGAATGATAGTAAGAAACCAAGATCTGGATGCTACATGTGCTACATGTGCTCATTGCTACTGAGATGTTATTGCTTCTAAAGTCCAGCAGAAGAGCTAGGAACTCTACATACACACACTTATATGTAAGTATACGTATATATGTGTGTGTGTATGTACCTCTATATATATGTATGTGTATATGTACTTACCTATCTTCATATCTAATTTTGAATATCTATCTCCCCCAAACCATGAGTTTATATCGATACCTCCAATTCCAACCCAACACCACAGGGTTCATTTTTAGCCTTCCTTTTCATTAATTTAGCCTCTCCCCTTCATTCATTTTCATTCCTTTGTCCAACAGTGAGAAATCTGGCTCTAATTATCCACAACATATTGTTATTTGTTCAGTCCTTTAGTCCTTTTGCAAAAGTTTCCCCAGTCATCTTTTGTTGGATGATTCCTCAGAGAGTTCACAGGCACAGAAAAATCACTGAATTTTAGCATGTTTAAAACTGTTTTCCAACAGTCTTGATGCCTAAAGAATAGATTTAATGAAAATACAACCTTTGGTTCATACTTTTTTTCCTTAAAGTTTTTTTTTTTTTAACTGAATCACATAAACCTTCTTCTGAATGCTGTTTTGGGGAGCTACTATCTTGCCTCTGGTAAGTTATTTGATATTTTCTGCTCAAGTTCTAAAGGATTTTTCTGTAATTAAAAAACTTAACAGTTTTGAATGTTCTAGATCAATTTTCCCAGTTTGGAGTGTTGTGTTATATTTTGCTTCTCCTTCGTGTGCCTTTTGAGAGGGGAGGGCATGAGGTTCATGAAGTTGTCTTGTTTTGTTTCCTTCACGTAATAGCTTTTTACAGCTTTAGTCTATTTATGTCATCAGAATTCTGGAGTATTTTTACAAGGTTCCTAGTCAAAGGGTGCCCCCTTCTGTCGGTGCAGTGAAGTCTTTAATAAATAATTTTTGTTCTCAGTGATGGGGGAGTTGGGAGAAAGTCCATTGATATTATGGTGCTTTTGTCTTTTAAGGCCCCACGTTTTCCCTTTTGCTTCTTTTCCCCTCATTTTCCAGTCTACAAAGGGGGCCCATATCCTTTTTTATGAGGGAAATTACATAATGATTTCTATTTTTTTAATTGATAAACTTTTTTTTTAGAGCAGTTTTAGGTTTACATAAAAATAGAGCAGAACATACAGGGTTTGGATTTACCCATTCTCCCCCATGGCACAGTTTCCCCTGTTATTAAAACATTGCATTAGTGTGGTGCATTTGTTATGACTAATGAATTAATATTGATACATTATTATTAAATAAAGTCTACAGTTTACATTAGAGATTACTCTTTGTGTTATATAGTTTTATGGGTTTTGACAAATGCATAATGTCATGTATCTACCACAACAGTATCATATAGAATAGTTTCACTGTCCTAAAAATCCCGTCTTCTGCTTAGTCATCCCTCCATACTCCTCCCTCAAACCCCTGGCAACCACTGATTTTTTCCCTATATCTATAGTTTTAGCATTTCGAGAATTTCATATAGATGAAATCATACAAAATGTAGCCTGTTAAGGCTGGCTTCTTTCTTGTTTGTATTTGCATGCATTAAAATCTACTGCCTAGGGGCCAGGCTTCTAATTTAGCATGCAGCTAGGGGCTGACTGTGATCCTCCTTGCAGACCAGGGAAGCCTGTGGACACCTCACCTGCCCTTTCCCTCTAGTACTCTCCAAGTCACTAGTATCTCCCTGGAAGGAGCTTGTACATACACCTGGTGGCCCAGCTTTGGCAGCTGCCATCCAAGGGATGGGCCTCTAGAATGCCTGGCTCTGATAGTCAAAGGGGCTTGCATTCATGAGTACCACAGGATGGTAGCAAACAAGGAAGTAGTTACTAACAAGCACAGGAGCACTCATCCACAGCAATGCACCCAGTCCCAGTGCAGAGGAATCAGACAAAAAAAGCCCTTTCCCAGTTTCTCCCTGGGAGGCACTAATTACATACTTTCCCAGCTGCTGCCTGAGGATCTGGCTTCCAGTCAGCATGCATTGAGGTGCTGACCACAATCCTCCCATTTGGGAAACTGACAGGTCCTGACACACCCTCAAATACTGGGGGCCTCTAAGAATAAAGAAGGTGGCTTGGACACCACAAAGTTTTGAGAGACAACCAAGTGCTTGGGCCAGGCTGATGGATAAGGTTCATCTCCTACACAAGACAACAGTGTCAAAACTACAAGAAGTGGCTGTTTTATCAAATGTGCAGAAACCAACAACAGAGAGTTAAGGAAAAGGAAGAAACAGAGGAATATGTTTCAAACAAAAGAAAAAGATAAAAAAATAGAGAAGCAGACCTCAATGAAACAGAGATAACTGATTTACCTCATAAAGAGTACAAAATAACAGTAATCAAGTTGCTCACTGAGGTCAGGAGAACAATGCATGAACAAAATGAGAATTTCAACAAAGAGATGGAAAATATAAGAAAGTACCGAACAGAAATCACAGGGCTTAAAAATACTATAACTGAACTAAAAAAAAAAAAATCAATAAAGGGGTTCAATAGTAAACTACACCAAGTGGAAAAAAAGGATCAGCAAACTCAGAGGAAGGACAGTAAAATTAATCCAATCTGAGGAACAAAAAGAAAAAAGAATGAAAAAGAGTGGAGATAGCTTAAGGGACTTAAAAGACACCATTAAATGGACCAATATATGTATTGTAAGGGGTCCTAGAAGGAGAAGAGAGAGAGAGAGGAAAAAAGCTTATTCAAAGAAATAATGGTTGAAAACTTCCCTAACATGGGGAAAGAAACATGTCAAGGTTCAGGAAGCATGGAGAGTTCCAAAAGGTGAATCCAAAGAGACCCACACTGAGACACATTATAATTAAATTGTCAAAAGCTAAAGACAAGGAGAGAATCATAAAAGAGAAAAGAGAAAAACATCTTGTCACATAAAGGGAACCCCATAAGACTATTAGCAGATTTTTCTCAGCAGCAGCTTTGCAGGCCAGAAGGGAGTGGCATGATATATTCAAAGTGTTAAAAACAAAAAAAACGGGCTTCCCTGGTGGCGCAGTGGTTGAGAGTCTGCCTGCCGATGCAGGGGACACGGGTTCGTGCCCCGGTCCGGGAAGATCCCACATGCCACGGAGCGGCTGGGCCCGTGAGCCATGGCCAACTGAGCCTGCGCGTCCGGAGGCTGTGCTCCACAACGGGAGAGGCCACAACAGTGAGAGGCCCGTGTACCGCAAAAAAAAATTTTTTAAATAAAAAAATTAAAATAAAAAAATAAAATACTCATGTTGTAATGGTGGAGGATAAATCACTTATAACTCTACTAGGAAGGTTAAAAGACAAAGTAGTGAAATAAAACTACAATAATTTGTTAATGGACACACGAGGTAAAAAGATGCAAATTGTGACATAATAAAACAAAATTAGGGGGAGGGGAGTATAAATGTAGAGCTTTAGTATGAGTTCAAAGTTAAGTTGTTATCCGCTTAAAATAGACTGTTATAAATATATGTAAACTCTATGGTAACCACAAAGGAAAAACCTATAGTAGATACACAAAAAATAAAAAGAAAGGGATCTAAGCATACCACTACAGAAAAACCACCAAATTAAAGAGAAGAAAGCAAGAGGGGAACAAAGGAATTATAAAACAGCCAGAAAACAATGAACAGAATGGCAATATTAAGTCCACACCTATAAATAATAACTTTAAATATAAATGGACTGAGTCTCTAAAAATAGGAGCTTGGCTAAGATGGAAGAGTAGGAAGACCCTGAGCTCACTTTCTCTCATGAGCACATGAAAATGACACCTATTTACAGAGCAACTATTGATAAGAAAGACCAGAATCTGCCAGAAAAGACCTTCTACAACTAAAGATGTAAAGGAACCACAACAAGACAGGTAGTAGGGGCAGAGTCCAGGTACTCTGGACCCAAGACCCATACCCTGGGAAGATGACCCACAAACGGGAGAATAATTACAATTGCAGATGTTCTCCCCAGGGAACAATGGGTCTGAGACCCACATCAGTCTCCAGCCCGGGGGTCCTTCACTGTGAAGATGAGACCCCAGAATGATTTGGCTTTGAAGGCCAGTGGGGCTTAATTTTGGGAGACCCAGAGGGTGGCGGGAAATAGAGACTCCACTCTTGAAGGGCACACATAAAATCTCACATGCTCTAGGATCCAGGGCAGAGCAGTAATTTGAAAGGAGCCTGAATCAGACCCACCTGCTGATCTTGGAGGGCCTCCTGGACGGACAGGAGGTAACTGGAGCTCACCCTGGGGACAACGGACACTGGAGGCAGCCATATGGGGGAGCTCATTCTACCATATGGACACTGGTGCTGGCTGCCATTTTGGAGTCCTCACTCTACCTTATTAGCACCAGGACCCAGCCCTGCCCACCAGCTTATCTGCACCAGTACTGTGATGCCTCAAGCCAAGCAACTAGCTGGGCAGTCCCAGCAGGTAGGCTGCCTTAAGACCCCCTGAGCTCACAGCCACACCAAGACATGACTCTGTCCACCAGAGAACCCAGAACTTGGCCCCAAACACCAGTGTGCAGGCACTAGCCCAGGACCCCAGGGCCCAGTAGTCAGAGACCCCAGGACCCAGCTCTGCCCACTAATGGACAGGCACCAGCCCCAGGACCCCCTGACCTCCAGCCCTGCCCACTAGCAGACTGACACACCAACTCTACACTACCTTGATTACAACAGTTTTGTTTTTTTTTTTACAACAGTTTTATAGTAATTCTCAAAATCAGGTAGTACATGTTCTCCAACTTTATTCTTTATTTTTAAAGTTTCTTTGGCAATGTCAGTTCTTTCCATTTCCATATAAATTTTAGAATCACATTTTTAATTTCTATGATAAAGTCTGCTTGGATTTTCATTGAGATTGTGTGGAATCCATAGGCAAATTTCAAAATTCAGTTTTTGCTTTAGATACTTTGAGGCTCTCTTGTTAGGTGCATATATGTTTAGAACTGTTCCACCATCTTGATAGACTGACACCTTTACCATTATATAATGTCCTTCTTGATATGTAAACTTCATGTTTATAAGGGACCTCAGGGATTTGGAGGCTAACATGGAAAAATACAAGACCATGAAATGCAGTAACACACAGTAAGCTTTATTGCATGGTACTTGGACAGGATTGCCTGAGAGAGGAAGTTCCTCACAGCATAAGACTTATACAGAGGCTAGAGGTCAGGGGCCACCATCCAGGAGGGAACTCCTGGGGAAAAAGGGAACTGGAGGGAGAGCTTACATGTCTACATAATGTTGCTAAGTAACATGGCAGCCATCTGTATGTCTTCCTTAGAAAAATGTCTATTCAGATCTTCTATTTTTTTTTTTTTTTGGCTGTTGAACTGTATGAGTTCTTTATATATTTTGGATATTAGCCCCTTATCAGACATATGATTCACAAATATTTTCTCCCATTCAGTAGGCTGCCTTTTCATTTTGTTGATGGTTACATTTGCTGTGCAGAAGCTTTTTAGTGTGATGTAGTTCCACTTGTTTATTTTTGTTTTTGCTGTCAGATGCTTTTTCAGCCATCTGTTGAGATGATCACATAATTTTTATCCTTCATTAATGTGGTATATCACATTGGCTGATTTGCAGATGTTGAACCATCCTTGCATCCCTGGAATAAATCCCACTTAATCATTTGGTATGATCCTTATAATGGATTGCATTCATTTTGCTAATATTTTGTTGAAGATTTTTGCATCAATGTCCATCAAGGATATTGGACTGCGATTTTCTGGGGTTTTTTTGTCTGTTTGTTTCAAATATGCTCTTGCCCCTTACTCTCTCCTCTTTCTGGGATTCCTATTATGTGTATGTTGCTATGTTTGATAGTGTCCAGTGAGTCCCTTAAACTCTGTTCATTTTTTTCATTCTTTTCTGTTCTTTAGCCTAAATAATCTCAATTGGCCAAATCTGATGTTGAATCTCTCTAGTTTCTCATTTGTTATTGTACTCTTCAACTCCAGAGTTTTTATCTGGCTCCTTTTAATAATTTCTTTCAATAATGTCTCCTTGTTGATAGTCTCTACTTGGCATTGCTTTTATGGTTTCCTTTAGGTCTTTGTCCATGCTTTCCATTAGCTCTTTGAGCATATTTTAAATTGTTGATTTAAAGTTTTTGTCTAGCAAGTCCAATGTCTGGGCTTCCTCCTGGACAGTTTATTAATTTCTTTTTTCCTATGTATGGGTCATACCTTCTTGTTTCTTGCATGTCTTGTAATTTTTGTTGAAAATTGAACACTTTGAGAACTATAATGTGACCATGCTAGAAATCAGATTCTCCTCCCTCACTAGTTTGTTGTTGCTGCTTGTTAGTCATTGCTCCAATTTTTAAAATGACTTTTCTAAACTAATTTTGTAAGGTCTGGGTTCCTTGTGTTTGTTTGGCCACTGAAATCTCCATTCCATTAGCTTAGTGATCAGCTAGTGATTCATCAGAGATTTCCTGAAATGCCAAGACTCAGCTGATTTTTTTGGATTAATTGTTCACCTTGTTGCTGTAAACCCTTGATTAGTTTCCAGAGTCTAAAAAAATTTGGTTCTGACTGTCCTTGCTAGTTTATTGGCTGATTTTGTGGAGGGACAGGCTTTTGCTGTTTCCTATCCACAATTCCTCTCTGATATCACCCACCATTTTACTTTTATCTAAGAAAAAGAATGGAGATTCTATCTATCTACCTACTATCTATATCTGCTATGTAGAAAGAAAAAAAAAAAGGGAAAATAAACCATGAAATTTAAATGGCTCCTGGTGGGAGAAGGAAACAGTCATGGAAGCTGTATTTTCTTAAATATACCTTCTCTTGTAGATTTTACTTTGGATCCACATATTTTACATAATTCTAAAAAACTTAAAATATTAAAGGATTACCTAAACAAACTATTCTCAGAGTCATAAACTTGCTAAAGTCTAACATTTATATGGAGAAATTGAGATCTGAATTCAAGTAGTCTAACTACAGATGCTACAACAGTCACTATTATGCTAAACTAGGTAGTATTAAGAGACATAATATAGGTAAATCGCCTAGCAAATCAATAAACATTAGCTCCCTTCCCCCAATACCTTACTGGAGGAGAGAAAACATAATTACTTTGTCATCTTTGTTTTAGGCCCATACACAGGGCTCATGATGTCTAATTAGTGAAAACAATAAATCAAGGCTATGATTATAAAAATTTGACCATAAGGCCACTTTTTGAATGATGAGGAAAAAAAAGTGCCTACTAGAATAGTCATGTTAGTTTTACATTTTCCTTGTAAAAATAAAGGTTTGAAAAACAGACTAATTATTTTTGATTACGTAAATATACATGAACACTTCCGTTGACTCCAACATGGACACCCCACTGGTACCTGAATAAAAGTCCTCATCAAAATCGAAATAACTCCCACTCCTATTTTTCTGTTACCACCACCACTAATGCACATGTAGCAGATATATCCCTTTCCCACAGAGTACCACGTCCTATTTTGCCAACAACTCTTGACCACATTGCTTCTTTAAACAGTATCTTAAATCCAACCACCACTCTATATTCCCACTGCCATTGCCTCAGTTCATACTTGTATTTCCTACCTGGACTACCAAATGGCCAAACTAGTCTTTTCTGCTTCCATTCTTATCTTTTTCTAAATTCATTTTCCATTATGACTCCAGAGTGTTTTTACTGAAAATAAATTGAACAGTTTATTCAACCTTTTAAATTTGTTCAGTAATTGCTTTGCTTATCTTGATTATTCAGTTGCTTCTCATCATTTAGTGTGGCAGTTTTTCAAAAGATATTCCTAAAAGACTCAAGACTCAATAGAATTGCTTCAGTTCCCATGAGTGATAAGGCAGAACCTGGATGGATAATGTTCTCTTGTCATCCCTCTTCTTTAACTCTCAATCACAGTTGCTCAATTTGTTTATAAGTCTCTGTAAATTTTCGTTTGTAAAATAGATTTCCCTAACTCACACTCTTCATGATTTTGCTCCTAGCTCTCTCTTCAGATTCAGTTTACTGTTACTGCTCTTCGCAAGCCCTATACATCCAGCCATCTCAAAATCTTCAGTTTCCTGAATTAGGGATGTTGTTTCGTACCTTTATTGGTTGAACAGCTATTTCTTCCACCTGTAATGCTATTCTCTGTGCCTTTGGAAACCACTGAAGAAATCTCAGTTTAGAAATGATGAAAATTAACAAAAGCCCCCAGAGGCAGTTTCTCGTTTCCTTCTCTGTTCCTATAGGACTCTATACACGTTATGACAACCTCTACCACTCTACTCTTTTTCATCGTTTACTAACGCTTGTGACGTTGGGCAAAAAACTTAACCTCTTTGAGCCCTTGAGTTCCTCATCTGTAAAGTGAGGATCAGTAAGGTATAATATCTAGCTCATAGAGATGTTGGGAGGGTTAAATGTGGTAATATGTGAAAGGGCTTAAAAGAGTGCTTGGCACATTAGATTTATTCAAATGTTATATATAACTATTATTACTACTAATAGTACCAACTACCACTACTCATCTATGTGGGTCTATTAAACTGTGAGCTCTGAAGGCTTACTTTTGCACCACTAGCACCTTACTCATGATAAAAACTCAATGTTGGAAGGAATTGATCTACATTCTATAATATGCAGGAATATGGTGGTCATTCATGTTATTATCCATAGGTTAAAAGTATTTGTTCTCTAGTGCCTTCAGCTACTTCTTTTTGTAAGAAATGTTATTTAATATGAAATTTCTAACTTCCTTAGAGTACACTTTTTATAGAAAATTAAAATTAAAAGTTTATTAGTTGATTTATTTAGAAGTGAGAGGCAATTTCCTTTTGCCTAACATATTTCAATAGACATCGAATTAGCCCACTGTTGATGGTTAAGTACGTCAACTTGGCTGAGCCATGAAACCCAGATATGTTGTCAAACATCATTCTAGATGTTTCTGTGAGTTCTTTTGGATGAGATTAACATTTAAAGCTGTGTGGACTTTGAGTAAAGCAGATTTCCCTCCAGAATGTGGGTGGGCCTGCGCATGCAATTAGTTGAAGCCCTGGATACAACAAAAGGCTGACCTCCCCTGAACAAGGGAAGCTTTTCTGGCAGACAGCTTTTGGACTTGAACTGTACCATCAGCTCTTCTTTGGGTCTACAGCCTGCCAGCCCACTCTGCAGATTCTGGACTTGTCAGCCTCCCTATTTACAAAATGCAGTTCCTTAAAATAAACTTCGCTTTCCAATACACCCACTTAATGTATACATGAAATTAAGTTATAGAGCAGGCTATAATCATTTACGGGAAAAAGTCTTTATAAAGTTTAGAATGGAAAATATATATGATATGTGTGTGTGTGTGTGTGTGTGTGTGTGTGTGTATAAATTATATGTACCAGGGAATTAAGAATCCCTGAAGTTTCCTTTTTCTTCCTTTATTCCCTTTGATCACATGCTATGATCTATACAGAGTAAAAAAAACAAAAGGGATAAATTATAGCAGTTTTATTTTAAATTTCAAAAATTTTTTTTTATGTAATTGAGACATAAAATTTAAATCATGTATATGAATACAAAGATGAACATATGTGCTTTACACGCTGACAAAATCTAGTTACAATATAATATATATTTTTAAACCAAGTTTTCTATTTTCACAACACAGTGAAAAACTACGTTCATAAAAATGTACATAGGAAAATATAATAGTTAATGTGTTCTGTTTTCAACTATATATGGCTCTGAAGGTACTTTAAAAATCTATATACAATGTAACCAATAAATTTGTAATAACACTTTCCTTCAGCTAATGGTTTATTCACTGTGATTCATAGTTCATCACTCTCCTGGTTAGAATTACAACCACATTTTGAATGTTTGGTCAAAGGAGCATGAAAATGCCAGTTCCTGGAACAATGAGCAGAAGGAAATAACCTACAAGATGGTATACTTCAGATAAAGACAATCTTAACTAACCTCCAGAGCAATCTTTTGGGCAAGTGGTACCTTATTCTTATTAAGTCTTTACTGCTGAGGGCACTGGGTCTCTGGAGTTGATTTGGAGGACACGTATACAATAGGGTGTGATTTCTTACAGGTTGCCTTTTCCAATTTGCTTGCAGTTTCTTTCCCTTCTTTAACTTCTGTTTGAAGCCTTGATTCAGCAGCTAACCTACAGGCATTAAAGCATCCACTCTGAATTCAAATATGGTTAGGAAAAATTAAAGAAGAAACAATCCTCCAGTATAATGGACCTCTTAATGAGACATGGTGATTTTTTTTTTTAGGTATATAAGGAGAAAAATTATAGTTGACTTCAATACCATTAAAAAAACTAAGTCACTGCTGCACTAAAAGAACCTTTTTATATCAATAGACTTAATTTTTCAAATGTCTAAAGAAATGTCTTTAAGGTTGAGTAAAAAACCATGGCAAAGCCTAAATTAAAGAATTAAAATATAATGAGGGTGCCTATCATGATAAACACAACTAACAAAAAAAATTTTAACGCTAGAGCAGTATTTTAATGTTAACATGACTTACAAAAGGCAAACACAAGATAAAAATTAACAACGAATCCTGGGCTGCATGAATAGGTGTCTATTCATCTCATTAAAAAAACAAATTGAATTTCAACTAGCAAAATAATAATTTAAGGAAAAAAAGTGAAGAGATATGTTAAAGTGCCTATAAGGATATTTTATAACAAGAGCATCAATTAAATTTATAAAGCATGCAATAGTGAAGTTCCCAATAAAAGTCGTATTTATTATTACAATATTACCATAGGATTGTGTGTCTAAGTTAATCATGCAGAGAGCAAAAGGTTGGAAACATCTAAAGTTAGCAGATGGACTCACACACACACACAAAAACAAATGTTTTGTTATTTTATTTGTTTTTGTTTAGCAAGACAAAAAAATTCCAACGTGCTACTTGAGTCAAACAAGTAGCTAAATACATTTGCTTAAATAATTTTTATCAAGCAAAAAAAGGCAGAAAAAGAAATGAAGACAACATAGATAGTAAGGTTTGCACTGATCAATTCTGGAAATTCACCTCCAGGAATATACAATGGTCAAAACACATGTACACAGTGAATCACATATATACAAGCATAACCTGTTGAATTCACTTCAGAACTCCTCGAAACCATTTGTGTATCAGATGTCATTCACTTAAAGCTGCTTCTTCCTTAAGAATATTAAGCTTTGATTTTATGTGACTTATGGGTTATAATGTGATTACATAAAATTTCAAGAAATGGAGTAATACATTACTCCTATTACTAATTCTAATAACTGCAATATTGTTGAAGTGCTTTCTTTGTTGAATACTATTTAGTAGCACTGAAGACTTGAAAACAAATCAGATAAAACATACAAGAAAGCCCTTTTACGTAAGGTGGGCTATGTCTTACTATTTCAATTTGAATGCATACTAGTAAAATGTCTTATTCTGTACCCCTCCATCGAAGACTGACCCTGGGAATACCTTAAAGATCTCCTTTCATAGCAGACAATCCAAGCTAACTATTTTCACATCAATATGCTTAATTTTTAGAATGTCTATTTATTTTCATTACATTTATCACATCCTTTATCTTTTATCATCTTTTTTTACCTTCTCCATTTTCCACATTCACTTCTTTTTTGCCCATTCTTGGTCCTGCCACACACACCAAGAACGCAAGAACGTGTTTCCTTTTTTTTTTTTTTTTTTTTTGCGGTACGCAGGCCTCTCGCTGTTGTGGCCTCTCCCATTGCGGAGCACAGGCTCCGGATGCGCAGGCTCAGCGGCCATGGCTCACGGGCCCAGCCATTCCATGGCATGTGGGATCTTCCCAGACCGGGGCATGAACCCGTGTCCCCTGCATCAGCAGGCGGACTCTCAACCACTGAGCCACCACGGAAGCCCAAGAACGTGTTTCTTATACCATCCTAACCTCAGCCACCGTACCTACCTTTTCCTTCCACTCACTTTCTCTTACCTTCTGCCTTCTATTATTTTAATTTTTTTTAAAGGATAAGGTCCTTAAAACATTAATTCCTACAGACATACATGTCTGACACTTCCTCTTTTAGTCACAAACTCAATTATGCAGAAACTAGAGGCTTTGAAGTTTGGGTGTAAATTGAAAATGAATTACTTTTGATATTTTAAAATGTCCGAATAGGTATTAAAGCACATTCTTGAAGGCTTAGGATAAACAATTTCAAAAGCCATAAAACATTTCACCTAACAGTTTTTTGGAAGGCTGAAATTTCTTAGACTAATGGAAAGCCCTTTTAGGAGATAAGTTAATTTTTTTTCACGGCAACTCTTGAACCAGGAAAAAAATAAAACTGTACATTTATTCAAACCAACAAAACATTCAAAGAGGTACTAGACTGTGGTATTTCTGCCTCATGACATAGAAAAATGTTACTTTTTAAAACAATTCCCTTATTCAGGAGTCCTTTTCCCCTGTAATCATTTTAGTCTTTCTTAAAGTTTTAGAAAATCGGAAGGTAGGCAGATGAAATTGGGGAATTATACTGCATGCAATACTAAGAAAATAGATAAAGAAACAGATAGTGCAGTTCATGCAGCGATAGAGAAGAGATGGAGAGGGCTGCTCACTGCCTTGAAGGAAAGAGGACACTGACCTGGGAGAGTTAGGGGTGTTTCCACTTCTTTCACTTAAGGCTTCCGACTCAGCTGGAACTCCTATAAGTTTCACACATTTCTTTTCCTTCCTTGGCTGAATACCCACGGACAGATTTTTGTAAGGAGACAGAATGACTCCTGATGTGCTTACAGAAACTGTCTTTTCCAACTGCAAGTTATCTTCTAAATTGTTAGGACAGGACTGTACCTCCTCTTTCTGAGGTGGTAATCTATAAACTTCCTCCTCAACAGCACTGGTGGTACATACATCGTTAGGGGTGGATATATCCACAGGAAGTACCTCACGCCTCTTTTTGAGTACAGGCACTTCAACTTTCTCTGAGAAAAAAAAAAAATTAAAAATAGACCTAGTCAATAAATCAAACACACAGTCAACGTAAGGTAGAACTAGTTATAAATGTATTTTTCTCCTTTCCTTTTTTTCCACTTCCATTCCTTTAAAACCCATTCATCTCCTTACTGAAATACATTGTCTTTAATCCTTTCTTTTTCATGGATTCCATTAACTATATCTTTTCAAGGTTATCTGGCTATAAATTTTTCCTTAGGATCTCAATATATTTGACTCTCTAGGAATGAACACTTAAATGTTCTCTTCTAGGATTATGATAAAAGTTGCATGGGGCTTCATAAGATCTCACCATGGAAATTAGGAAGGATATAGTGGCGAAGAGTCAAGGAATCCAGGTACTAATCCTAGTGCTAACAACATTCTGCAGCTGGGTGACCTTGGGAAATTCCTTAACCTCTCTGAACTTTGTATTCTTTTTTTAAAACTTGAATAATAATAGTCATCATTTATAGCAACTACTAAGTGCAAAGCACTGTGTTAATCTGCTATATGCATTCACATTTTAATCTAAGGCGCGAGCTTGTTCTTTACCTGTAAAATGGGGATTAAAAGCACCTATTGAGTGAAGACTCAATACTGTGTCTTATAAGGATTAACATAACATCATCTCATCCCTTATGCGGGTCCATATACACAGTCACAGAATTAACTGTTCTAATACCTTTTCTGTATCCCCATACCAATGTGTCTTTCATTTTCAAAATCAAAATATTAGTGAGGTTGGAGAAACCATGGTTGAATGTGGGGCTGGTGTTCCTGTTGGTATCACTATTGTTTTCAAATCAGTATTTTCCCTTTCTCTAGCACAGCTCCTTTGAAATCCACACCATCTAGATTCATTATACTTCCTCCTGCTTGCTGTATTCAGTTCACAGTAGACCTTTGAAATTTGAAACGGATAATTCTTAATCAGGACAGGCTATTAATCAGGGAAGGGAGAAAGGATGAGAGAAAAAGAAGCTTTTTTAAACTATAAAGAATCCTTATTATTGCTGACAACCTCCCCACTATTGTTGAGAATCACTTCAGTCACTGAAATAATAACGAAGAGAAAGTTGTAGGCATGTGAACAGTATAGGGGCTGAAAAATCTATAACCTAAAACATGTAACAGAACTTTTTTTTGGTCTAAGAGCCATCACATTCTTAGACTCTTTTATTTTGGACCTTTTATTTTTTAATTTACATAATGTAAAATCACTTTTTAAAATGTGTAATATGCAGAGCCTATATGCTTAGGCTATTTCCTATCTCAGTGATTAGACTTGATAGTTGTCCTCTAATATCTGTCCTGCTATTCCTTCATAGAATCCCAAAGATTTAGTTGGGAACATGGACCCTGAGAATCAAGGCTGAATTTCTCTGCTATTCCTACAGGCAGGTAAGGCCACGTGACTAAATTCTGCTCAAGGAGATATATGTTGATGAACAATGCAAAAGAAGCCTAGATCCTGACATTGATCAGTCGTAGAATGCCCCCTCCAGACTTTTATCAGGGAGAGGAGTAAATACTTATCTTGTTTAAGTCTCCATTATTTTAAGTTTTCTATAAACATTAGTATTAACTAATATAGCTCTCAAACATCAGTTGCCTCAACAAAACTGAACTCTTTGGTATTACATAAGATGCTGCAATCTTAAATGGAAAAGTCTCAAATGTCAAGGTTCTACTACACAGATATGCAAAAAGAATACCCATTATATTCATGCACATCTAGTACCCAGTTTCTCTGAATTTTCCTACACATTTTGTAGCAATAAATTTATTAAATACAGATACATAGCCACAGATTAGATTGTAATATGATGTGCATAAAGCTGTAGCAAGAAAAAAAAATGATATGATCTCTCAGAGCTTCTCGTGATATAAAAGACAAAATATGAGACATACATACCTTCAGGTTCATACTTCAGTTTTAACTCATCTAGTTTAGCTCTCAGTTTCATATTTTCACTTTGGGAAAGCTGGAGGCACCTTTCATTCAAAAAAAGTTTTCGCTCAATATCCAGAGCCCGCTGGCTCTCAAATAATGCTTTCATTCGCTGGATGGACAATTCACCTTTAGTGCTTTCATTTTCTTTGCTATATTAATAAAAAAAAAAAAGAGAACCAAGGAATATTACAATAACACAATAAGCAAGTGTAATAGTTACTACAAATTATTTACTATGTTATATATTTGAACTCTTAGTAAAATATATTTCCCTGGGCTTTTATTAACAAAGAAACAATAAGCAAAATAAGCTTTAACAATAGCAGTTTCAAATTAGAAAAAAAATCTCATTTCAAAGGAAATGAACAAAGGGGGGCAGATTTTCCACATTTATGCATGGATAAATAAATTCCTTTAAGTTTTAAGTTACATGATATTTATTCTGTAAAAATTTAGACTATAAGAACATTTTCTACTTTAAAGTTCTTTTTTACTTACTAATCTGAAAAGCTTTATGAAAAACATAAAGAACTAAAAACATTTCATTATTCATTGAAAGTATTTTTCTTCAATAACCAGCACTAATTATATCTTGAATAAATCTCATTTGCTGCACAGAGGTATTTCTGTTACCATTCCTTTCTGGAATTTTCTTTTGGCAATTTAAAAATGAAACTATTACCACTTATTATAAGCAAGTCAAAAGAGTCTCTGTCT
Source organism: Mesoplodon bidens (assembly GCF_964165515.1). Classification (NCBI taxonomy): domain Eukaryota; kingdom Metazoa; phylum Chordata; class Mammalia; order Artiodactyla; family Ziphiidae; genus Mesoplodon; species Mesoplodon bidens. The sequence continues at coordinate 161,988,562 of NC_138160.1, forward strand.
TCCCAACCCCCAACACTTACTTTAAGTTTTCAAGCTTTATTTGAAGTAAATCTGTGTAATAGGTGTCATCTTCCAGAGCAACAGAGTTGGCTGAAGGCTTAGATTCCATACTTTCATATAAACTCTAAAGAAAACAATTCTTATTACTTAAAATAAGTAACAAATTAGGTTAGCATAGGTTTATTAATAATAGTATCAGCTACCACTTATTGAATGCTTATCATATGGCAGACACTGTGCTAAGCACTATCCACTTAACTCATTTAGCTTCTGAAGTAGGTACAAGAATGAGCATTCCTCTCCTACAGATGAGGGAACTGGCTCACAATGCTACAGGCAAGTAAACTGAGAAGAGAGAATCTGAATGCAGATCTGTCTCCAAAGCCTATGGTTCTAAGTACACCTGTACCCTCCCTCTGGTTTCTCTCTTCTGGCTTTTAAAATGGAAGAAACAAATACTCACAGGGTTTAGTTCTGGCCTTTATGACAAAGCCATAAATTACAAAAATATGAAAAAGAGTGGAGATCCTTACAGTTATTTTTGCTGCCCACTCTTCTGAGATTCTGATGGAATCTCTGTACAATTTCTCTAGGGGAAAAAAAAATGTAAATCTGCTTAAAAACGTGTAAACAATTTCAGAGATTGCAGGTAAAAGCCCCTAATTTAAAGCTGTAATTGTCAAAGTATAGTGCAGAGTCCACTAGTGAGCCACATACACCTGCCAATAGATGTTTTGCAAATTTAACCAAAATTGCAGTCCTTTCAACAGTTCTTACAAGAGAAAGAAAGTTATATAAACTTAAAATTTTATGGTACACTAACGGCTACAATTTAGAATGCCTAAAAAGTTATTAACGTTTACAAAATTTGTCACTTGTAAACTTTAATTAATTCTTTAGTGAGAAGATATCTGTGCTCCCTAAGTTAATTTATAAATTCAATGCAATCCTAATAAAAATGCCAACAAATTTTTTTTGGAGCTAGACACGATGTTCATAGGGAAAAACAAACATGAAAGAATAGCCAGGAAAAATGCTGAGAAAGAAGAGCTATGGTGGGAGAATAGCCTTACTAGACAAAACATACTATAAAACCTCTAAAATTAAAAGCATGAGTCTGATGTGCAGAGAAGTAGGCCAGTGGAAAAGCCAGAAACAGACTCAAGCATAAATGGAAATTCGATATATGGTATAGGTGTCATATTAAATCACTGCCACAGGAACTTCCCTGGTGGTGCAGTGGTTAAGAATCTGCCTGCCAATGCAGGTGACATAGGTTTGATCCCCGGTCAGGGAAGATCCCACATGCTGTGGAGCAACTAAGCCCATGTGCCACAACTACTTAGCCTCTGTTCTAGAGCCCGCAAGCCACAACTACTGAACCTGCGTGCCCTAGATCCCATGCACTGTAAATACTGAGCCTATTCGCTGCAGCTACTGAAGCCTGCGAGCTCTAGGGCCCGTGTGCTGCAACTATTGAGTCCACGTGCCAAAACTACTGAAGCCCGCATGCCTAGAGCCCACGCTCTGCAACAAGAGAAGCCACAATGAGAAGCCTGCACACTGCAACGAAGAGTAGCCCCCGCTCGCCACAACTAGAGAAAGCCTGCGCGCAGCAATGAAGACCCAATGCAGCCAATAAATAAAGAAAGAAAGAAAGAAAGAAATCACTGCCACCAAGATTGACTTCTTCTTCTTCTTTTTTTTTTTTTTTTTTTGCGGTACGCGGGCCTCTCACTGCTGTGGCCTCTCCCGTTGCGGAGCACAGGCTCTGGATGCACAGCCTCAGCGGCCATGGCTCACGGGTCCAGCCGCTCAGCGGCATATGGGATCTTCCTGGACCGGGGTATGAACCCGTGTCCCCTGCATTGGCAGGCGGGCTCTCAATCACTGCGCCACCAGGGAAGCCCAAGATTGACTTCTTAATAAATGATGCTGGGACAACTGGCTAGTTATTTGGCAAAGATAAAACTCAACTTATATCTCACACTATACACAAGAATAAAATTCAGTAGAGATCAGATCTCTAAATGTAAAAAGTGAAACTGTACAAATACTACAAGAAAACGTGTTAATTCCTCTATACACGCAGGCAAATAAATACACCTATAAAACAAGCACTATGATACATTATTGCCAGCGGGAATCTAAATTGGTACAAGCCATGTGGAGGAGTTTGGGAACATGTAACAGAACTATGTATTAATTTACTTTTGACCCAGAAATTGCACTGTAGAAATTATCCCTGATGATACATCTACGACAATAAGGAAATGCAAATATATGCAAAATGTACTTTGTAGCACTGTATATATAGCACTGTATATAATTGCAAAATAATGGAAATAATCTAAATACCCAGACACAGGAGAATGTATGAGAATCCATACAATGGAATTCTTTGTTGCTGTTAATAAGAATTAGGAAGTCTCTCTAAACTGAGATGAAGTGATTTCCAGGTTAAAGTTAAATGAAAAAAAGGAAAGTATAAAGGACTATCTGTGTTATGCTACATTTTGTCCAAAAAAAAAGGGAGAAAATAAAGCCTACATAAAGCTGCTCTTTTTGCAAAAAGAAACAGCATGAGTAAATCAGAAACAAATGAAATTGGCTACCTAAAGGGGTGGGGTGGAAACAGTGTAGGAGGGATGGGGAGACAGATATGTCTCTGAGTGTATCTTCTTTATAGTTCTTTTAGAACCTTGTTAATGTTTCACATGGAAAAAAGTATATACATAAATTCAACAAGGATGGATGGAGGGCAACAAAACAAAATAGAAACAGAAACAAACAAACCTAACTGTATTTCAGATGCATAACACACTCATACCAAAGAGGGGTAAGGGAGGAGGGGAAAAAAAGAACCCCAAGTTAACTTTTCAACACAGTATTTTGACAATATACCCTCAGGCTAAAAACAAAAAAAACTACAAACAAATCCTGAACTTTAGTGAGTAGGGTAATTCCGAAACTATCAATATATGTATTCTAAGAATGAGTAAATAAGCAAATGTATTGAGGACAATAACCGCCAGGTTTTTCACTGTTGGATAAAATGGGGTAGGCAATGAAGCCTGTGGTATCAGATTCAAACTGGAGTTATTAAGTATGAAATCAAGGTTTTCTTATGTGTGCATATATATAAATACATATACTCACACAAACCTATTCACACAAAACATTCATAAATATGCATATAACACATACATAAATACACTAAATATACGCACACAGACTTCTAGTTCTGTCTGCTAAAAGGGTCTAGAAGTGATGACATTCCAGTAGCAATAAACACATCTAGTGCCCAGTTCTTGGTTTCTAAGTGCCATTGTCCACTTAAAGGAACCTGCGCTCCTTGCAGATATGCTGATTCCAAGGCTGGGGCAGGTGAGCTAGGAATATCTTGTTGTGCCAGAGTAAGGAAGTATTCCTGCTGGCCAAATCTGGGCGATCAGAGTAAATAAAGAAGTTATAGACTACAATCCATAGGATAAAATAAGAATTCATGAGGCTATATGATATCAATAAATAAATAAGCGAGGAGGAAAGTTCTTTTCAATCCCTTTATTATTCTTCTAACTAATAAATGTAGAAGGAATGAAGAAATTATCATTTGGCAATCATCACAGAATACCTGTTTCAGGCAAGAATCATGAATGGATGTTCAAGTATAAGGAAAGACAGATATATACTTGGTGTAAGTAACTCCCCACAAGATATTTATTAATTACAAAGGGAAGAATCGTAACCGTACACTGGAGAAACCTGGCAGGCATAACCACAACCAATCAAGGTTAATATAACCAGTTATGGTACAAACAGACATTATGTGCCACCTGATGTACACATTGAGAAGGGTATAATAATACTCCTGTAGTTTTCCCGTCAAAAATACATAGGCTGAATCTAATTATATCACACACCCCTAAAATGAGAGAAAATCTACAAAGCAAATGGCTGTACTCTTCAAAAATGTCAAGGTCATAAAAGTTAAAGAAAGCCTACAGAATTGTTCCAGGTTAAGGGAGACTAAAGAGACTTGGCAATTAAAGACAACATATGGGGCTTCCCTGGTGGCGCAGTGGTTGAGAGTCCGCCTGTCGATGCAGGGGACACGGGTTCGTGCCCCAGTCCGGGAAGATCCGACATGCCGCGGAGCGGCTGGGCCCGTGAGCCATGGCCGCTGAGCCTGCGCGTCCGGAGCCTGTGCTCCGCAACGGGAGAGGCCACAACTGAGAGGCCTGCGTACCGCAAAAAAAAAAAAAAAAAAAAAAAAGACAATGATCACGGATTGGACCCTCAAAAGGAAAGCATTTGGGTATTTTTGTTTTCCCAGAAGGACATTAGTGGTAATTGGTAAAATGTAAAAGGCAACCTAGCTAAAACTACGTATCAATGTTAGCTTCCTGATTTTGATCACTGTATCAATACTATGGTCATGTAAAAGGATAAGCTTCAACACTGAGGTACAACATAAGGGTTAAGGGATATCTGGTTTGAAACTTACTCTCAAATGTTTAAGATAAAAATGTACACACACTGGGGCTTCCCTGGTGGCGCAGTGGTTGGGGGTCCTCCTGCCGATGCAGGGGACACGGGTTCGTGCCCTGGTCCGGGAGGATCCCGCATGCCACGGAGCAGCTGGGCCCGTGAGCCATGGCCGCTGGGCCTGCGCGTCCTGAGCCTGTGCTCCGCAACGGGAGAGGCCACAGCAGTGGGAGGCCCAAGTACCGCCAAAAAAAAAAAATGTACACACATGGAGAGAGAGAAAATAAAAAAGCAGATGTGGTGAAATGGATAATTGGGGAATCTGGGTGAGGGGTATATAGAAATAATTTCATGACGTTTCTGGGAGTTTGAATTCATTTCAAAACATTTTAAATAGTGTATTAAAGACCTCTATGAATTCCAGTTGCCACATAATATTGGACAATGTGACAAAAATATTACTATGCATCCATTAAAAAGCAGAGGTGGAGAGCACCAAAGAAGAATCAATTACTGGTAACGCTCAACAGGGGGAAGAAACCTCACTGACATAGCGTTGAGTGGAAGACAGAAACAAAAGAGTATGTAATGAATGATTCCATTTATACGAAGTTCAAGAGCATGTGTACATGTAACGCTGATACAAAGTTAGAAGGCGGGAGGACTCACTTAGAAGGGACATGACAGTGCTGCTCTAGAGCGCTGGGAGTATTCTACGTCGTGAGCTGGGGAGTACTTATAAGGGGGTATACGCCTGTGAAACTCACTAAGTTGAACACTAAAGATAGGGGCGCTCTGACTATAACTGAGGCGCGATTTACAACAGCAACAGGTATGAAAAGCATAAAGAAACTTGAAGAAAACATTAAATATTAGTAAATCTCAACACAAGGTATACGTTAATTATATAATAGAGGAACTCATTCAAGTTAGAAGTAGTAAGATACTCAAACCAAAATTTGGCTGTGTTTTTTAAAGGTGTTTATACATACCTTAAATTTCTCCAGATTCCTAATTTCACCTAAGAGATGTTTAATTTCACCATTCTTCTGCTCCAGCATGGCAAGTAACCGTTCCTGCTGTTCAAATTCAGCCTGAGACCCTTTCATTTGTAGCAACGTGGCGATTTGTAACTAGAAAAAAAAAAAATCCCTCCTCCCGTAAAAATTGAGTGGGGGAGAGGAAGAGTCTGATAACCATATTTTCAATACAGTTCATATTTTGTACTATACTACTTTGACCTCATTTTGGAAGCTAAACTAATTAGCTACTTCTAGTCTAATACTAGACTAGAAAAATTTGAAAACATTTTATACCAATAATCTAGTTAGACATAACTCTTTAGTACTTATTTAGACTACTTATGAGTGATATTTGAAGTCCATAACAATTATTTGTACTTCTGTGAAACATAATTGAGCTGCATGACTGTGGTCTGGAAGCACATCACTTACGCAGTAAATAAGCCTGGCCAAATGCTGTGCTGTACTCATCATATGCACGCTCATTAAGGGTCTGAAGCAGTTTCTCAAAAATTCTGATTGACTTCAGTAGTATTAAGTGGGGGAAATTATTAAGCTACTCACATTCACAAATGTAAGAGTCACAAAGAACAAGGATGGAAAGCAAAGGTAAAAGGCAATCTAAGGATATTGAAGCAACCCTTAAGACAACTATAAATTTATTTTCTAAGAGCAGCAATCAACTTACCTAATTATGACTCCAACTAAACTTGGAGTTACACAGCAATCAGAAGGAAATTAACTAAACTCTAAACCTAGCAATCCTTTCTGCCTTTGGAAATTTCTGGAGTTCTTAAAAAATGTCAATTAATTTAAACACATTTTTGAGTAAAGCGAGCAATGATATGAAGTTTTAGCTATGGTTACAAGTAAGAGAGAAAGGTGACTTTTAACGTTTTTAAGGATCCACTCTTTGTTCCTGCTTCAAACTGGAGGCTAGACACATTTAGCCTCAGAAGATTCAGAATGCTACCTGTGTCTAAAGACAGTATGGGGTATCACGGGAACATTCAGAGATTAATAACAGTAGCCCAACAAATACAAAAAGAAAACAAAGAGCAAATATGAGAAAATTTACAAAGAAACAATTCCCAGATAGGGGAGAGCCTCAGTAAACCAGATGGCACAGTTAAAATCCTTAGAAATAAAAGCCACAATTATTGTTTAAGTCGGCACTTCATTTAACTCCAGGACAACTCTTAAGAGTCAAGTTGTATCATCTCTATTTTACAGATGAGGTGACTGATGCTCTGCAAAATAAAAATACTTGTTCAAGGTCACACAACTAACAAGTGACAGACTAGGATTCAATCCCAAGTTCATCCAATGCCAAAGTTTAATCATTGACCTTTCCTATTTCTTTGGTGAATCTCATCATCCTGAAAAAGAGGCGGGAAGCCTTACAGACTTCTAGTTACCACCTCAGGAGAGTTAGGCACAACAGATCAGGGATCAGGAGTCTAAGGATTGGTACAATACTGAAATCTTTCTAACTTCAGCATGTTTTTCTGTTACCAGCTGTTTGACTGAAATGACGCCCAACAAACCCTTAAAATTAAAAGGGCTTATATGCTTGACTTGAGAAACTACAAGGAAATTCAAATTTCAGTCTATAACTAAGCCTTTGTGGGAGAATTGAAGAATTGTGAGAGAGCTAGTTTTAGTTGAAGTAGGAACCTTAGGGCTATCCTCAGAAAGAAACTAGGCCAACAGTAGGAAAGAAAAACTTTTTAATACTTGTTTTTCCCCACTCTACAAAGAAAGAGCTAATGGCAAGGCTAGTGAGTAACAATTAAAAGCTCAATCAATGGATGCTAAAAATACCACTACTAAATCTACACAGAATTAATTTTTTTAAATAAAATAGAAAAGGGATCTTTCATTCAATTCAAAAAAGTTTTTTCTAAAATCATGCAGTTCTAGAAATAATTATATAAGTATATTCCTTGAAGGAAAAGATGCTTTCTTTGATATATTTGTACATGTAATGCTGATTCAAAATAGGTTTAATAAACCTTTGATCATAATAATTCTGTACCTTCATTCTTTGCATCTGTTCTCTGTTGAATGCATTTTGCTTCTTCAGTGACTGATACTTGACTTTCATGCTGATAAGCTGACGTTCCATTGCTGCCCTTCGATCTTCCACCTAGAAAATATTAACATGTTTAATTATGCTTTCATTAAGTGAAATGCCAATTTAATCAATGGAATATTTTAAGTACCTCTGCAAACAAAGAGTTGCCTTTACTGTTAGGGTCCAAGGCTTGCTGGAGTGCCTGGTCTAGCTGCACCTGAAGATCCTGATTTGCTACACGAGCTTTCTAAATACAAAAGAAAACAATTTAGCCAACAGAGATTAGGTTAGCAAGAAAACAATTTATTATAAATTGGAAAAGATGATGTTACTGTAATCACAACACCTCTAAGGCATTATAGTAAGAAACTGCTTCTTTCTCTCGCTCTTCTTTTTCTTCTTTAAGCCGGTCTACCTGGCGCATTAAATTAGTATTAAGAAGTTCTAGTTGTTCTTGTCTGTACTGTAGTTCGTTCACTTCTTCTTTGAGGGTGGTCTATTCAACAGGAATGGAAAAAGAAGAAAGTCTCTTGAATAATCCTTCATTTAGCAGCTGTTCAGTTTATCTATCAGCAGTGCTTCACACCCAAAACTAAAACTAAGAAATAGTCAAAGGTTATAAGGTGCGTAATAAAATTTTTTAAAAATTATACTCATACACATATCAACTTCCATGCTACCAACTTTTTATATTGGGCTTTTATGACACAAACTAGGATCAGGATAAATGTCTAAATTCTTCCAGAAGTTTTATTAATCTAAAAGTAAAGTCTGCCTTACATAATCATGTAACCTAAAGCTTTACTTTATTTGAAGTAATCCATCTAAAAATCCTGTAAGGCTGCCCTGGTGGCACAGTGGTTAAGAATCCACCTGCCAATGCAGGGGACAGGGGTTCGAGCCCTGGTCCGGGAAGATCCCACATGCCGCGGAGCAACTAAACCTGTGCGCCACAGCTACTGAGCCTGTGCTCTAGAGCCTGCGAGCCACAACAACTGAAGCCCACACGCCTAGAGCCTGCAACAAGAGAAGCCACCGCAGTGAGAAGCCCGTGCACCACAACAAACAGTAGAGAACTAGAGAAAGCCCACGCGCAGCAACAAAGATCCAATGCAGCCAAATTTTAATAAATCTATTTATTTTAAAAAATTTTTAAAATAAAAATTCTGTAAAACATTTTTTAATTAGTTAGATCAAAGTTAGGCCAAAAAATATTTCAGCCTTAAAACTAGCTCATAAGGATTATTACAAAAACATGAAAAATATACAAGGGAAAAAAACCTCCAGAATCCACATGCCATAAAAATTACCTTCATACTTTCCATTTCAGTTAGCTCAATTTGAAGAGCCAGCATCTCTGAAGAGATGCTTTCGTGTACACGTTCAGACATTATTCGCATTTCCTCTGATTTGCAAGAAAGGAGTTCCTTCTGATGATCCACTTTGTGCTTCAGCTGCTTTTCACTAAGCCTAGCTTCATCTAATTCGGCTTTCAGTTTTTCTAACTAAAGTAAAAACAAAATCGCAATCTTATAAATCAAAAGGTAGTAAAGGTCATCAGAACATACAATTGCAATACAAATTGTTCTGGTATCTGCAGGATAACTATTTTGGAAGGTAGTCAAGCTGAACAAAACTATTTAACTCCTTTTCCCAAAATGTCACATAGTTCCAAATCTTGGAACACTAAGAATACAGGCATACCCTGTCTTATTGCATTTTGCTTAATTGCGCTTCCCAGATATTGCCTTTTTTTTTTTTTTTTTTTTACAAATGGAAGGTTTGTGGCAACCCTGAGCCAAGCCAAATCTACCAAGCAATTTTTCCAACAGCATTTGCTCACTTCCTGTCTCTGTGCCTTATTTTGGAAATTCTCATAATCTTTCCAACTTTTTCATTACTATTATATTTGTTATGATGATCAGTGATCTTTGATGTTATTATTGTAATTATTTTGGGGCATCACAAACCACACTCATATAAGAGGGTGAACTTAATCGATAAATGTTGTATGTGTTCTGACTGCTCTACCGAATGGTCATTCCTATCTCTCTCCCTCTCCTAGGGCCTCCCTATTCGAGACACAACAACTCAAAGTTAGGCCAATTACTAACCTTACAATGGCCTCTCAGTGTTCATATCTCTTACTTTAAATCAAAAGCTAGAAATGATTATGCTTAGTGAGGAAGGCATGTCAAGAGCTGAGACAGGCCGAAAGCTAGGCCTCTTGCATCAAACAGTTAGCCAAGCTGTGAGTGCAAAGGAAAAGTTCTTCAAGGAAGTTAAAAGTGCTACTCCAGTGGACACACAAATGATAAGGAAGCTAAAGAGTCTAACTGCTGATATGGAGAAAATTTTAGACGTCTAGATAGAAGATCAAATCAGTCACAACATTCCCTTAAGCCAAAGCCTAATCCAAACTCTCCTCAATTCTATGATGGCTGAAAGAGGGGAGAAAGCTTCAGAAGAAAATTTTGAAGCCAGCAGAAGTTGGTTCATGAAGTTTCAGGAAACAGGCTGTCTCCATAACATAAAAAAAAAAAGTGCAAGGTGAAGCAGAAAGTGCTGATTTAGAAGCTGCAGCAAGTTATCCGGAAGATCTAGCTAAGATAATCACTGAAAGTGGCTACACCAAACAATAGATTTTCAATGTAGACAAAACAGCCTTCCAGTGGAAGAAGATGTCATCCAGAACTTCCATAGCTCAAGAGGAAAAGTCAGTGCCTGGCTTCAAAGAACAGGCTGACTCTCTTGCTAGGGGCTAATGCAGCTGGTGACTTTAAGTTGAAGCCAATGCTCACTGACCATTCTGAAAATCCTAGGCGCCTTAAGAATTATATTAAATCTACTCTGCCTGTGCTCTATAAATGGAACAATAAAGCCTGGCTGACAGCACATCTGTTTACAACATGGTTTACTGAATATGTTAAGTCTACTGTTGAGACTTACTGCTCAGAAAAAAGATTCCTTTCAAAATAGTACTGCTCACTGAAAATCCACCTGGTCACCCAAGCGAGATGTACGAGATTCATATTGTTTTCATGCCTGGTAACACACATCCATTCTGCAGCCTATGGATCAAGGAGTAATTTCGACTCTCAATTCTTATTACTTAAATACATTTTGTAAGACTATAGCTATCTAAGATAGTGATTCCTCTGATGGATCTGGGCAAAGTCAATTGAAAACTTTCTGGAAAGGATTCACCATTCTAGATACCATTAAGAACCTTTGTGATTCATGGAAAGAGGTCAACATATCAAAATTAACAAGAGCTTGGAAGAAGTTATATCCAACCCTCATGGATGACTTTGAGGGGTTCGAGACTTCCGTGAAGGAGTAACTGCAGATTAGTGGAAATAACAAGAGAACTAGAATTAGAAGTGGAACCTGAAGATGTGACTGAACTGTGGCAATCTCATGATAAAATGTTAATGGATGAGGAGTTGCTTCTTATGGATGAGCAAAGAAAGTGGTTTCTTGAGATGGAATCTGCTCTTGGTGAAGATGCTGTGAAGATTGTTGAAATGACAACAAATGATACAGAATATAACATAAACTTAGTTGATAAAGTAGAGGCAGGGTTTGAGACAATTGACTCCAATTTTTAAAGAAGTTCTAGTGTGGATAAAATGCTAGCAAACAGCATTGATGCTATAGAGAAGTCGCTCATGAAAAGAAGAGTCAACTGATGCAGCAAACTTCATTGTTGTCTTATTTTAAGAAATTGCCTCAGCTACCACAATCTTCAGCAACCACCACCCTGATCAGTCAGCAGCCATCAACATGGAGGCAACACCCTCCACCAGAAAAAGATTATGACTCACTGAAGTCTCAGATGGTTAGCATTTTTAAGCATAAAATATTTTAAAATTAAGGTATATACATTGTTGTTTTTAGACCGAATGCTATTGCACACTTCAACAGACTACTTTGGAAACTAAAAAATTCATTTGACTTACTTTACTGTGATAGTCACTTTTTTGTGGTGGTCTGGAACTGACTCTGAAGTATCTCTGAGGTATGCCTGTATGTAGTTTAAAGGGAACAAACTTGTAGCAGAAGGGTGAAGCTTTAGGGTCAGGCCTAGGTTTAACCTGTCTCACTTACATTCCTCAAATGTAAAACTGTTAAGTGATTGTACCTACCATCACTGCATTATTGTGAGGCTCTCAACTGAGATTGGGTGGGTAAAACATTCGGCACCACACTTAACACTCACTGAATGCTTTGTTATCAATAAAAAGCTTTTGCTTGATATCCAGGGTTATCATTACCATCTATATTGAATTATCTTCAATAGGGTCTCAACATTCTTAGAATATATCCTGGTGTTTGTTTTCTATTTAAAAAATAAGAGCCTTCGGGCTTCCCTGGTGGCGCAGTGGTTGAGAATCTGCCTGCCGATGCAGGAGACACGGGTTCGAGCCCTGGTCTGGGAAGATCCCACATGCTGCGGAGCAACTAGGCCCGTGAGCCACAATTACTGAGCCTGCGCATCTGGAGCCTGTGCTCTGCAACAAGAGAGGCCACGATAGTGAGAGGCCCGCGCACCGTGATGAAGAGTGGCCCCCACTTGCCACAACTAGAGAAAGCCCTTGCTTGTATGATGAGATGATTGGGGTTTCCTATTTGGCCAAGGCTAGGCATCTTTTAACAGACAGTGACATGCCTTGTTTTATAAGCATACAAATAATCCATACAAGTAATCAGAGTAGGTCTGGATCCCTGACCACTTTGGCTGCCGTGTGAAGAGTAAGTGGTATGACAGTAATGATGGAAGCAGGCTGCCTGGATAGTAAGGGAGAGACAATGGTGAGCTGGACTGCAGTGTTGTAGCAGAGATGGGTATTTCATAGCTCAAGTTCTGAGAACTTGTTGATGGATTAAATATGAGAAATCAGGGAAAGAAAGATAGCAAATAAAGCTCCAAATTATTGGCACAAGTAATGTGAGAACATCAATGAGACTGAAAATATTTTTTGAATTATTTAGTCTTTGCTCCACCAAAACGCCATCTCTATAACTGGCTTTACTTCAGACTCTGAATATTTCCTACATTACTCTTTTTTGTTTAGGTAATGAAAATTACTGCTAAACTGAAAATAATATCCAGGGAAAAAAAAAAAAGCATCATTAACAGTTATTGGTGTCTCAACTCAGAGAAGCTTCAGAGAAGCTGGATTATTATTTGTCAGAGTGGTATGCAAGAAGATTCTAAGTATTACATGAAAGCATATTTTGATAGTTATGTTTTACTGCCTATTAGGACAAAACATAACCAGCTCAAATATATTTCGTTGATACCATTACTTAAAATGAGAAAACATTTAAAAAGGGAGTCAATTTAATGAGAAATAGTTAACAGTATAGGTGGTATAGGTATATATAAACATCTTAAAAGATGGTACATGAAACACAGTGAAACAGTCTTTGAAATCAGACAGCCTCAGTGCAAATTTTGACTGCTAATTTCTTGCTCTACAATCTTATCCAACTTTACTCAATCTGTTTAAACATTGGTTTTCTCATCTGTTATATGGAGATAATAATGGTACCTCCCTTATGGAATTGTGTAAGAAGTGGATCATATGTATTAGTTTATGTTCAATAAACAAACTATAAAGTATCAACTCTAATGTACATTAATTTACCAAAAACTATTGGCTTCTTTTGTGGAATTATAAAGTGTACCACTAGTTGCAGTGAAGGTTAGGGAACTAGTCTTTCTGAAAAGGGACTAGCATACTAAGCACTCTAAGCAAGGAGGTTATGCTGATCACTAAACTAAAACTCCCTAACAAATACTCAGTTGCTAAAATTAAATAATCCTATTTAATTAATAGAATGTTATTTATACAAGTGTCTTAGGTGAACTATTGTTTCTCAGTGTTCCCACTCCTAATATTAAAATGATGGAGCCCTTAATCTCAGCTGTTTGGCATAGATGTTACTAAGAAAATCTTCTATCACCTAAAGTTTACAAATGGTTGCATAAGCACGAAATATTTTTGTTCTAAAATACAGAGATATTCAAACCTTATTTTTTAGTTCATTCACTTCCTGCCCATGGCTTCTGCTCAGCTGTTCTTCTAAGTTCTCCAGGTGCATTTTTTGTTGTTGTTTAATAGCTTCACATTCAGAGCTCAAACTTTCTAACATTCGACTCTTGAGCTCAACTTCTCTCTGAAGAGTATATTTTTCTTGTTCATAATTCTGAAAACAGAGTCAATTATAATTCAATTACATAAAAATAACTTAAAGCCATCACACATAAGCAGTTTTCACCTTCACCTGAATCATTCCTGTTTCACACATTTGCTGCTTTCTAAGTAACAACCACATGTTAAATCTGAAATAACTGTAGTTAGTATTAATGTTAAAAACCCTAGAGGTATTTTGAGACTATATTAACGTTCGTGCTAGGGATATGGTAATTGCTTCTATGTCCTGCCAACGAAGTAAAAAGTGCTCTAAGGCTGTCAATGAGTCAAGTTCTCTCTGCTAGGAAAAAAAAAAAAAAATTAATAGCATTTAAGTTTTCCTAGTGAGAATTATTTGGTTTGATAATAATATGCTCTACTTGTAGCTCTGAGTAAAATGAAGAAATAGTGGACAAGGTATAAACAGAAATACTGAATTAGCTCTCACTTTCAGAATGTAGTCGTCTGAAAAATGTTCATAAATGTTCACAACACCACTCAGATGAATACAGTGCTAAGACAAAAGTAGTATTTAAGAGGGCTTTTGCTTACTGTCAGGGAAGTTTAAAGATAAAAAGGGCATTAGTACAAACTTCTTCAACAAGCTTTAAAAAATAACATAAATAAAATTAGATTTAATAAGAGAAAAATTTTAAAAAAGGGTTGCCATTAGTTTTTTTTCCCCCTGATATATTTAAACTTTGAGATCAAAGTTTAAATACAATACTGAGTATTTACTAAATAAAACTGACTTATTCATTCTTTCAATAAATGTATGCCAAATATTAGGGATACGGCCATGAACAAGACAGACGAAATTCCCTCTCATGTCATGTCTCTCATGACAGTGGGGGATGAACCACTCAGATGGAGGCAACAGCTCCTGTAAAGCCCATAAGGCAGGACTAGTATAGCTAAGAACAAAGGAAAGTAGCTTGAGATGAGGTCAAGGGTTGAAAGAGGTCAGATCACATGGGGATCTACAAATCCAGGTGAGGAGCTCGGATTTTGTTGTAAATAAAACTGGAAGCTGCTCTATGCTTTCAGCAGGGCTGCGACATGATCATTTGTATATTCTTCAATGACCACTTGGCTGATGTGTGAAGAATGGTGTGAATGGCAAATGCAGGAAGCAGGCAACCTAGTCAAAAGGCTACAGTAGTAATCTAAGGGAGAGATGATGGTGGTCTGAACTAGAATGGCAGTGGTATAGATATTTTGTAGGTCAAGTTCTTAGAGCTTACTAATGGATTAAATACTAGAAATAAGGGACAGAAAGATATTGAGTAAAACTCCTGGATTTTTGGCTCAAGTAACTGGATGAACGTTATTACATTTACTAAGTAAGGTAAAGAAATTTGCAAGAGCATGTTTGGTTAGTGGGCAGGGAATTAACTATTCTGTTTATGTGAAGTCTGAGATGCCCATTAGCGGGCAATTGAATACAAAAATCTAAACTTTAGGGGAGAACTAAGGACTTGGTGTAACAATCATGGGGCATTTAGATGTTATCAAAAACTATGAAACAAGTGAGGTCACCTAG
The DNA here is from genome assembly GCF_964165515.1 of Mesoplodon bidens. Taxonomy (NCBI): domain Eukaryota; kingdom Metazoa; phylum Chordata; class Mammalia; order Artiodactyla; family Ziphiidae; genus Mesoplodon; species Mesoplodon bidens. The sequence continues at coordinate 162,003,895 of NC_138160.1, forward strand.
GAAGAGTGCAACAAAGCAAAGTCTAAAATTCTATATGTAGTAAAGAGAGTGAAAATAACTTATTTTTCAAACTCAGGACACACTGCGTCAGAAAAAATATTAGAAATTCATTTAGTTCATTTCCCTTTAATAGGGATGGGTGGGAACTAGGCCTAAAATCCTCAGAAAAGAAAAATATTAATAATTGCTGGACAACACAGATCTTCAGTAGCTAAGCACATCTTTGTAAACAGAGGAATATAGTGTCCTACCTCAGTCATGGTCATCACTTCATTACGACATTTATCCAATTGATTCTGCAATTCGTTCTGGCTCTCCACTAGTTGTAAACCATACTGTGCAGCTTTTAGTCGCTCTTCTTCAACTTCTTTGAGCTTGCATCGAAGATCTGCTATTATATCTGCCTCCATGATTGTTTTCCTGTCTACTGTAAATAGAGGAAATAAAAGTACTTAAGCTTAAACAAAACCTCCATATCAATAATAAAAGATATGTGTGTGTTTGTGTGTTGTGTGTGTATGTATATATTCCATACCACTGCCATATAAAAACACAGCATTAAAGATTTTCTTCCTGACTTTTAAATGGTCAAATTTGCATTCTTGTTCTAAGAGCCAGGTCTGACTCTTTTGTTACGCGATTTGAGACCAAATCAAAAAAAAGATGAATATGTTTAATTTTGCTTCTAAGGAATGCAGTATCAGGAAACCATTCAGTTATTGTCCTTAAATGCTAAGGTAGGATGGTCTCATAATTATATCACTATACAGGTAGCCAAGTTAAGAGAACAATAAAAGAAGTCAAGAAACTTTATAGTAGCATAATTGCTACTTAAAATGTAAAGAGATGGCTTTGAATAAGATTCATAAGGTAAGGACTAGCATGTCCACAATTTTTCACAACAGTGTTAACTTCCCTAACACATTAAATCTGCCACATTAAGTGCTTTATTGAAAACGGACTCACTAGCATTTTCCTAGTTATTCATAAGAAGGCATGCAAAACAGACACCATGTTCAGAGTAATTAAAGAACAATCTCATTTTCGATTTTCAAGCAAGGACTTAAACATTATATATAGAAACATTCCACTTTGACTCAACCTCACTCATCATCCTCTCCAAATTGGTTCCAGGATCTTAGGCCAGGCTTAAACTCAGCTTTGCCTTCAAAGAGCAACAAGCCATTATTAAGTTATTCTCCCGTCTCCAGTCAATGTAGTCATTTCCTTCAACACATACTTCTTGAATGCCTATGTGCCGAGCTCCATTCTGGGCACTTCAGATACATCAAGTGGTCAAGCGGACCCCCAAAAAGGCTCTGCTTTCATAAAACTTACCCTCCAGTAGGAGAAGACAAGCAATAATAATGATATAACTAAATGCATTAGAAGGTGGAAATGGAAAAAAAAATAAAACAGGGTAAGTAAGCTTGGAAGAGGTGGGTGTATCCTAACTAGCATGAAATTTAAAATGTGTTGAATGGGGAGCCCCTCAAGTGACTTCTGAGCAAAGCCTTGCAGAGGATAAGAGAATTAGCCATGCACTATTTAGGGAAATCATGTTCCAAGTAGAGGGGTAGCACTACAGTTGAAGGAAGTCCAAAGAATGAACAGGATAGAGTATATATAGGTCAGAGGACATAATAGAGGAGAATATGGAGATCAGGCCATTGTAAATAAAGGCTTTAGCTTCTACTCTGGGTGAAATGGGGCATCACTGCAAAGTCTGGAGTAGAGATATGATACATTTAAAAGGATCATTTTGGCTGATACACTGAATAGTTTGGAGGGAAGCAAGCTGGAAGCAGAAAGTTCAGGTGGGATGACCGCTCACACCAGAGTGGCTGCCGTAGGAGGTGACGAGAAATGGTCATATCTAGCATATATTTTGAAGGGAAAGCCAACGTGATTTTCTGACAAATGGAAATGTGGGATGTGTGAAAGAGAATTTTAAAATGCCTCCAAAGCTTCTGGCTGAGCAACTAGTAGAATAGATTTGCCGATAGCTGAGGCATCAAAAACTGTGGGTAAAGACTGTTTGGGACAGAAAATAAGAGGTTTAAGTTTTAAAACATGAAATGTGTCAAGTAAGCAATGGCTATAAAAGTAGGAGAAGGGTATGGACTGGAGATATAAATTTGGGAGTTATTAGCATAAATACATGAGCTTTGTTATCACCAACGTATGAGCATAATTAAAGAGAAGAGGACAAAGGTTGGAGCCCTGTTATGAGGTGGGAAAGAAGACCGCAAAGTATACATACTCAAGCATGACCAGTGAGGTGGGAGGAAAATGAGGAGCATGTGCTGTCCTAGAAGTCAACAAACAAAAATGTATTAAGGAGGCAGAAGGTCAACTGCACCAAACGCTAAGTTAAATAAGGTGAAAACTGAGAACTGGCCAATGGATTTGAATTCATGGAGGTCAATTAGATGACCCTAAGAGTAGTTTCGATGGGGAGATGTGGGCAAAAGCCTGATTGGAGTGAATTGGAAAGAATGGTCGGAGAATAGTAGACAGCAAGTATAGTTTTGCTGCAAAGATGAGTAGATAAATGGAGCAGTAGCTAGAGAGAAAGTAAGATCACGTTTTTTGGTTGTTTTTTTTTTTAAGACGAAAAATTTTTTAAGAAAAAATACTTTAAAAAAAATTTTAAGAAAAAAATAACAGCATAGTTGTATGACATGGGATAGATCCAGAAGAGAAGGAAAACTAATGATATAGAAACATGGAGAACTACTGGAGTGATGAATGTGCAGGGTCTGATTTTTGGACAGGAACACGAATGTTTCATCTAAAGTAAAGGAAAGCATATGGGTACACTGATAAGCAGGTAGATATAGTGTTGGGAGTCTGCCTAAGTGCCCTTCTAACGTCTTCAATTTATCAGTAAATTAGGAAGCAAAATCTTTGAGAATGAAGATGAAGGAGGAAATACAGGATTTTAGAAGCAGGGGGAAAACAAAGGTATCCTATGTTATCCAGGGCTGGCTGTCACTGCTCTAAACTGCAAGACCTTTTCAAAGCCTGTACATGATGGGGCCAGCCACTAACTGTTGCACTGTTAATAAAAATTTATATTTGCTAAGGATTTACCATTTGCCAGGCAGAGTGCTTCAAATGCACTATCGCCTTTAATTCTCTTAATGGACCTGAGCTAAGTACTACTGCCGTCGATATTTACCAAAGGAAACACGGAGCTAGCCTCAAGACATCCCAACCAGCAGTGTCCGAGGCAGCCAAAAACCTAGCTCTCATTCATTCCAAAGATTTGCTGGAATTCCTATTTTGTGTCAGGAACTGTGCTATTGCTGAGGATACAACGTGATCCCCACACTAGACAATATCCCCGCCTTCCTGAATCTTACAGTCTATTAGTGGAAAGGCATTAAATCAAATAACTGATATGTAACGGTACAAGTGTGATAAGTGCAAGAGGGAGAGGTATATGGTGCTGAGCCTATAACAAAGGGCAGCTGTCTTAATCTGGGTAGTGGGGTGAGGACAGGGTCAGGAGGAATATGGACAAGAAAGGTTTCCCTGAGGAAGTGACTTTTCAACAGGTGTAATGAATGTGTAAGAATTAACCTATCAATCTGTGGAGAAAGGTAGCCAGGGTTGAATAACAAGCACAGCTAATATGTGCCAGACATTGCGCTCGGTACTTTGCAAACATTATCTTATTTAATCCTCTCAACAATTACATGAAATAAAAGGCTTTCACCCCCATTTTACATATATACAAACTGAGGCACAGAAACGTCAAGTAACTTGCCCAGGGTTATCAGGCAGTAAATGGCTAAATGAGATGGGAACAGGATCTAGTTCCATAGCCTGGTGCTCCTAACCACTTTTCTGTTCTGCCTCTCAGAAACGTAGCATATACAAAGCATTTAGGAGACAGGGAGCTCCGGGAATCAGGCTGCTTGAGTTCTTACCCCACCTTCACTACTCAATGGCTGCATCAACTTGGACAGCTTACCCAATGTCTTGTTTTGTCATCCGTAAAACAAGGACAATAACATCTACCTAAAAGGGTTTTTTTTTTTTTAGAAGATTAAACCAACAAATGAGTAAAAAGCAACTAGGGCAAAATCCAACACGTAACTGTATGAGGCAGCGCTGTCCAGTAGAAATATAATGCGAACAAGACATGTCGATTTTTAATTTAATAGGTGCCACATTTTTTTAAAAAGTAAATACTGGTGAAACTCACTTTCACAATGTTATTTAACCCAATACATCCAAAAGATGATCATTTCAACATATAGTCATTATAAAGATTATTAACGTGGTTACTTTTTGGTGTAATCTTCGGATTGCCAAATGGGGCTACTGGCTGTCGTACTGGACAGCGCAGATCTAGTGTTTGTTATCCTCCGGAGGCCCAGGCAGCGGACCCGGCTTTCCGCATCTACGCAGAATCCTCGGGAGCGTCGAAGCGGCCCAACGGAATATTGAGACCGGCTCGGAACCTGGTTTATAAGAACTAAGTTCCGCCGAAGAAGCTGTTCCAGCTGAAAGCCTGGGCGGAGACCCAGGCCCCCGGTTTCCTTAGGCCCTGCGCTCTCCCCTCCCCAGTAGTCCTCTCCGTGCCGCTCCCCAGCTTCCCTCTTCACACGCACTTCCATCCAGGCACCTTGCCCCTACCTCTCTCCTCACCCCTTCCCCGGCTGCTGCAGCTCGCCGCGCTCAGATTCCCGACGTTAACTCCACCGCACCGCAGAGATACCGGCCCATTCACTCAGCAGGCTCTCGGTTAAGCGCCAGGGCGTTTTGAATGTAGTTCCCGCGAGAACTCACATGTCTCGCGAGACTTTCCGCCCTGGCGGCGCGTAAAGGCAAAAAAGGGCGGAAGGTCCGCTACTGCGCAGGTGCAAGTGGAGAGCCTTGGGCTTGGCGCGGGTGCAGACGTGGTTCTGTGGCTCGTCAGTCTTACTCAGGGTTGGTCCTCTGGGTGTTTTTTTGTTTGTTTGTTTGTTTTCGTAACGACAGTACCTTCTGGAGGGACAGTGTCTCTAGAAGGCGAGGCGGTGGGGGAATTCCATAGTGTGCTGGCCTAACAGCGCGTTGGCCAGTGTGCGTTCTGAAAGCTCTGCCCTGTGACCTCCAGGAAGTTAAATCAGTGTGACAGTGCTGAAAAACGTTATAGACAGAATCACAGTTACGCTTATAGGACAAAGTGACAGTTATTATAATGGCCTTAAACACTGGAACCTTCACCACACGCGAGTACAGCGCTAAATTTTACACGGATTATCTCATTTAAGCCCGCCAACAGCCTTATGAGGTAGGTATTATTGTCTTTTTCTGCAAAGGAAAACAAAGCCCCAAGAAGAAAGATATCTTGGCCAAGTGGTAGAACCAGAATTTGAACTAATGCAGTCTGCTGCTGAAGTCCAAGCTCTTGCGTGTGTCTTTAAATAATGATTTTATATTTTGTAAACCTGATGCCTATTCATTATTCAAAATTTTAAGCAATAAGAAATAATAATAGCGAACATTTAGTGAGCACTTCTGAGTCCTAGCAACTGTCGTATGGATCATGTTGTGCTTTTGAGCCCATCTTTTCTCGCCTACTTGGAGATTTGGCCATAGGTGCTCTGTTTTTCATGGTCAGTTTTTTCTCCCCTTTGAACAAATAAACATGCTATAATGACTTCCATCTCAAAAAATAACACTAACCTCCCTTGACCTCAATCAGCTACCACATCATTTATCTGCTTCCCTTGATAACAAAATTCCTGAAAAACAGAAAATTTAGGCTCATGATTTCATTTTCGTACTTTTTATTCTAACTTTTTCCCCCACTTCAGGTTTTGGTCCCATCACTCCAGTGAATGGCTCTTCTCAACGTCACCAGTGAGTTCTATCTTGCAAAATCCATTATTCAGTCCTCATTTCTCTTAACAAATGATAGAGTTGATAGTTTTCCTTGAGTCTCCTTAGGTCTTGGGATGCCACACCCTCCCTGCCTTTCTCTTCTTAATTTCTTTTGCAGACTTCTATTTCTAACTGAGGTAAGCCATACTAAATAAAGGATTGATCTGGGTTTGAAGACTGAAAACAATGATGTCTTCATGTTGTTCACAGTGTACCCTAGCAGGTGCATTTGGGGTCTGAATGAGTCAGATGTTCCTTCATTTGTCACCACTCCCATGTTCTTGAATAAATAAAATCTGATTTTCCCTTTCATTTGACAAAGATTCTTCAACTCAGGAGTCAGGAAGATGCCCATTCTAGCTTAGGCCAATCATGACTGACTGAAATTAGGTAATCTATAATGTATCTGAACTTCATTTTTCTCCTGTGTTACATGAGAATGTAAACCTATATTTTACTGATGTTTCTTTCGTATCTAATATTTTTAAAATATTTTAAACTTGTAGCTGAGCGACCACAGTGTGCTAGGCATAATGCAAGGAATTCAGAAGGTGGTAATTGCCACTTGACTCTGGAAGATGCTCACAGCGTAGTAGGGGATTAAATAAAAGCAAATATAAATAACCACAGGGATGTGTATAAATGTCATGTGAATGGTATATACCCTACACTAAAGGAGATGTGTGATGGGAGAGGTCAATTTTGTCATGGTGTTTCTTTAACATTCCACAGTGTAGGAGGCACTTGAGCAGGGCCTTGAAGGTAGCTGAGCTAAGTAAGGAGGAATGCACTCAAGGGGAGGGGACAGTATTAGTAACATCATAGAAGCTACCCATTTCAAAATTAAAGTCAGTCTTTAGGAACTGTCTGGATAGGGTGCTGCCTATACCACCTCTGGACAGTAGATGTCACAAGTGAAATGAATTCTAGATGGTCCCTGCTTTTTTTGGATAACTTGCTTAAGATTCACAGTTACAAATGCAGTTCCGCATACTTAGATGAGGTCCACATACCATGTGCTAAATGCCAAGGGTCAGGAAAAAAAAGCATCTGTCATTTTCAGTTTATATAATAAGAGATTTGATTTTGCCTCCTCATACAGAGTAGTGGATTCCTCAAGCATAGCAAAGGAACTTGGATGCTGGGAATACAGTTCCTAATATTATTGCTATAATATTACTTCTAATGATAATAATATTTCTAATTGTATAATTCATAATATTATAGCATAATATTATAGCTGGGATAGACTGCTGTAGTAAACTGGCCATCATTCCTTCACTATGACTGTTCTAGTGGAAAAGAGAGGACTGGTTATCAAAAATGGTGTAGATGGGAGTGGTTGCATTGCACTGAAAACTGTGTGTATTTTGACATGCACTTATTGAATGATTAAGGTTTTTTTGGTACCACAGGTGAATAGTCTCTGTCCTCAAGGAACTTAGAATTTAGTGGAAGGGGCATTTACCAAGCAATAAACCATTACTCAGAGTACGACTTAGAATTTCTTGTTCCTTCATAATATTAAGGAAAGCTCTAAGCTAGGGACCAAAGAAGAACAAGCCCAGGACCCTGAGACACAGAGTTTGCAAATAAGAACTGGGTTAATTTACAAAGTTCCATGATTCATAAGATGGACCAGGAGATGAAGTTTTGGAAGTTATACTCAAGGTTGTGGTAATTAAAACATGGAGAATGGCTGAGGTCAAGAAAGAGGCTTAGAGAGAGAGAAGAGAGAGCTGTGTGCAGGACTTTGGTCAATGTCCTAATCTTTGGAACAGGAGGAGAATAAGGATCCAACAAAATAAACAGAAGAGCCATTTGAGAAGAGATCAGGAAATTGAATTGTCACAGCTCCTTCTGTGATGATTTGATACCAAAATGAATAATTGTACCAGGTGGTGGGTTTGACTATTTAGTAGTAATAATGACCATGCCAGCCTAGTCTGCAGTCTCTCCTGGGTCGGCTATATATAGCAGCAGCTTCAACTCTTCATGAGCCCTACTGCTATATTCCTTTTCCCCCTGAATAGGTTCAGTCCTCATTCAGAGCAAAGGTGCATTATTCCAATATTGTGGACATTTATTGGTTAACTTTTCAGCTTCAGTTCCCTCCTGCTTTTCCTTCCCAAAGCATTCTGGGTCTTTTTGGGTAAGTCATTTTTCCCTCCATTTTCAGCCACGTGGATTGTTTAAAATTGATCCTACCCTTCAACTCTAGAGTCACTCTGGTTGTAGTAATTGGTTCAGGGATGTGCATGTGACTAAATCCAAGTGGGTGAAATAAAATGAGATACTCACTGGGACTGCTGGAAAAATGGATTTTGTTAACCCCTTCTGTACTTAGACTTTGCAGCCCAGAGCTGCCAGCTGCCATCTTAGATCCATGAAGCTTAAGTCAGCTTGAAATAGAATCAAAAGCAGAGCTGATAAATAGGAAAAAAGAGTCTTGGCCATGCTATTTGGGCCCTACATCAAGCTCCTCTTGAAGCTAGAGATATCCCTGAACTGTTTAGTTTTTGCTCAAATATCAATAGCTTCAATTTGAGTTTTCTGTTATTTGAAATATAAATAATTTTAACCAATACACTCAATAATACTTATGTCTGAGCGTGAATGGACTAGTTAACCTGTCAGCTTCCCACTCTACATCTAGGAGTTTATGAGGCTAAAACTGAAAGTTGCTAACTTCCAGGGATAAAATCTAGTGATGGCTCCTCTGAGAAAAATGTCTTGGTTGAACCCAAGGGAAGGTTTACCCTAAACGAAGGGGCCTAGTCTACAGTGGAGGAAAATAAGGATTCAAACAGCTTGTATGTAATCCCTTTCTTGGCACCACTTCACATGACCATTACATCCCCGTTAAGCTTACTTCTTCAGATGATTTTAGCACCTAAGCCAGTTAGAATTAAGATGCAGTGTTTATACCAGTTATGGTTTTTACTTGCCAAGAATAGTACCCACTCTAGTTAGTTCAAGATATATATGTACATAAAAAATTCTAGAGTCCTGATTTTTGCAACTCTTCACAAAACTGTAGTTACTACTTATGACTTCCTGTCTTCCAGTATCCATTACATATTCCTTTTATTTTATGACAGTACCTCAACTAGTTGGGGCCCTTTATCCAGTACTGTGACCCTGGATAAATCTACACTGCTGAATAAAACATATTCACTAGTTATGATGTATATATCTATATTACTGTGCTGTTGGCCCATATTTATTTTGTCTGACTCGAAGTGGGATGGGATAAAATTTAGGGCCCTGTTCTTTCTCTGCGAGCTTGGAACTGCCACACTACTTTTCTGTATGGACAGAAGTGATGACTGTCTCAGTGTTGTCATGCTTAGTTTAATGCATTTTATTCTTAGGAAAAACAACTTGGGAATGCACACAAAATACATTGAATACCCCAGTTCAGTAATACTCGCCTATGAGCTACCTCTTGCCTATTGCCACTAGGTGACAGTCTTTGCAAATATTTTATCTGACATGACCATCTTTCTGTTACAAACATTAAATTCTGTTGGTAGACATGGTTACCATTCTAGTTTCAGGCAGAAGATAAGCCAAATGCATATATTTATTAGTACCTATACTCTCCGTCTTTTGAGATCATAGTTATTCCTCATCTGGATCATTCTTCCCCTCCTACTTAGTTTACTCCATGCTATAGAGTGAATTGTGTCCCCTACAAATTCATATGTTGAAGTCCTAACCCTCAGTATGACGGTATTTGGAGATAGGGTCTTTAGGAGGTAATTATAATTAAATGAGGTCATAGGAGTGGGGCCCTAATCCCATAGAATTGGTGGCCTCTTATGAGGAGAGGAAGAGAAAGAGATGTCTCTTTCACTCTCTTTGTACCACAGAAAAAGGGCCATGTGAGAGAAGCATCTGCAGGCCAAGAAAGAACCCTCACCGGGAAATGAGTGGGCCAGCACCTTGATCTTGGACTTCCTAGCCTCCGGAACTGTGAAAAATAAATTCTCTATTGTTTAAGTATTTCATTATTGCAACCCAAGCAGACTAATAAACACCATCTCATCCTTTTCACTAGAGAAGCCCTATGACTAATAGTTAAGAATACAATACATGTTCTAGACTCAGCATCTGGGTTCACCTGCAGGCTCTGTTACTTCCTCTGGTTGCCTTTAACAAACTACTTAGCCTCTCTAGGCCTCAGTTTCCTGGAGTACAAAATGGGATAATCACAGTATCTAATTCAGTAGTTTGTTGTATGGTTTAAGTGAGCTAATACTTTTTAAACCTTTAGCATAATGTCAGTAAATAGTAGCTGTTATTATTAAGAGCATTGTCTCAGCTCAAATGTCACTCCCTCTGGGACCCCTTTTCTGAATCCTTAGCCTAGGGCATGTCCTCTGTGTACAGTCATATCAACTTGTGCTTATCCTTTGGAATAATTATAATAGTTTGTGGAAATTTGTGTATTTTATGTCTGCTTCCCTCACTACAACTTAAGCTCTTTAGGATGGAAAAGGCCAATGTATGTTTTGCTCACTGTAGTTTCTCCCAGCAAGTGCTTGGGACATGCTAGATGCTAAAGTTTGACGAATGAATGAAAAATGCAATTCATTGATTTAAATGGGGAATCTTTATAAACTCTCTTTGAAACATCAAAGTCAAGTAACTTGTAAAAAAGAATACTATTCTTAATCCTCAATGAAAAATGCTAAAAATTTATTAATCAGTTTACATGAAACAAATTACATGTCACAGAGACAGTACACTGAATAAATAGTTTAGGGTACTTGATACCCTCTGAGATTTTTATTGCTTCATTCACCTGTGATAATTTGTGTCCCTCATTTGAACCAATATTTCTTCATTCAGAATTTATGTATTGATATAATTGCTGTAATTCAAGCATTTTAAATTGTACTAGGGAACTTGGTATATAAAATAACCCTATTGGAGAGGCCTGCAAAGCAAAGACTCCTTGGCTAAAGTAAATGTTCACTTTTGTGTAAATACAGACTTCATGTAGTAAGTTCTCTTAAAGGAAGAGCCACCCTTGATGAGCTTAAAGTTTTAAAACTCATGTTTTCCTAATATTTTATTATGTGTTGGACAGGTTTATCTATTTCCTGCAAAACAAATCTGGCACATGTCATCCTATTAATTTTCCAAAAATAGAAAATATTAAAAAGAGTGGACATTTCCAGTAATCCTTAAAGTCCTTTGATTATGTAATAATCAGCTATGTAAGAACACTCAAAAGCACAGTAATAAGAAACGTTAGTTATGTGTATTTAAAAGATAATTTTATGTTTTGAAAGTTCTCTCAAAATATGAGACATGAGAAAGTGTTTTGCAGGCTTTATATACCTTATGCAGACAGTAAAAGCTCCCTTTTTTCCTATCATGGTGATAAAACTTTAGGCAGTTCTGATATTAGATGTGATCCTTTCTTTGTATTAATCATTGTTTTACCATTTACTTGCCTCTTGTTATCAGACAGGATGCTCAGACTCTGGCTTCATCACAAGTGAACCCCATCTACTCCCCCATGATGCACTGCATGCTGGCAGTATTTGGCTACTTTTGATAAATTGGTTAGTCTTGTGAAATACTTCCCTAAGCTCGAGTTCTGGAACTCATCAGGTGTCCTCTCTGACAGTCATGTCTTCCCTTGGCTCTCAGATTACCCCACCAGCTGGGGTAAGGCCCATATCCTCCCACAAAGCATGCTTCTTTGGAATTCAGGTCTGTTGGTTTTTGGCACTAAAAAGCAATGCTCTTGCACTTTCTGTCAGATCAGGGCTGAATAATCTCTTGGGGGTGAGTAACCTTTTAAATGTTGGAAGACTAACAGTTTCAGGGATCAGTGTGAGCTTAGCAATTTGTAAGAAAGATCAGAGGAATACATGTCCCTTTTGACCATATTTGAATATAGCAAGACCCAGATTATTTTTTTTTCCTTTTTGCAAATTAGTCTGGAGGTTGGCATCACACTCTTCCCTCCATGCCAATCCATCAGTTTGTGCATAGAGCAAATCTTTATGTACAGAAGTATGGCTTCTGAATCACACTGGCACTTAACCGTTATTATTATATATGACTGAAGCCAGGGAGTTACGAAAGGGTCTTGGGCGACTGTCCTCCTTCCACCTATAAAACTCCTGGCAAAGGGATTAATAGGCATCCTATAAACAGGCAGAGTTAAGCTCTTGAAAACAGCATACTATTCGTAGGGTTTAAATCTCCCAGCCAACATGGGAAAAATAGGTTGAAAAAGTAACATCTAATTTATTCTTAAATATGGTTGGAAGGTTTGATTTCATTCCTACTCCCACAAAAGTAATTAGTACTGCTTCCATCCTAAGGTATAGAGGTATATAAGTTTCAAAGAGTGGTCTCCAAACTTTGTTGTACGTTAAAACTGAGAAGCTTTTATAACTCCTGATGCCTAGTCTGTACCCAACACTAATGGAATTGAAATGCCTAGGAGTGGCTGTTGGGCATCAGTGGTTTTTAAAGATCCCCAGGGTGAATGCAATATGCAGTAAAGTTTGGGAACCTGGGTTAAAACAGTCACACTCCCGCCACACTTCAGCTTTTCTCCACTGCTTCTTTAGCTCAGTCGTTCTCAATCTGACTCTCATTAGAATCACAAGACATCTTAAAATATTCCACTCTGATCCATTTGGTCTAGGGCAGGGTGTAAACATGAGAAATGTTTAGCTGTTCCCCCAGTGACTAATGTACAGCCGTGGTGGAGAATCACTGGGCTAGCTGATCATATAAAAAGGTAGGATAAGGTCGGTCCTTTAGCCTTTTTCTTGCAGTTAAGAGCTTTCTACATTTTAAAATTCCTATTCACTAGCTTTGTTGAATGAATATTCTTCTTCAATTCGCCAGGCTCTAAAGTCCAACCATTTTCCTGAATCTGTTGGTAGTAGATTACCTGATAAAATACAGGATAGACAGTTAAATTTTATTTCAGCTAAACAGTGAATAATTTTTTAGTACAAGTATGTTCATGTGGTATCTGGGGTGTATAATAAAAAAGATTTACTGTCTTCTGAAATTCTAATTTAACTGGTGTCCTGTATTTTTATTTGCTACATCTAGCAGTGTTAATTGGTGGGAGAGCATGGCTAATTCTTGGAAAAATTAGCAGCTGAATTTGGGGAGAGTTCCATCATTTTAATCTTCAAGGTTTATGGCCTTTTAGCTCTTATCCCTTCTAGTTGCAGAAGTGGTAGATAAAAAGGCATGAGCAATTTGGGAATTAAAAACTATTTAAGATCCCCCACTGAGCCAGGAAGACCCACATTTCCCTTTTACTTAGAGTGTCATTGGGTGATCAGCAGGGGAGGAGTACAGGAAAGGTGGGGTGTTATTGTGCAAGAAGACAGAATATAGAAAGAGGTGAGGACCTGAATATTGAGTATATGCTTTGGTTGAAGGAAACTAGCTCTTCACTCTCAAAAGGATTGCCATTTTGAGCCTTTTCTATGACTTTCAAGTACTTCAGACTTGCTTTTTTTCTTTTTCTTTTTTTTCTTTTTTTTTTTTTTGCATCTTATTTCTGTTTAATCTACCTGAATATCAGATGCTTGCTGCTTTGGCTGGAGTTGAGGTAGTTTCCTGGTGAAGCTCTCCTAGCTTACTGAGTCTGAACTGATGGAAAGTTCAGAAGTCCCTGGCAATCTTGCAAGAACCCCGTAATCTCAAGAGGCTTCCCAAGCAGTCTGGATGCCTTTCAGTGTCATCCTCTAGGACCGTTCACCACTAGCTGATTTCTGAAATTTCCTTCCTCCCCACCATCCCCAAATAGGCCTTGAACTGTAAATAAAAGTCATGGGTGGGTGTATTTCTTGGCCAATAAATAGCAGGCTCTATACAAAGTGAGGAGTGAGATTTCATGAGAATTCCCAGAAAGCAGGTGTTATAATGACTTTACCAAATTTGAGCCTGACATTTTGATGAACAACTCTTGAGCACCCCTCATAATTTCCTCTGTGGAGGAGATAGGCCAACAAGTAATATGTCAAATCCTCCTTTGCGGGTCCAAGTTTACTAATGGAAGGAGGTGAAACAGGTGAAACACATTAACTTTTAACCTGTTAACAATGATTTTTTTCACTAAGCATTAGATGTTTAAAAGGGAAATGCACACTGGCAGAAAGGAGACAAAAGACAAAGGGTGATAGGAAGGGGCTGAAAGCTGGCCTGCATCGTGGAAATATATTTGCAAGCCAGCTGGGCCCACTTTGCGCAGATGTTTTATAGGAATGAGAGGGAGGGGCAAGTGTTCTAATGTTAGACACATCAGCAAAGCAGTGGAATATTTCTTTGCATAATGCCCCTTTCTTGTGGTTGGAGGTAAGGGAGGGAGTGGGGTTCAGAGGCTTTGGGATAATTTTATTGTTCAAATTGAATTCAAGTAAATTGCATACATTGATGATAAGACTTTTTCCCAAGTTCATTTAAAAGGGATTAATTTACATTTTAGGATACTAACTCTGTTAAACTAAAAAGTTGAAAACCAAAGAGCTGTATGTCCAATCATCATCAGCTATTTTATTCATACGTAAAAAAACACATAGCTGTTTGGAGGAAATACTTCCAAAATGGATCTCCTTGGGTTGAAATGTTGAGCATCTTTTAGGGCAATGCAGATGAAGCTCTCTCTTCCCCAGATGGTTGGCTTGGTCTTCCACTTTTTGCCTGAATGCTTCAGTAGCATGTCTATGCAGCATGCATTCCAGAATATGGAGGGAGTCAAGTTTTCTATACAAGCTGGAGGTTTGCAAATTGCTGGCCCACAGTTGTACTGTTTGGCCCACACAGTTCAGGGGGAAAAAACCCAAAGAACAAAAAGCAACTTTGAGCCAAAATTAGAAACTTGGAAATTTACACACACACACACACACACACACACACACACACACACATCTGGATTGCTAGCTTTTCTGGAAAAATCAGAAGATTTGGCTATGCTATGCTCACATTCCTCCTGCCAACAATCTGGTGGATCTTTGTCTTTTTCTGGGCACACATTTTCCAATTCTCCACAGCCCCTGTCACTCTATCATTGGGTTTATTCATTCAGTGAAATGGGACAGATATAAGGAGACATTTATACTACCTGTTTGTATGATTCCTATATGCATTTGAGTTTGCCATCCATGATACGAGGGAAGACTAGATTATACCATTGCTCCAGTGTCCTCCAAGCTTATTCTGTGATTCTTCTCTTTTCTACAAATGGAGTTCTTAATATTGTTACAGATTAACCGATACTTTGCTTGAGGAAAGAACTTGTTGTACTGCAGTTTTTGTTTTTGTTTTTTAACATCTTTATTGGAGTATAATTGCTTTACAATGATGTGTTAGATTCTGCTGTATAACAGTGATTTATCTATATGTATACATATATCCCCATATCCCTCCCTGTTGCATCTCCCTCCCACCCTCCCTATCCCACCCCTCTAGGTGGTCACAAACCACTGAGCTGATCTCCCTGTGCTATACAGCTGCTTCCCACTAGCTATCTATTTTACATTTGGTAGTGTGTATATGTCAGTGACACTCACTTCTTCCCAGCTTATCCTTCCCTCTCCCTGTGTCCTCATTCCATTCTCTACGTCTGTGTCTTTATTCCTGTCCTGCCCCTAGGTTCTTCAGAACCATTTTTTTTTTTAGATTCCATATAAATGTGTTAGCATATGGTATTTGTTTTTCTCTTTCTGACTTACTTCACTCTGTAGGACAGACTCTAGGTCCATCCACCTCAGTACAAATAACTCGCTTTCGTTTCTTTTTATGGCTGAGTAATATTCCATTGTATACATGTGCCATATCTTCTTTATCCATTCATCTGTTGATGGATGTTTAGGGTGCTTCCATGTCCTGGCTATTGTAAATACTGCTGCAATGAACATTGTGGTACATGTCTCTTTTTGAACTATGGTTTTCTCAGGGTATAAGCCCAGTGGTGGGATTGCTGGGTTGTATGGTAGTTCTATTTTTAGTTTTTTAAGGAACCTCCATACTGTTCTCCATAGTGGCTGTATCAATTTACATTCCCACCAACAGTGCAAGAGGGTTCCCTTTTCTCCACACCCTCTGCAGCATTTATTTTCTGTAGACCTTTTGATGATGGCCATTCTGGCCGGTGTGAGGTGACATCTCATTGTAGTTTTGATTTGCATTTCTCTAATGATTAGTGATGTTGAGCATCCTTTCATGTGTTTGTTGGCAATCTGTATATCTTCTCTGGAGAAAAGTCTATTTAGGTCTTTTGCCCATTTTTGGATTGGGTTGTTTGTTTTATTGATATTGAGCTGCATGAGCTGTTTGTATATTTTAGAGATTAATCCTTTGTCCATTGTTTCATTTGCAAATATTTTCTCCCATTCTGAGGGTTGTCTTTTCATCTTGTTTATGGTTTCCTTTGCTGTGCAAAAGCTTTCAAGTTTCATTAGGTCCCATGTGTTTATTTTTGTTTTTATTTCCATTTCTCTAGGAGGTGGGTCAAAAAGGATCTTGCTGTGATTTATGTCATAGAGTGTTCTGCCTATGTTTTTCTCTAAGAGTTTGCTAGTGTCTGGCCTTACATTTAGGTCTTTAATCCATTTTGAGTTTATTTTGGTGTCTGGTGTTAGGGAGTGTTCTAATTTCATTCTTTTCCAACTAGCTGTCCAGTTTTCCTGGCACCACTTATTGAAGAGGCTATCTTTTCTGCATTGTATATTTTTGCCTCCTTTATCAAAGATAAGGTGACCATATGTGCGTGAGTTATCTCTGGGCTTTCTCTCCTGTTCCATTGATCTATATTTCTGTTTTGGGGCCAGTACTATACTGTCTTGATTACTGTAGCTTGGTAGTATAGTCTGAAGTCAGGGAGCCTGATTCCTCCAACTCCGGTTTTCTTTCTCAAGATTGCTTTGGCTATTTGGGGTCTTTTGTGTTTCCATACAAATTGTGAAAAAAATTTTTCTAGTTCTGTGAAAAATGCCATTGGTAATTTGATAGGGGTTGCATTGAATCTGTAGATTGCTTTGGGTAGTATAGTCATTTTCACAATGTTGATTCTTCCAATCCAAGAACATGGTATATCTCTCCATCTGTTTGTATCATCTTTAATTTCTTTCATCAGTGTCTTATAATTTTCTGAGTAAAGGTCTTTTGTCTCCGTAGGTAGGTTTATTCCTAGGTATTTTATTCTTTTTGTTGCAGTGGTAAATGGGAGTCTTTCCTTAATTTCTCTTTCAGATTTTTCATCATTAGTGTATAGGAATGCAAGAGATTTCTGTGCATTAATTTTGTATCCTGCTACTTTACCAAATTCATTGATTAGCTCTAGTAGTTCTCTGGTAGCATCTTTAGGATTCTCCATGTATAGTACCATGTAATCTGCAAACAGTGACAACTTTACTTCTTCTTTTCCAATTTGAATTCCTTTTATTTCTTTTTCTTCTCTGATTGCTGTGGCTAAAACTTCCAAAACTATGTTGAATAATAGTGGTGAGAGTCGGCAACCTTGTCTTGTTCCTGATCTTAGGGGAAATGGTTTCAGTTTTTCACCATTGAGAACAATGTTGGCTGTGGGTTTGTCATATATGGCCTTTATTATGTTGAAGTAAGTTCCCTCTGTGCCTGCTTTCTGGAGGGTTTTAATCATAAATGGATGTTGAATTTTGTTGAAAGATTTTTTGCATCTATTGAGATAATCATATGTTTTTTATCCTTCAGTTTTTTAGTATGGTGTATCACATTGACTGAGTTGCATATATTGAAGAATCCTTGCATTCCTGGGATAAACCCCACTTGATCATGGTTTATGATCCGTTTAATGTGCTGCTGGATTCTGTTTGCTAGTATTTTGTTGAGGAATTGCGCAACTATGTTCATCAGTGGTATTGGCCTGTAGTTTTCTTTTTTTGTGACATCTTTGTCTGGTTTTGGTATCAGGGTGATGGTGGCCTCGTAGAATGAGTTTGGAGTGTTTCGTCTTCTGCTATATTTTGGAAGAGTTTGAGAGGGATAGGTGTTAGCTCTTCTCTAAATGTTTGATATAATTCGCCTGTGAAACCATCTGGTTCTGAGCTCTTGTCTGTAGGAAGATTTTGAGCACAGTTTCAATTCCAATGCTTGTGATAGACTGTTTATATTTTCTATTTCTTCCTAGTTCAGTCTCAGAAGGTTGTGCTTTTCTAAGAATTTGTTCATTTCTTCCAGGTTGTACATTTTATTGGCATATATTGCTTGTAGTAGTCTCTCATAATCCTTTGTATTTCTGCAGTGTCAGTTGTTACTTCTCCTTTTTCATTCTAATTCTGTTGATTTGAGTCTTCTCCCTTTTGTTCTTCATGAGTCTGGCTAATGGTATATCAATTTTGTTTATCTTCTCAAAGAACCGGCTTTTAGTTTTATTGATCTTTGCTATCATTTCCTTCATTTCTTTTTCATTTATTTCTGATCTCATCTTTATGATTTCTTTCCTTCTGCTAACTTTGGGGGTTTTTTGTTCTTCTTTCTCTGATTGCTTTAGGTGTAAGGTTAGGTTGTTTATTTGAGATTTTTCTTGTTTGTTGAGGTAGGATTGTATTGCTATAAACTTCCCTCTTAGAACTGCTTTTGCTGCATCCCATAGGTTTTGGGCTGTTGTGTTTTCATTGTCTTTTGTTTCTAGGTGTTTTTTTATTTCCTCTTTGATTTCTTCAGTTATCTCTTGGTTATTTCATAGTGTATTGTTTAGCCTCCAAGTGTTTGTATTTTTTACAGTTTTTTTTCCTGTAACTGAGATCTAGTCTTACAGTGCTGTGGTGAGAAATGATACTTGACACGATTTCAATTCTCTTAAATTTACCAAAGCTTGATTTGTGACCCAGGATGTGATCTATCCTGGAGAGTGTTCCATGAGCATTTGAAGAGAAAGTGTATTCTGCTGTGTTTGGATGAAATGTCCTATAAATATCAATTAAATTCATCCTGTTTAATGTGTCATTTAAAGCTTGTGTTGCCTCATTTATTTTCATTTTGGTTGATCTGTCCATTGGTGAAAGTGGGTGTTAGAGTTCCTTACTATGATTGTGTTACTGTCGGTTTCCTCTTTTATGGCTGTCTGCATTTGCCTTATGTATTGAGGTGCTCCTATATTGAGTGCATAAATATTTACAACTGTTATATCTTCTTCTTGGATTGATCCCTTGATCATTATGTAGTGTCCTTCTTTGTCTCTTGTAATATCTTTGTTTTAAAGTCTATCTTGTCTGATATGAGAATTGCTACTCCAGCTTTCTTTTGACTTCCATTTGCATGGAATATCTTTCTCCATCTCCTCACTTTCAGTCTCTAGGTCTGAGACTTTCAGTGTCTGAGACTTTCAGTCTCTCACTTTCAGTGTCCCTAGGTCTGAAGTGGGTCTCTTGTAGACAGCATATATATGGGTCTTTTTTTTGTATCCATTCAGCCAGTCTTTGTCTTCTGGTTTGAGCATTTAATCCATTTACATTTAAGGTAATTATCGATATGTATGTTCCTATTACTGTTTTCTTAATTGTTTTGGGTTTGTTATTGTAGGTCTTTTCCTTCTCTTGTGTTTCCTGCCTAGAGAGGTTCCTTTAGCATTTGTTGTAAAGCTGGCTTGGTGGTGCTGAATTATCTTAACTTTTGCTTGTCTGTAAAGGTTTTACTTTCTCCATCAAATCTGAATGAGATCCTTGCTGGGTAGAGTCTTCTTGGTCATAGGTTTTTCCCTTTCATCACTTTAAATATGTCCTGCCACTCCCTTCTGGCTTGTAGAGTTTCTGCTGAAAGATCAGCTGTTAATCTTATGGAGATTCCCTTGTATGTTATTTGTTGTTTTTCCCTTGCTGCTTTTAATGTTTTTTCTTTGTATTTAATTTTTGATAGTTTGATTAATATGTGCCTTGACGTGTTTCTCCTTGGATTTATCCTGTATGAGACTCTGTGCTTCCTGGACTTGATTGATTATTTCCTTTCCCATATTAGGGAAGTATTCAACTATAATCCCTTCAAATATTTTCTCAGTCCCTTTCTTTTTCTCTTCTTCTTCTGGGACCCCTATAATTCAAATGTCGGTGAGTTTAATGTTGTTGTAGAGGTCTCTGAGACTGTCCTCCATTCTTTTTTTTTTTTTTTTTTTTTTTTTTTTTCTTTTTTTGCGGTATGCGGGCCTCTCACTGTTGCGGCCTCTCCCGTTGCGGAGCACAGGCTCCGGATGCGCAGGCCCAGCGGCCATGGCTCACGGGCCCAGCCGCTCCGCGGCATATGGGATCCTCCCAGACCGGGGCACGAACCCGTATCCCCTGCATCGGCAGGCGGACTCTCAACCACTGCGCCACCAGGGAGGCCCTGTCCTCCATTCTTTTCATTCTCTTTTCTTTATTCTGCTCTGTGGTAGTTATTTCCACTATTTTACGTTCCAGGTCACTTATCCATTCTTCTGCCTCAGTTATTCTGGTATTGATTCCTTTTAGAGAATTTTTTATTTCATTTACTGTTTTGTTCGTCATTGTTTGTTTGCTCTTCAGTCCTTCTAGGTCCTTGTTAAACCTTTCTTGTATTTTCTCCATTCTATTTCTAAGATTCTGGATCATCTTTGCTATCATTACTCTGAATTCTTTTTCAAGTAGACTGCCCGTTTCCTCCTCATTTGTTTGGTCTGGTGTGTTTTTACCTTGCTCCTTCATCTGCTGTATATTTCTCTTTCTTCTCATTTTGCTTAACTTACTGTGTTTGGGGTCTCCTTTTCACAGTCTGCATGTTCGTAGTTCCCGTTGTTTTTGGTGTCTGCCCCCAGTGGGTAAGGTTGGTTCCCTGGGTTGTGTAGGCTTCCTGGTGGAGGGGACTGGTGCCTGTGTTCTGGTGGATGAGGCTGGATCTTGTCTTTTTGGTGGGCAGGACCGCATCTAGTGGTGTGTTTTGGGGTGTCTGTGAACTTATTATGATTTTAGGCAGCCTCTGTGCCAATGGGTGGGCTTGTGTTCCTGTCTTGCTGGTTGTTTGGCATGGGGTGTCCAGCACTGGAGCTTGCTGGTCGTTGAGTGGAGCTGAGTCTTAGCGTTCAGATGGAGATCTCTAGGGGAGCCTTGCCATTTGATATTACATGGGATCAGCAGGTCTCTGGTGGACCAGTGTCCTGAACTTGGCTCTCCCACCTCAGAGGCTCAGGCCTGACACCTGGCCAGAGCACCAAGACCATGTCAGCCACACAGGTCTCACCGGACAGGTTCCTGGAGTCTTCCTGTCTGAAGTGTTCAGAAGGGCTACTGAAGGAGGCTGGGGTGACAGGATGCTGGGGCAGCTTCCTCTGCTCAGGTATTCCTCCAGCAAGGCTGCTGCCAGCCACCATGCCTTTCTACTCTGTGTTTCTCCAAATATGAGATCACCCAGCTGAGAGGAAAAAAGGCTGTACTGCAGTTTTAAATGTCATTTCTGCCCTATTTCAATGTAGTCTTCTTAGAGCATGAATGAATTTGTGACTAACAGAATAACTCTTAAGTCGATTTTCTTCTTTGGCTGTGTTTTCACTGATGGAGAATTAAAGTGATCATCTGGATGAACTCATCTATGAATAGAAAACAGAAATTAGTAATTTGCCTGTCGGAGGTGGTTGCTTGCACAGGTCACATCTAGCAGAGAAATGCTCAACTGTCGATTCTAATCACCTAATTCAGAAAACTTTAACACAAGAAAGGACTTGAGGGATAAAATTCAACCCCTTCATTTTACAGATAAAAAACTGAACTTAAGAGAGGTTAAGCAACCTCTTCTTTTTTGTGGGGGAGAGTGAGCCTCTGTTTCTTCTCAAGAGTTTTGAATCACCCCTTCCCACTCCCCTCTACCAACTCCCTGGTGCATTTGAGACTAACATCTGTTAACATCTGATCCCCAGAGTGTGGCTGGTAGTGAAGAGAAGCACTCCTTTTTGTCCTGTGCACCTCTTTCTTGCTTTTTCATTTAGCTAAGACCTAGCTAGAATTCTTGACGAGACAAATCTGCTATGAGCCTTTTTCTCAGAGAGCCCCTTTTGTGCACTAGGCGCTCACTGTCTTCTATTTAGGGAAGAAGGGTAAAGTGGTCCCTTATATCAACAATACAAAATCTCAGCTGGGTAATTACAGGAAATACTCAGAGTTTCCAAGTAGAGTTACCACAGGTTTGGCTTAAAGCAACCTGTTCTTAATCACACTATATGCTGGCAGAGCTGAGACCCAAACCCATTTCTTTTGATTTTAATCAAGGCCAGTGTTATTTATATTATCCTTAATTGACTCTCAAATTATATAGATAGTTTCAGGTTTATTTCTCAATTTTCATTGTTGCTTACTGTTTACTGCAATAAGCATTATTTACAACAAACATTATAAGAACATTGCCATAACTATATATTTATAATGATCAGAATCATGTATGATGCAATGATAACTCATTTCACAGGTACTTATCTTAAAAATATGAAGATAACCTTTAATAATGAAAAATTTATAATTCATATTTTAATTAAAAGGCTTCCAAACAACAGGAAATGCTACCAGTCGTTGTCTTTGCATGACTTTAGATGGCTTCTCCCATTTCTTTTCTTCCTTATCTGTGTTCCAAATTTTCCATACTGAATCTGTATTACTTTTATAATTGTTAGAATTTTTAAACAGTTATATAAAAGTAACAAAAGCAAATCCACTCTGATAAAGACATGAAGCATTTATGTGAAATTTAAATGTTCTCATACCTCATTCATTCCTGAGTGGAATGTAAAGACCGTTTCCTGTGACTCAAATACGTACCCAAAGAGAAAGGATTTGACACTTTCCCACAGTGAAAGAAAAATGTCTGGTGGCGGTGATTGCAAGGGACATGTGCTGAGGACGGCGACCTAGGGCGCATTCCGGGCTGATTAACACCGACGTTAAAATTAAAAATCCAGCAGTTCCAGCTCCTTCATTATGATCCCCTCACAGTATCTGACTAATCGACTTAGGCCAGTCTTCTGGGATGGACTTTTATTTTCTCAGAAATTGTGAAAGCTGAGAAGAATTTGCATTTTGATTTACCTTTGTCTAGTGTTAGGGAACTTAAAAGAAAGCACCCAACCCCTCTCCCAAAGGCTACTGCAACAGCTGCGTGGTTACCAGGGGAAGAGTTTACTTGGAAGGAGAGAGGATATACTTCTTTATAAGTAATCTGTTTTTACTACTCCTGTTTCTGGGAAACCTGATACATACAATGCACCTATGGGTATTGGAGGTCAAGTTCCAACTGTGTTTTCATTAAATATTTGACTGTGTTATGTGTTACTGTAATTGACTGAGTTTGCGACCTGGGTGATTAAGGAGCCTATCTGTAAGGAGCTTGCCTCTCTGTCTCTCTTCTCTGCCCTCCTCTCTATTTTGAAAATATTAACTTTTAAAATATGGTTCACTCTACTTTCGCATGCCCCTTAATCTCAGTATTTCGATTTCTTAAGAAGGTGAAGCATCAGAGAACACTGCATAGCTCAGTATCGATGAATCAGTTAATGCCCTCCGTCCTTTAATGTCCTTTCTGCAAAGCTGGGGTGCTTGGGAGAATACTGTTGACAAGTAGATCCAATGTTTTGTGTCTATGAGTCAAGCACTATTTTACTTACTTTCCCTTCATCTTGGAAGGGACACAAGCCCATTTACAGAAAGATATTTTAGGACCCCAGAGAAACAATTTTAATTCTGAATCTTAATAAACTATTCCATAAACTTTTTGTATCAGCAGTTCACTCTTAGAGGGAACACTGTCTTTTTTAAATTTTGGTATGTTTCTAGATAAGTCATGACCTCTTTTAACTTCTAAATCAGCATGAAAACACACACACACACACACACACACACACACACACACACACACCCTACCTCTCCTTAATCTGCACCTATATACTTTCCTGTTACAGCTGGGATGTGGCACTCCTGCTGCCGATGGAGTTGGAAGATCCCTTCAGGCAAGGCCCAGTGACATTTCACATGGCGTAAGTATGAAATCCCCTCCCTCCTGCTTCCCCACTAAGTATTTTGGTAAATTATACTTTCTCACTTCCTCAGAGCTGGGAGTAATAAACCATGGCTTCAGGCTGAGTGGCTGAGGCTCTGACACACAGACAGGGGAGTGCTTAAAAGTGACAAAGAGCACCTCAGTTTAGAAGGAAGAGTAATTCAAAAATCCCAGGCTGCTCCATGCACTCCTCAGGTCATTCCTGGAAACAAACTTTCATAGTCAAAATCCCCCTCACTCATGAGTCTTTTTGCTTCTCACCCTGCGATGGTGCAGGTGTAAACTGAAGGACATTTACAGTTGAGAATGTTGGTGAGGAAAATTCCAAAGGGGAACTTTACCACAAGTTTTGGCTTCTTTTGAAAGTCTTTAAAAATAACTTTTCAAATAGTCGTTAGTTTAAAATGCCAGTTAAGTTGGAGAATGAGTAGACTTTTCCTCTTTATAGTTTAAAGCACTCAAGGTACATTATATTTCTTAGTAGAAGATATAGAAAACCCAGTGGGAAATAGGTTGTGCAATTTAGTCATATCCCTGACTGAGTATGGGGTATTAATTGTCAATATAATGTGCAAATTTAGGAGGAAAAACTTGGACAGGCAATGGACTGAAAGAACATGACTAGGGAAGTACTCAGCTCCAAAAGTCCCAGCCTGCCACCGTAGAATGGGTAAGTCCTGCCACTAGAGAAAGGCAAGCCTTGATTCTAATCTCAGCTTTACTTCTTTGTTAGGGAGTGGTCTAAGAGTGGAGGCTTTGGAGCCACACTTCATGGATCCATATTCTGCTTTCTCTGCTTATTCTGTGACACTGGGCAACCTCTTGGTGTTTCTCATCTCAGAATGGAGATAATAATACCACCTGGTGCATAGTGTTTGATGATTAAGGGGATATGATATGCAATGTGATTGGACAGGTGGTGTCATGTTGTATGTCTTTAATAAATATTAGTCATCATTGCTAAACGTGTCACCTTTGCAAAGGCCAGTCATGTGACTGGTCCCTATCTCAATGTCCCCATATATGAGTGAAGAAGAGAATTATTATAAGGATTAATAGAGAGCATGTGTTTTGTTAATTTAATTTTAACCTTTTTATTTGAAAAAATTTAAACACACACAAAAATAGAGACTATTGTGACTTCAGTTTCCAGTTGCAAATGTAAGGAGCTTAGAAGTCGCACTGTATCCTAACAACAAGTAAAAAGCTGAATGAACTGAAAAATTAGCAACTCTTCTTGGATCTGTAAAAGAGGGTAAGCCATAGGACAAACTGTTGCCTCCAAGATTGGAGAGACAGACAGGTGTATACATGGAGGCACAGCTTTTTGGAGCAGAGACTCACAAGTAGGTCTGTAACTGATGAATTGCTGGAGGCTCAGTGTGGACAAGTCTGAGAGTTAAAAACTCCCAGGGGACCCAGGAATTGGGGTAGGGGGGAACCAAAATATTTTGAGATTTATCACCAGGAGCCCAACCAGGTTCCCATAGTAAATATCAGAGAAAAATCCCCTCATGCTTCCAGCAGCAGGGGAGAGAGGAACCATTTTGAAATATGCCAGAGCACTGTTCTTCTTTAACAAGGCCTGCCCTCAGGAGAAACTACTTAACCAGAGCCTAACCAGCACCTAACCTGCTGGGATATTATCAGAGCCTAACTAACCTGGGGATGAGAAATACTCAACTCCAGCCTACTCTAGCCACTTTGTCCCACCTAAGTGGGGAGAAAAAAATGCAGAAACATTTGTCAAGTTTACAGTGCAGACACATATGCTCACTAAAAGACTGAAACCTGATTATAGGACTACAGTGCATTTCCCCTCCCCTCACACCTCACCACCATATTACAAAAGGCCTATTTACAGCAGTATCCTTTACCTGGTATAGCATGTCTGGCTATCAGGAAAAAATTACAAGGCATACTAAAAGTAAAAGAAACAAAAAAA
Organism: Mesoplodon bidens; assembly: GCF_964165515.1. Lineage (NCBI taxonomy): Eukaryota > Metazoa > Chordata > Mammalia > Artiodactyla > Ziphiidae > Mesoplodon > Mesoplodon bidens. Next base: position 162,029,747 of record NC_138160.1, read on the forward strand.
CACACCTAACAATTTGAAGAGACGGAGCACGCGTCAGAATCAGACGTGGTAGGGGTGTTGGAATGATCAGACTGGGAATTTAGAACAACTCTCATTAATATGGTAAGGGTTTTCATGGATCAAGTAGATGGCATGAAAGAACAGATGGCCAATGTAAGCAGAGAGATGGAAATCCAAAGAAAGAAAAAAAGAAATTTTAGACTAGTGTAAATACAGTGGACCCTTGAACAACATGGGTGTGAACTGTGAGGATTCACTTATACATGGAATCTTTTTAATAAATACATGCTAGAGTACTACATGATCTGAGGTTGGTTGAATCCAAGGATGCGGAACTGTGGATATAGAAGGCCGACTGTAAAGTTTTACACAATTTTCGATTGCACTAGGGGTGGGTGCCCCAAGCCCCGCATTGTTCAAGCATCAACTGTAACCCCATATGCCCATCGTCAAGTTTTTTTTTTTAATTTAAAATTTTATTTTATTTTATTTATTTATTTTTGGCTTTGTTGGATCTTCATTGCTGCACGCAGGCTTTCTCTAGTTGTGGCGAGCGGGGGGTACTCTTTGTTGTGGTGCGTGGGCTTCTCATTGGGGTGGCTTCTCTTGTTTCAGAGCACAGGCTCTAGGCATGCGGGCTTCAGTAGTTGTGGCTCGTGGGCTCTAGAGCGCAGGCTCAGTAGTTGTGGCGCACAGGCTTAGTTGCTCTGCGACATGTGGGATCTTCCTGGACCAGGGATCAAACCTGTGTCCCCTGCATTGGCAGGCAGATTCTTATCTACTGCACCACTAGGGAAGCCCCATCATCAAGTTTTAACAATGATTATTTTTTGTTTCAACTATTGCCCCATCAATTTTTTCTAAGACTTTGACAAATTACAGACATGATATTATTTTAACCGTAAGTTCTTCAGCATGCAGGTGCAGTAGATTGTTTGCAAGATGGGTGGGTGCAATAATTCTGTGTGCAACCTCTTTGTAAGGTGACATTGTGGCTCCTCCCATTAGGAGGTGGAGCCTGTTTCTGGTTTTGTGACATACCTTGACTAATGAATGTGGCAATGGTGATGTTTTGTGGGATTCCAAACCCACACCTTGTAATTCCTAGATAAAAGAATTGTTCAGATGAGCCCAGTCCAAGTTGCTGACCTTATAAAATTTTAAGTAAATAACACTACTAAGTTTGGGGTGGTTTATTATGCAGCTATAGATACCTAACACAATGACATGTTTTTAAAATTGCCTAACACAGGTCTTCGTACATAACAAACACATTGATTTTACCATCCTGATCAGGAGACTGAACTAACAAGGCATGAAACATTTTATAACTCTGAGGAAGAGTGTCAGTGTGTTAGGGTCAGTGTGGAAATAGTATTTCATGATATTCATTTGAACTATGAGCCTTCTGTGGCTGAATTGGATATTGCAGCTTAAGATCCAAGGAATGTTGATCCTTGATCCAAGCTTTATTGGTTCATGGTCTCTTTTGAGAATCTGATAGAACTTTTCCATAGAAAAAAAATGTGTGGGTGCACAGCCCTCCCCTCTGCTACGCGCGTGCACACACACACACACACACACACACACACACACAAGTAAAAGTTTGTTTACATCAGTCAATGTATGGATACAGTTGAGAAACTCTGACCTTGGGTGAACAGATCCAATCCCAGGGCTGCATAGTTAACTCTAACTGCCAAAGAATCTGTATGACTATTTGCCAGGTATTTGTTTCCATTGCTATTGCTGTTGCAGCTACTGATGAATGAAGAGGAACTGTTGGTATGGGTTTCAGGCTAGATTTCAGGTTTAGAGTATGAAAACTTCTTGACCAGTGCTTGGTTTAACCAGATTTGTTTCAAAGCCTTTCAAAGCTTTAAGCATATTCTTCCTACTCCCAGCCCAGACCTTCCTTTAGCCTGAGCTCTGTCAGACAGAATGTTCTAGAACTTGACAGCTCCTCAGCAGAAACTCAGCAGCTGCCCTTTAGCATGCTGTTGGCACTGTACAATGTGCCGGATGCTTCCACATGACTTGGCTGTGTGTGTAAGAATCCCCTAGGGAGGGCTTTTAAAAGATTCAGCTCTTCAGTCTTTATCTTTAGAGACTCTCATCATTAGTATGGGAATTGAACTCTAGAATCAAGTCTCTAAGCTCTCCAAATGATGCTGAGGCAAGTGGCGCTAGGAAAGGGTTTTGAAAAAGCTGCCTTAAGTGACTTATATTCCCTCTAAAGATGTACAAACACTTAGTAAAACAGTAGAGTTTCATCCTTTGTCTCTGGCAATTTGGGACAAATCAAAATATAATCAAAATTTTAAAAATAATCCAATAGAGGAACTTCCCTGGTGGTGCAGTGGATAAGACTCTGCGCTCCTGATGCAGGGGGCCTGGGTTCGATCCCTGGTCAGGGAACTAGATCCCACATGTATGCTGCAACTAAGAGTTCGCATGCCGCAACTAAGAGTTCACATGCCACAACTAAGGAGCCAGCGAGCCACAACTAAGGAGCCCGTGAGCCACAGCTAAGGAGCCCGACTGCTGCAACTAAGACCCAGCACAACCAAATAAGTAAATATTTTTTAAAAATAATCCAATATATAATTTAATAACTCATTCTCATTCAAAATAATTTTCTTCCTGATTTTGTTCCCCATCTTTTCACTATGTCCCTTTTTATAGGTTTTTCTGAGATACACATCTCACAAAGGCTGAAAATTTCTTTTGACTAGATATTTCTTTCAAACTGAGAAAATTTTGGTAGCATTCATTGAGAATGTAAAAAGAAATGTTTGGAGAATTGTCAGACTCGCTTTCTCCACTGGGGTCTTTTAATTTAAAGAGCGAATAGGCCAACCAACACCTGCAACAAAAAATCAGTTAAGCGTTGAAGGATACAATCAAGTAATTCATTAAACAAACAAACAAAAGGAACATGAATGGTTAAAAATATTTTTAAGTTTTAAACTTTTTTACTGATCAAAGAAATACGAATTTAAAGAGTAATGAGATTTTTCCCTGACCAGTTTGGCAAAAATTAATATTCAGTGTTAGAAATGGTATGGAAAGGTATGGAAAAACAGGCAGTTTTGTGCACAGAAAACAGGCACTCCTACATGGCCTGGAACAAGTTTTCTGAAGGACAGCTTGGAAATGAGTGTCAACATTTTAAATGTGGATACCATTTGGCCCAGCAGTTATATTTGATGGAATGTACCCTTAGAAAATTATTGGACGTGTGTCCAAAGATGTATTTCATGGATATTAATGGATGGGCCATTTATAAAATCAAATATTTTAAAACAACATATCTAGCAATTCAGGATGATGAAATTAGTTGACACATTTCCATACATTAAAAATAACTGACATTTACTGAGCACTTACTATTTGCCTAATGCTGTGCTAAGTTCATTATAGGCATTAACTCATTTAATTTTCACAACAATCCTCTGTGTAGATAGTATTATTGTCTCATTTTAAAGATGAGGAAAGTGAGGCACAAAGAGGTCGAGTTACTTGCACGAAGTTATGCAGCTTGTAAGTGGTAGAGTTGGGGGTGACACCCAGGCAGTCTGGCCTAAGTCTGTACTCTTAACCCCTACATGTGGAAAGTAACACAACAACTATATGGAAAGAAGACAAGGATATATTCAGTAGAGGAAAGTAGATTTCAGAAGAAGCTGGTAACAGAAAGAATGGAGTGAGGAAGGAAGAATATATGTAGAATGCTTAGAAAAACGTTTGGAAGGGCATATACCAAATTTATTATATCGGGGTCACTTTTAGGTGACTTTCACTTTCTCTTTTATAATGCCTTACAATCTGAGATTCTTGTTCAATTAGCTTGTATTTCTTTTACAGTTAGAAAAGGCAGTTTTAAAAAACTGACCAACTTTTAGCCATAATTTGTTTTGATAAATGTTGAGGCATTCCTGTTTGACTCAGGTGGTATTGGTTTTCCCAGCTAATGTTTTCTACAAGCCAGTCCCTTCCTAAATTTCAGTTATTCAATAGTTTAATGTTTGTTCCATATCTATATTTTAGCAGAACCCTTGTTATTACTATCCTGGGAGCTGTAATTAAGGAGATATGTAGGGAAATGAAGGTGTTATATTGAAATAATTATAATAGACATGGTCACTTGGCTGGCCCAAAAGCCATCGAAGAGGTTTCCACCCTGCAGGCTGGAGATGCTGGATACTCACTTTTGCAGACACCTTTGCACCTAGAGTTGGCCATGTGACACATGAGACCAATGGGGCTGGCTGCCGCATGAGCTTCTATCAAAAGCTTTGTTTTCCTGGTAGAAAGATCCAGCCTAAGTGGCACTGCTCCCCTCTCTCCCGAGCTGTTCAGCCAGTTGTGAGGGTCTGTTTTTTGCAGTTGTAGCAGCCATTTTGTGAACTTGAGGATACAAGTGAGGGAAGGGTCAAGAGAGAGTCTTACCCTAACAGATGGTGCTGGTGAACCAAACCCAGCGGAAGCCTACCTCCAGACTTCTTGCTTTGTGGGAAAAAGAACACCTTATTTGTTTAAGCCACTGTTGACTCTTGTTTTAGTTGCACCAAGCATATTCCCAATGGACACTGTACTCAGAATGTTCAGGTATTATTCTTTCTTGCATTTAAAAAATGTTTTCTATCTTACCTTGCATAAAAATATTTTTGAATCATTTTAGTGGAATCCTAAAAGATGAAAATTAGAACTAAAATTAGAACCTACTTAGAATTAGAGATCATCTGGTTAAATTTCTTCTTTTTACATACAAAAAATTAATATTTGGGGAGGGTAAATGATTAGCATAAGGTTATGTGACTAGTGGTTAATTTTTAAAATCGTTTTTAGAACTTTGCATGGTGACACTTTCTGATGGCTGTTTCTGTTGACTGTTAAGTCATAAGTCATAAGGTATATAAAGTACAAGATGATAGACTATGACCATCCTACAGCATCTCAACAGATAAACTGCCTGACAAGAACTATGTCTGCTTTTTACCCTGAGCTTGGGAACTGCTGGCTGATGAATTTACAGAAGATATGAATGGAAGAATGCTTGCCTAGTGTGTTAGTAGCTGTTCTTCATCATAGGCACTTAAATAGTCATTTTGTTGGATGATTTTGGTCACTGATAGAGGCTGAGATGTGCAAGCCTATGGCAGCCAGCACAGCAATGAACTCATTATTTTTGTCAGAAAGGTCAGCACAGCCTCTGCTGGAACATCTTTTTAGGATTTCTGTATCACTCACAGCTAATGGGTCTGGACTTGCCACTTGTATTTCCAAAGTGGATTCCAGTGGTATAGTATCATTTTAGAGTGAAGCTTAAAAAGGAAGAAGGTGGACACTGAGGTCATAATATAGAACCCTATCCACAAGATGTTTATTCTAATAACTGCATATGAATGTGTACGAAGGAGATCTTTTCCTCCTGGCCAAGCTATAAAATGACCCTAAAAAATCAGAAGACAGAGCTATATCCTAAACACTTATGAGTCAGCTCTCAGCCCAAAAGTCACCTCCAGTGAAACATTCCCTGATCCCTCAATCTGAGGCAGACCCACAGCCTCTCTAAGGTATCTCACTCCATTTTAGTTTCTTCTAGGCACTTATCACCATCTGACCGTTATTTTGTTAATTTTGTTCCTTGTTCGATGTCTCTCTCCCCTTTCTATTTTTTTTCCATATCTTTATTGGAGTATAATTGCTTTACAGTGTTGTGTTAGTTTCTGCTGTACAACAGAGTGAATCAGCTATAGGTACGCATATATCCCCATATCCCCACCCTCTTGCGTCTCCTTCCCACCCTCCCTATCCCATCCCTCTAGGTCGTCACAAAGCATCGAGTTGATCTCCTTGTGCTATGCAGCAGCTTCCACTAGCCATCCATTTTACATTTGGTAGTGTACCAAATTTGGTGCACTACACTGACCACTGACTACACTCTCACTTCGTCCCAGCTTCCCCTTCTGCCCTGTGTCCTCAAATCCGTTCTCTATGTTTGCGTCTTTATTCCTGCCCTGCCACTAGGTTCATCCGTACCGCTTTTTAAATTTCCATATATATGCATTAGCATACAGTATTTGTTTTTCTCTTTCTGACTTACTTCACTCTGTAGGACAGGCTCTAGGTCCAACCACCTCACTGCACATAACTGAGTTTCGTTTCTTTTTATGGCTCAGTAATATTCCACTGTATATCTGTGCCACATCTTCTTTATCCATTCATCTGTTGATGGACACGTAGGTTGCTCTCTCCCCTTTCTAACTAGCATGTTAGGTTAGGGGCAGCAGGACCCACTCTGTCCTGTTCACCATGGCATACTCAGCAAAGATGCCAGGCTCCAGAGCAGGAGTTCCATAAAGATTTGTGCAATGAATGATGCTCTCTCTAACCACTCTGGCTGCTTAGTCAAGTCAATAAATTGTCTTTTAAGAGTGAGATGGAAGATGATTCTCTCTTTTCAATTTTGGTGATGGTATTGATTTATGTGTTAGCCAAGCACTTGTGCACCTCAGTCCAAAGAGTCAATGTAAATATGTGGAAAGAAATAATTGGAGCAATTAGAACTAGCACGTGCCTTAGTCACAATAAAATGCCTATTTGTGTGTGTGTGCGTGTGTGCACATATAGGTCAGGTTTGTGTAATTTGGTTTTGCCTAAGTGGCCAATGCTCTGGGTTAGTGAGGAAAAGATACACATTTTTAAATTGTGCCAGAATTATACACATCTTTTCACATTTCCCTACCTAATATCTTATACAGATATTTTCACAACCTTCAACTGATCCTGTGCTCTAGGCATACATACACATTGTTCTGAGACCCCAATATAAAAAGCATTGAAACCAGACCAGCACTAGCCTTGCTCAGAAAACCTGCAGGGAGGTTGATTGAAAGGAAACCTAGGCATCTGCAAGCACTACATAACAAGAGCAAGAGCTTGACACTGTGCCTAAGAAAGAAGAGCCTGTAGAGAGCCCTGAAGCGCCCTCCCCCCCACCCTCGGGATGGAAAGTGTGTGGGATGTGGTGTAGCGAGGGTATTCTTCAACTCAGAAGAGCAGCCTAGCTGCCAGCAGACCGAGTTTTCAGAGTAAGATAAACGTTAATTGCAGATGTCAAGATCAGAGTTTGCTTTTTCTGCAAATTCCATGCGGTCTCTAAGCAACTTGATCTTTGAATTCCCAAGGTACTAAACTCCTCAGAGAAGAGATGATTATCTTAATGTCACAAGAATCCCCACCTTGAGTGCTGCCAAGGAAAAATCTTGTTTAATGATACAGACTACAAGGAATATTTCTGGGTTTTTTTTTTTTAGAGGGCTGACATTTAAAACACAATTTAAGTCGATAATTGTAACTATAAACTCTTCCAAAATTCGATGAGTATACAAAGTGCCTTGCCTGAGCTTAGAGAAACAACTGTGATCACTAAAATCAGATTTTGATTTTAGAAAGCTTTATCCACATGCTACTTTTAAAAAGTATTTGTCACTTTAAAAGTGTTTGTCATTTTAACAGAGAAGCACTTCCCCGAAGAGGAATTGGCTGCTGGAAGGCAAAAAGCCGAGTCCTCATATTTGATATTCATAACTGTGAAGTCACCTTCTGTTCTCTTCTTGCCCCAGTCCGTTAATACTGATTGCAGAGGATCCTTGGGAAGAGAAACCAGATTAAATGACCAGTGTCCAAGGTTTGGAATAAGTCAGGAACATCCAGGCAGTATCTGTTTGTTATGCTGCTGTTGTGGGTGTATAGAATCTCAGGCCACAGAAACACAGGTGTAGAAGAAATGTAACAGTGCTTTTTCTTTTTAAGTACTGACCCTCATCTCAATGTTAAGTCCCCATTAAACTGAGTGACATAAAACATAAAATTAGTCATTTGTGGGTAAACTCCGTCTTTCCAGGTTTAAAATCAGTAAGTTAAGAGTTTCTTTCTCCATCCTTCTTCTTGGAGTGGCAGATAGCATTTGTCATCAGGGAGATGAGCCCACTGCTGCTGATTCACAGATCCCGCTGAAGCACTAGAAATGATGCAAAGCTTAGCCGCTCTGCTCTGCCTTAGGTAGCATGGTTAGCTGTCTTAAGGCCTCTTGGCCCTCAACACTCCACACAGCCCTCTTTACCTTATTCCTCCAAGCAAGTCTACTACCTCCCAGGGATCCAGGTGGGAAGTGGGGTACAGGTTCTCTATGTTATCACATCTGAGCATTGTATCATTTTCCCTTTCGCAACAAACACCCCTGTGCTGAGAGCCCCTGATCAGCATCTCACTATTTTGCTCTGCTTTCTGATTCCATCTCTTTTCTCCCATCTCAAAAAACGTGTTAATTTTGAAAACCTCAACCTTCAGGAAAGTTGTAAGACGAACATGATGAGTATCTGTGCACATTTTATCTACTAGACACATCAACGGTTACCTTTTTGTCTCATTTTGCTTTATGTCTCTCTCTCTCTCTCTCTCTCTCTACACACACTCTCTCTCTCTCTGTCTGTCTCCTCTCTCTCTCTCTCTCTGTCTCTCTCTCACACACACTTTTTTCCCCTGAATCAATGAAGAGTTAGTTGCCTACATGATGCCATTTAACCCTGAATTACCATGTATCTCCCAAGAACAGGCATTGTTCTACCTTATCACATTTGGAAATTTGACATTGACACAATGCTTTTACTTATATTTCTAATACACATCTATATCCCAACATTTCCAGTCTTCACAGCAGTGTCTTTTATAGATGTTTTTCCCTCTCTAATTCAGGATCCAATTCAGGATCACTAACTGCATTTAGTCATCATGGATCTTTACTCTCCTTTGATTGAGAATATCAGCTCAGAGAATTGTTGTCTCATCTGAGTACGTGGAGAGAGAGGAGGTGAAAGTAGGGAGGGAAAATCTCACTTTGTTCTTTAGGCATAGACCTTGGTTTTGTTTTGTTTTTTAACACCTTTATTGGAGTATAATTGCTTTACAGTGGTGCGTTAGTTTCTGCTTTATAACAAAGTGAATCAGCTCTACGTATACATATATCCCCATATCTCTTCCCTCTTGTGTCTCCCTCCCTCCCACCCTCCCTATAGACCTTGGTTTTTTAAAATTTTTTTTTTTTTTTTTTTTTTTTTGCGGTACGCGGGCCTCTCACTGTTGTGGCCTCTCCCGTTGCGGAGCACAGGCTCCAGACGCGCAGGCTCAGCAGCCATGGCTCACGGGCCCAGCCACTCCGCGGTATGTGGGGTCTTCCCGGACTGGGGCACGAACCCGCGTCCCCTGCATCAGCAGGAGGACTCTCAACCACTGCGCCACCAGGGAAGCCCTAGACCTTGGTTTTTAAAGTTCAAAAGCCAAGAGATCAATTCTTTTGTCACTATTTGCATTTTTGCTCATGGGTGCCTATCCTGAGGGCAGTGAGTGCCAGCAAAGGAAGGCTGGAGGGAGGAGAAGCCATGCTAGTTAATATTACGCTTCACATTATTATCCTGCCTCAGCGTTATTACAGAAAAATGGATTTTTGTCTCCCATTAAAGTGCATTTTTTCCTTGAGAATTTTTGATAGTTCCCCCAGTGTCATCTTGTTCTCCCTTATGGAACTCAGTCTTAGAGGATGATGTTCTTCCCTCTCACCTCTCTCTCTCTCTCTCTCTTTCACTCTGTCTCCCCTGATTCTTTTCTACTGTTGTATTATTGCAGTTGATGCCACAGAGCAAATATTTAGGAGGGTCATTTTGGACACAGACTAAATTTTGAAGGACAATCATGTGGCTCAGGTATGAAATCAGTGATGTTGCAGATGAACATTTGCAGGACCCTGTAACAAAGTGAATTGCTTTCACACAGGTTTACTGAATAGCTAAAAGCATCAGTAGCAGCCTCAAGTTTAGTGTAGCAGGTTGACTGTCTTTGCATTCTGATAGTCTCTGAAACTGTCTTTTGGAGGATGAGCTCAGTTTATTCATTAGAGCTGATAACTCGTGAACTTTAAATCAGTTGCAGATTTTTAACATGACAACCTTGCTACTTCTGAGAGGCTGACATCATAAAGCCAACAACTTTATGACAATGAACTCAGGGCCTTTTGTGCTGTTCTAGGCAGTATTTTATTTGACATCAGGGAGATGTTGTATAAATACTTCACTGATGGAAACGCAGAAGAGTAGTTATTCTTGTTCAAATAATAGCATAAACAATTGAGCTCAGGTTCTGGGATTTACTCAACTAACCCTCAAAACATGCTTTGCTGCTGCTGGGATGTACAGGAAAAAGAAAAAGAAAAGAATCTTTCTTTGAAAGATAAGTCACAGACTGGGAAAAAAGCTCACTATGCATCTACAGTATACGATAAAGGAGTTGTATCAGAATATGTAAAGAACTCTTATACTTCAATAATAAGAAGGCAAACAATCCAATTTAAAATGGGCAAAAGATGCAGACACTTTGGCTAATAAGCAGACAAAAAGAAGGTGCTCAATAACATCAGTCATTAGTGAAATGTAAACTATAATGAGATACCACTTCACAACCACTAGAATAAATAAAGTTAAAAAGACCGCTAATACCAAGTATTAACAAACCAAATGTCTATAAACATGCAAATACATTAGTATGTCTGTATAACGGGATACTACTCAGAAAAACAGTAAAAAGTAATGAGGTAACAACATGGATAAATCTCAAAATAATTATACTGAGTGAAAAAAGACAGGCAGAGAAGAGTGTACATATTGTATGATTCCTTTCATATAAAATTTTTGAAAATGCAAAGTTACCTGTAGAGACAGAAAGCATAACAGTATATACCTGAAGATGGGGCTGTATGTGGGGTCCTGCACTACACAGAGACATGAAGGAACTTTGGGGATGAGGCATGTGTTCAGTATCTTGATTGTGGTTATGGTTTCACAGGTGTATAGATATGTCAAAACTCATCAAATTGTGGGCTTCCCTGGTGGCTCAGTGGTTGAAAGTCCGCCTGCTGATGCAGGGGATGCGGGTTCGTGCCCCGGTCCAGGAGGATCCCACATGCTGCGGAGCGGCTGGGCCCGTGAGCCATGGCCGCTGAGCCTGCGCGTCCGGAGCCTGTGCCCCGCAGCGGGAGGGGCCACAATGGTGAGAGGCCCGCGTACCGCAAAAAAACAAACAAACAAACAAACAAAAAAAACTCCATCAAATTGTACACATTAAATATGTGCAGTTTATTTTTTATTTTATTTTTTTTCTTTTTGCGGTATGTGGGCCTCTCACTGCTGTGGCCTCTCCCGTTGTGGAGCACAGGCTCCGGACGCGCAGGCCCAGCGGCCATGGCTCACGGGCCCAGCCGCTCCGCAGCATGTGGGATCCTCCCAGACCGGGGCACGAACCCGTATCCCCTGCATCGGCAGGCGGACTCTCAACCACTGCGCCACCAGGGAGGCCCAAATATGTGCAGTTTATTGTATGTCACTTATACCTCAATAAAGCTGGTTTATAAAAAAGAAAGCACAGATTGGGAGAAAATATTTGCAATATATAAAACTAAAAAAGGACTAATATCCAAAATATTAAAAATAAAAAAGTTTTCACAGATCAATAAGGGAAAATAAAAGGCAACCCAATAGGAAAATGGGCAAATATCTCTAATGGGATATATATATATATCTGACCACAGTAGCAGAAAAGTAATAAGGCAGGATGAAAGTAAATGGTTTTACAATGTTCTAACATCCTTGAGTGTCTTGGGATGTGGCAAAAGTACTCATTTATATTAGATTTAAATACAGTAAGAATGAATATTGTAATTTTCAGGAAAACCACTGTAACATAAAAATATATGACTAACAAGATAATAGAAAAGGGAAATGTAATAAATACCTTTTTTTATGCTTCCCAGCCTAAAAGGTCTGAGTTTAAATCTTTCCTATCCCTCTATCCCTGGTTCACTGTTCAAAAAGGACCAGTTTGTGGATTGTTCAGATTTCTTACTTTTTGGGTTTTCTTTTTTCTGGTTCGGGGTAAGAATTGTGTGTGTATGTGTGTATAACGTTTTTTATTTTTGCTGCTGCTGTTTATTACTATTGCTGTTTCTGTTGTTATTACTATGACCAATTATTTGCCCTATGCTAGATGGAAAATAATGAAGGAAAATTTAATCTGCTACTTACCCAAAGCCCATGTAAAATACTTAGCTGAGGAGTTTGAAACTCATAATTTAAATGCATGATACATGTTTCCTGTAGTTTTATCTGTGCTGTCACTGTGTCCTTTTCAAGTAGATAACTGAGAGTTGCTGTATTTTGCTTTCAAATTTGTTACAGGGACAAAGATAGATTCCCATCCCACTTAGATGCTTTAGCTACTTAATGCAGGCTCCTGCCCTTTAGCCCCATGCTCATTAGTTTACCTAGTCCTTTTCCTTCTCAGTCAGGCCTGGGGAATGCCAGAGAGTCAGGTGAGAGATGTAAGTTTGTAGACTTAAATCTACAGTATCTCCACAAAGTAAATTATTACTGTTTTATCAAGTTAATATTTATATATATTTATTCACATATTTGCTTTTGCTATTTATTACTTCCTAGATCTCTGGTGCTTCAATCTGGGATCATTTTCCTTCCACTTGAATAACTTACTTTATTATTTCTTTTATGGTGAGTCTGCTGCTGACAAATTCCCTCAATATTTGTTTATATGAAAATGTCTTTCTTTTGCCTTCATTTTTAAAGAATGTTTTTTGTTGGGCATTGAATTATAAATTAACAGTTATTTACTTTCAGTGTTTTCCAGGTATACTTCCATTGTCTTCTGACTTCCATCATTTATATTGTCAGCATCATTTTTGTCTCCTTTGTTACTAATGCATCTTTTTTCTTTATCTACTTTTCTCTTCTTATTATTTTGAAAAAATTCAAAACAATAGAAAATTTGAAAAAATAATACAGTGAAACCTATATTTTACCAATAGAGACCAATTTTTGACATTTATCTTCTCTCTCTGCCCATATATTTAGAGAGAGAAAGATAAAACACACACAGCACTCATACACACACATATGTATGTGTATGACTGTGTGTTAGATCTTTAGGAATATATTGCAGATGACTCCATTGTTGAAGTTTGGATTTGTAGGTTGGGTTTCCTGGAAAGCTGACTCTGAGGACTCTGAGACAGAATTTGTTATATGGGGTGTTTATTATAGGGTTCCCTTGTAATCAAGACCTGTGAAAGAAGCAGGAGTAGGAAGAATGATGGCCTGAAACACACTATTATGCCAATACTGGATGTGCAAATCAAAACTTTTTGAGGCTAGGGAAGGAGTCCCTAGCTTTAACTGTGGGGAAGGAGTCTTTATTTTCCAAGTGTCCCTTGCCTTACAGTTACAGAGTTGCTTAGGGAAGCAAAACTTATTATAGAATTAAAGTATTCAATGTAATATTCAGTAATGAGCTGACCATTCATAATATTTGTCTTCACTCAAAAATCTATTCCTCTTGGGACCTAATGAAACTTAAAAGCTTTTGCACAGCAAAGGAGACCATAAACAAGATGAAAAGATAACTCTTAGAATGGGAGAAAATATTTGCAAATGAATCAACAGACAAAGGATTAATCTCCAAAATATACAGACAGCTCATGCAGCTCAATATCAGAAAAACAAACAACCCAATCCAAAAGTGGGCAGAAAACCTAAACAGACGTTTCTCCAGAGAAGACATACAGATGGCCAAAAGGCACATGAAAAGATGCTCAACATCACTAATCATTAGAGAAATGCAAATCAAAACTACAATGAGGTATCACCTCACACCAGTGAGAATGGGCATCATCAGAAAATCTAGAAAGAATAAATGCTGGAGAGGGTGTGGAGAAAAGGGAACCTCTTGTACTGTTGGTGGGAATGTAAATTGATACAGCCACTATGGAGAACAGTATGGAGGCTCCCTAAAAAACTAAAAATAGAATTACCATATGACCCAGCAATCCCACTACTGGGCATATACCCAGAGAAAACCATAATTCATAAAGAGCCATGTACCACAATGTTCACTGCAGCACTATTTACAATAGCCAGGACATGGAAGCAACCTAAGTGTCCATTGACAGATGAATGGATAAAGATATGGTACATGTATACAATGGAATATTACTCAGCCATAAAAAGGAATGAAATCGGGTCATTTGTAGAGACATGGATGGACCTAGAGACTGTCATACAGATTGAAGTAAGTCAGAAAGAAAAACAAATATTGTATATTAACACATATTTGTGGAATCTAGAAAAATGGTACAGATGAATCGGTTTGCAAGACAGAAATAGAAACACAGATGTAGAGAACAAACATATGGACACCAAGGGAGGAAAGGGGATTGGGATGAATTGGGAGATTGGGATTAACATATATACACTAATATATATAAAATAGATAACTAATGAGAACCTGCTGTGTAGCACAAGGAACTCCACTTCGCTGTACAGTAGAAACTAACACAACATTGTAAAGCAGTTATACCCCGATAAAAAAATTAAAATTAAAAAAATCTATTCCTCTTAAAAGAAGAATCTGTGTACCCTAATCCATTTTACCAACCACTCTGTCAGTTTCCTTGGATTGAGAGATTCTAATGCTAGGCAGGAGTCCTAACATGGGTCTCCACTCAGGGTCTCATGAGTCTGAAATTACAGTGTTAGCTGAGGCCGTGATCTCATCTGAGGCTTGGAGTCTTCTTTTAAACTCACTCGTTGGCAGGATTGTTTCTTGTAATTATAGGACTATAATCTGTATTTATATAATCCCTATAGGATAATTCCTAGTTTCTTGCTCATTGTCAGCAGGGACAGGTCTCAGCTCCTAGAGGGTACCCTCAGGTACTGCCCCCTCCTTAGGCAGTTCACAAGCGGCTGTTTGCTTCTTAAAGGCCAACAGGAGAATCTCACTCCAGTCTGCTATGACAGAGTCCCATGTAACACAACATAATTACAGGAGTGACTCTCCCACCATAGTTACAGTCCCAGCAGCCAGGAATCTTAGGGTCTGTCTTAGAATTCTGTCTACTGCAGCAAGGTTTAATGACATTGATGAAAATGATGATGTTTGGAGAATTGCTTGATTCCCAGATCATTGATAAATGAGTAGACCTGTGAACAAATGAAAACAAAGCAGACAAAAATGGTAGTATTTCAAAAGGGAATGATTTGGCTATCAGGGAATTAAGAGATGCCCTTGGAAAAAGTTGTTAAATACCCTAGATACTTTTACAAAAAAAAAAAAAAAAAACAGCTCAGATAATCAGCCTTGATATAAAGGGTATTATATTAGGCTCCTAAAATTTGTTAGAGAAATTTTGTGTCTCTAAACATAATAAGAAGGTGATTCATTCTTTGTCCTAACAATTAGAAGATAGTTATAACTTAAATTTTGTAAGTTATAAAAATAAAAATGAAGGCAATTTCATTTAAAAATTTTAATTTTGTAAGGTAAATCCCTAATCACATTTATCCCTCACTATTTACTATGAAATATTGTTCCCCGTTTTTAGTTGATTTACTTTTTGTGGCCTTTTTCTGGGCTCAATTTCCCTTGGATAATGAAGGCCTGCACTTGAAAAACACATCACGGTAGGGGAGATGATGAAGTTTGGTGTCTGACCTTAAGGGTATTATGCTAAGTGAAATAAATCAGAAGGAGAAATACAAATACCATATAATTTCACTCATATGTGGAATCTAAAAAATACCATTGCCATCTAATGGTTAGCTATCACTCAAAGATGCTATGCAGGGCTTCCCTGGTGGTGCAGTGGTTGAGAGTCCACCTGCCGATGCAGGGGACACGGGTTCGTGCCCCGGTCCGGGAAGATCCCACATGCTGCGGAGCAGCTGGGCCTGTGAGCCATGGCCGCTGAGCCTGCACGTCCAGAGCCTGTGCTCCGCAGCGGGAGAAGCCACAGCAGTGAGAGGCCCACATACCGCAAGAAAAAGAAAAAAAAAGAAGATGCTATGCAGTTAAGAGAACTAAACTATCATTTTTAATATCTACAGATACTAGCTCAGCTAGTTAGACTGCCTGTGAAACTATTCATTGAGCCATGGTCTTAGTTTTGTCCAGGGATGATATTCAGAATTATTTACAAACAAGGAGGCATGGGTGCTGACCAGTCAGAATGAATGTCTTCCATAGATGAATGGTAGGGCCATACTGGGGCGTTTCAAGCAAATAATCAAATACAACCCTGTTTTGGATATTTCATTTCACTCTGGGTCAGTTGTCATACTGCATTTCTAACCCAGCTTACTTTATAAATGATTATGCTAATATCACACTAGCCAAAGGAAGAGAATGAATTCCTGTCAAACTGTTTGATAGTGTAAAGCTTAGTACTCAAGCATTTAAAAAGACATGAAAACTCTCCCTTTCTCTCCCCTCACAAACCTCTCTCTCTCTCTCTTTTTTATTTATTTTATTTTATTTTATATTTTTTGGTCAGGACAACATTCCCGAAGGGAAGAGTGAATAGCTAGGAAGAGGGTGGGACTTTTGTTCAGTCTGCATTCTGGGAGAATGTACTTGGGATACATTAGACTTAAACTCCAGATGTTAAAAATCAATGGTTTAAAATCAGTCAAGTTATTATTATTTTTTTTCTTTAAAATGGGGGTGGAGAGAGAAAGAAGTCTATACTGTGTAGTCCAAGACACTGGCTTTGTATAGTACCGGCTGCTAAGAAGCAGGCCCTTTGACTTTGAGGATGTTTTCAGTGTAATGTAAGACTAAGACCAGGCCTAAGGATTATGCAAGTAATGGCCCTAAAAGTGAATGCCTCCTTCAGTTTTTTGCACTAGCCACCTACTTGTCTTATTCTAGTCCTGTCCTTGTGCTAGAGCAGTTCCCTTTTCCTTGGAAATCCAGATTGTTAAAACACTGCAAACATTCACTTGTTCAAAATTGTTTTCACTATTCTTGTTGCTCCTTTACTTGTCTACCTATTATATTTTCAAAAGTATATATATATAGAAGTACATAAGTATTACATAAATTTGTGCTTTTAAAACAACTCCTCAAGTGCAGAATTCAGAGGAAGAAAGTGAAGATCTCCTTTCAGGTCCCTTTTTTTTTTTTTTTCATATATGCTTTAGAAATTCTATTTATTATTTTTAGTGATATACAGTTTCAAAATATGATTAAACATTTACATGTCAGAGAATTCAAAATGACATTTCATTGCCTAGTCATATCTCCAGCACCATATTTCTCATAAACTTTAATATATATATAAAACATTTAATATATTTATATGTATACATTTATATAGTTGCTGGGGGAATCCTTCATTTTTACTTTTTTTAATTTTTATTGGAGTATAGTTACTTTACAATGTTGTATTAATTTCTACTGTACAGCAAAGTGGACCAACTATACGTATACACATGTTCCCTCCTTTTCTGGATTTCCTTCCCATTTAGGTCACCACAGAGCATTGAGTTGAGTTCCCTGTGCTATACAGTAGGTTCTCATTATTTATCTATTTTATTCATAGTATCAATAGTGTATATATGTCAATCCATCCAATCTGATTCCTTCTCTAGAGATAATTGTTGTTATTGTCTGGTCCTTTCATGCTTCTATGCATTTATATACACACAGATGTGCATTTGCCTATTACACTAAAAAATTAATAGAATCATCCTTTACATATTATGCTGTAACCTTTTTTCATCTCACAGTGTACTTTGCAGAGTTTTCTATGGCAAGAGCTAAAGCTGGATTCTATTCTTTTTATTTTTTTGTCTATTATTTTTTATTATATAAATTTCAAGTGTACAATATTATAGCTCAACATACAGAGTGATCACCACACAAGTCTGATTACCATCCATCACCATACAGTTGACCACTTTCACCCATTTCACCCACCCCCTATCCCTCTTCCGCTCTGGTAACCACTAATCTGTTCTCTGTATCCATGAGTTTGTTTTTATTTTATTTTGTTTGTTGCTTGGTTTTGTTGTTGTTGAGATACTTTTTAGATTCCACATGAGTGAAATTATATGTTATTTGTATTTCTCCTTCTGACTTATTTCAGTTAGCATGATACCCTTAAGATCTATTCATCTTGTCACAGATGGCAGGGTTTTATTCATTTTATGGCTGAGTAGTATTCCACTATGTATGTATACTACATTTTCTTTATCCATTTATCCATTGATGGATACTTAGGTTGTTTCCATATCTTGGCTATTGTAAGTAATGCCGCAGTGAACATAGGAGTGCATATATCTTTTCGACTTGGCATTTTTGTGTTCTTTGGGTAAATGCCCAGATGTGGAATAACTAGGTCATATGGTGGCGCTAGTCTTGATTTTTTTGAGGAATCTCCATACTGTTTTCCATAGTGGCTGCACCAATTTACAGTCCCACTAACAGTGTTAGGAGGGTTCCCTTTTCTCCATATCCTTTGCAACATTTGTTATTCCTTATCTTATCAATAATAGCCATTCTAACAGGTATAAGGTGCTAGCTCATTGAGGTTTTGATTTGCTTTTCCCTGATAGTTAGTGACCTTGGTCATCTTTTCATGTGCCTGTTGGCTATCGGTATGTCTTCTTTGGAAAAATGTTTATTCAGATCCTCTGCCCATTTTTGAATTGTTGTTTTACTTTTTCGTGCTGTTGTTGAGTTGTATAAGTTTTTTCTATATTTGGGTTATTAACCCCTTATTGGATATGTGACATGCAGATATCTTCCTCCCATTCAATAGGTTGCCTTTTCATTTTGATGATGGTTTCCTTTATTGTGCAGAAGCTTTTTAGTCTGTAGTAGTCCTGTTTGTTTATTTTTGCTTTTGTTTTCCTTGCCTATGGAATTAGATCCACAAAAACATCACTAAGGCCAATGTCAGTGAGATTCTCACTTTTCTTAAGGAATTTTATGGCTTTTGGTCTTACATTCAAGTCTTTAATCCATTTTGAGTTAACTTTTTGTATCACGTGAGATTGTGCTCTAGTTTCGTTCTTCTGTATGCGGCTGTCCAGTTTTCCTATCACCACTTATTGAAGAGGCTGTCCTTGCTCTCCATTGTATGTTTTTTGCTCCTTTGTCATAGATTAATTGTCCATATATGTGTGGGTTTATTTCTGGGCTCTCAATTTTGTTCCATTGATCTGTGTTTGTTTTTATATCAGTACCATACTTTTTTGATTACTATAGCTTTGTAATATAATTTGAAATCAGGGTATGTGATACCTCCAGCTTTGTTCTTTTCGATCCTATTCTTTTTAAATGCTATATAATCGTGTTCAAAATAAGAATCAGGCTAACATGAATTGAGTACGTGCTATGTGCCAGATAATGTTCTGGCTCTTTAGAGTGGTATCACTCTTAATTCTTACAATAGCCCTACAAAGATGGAAATTTTCATTTTCTTTTTACCATTACGGGATACTGAGTCACTGAGAAGCTAAGCAATTTGGCCAAGGTCACATAGCTGGTAAGCAGTGGAGCTATGAACCCAAGTACTCTGGTTCTGGAGACCATGTTCCAATCATTACACTTTGCTTCTAGTATAAATATATCATACTTTGATGAAAAATCAGAAAGTGAAATTAAGGAAACACTCCCATTTACCATTACAACAAAAAGAATAAAATACCTAGGAATAAACCTACCTAAGGAGACAAAAGACTTGTATGCAGAAAACTATAAGACACTGATGAAAGAAATTAAAGATGATAGAAATAGATGAAGAGATATACCATGTTCTTGGACTGGAAGAACCAACATTGTGAAAATGACTATAGTACCCAAAGCAATCTACAGATTCAATGCAATCTCTATCAAACTACCACTGGCATTTTTCACAGAACTAGAACAAAAAATTTCACAATTTGTATGGAAACACAAAAGACCCCAAGGAGCCAAAGCAATCTTGAGAAAGAAAAACACAGCTGGAGGAATCAGGCTCCCAGACTTCAGACTATACTAAAAAGCTACAGTAATCAAGACAGTATGGTACTGGCACAAAAACAGAAATATAGATCAATGGAACAGGATAGAAAGCCCAAAGATAAACCCACGTACATATGGTCACCTTATCTTTGATAAAGGAGGCAAGGATATACAGTGGAGAAAAGACAGCCTCTTCAATAAGTGGTGCCGGGAAAACTGGACAGCTACTTGGAAAAGAATGAAATTAGAACACTCCCTAACACCATACACCAAAATAAACTCAAAATGGATTAAAGACCTAAATGTAAGGCCAGACACTAGCAAACTCTTAGAGTAAAACATAGGCAGAACACTCTATGACATAAATCACAGCAAGATCCTTTTTGACCCACCTCCTAGAGAAATGGAAATAAAAACAAAAATAAACACATGGGACCTAATGAAACTTCAAAGCTTTTGCACAGCAAAGGAAACCATAAACAAGACCAAAAGACAACCCTCAGAATGGGAGAAAATATTTGCAAATGAAGCGACGGACAAAGGATTAATCTCCAAAATTTACAAGCAGGTCATGCAGCTCAGTATCAAAAAAACAAACAACCCAATTCAAAAATGGGCAGAAGACCTAAATAGACATTTCTTCAAAGAAGATATACAGATTGCCAACAAACACATGAAAGAATGCTCAACATCATTAATCATTAGAGAAATAATGCAAATCAAAACTACAATGAGATATCATCTTACACCAGTCAGGATGACCATCATCAAAAAATGTACAAACAATAAATGCTGGAGGGGGTGTGGAGAAAAGGGAACCCTCTTGCACTGTTGGTGGGAATGTAAATTGATACAGCCACTATGGAGAACAGTATGGAGGTTCCTTAAAAAACTAAAAATAGAACTACCATACAACCCAGCAATCCCACTACTGGGCAAATACCCTGAGAAAACCATAATTCAAAAAGAGTCATGTACCACAGTGTTCACTGCAGCTCTATTTACAATAGCCAGGACATGGAAGCAACCTAAGTGTCCATCAACAGATGAATGGATAAAGAAGATGTGGCACATATATACAATGGAATATTACTCAGCCATAAAAAGAAACGAAATTGAGTTATTTGTAGTGAGGTGGGTGGACCTAGAGTCTGTCCTACAGAGTGAAGTAAGTCAGAAAGAGAAAAACAAATACCGTATGCTAACACATATATATGGAATTGAAAATAAATAAATAAATAAATTTAAATGTTTATGAAGGACTTAGGGGCAGGACAGGAATAAAGCCGCAGACCTACTAGAGAATGGACTTGAGACACGGGGAGGGTGAAGGGTAAGCTGGGACAAAGTGAGAGAGTGGCATGGACATATATACACTACCAAATGTAAAACTGATAGCTAGTGGGAAGCAGCCGCATAGCACAGGGAGATCAGCTAGGTGCTTTGTGACCACCTAGAGGGGTGGGAATGGGAGGGTGGGAGGGAGGGAGTTGCAAGAGGGAAGAGATGTGGTGATATATGTATATGTATAGCTGATTCACTTTGTTATAAAGCAGAAACTAACACACCATTATAAAGCAATTGTACTCCAATAAAGATGTTTTAAAAAATTAAATAAATAAATATATCATACTTTGTTATGATTAACATTGCCCTACTCATGGACATTTAGGATGCTCCAATATTAGATTATTATAAATGACGTTGCATTCAAAAATCCCTGTTTAGATGTCTTTGTGTGCCTGTGCAAATGTGTCTGTGGCATAGAGCCCTAAAGTTAAATTCTCTGGGTCAAAAGCCATGCACATTATAAAGTATGATAGTTCAGGTAAGAGGAGACCACTGTATTTGGTTAATTATTGACCCTGATCGTGATCAAATTCAGAGCAAGATATGACAGGTAAGTCTGCAGGATTTGAGAAATGTCTGAGCTCTCAAGCCCAGTTTATCCTTTTGTACCATGGTCTCGTCCTTCGCTTCACAGACCCTCCAAAACTCCTCCCCTTGTCTGTCTCAAGGAGAAGTTGCCTAGTCCTCATCTGCCTCAAATTCCAGTTTAGTTCATTTGCATTTGACTTGTCTCATAATGATGCAATCAGCATGCAGAGGAGGTCCAATTGCCTAGGGGACTGTAAGTGGAGATCAGAGTTCCATGTCATTGGGATCTCCTCAGGTCTTTTTTTGTTGTTTTGGACTCTTAACAATGCTCTTGGTTATGCATATTCTTATGGTCACAAAAATATAAACATCTTCTCTGCCTTTTTAAATTTAAAGGTCTCATCAGCCTATATTCTTTTTTTCTCTAAATTTTCTAATTCACCTTTTACTTTTCTTTACTAATCTTGTTATCTTTCTCACCTCCACTATAACACATTCGCTTTCTGAACAATATTGAACACTTAACACAGATGTCATTTGTTCAAGGTCACATGTTTATGTTAAGTGTCTCATTTAGATGGGTGCCTTAACTGGGTCCAGAGTGCTGGAATTTCTAAGTAGTCAGGTATCTTTGCCTTGATTTACTGGAAATGCAAGCAAGGGTTCACTTCTGAGTACCCTTGAGCATAGAGTGAGCGGAGGATATGATACAGAGAGTATAGGATCAGATTTAATATGAACGCTTCTTTCTCTTGGGAACTACATGAGAGGTCCACACACGGATGTGCAAAGAAGGACATTTTTATAAGCGCTCTACTCTGATTATTTTCAGAGAAGACAGTATTTGAGCTTATAGGTTGTGTTTTTTGGTTGAACTGTATGCTGCTTTCCTGACAAATACTCTTTCTACTTATACCTCAACACAATCTGTGGTCTATTAGGATTTTAATAAATAGTAGATATTGCATTTTATTCCTTGTACCTCAGGTAAACTGATGGTAGAAAGTCTAAATATTGTGTTTAAGAGAATTCAGTTATAAGCCTCCCATTTTTTTATGTGTACTATACAACTCCCTCAGTCAGATACACACTTCTTTAAAAATTTTATTTCTCCATTGCCTGTTTATGTAATGACCTTTCTCATTCTCTGTGAAGACAGACATTAATACAAAAGTCTTATCTCTGAGTTAAAGTCAATTCCTGAAAGATAACTCTGACCTCTTTCCAGATTCTTGTGAGAGTCTCCCTTGAAGTTCTTCCCCATCCATGTGAGCTGGGGGACCAGGAGGGCAGGTCTTCCCCCCTGAAGGGGGAGTCTGCTAGTGAGCTGTTTAATAAAGTGAGCTGCAGTCAAACGTGAGCCTTGGTGGAGATGGAGCTAATGGAATTGAGGGGTCTCCTGAAAACAGTGCCTTCTGTTATCACCAGATCTGCCAAAGCAGAATAAGCCACAAAAGCATTTCAGGTTCTGGAGCATTTCCCAGATTTACTCCATCTCACGTGGTCTTTTTTTTTTTTTTTGGTAGGAGAATGCCCAAGGTTAAATAAACAAACACAGAGGCAGACTTGCTATGGACAATAAATTAGAGAGGGTAATTGAACATTTTTCCATTTATTGATGATTAGATTTGAGATGTGCAATCTGTTTCCTATTAAAATCTAATGTTCTAGAAAACATTTTTTGAAAAAAAAACACTAGACAAAACACTAATGAATAAGTTTCTATCTTCATTAAAATATCTACCTTATACTCTCTTGGCCAAGCAGCCACTGTTAGGCCAGATTAATTGAAAAAGGTGAATTATGTACATCCCCTAGTTTCCTATTTAAGTTTCAGACTTGGTCCTTTTTCTCTGATAATTAAAACATTATCATTAAGAGGCTGGACTTGAAATTATTTCCATCTGATTGCTGAGAGCTCCCATTTTCCACGGGAATGAGAAAGTATCCTGATAAAAGGTAAGATCATGATTATCATCATCCTCTTTGTCATCATGACAGTGCATTCTCACTGAGGAAAAGACCATTTTGAGATTGTAAGCATCTATGAATTTTCATAGCTCTGCCTTTCAGTTTCCATATATATATTTTTTAAATGCTTGGGAGTTTCCGTAGGAGAGGTTAACTCTGCTTATCCTTTTGATGTGATAAGTAAGCTGACTTTGTGGGAACAGATTTCTTTTATACTCCATAGTCATAAAAATACCATATTCCCATTTCTCTGTGGGATATGATTACATAGAAGGAAACCACAACAAATCTCTTACCACATATTGACATTATGCGCTATACTAATCATATTCATGACTCACTATTAGTATCCTGCTGCCATGTCAAGCTGAATCAAAGAGATGTCAGAATAATTCTAACTACAGCTACCACTGAGATTTCCTTTGAACTCACTGCTGCATATTTATGAGTAAATACATTGTTTTTGTTGGGTTACCTCTGGAAAATATTATTAAATAGGGAAGGAGCTTGTGTAGGCCAAATTCCTTCAAGCAGGAGAACATATTCAATGACTGTGAATTCTGAATCGGTAGTATTTTTCAGGCTAAAATCCATCTGAACAGAGATGAAAAGATTTCTATTCCTATTTTTATGATGGAGTTCTTGAAAGAGGATAAATTAAAGCATATATGGAGTTTCTGCCCCCCTTTTTTTTTAGATTGTCTATACTAGAATGAGATTGACTTCCCAAGCCACAAATAAAAGTCACCTTCAGCTTCCTGCAGCATGTCACTGAGAATGGAGCACCATTCTGATCTTGAGGCAGCTCAGTTGCTGCCCTGACATTTTGCTGATCCCAGGCTCCCTCCCTAAAGAAGCTGCTGGCTGGGACTCCTCCTTGAGTAGCCTAATCCCCTGGGCCCACAACTGAAGAGCCTGCCCAGCTCTAAATATTGCCTCTGCCTGGAACCCTGTTCAGACAATCTTTACTGCCCTCCTGGATACCTGTTGATATTAATTCAACCTGGATCTAGGCTGAGTTTTCCATACTCTTTGGAGCCCCAAATGTTGAACTTCTGGCCTTGGGAATCAGGTCTAGGACTGCTCAATATTTAATACCCCCAGTCCCAGTCCTTCTTGTTCCCAGTTTCCTTCCCGGCCCATCAGCTCAGGCCTTGAGCAGATAGCACCAGAATTGTGACAGGCATTTGCTCAGGAAAGGAGAATTGCAAACAAACTTGACTCTGTGGTCTCAACAACTAGGTAGGCAAATCTACTTCTAAAATCTATCAAAATAAATCTAAAGGTTTTAAGTTTCATTTTCTGTTTACAGTTTTATATATTTTATGTATTATGCACCTTTCTATTTACATTGATAATTGAGAACTGATTAGATTTCCAGATGCATTATAGTATGTGATTAAATTATAAGCCACTGGGTGTCACTCTTAAACTGTGCAAATGTGGCTGCAGAAGAGCGTTTTTCGATAGTGAATTGGACGTGGAGAGTTAGAGATCTCACCAGGGATAGAAACCATTTGAACTGTTTGCATAGGTACATTTACAATGTCAGTGAACTACGGCAGAGTTTGCCCTTAGATTCCTGTATATTTTCTCTAGACTCATTTTTCAGTGGCAGTTAAACGGGACTAATTATTGGAGAAAATCCCCTCAGCACTAAAAGGACAAAAAGATGTTCATGTATCCATTCAATATGTACATTAATCACACGCTAAAAGTAAGATATTGGGCTAATAGACTGTGGGATTACAAGAAAAAGTGAATTTGCATCATGCATACATTTAACTTATGCAACCGTGATAAAAGAAAATGACAGAAAATTCTTCCTGTTACTCCACTCAATGAATTTGTACCTCAGATTAATTTTTCCTACTGCCTATCAACCCTAAGCCCAGGCTTTTACCTTCTGCTCGGAGACACTGGGGCTGGGACTATGCAAACTGCATTCTCCAGACTTCTTTGCTGGCTGGCTTCTGGTTAGGTTCTGCTGACTGGAGGCATTGGCAGGAGATTAGAAGTTCGTAAGAAAGCAGGAGGAATATTCTTGTTTTCAGTTCTAGTCAGCTTCCCTTCATTGGTAGCATTCATGTAGGACTCCAGCCTCCAGCTTATCTCAGCATATCTAGCATCAGTTCTACTGCGGCCCCTTCAGAGGCTCCAGTAGCAACTGTGCCATACTTCCTCTTAGAACGCCTATCAGAGGCCAAGTAGCAATCATGTGTTGTCCCCATCAGAGGTCCCAGCACCAGCTGAGCAGTGACACCTTGGGGGTCTGAGCGTCTGCTCTGGGGAGACACTCCCTGCAAGCTCCCAGGTTCTGGTAACACCATTTCTGCTCTTACACCTCCAGCCCTAAGAGTGGTAGCTGCTTTGCAAGCTACTAATACCAGGGTAACCTTAGCAACCTTTCCCCCTCTTTCTGCCTTCTAGTCCTGTGTAACTGATCCCCTGTATAAAATCATCTCTCTCTGAAACACCTAGCATGGCTTCTGTTTTCCTGATAGGGTACAGACTACAGTGACCATGAGATGAGAGACATGAATGTTCTCTTTCTTCATTCAGTATCAGGTTTTGTGTGCTTCTCATGGTTGAGAAATCTTGTAACACTGAATGAGAGTCTAGTGTTTATATTTCTCAAATAATATGGGTCCTAATTACAAGCCAACTGGTGGTCAACCAAAAAACAGTAGAATGTAAGGCTTCGTGCAAATAAAGGATGTAGTGATACACTCCCAAACCAGAGGAAACTTGGCCATGTTGTACTTAATGAAAAATGATCTCCAAGTTGCCCTTTTCTAAGAGATTTCCAAGGATGGTTTGACTATATAGTATTTTTGCCTTTCATGTTGACTTTAAAACTGGAACCTCTCATAACACGTGTCTCCATAGTTGAGTAGGACAACTGTTCTTGCCTTAAGGAGCTTACAAACTAGTAGAAGAAATAGACATGTAAAAACGGAGAAAACCATAATTCAAAAAGATACATGCACCCCAATGTTCATTGAAGTACTGTTTACAATAGCCAGGACATGGAAGCATGTCCAACAACAGAGGAATGGATAAAGAAGATGTGGTACATATATACAATGGAATATTACTCAGCCGTAAAAAAGAACAAAATAATGCCATTTGCAGCAACATGGATGGACCTAGAGATTGTCATACCGAGTGAAGTCAGACAGACAAGTATCATATGATGTTGCTTATATGTGGAATCTAAAAAAAAAGAGGGTACAAATGAACTTATCTACAAAACAGAAATAGAGTTACAGACGTAGAAAACAAACTTATGGTTACCAGGGGATAAAGCGGTGCGGGGGAAGGATAAATTGGGAGATTGGGATTGACATATACACACTACTGCATATAAAATAGATAACTAATAAGGACCTATTGTGTAGCACAGGGAACTCTACTTAATACTCTGTAATGGCCTATATGGGAAAATAATCTTAAAAAGAGTGGATATATGTATATGGATAACTGAATCACTTTGCTATACACCTGAAACTAATACAACATTGTAAGTCAACTATACTCCAATAAAAATTTTAAAAAGAGACAATACATGGCAGTGTTTGATAGGAGCAACACAGAAGGACATACCCATTTGTCACCTGTTAGACTTCATGAAATAGGTTGGAAGAGTAGAGGGAGAACAGGGAACATTATGCACAAATTCTTCTAGAAATTTCATTCACTCCCTTGCTTAGAGCAAGAAATTATTACGGTTATTGTTATTACTATTTCAGTTTTAAAGACCTATTGGAAGAAGATACTTACCCCGTCATGGAGTTTTGCTTAGTATATTTTCAGTTTGTTTCTCTGATTTTTTTTTTCCCTAGGAAACACATGATTATATTTTCTGGTTCCAATTTCTATCAGCCCCCATCCTTCATGTCTCACTTCTGGAGCTGATGAAATAATCATTGCCCTTTCAGCACAGAATACCAGGTTTAGAAAGACAAGAAAAGAAATCTTCCAGCTATAGTGCTGGGACCATCAGTCCACGGGAGCTTTTGAACCTCAATACGTTTCATCCTCTTACCAGGTCATTTATCTTTGAAAGTGGTGACATACTAGGGTGAGAGATGACCTAATGATGAGGGACATCTTCACAAGTTATCATTTGAAGAAGTGGTTTTTGAAGAATAAGGAGGAGATGTGGGAGGGGGATTAACAGTGAACTCTTTTCTTCAACTACTAAATCTTTTGGGATTCAGCACTTTTTCAAAATATATTTGCCTAAAAGTCTTTAGGGATTCGTTTAAAGGAGAGGAGCAAGAGGAAAAGAGAGGGGTTTGAAGCTGAAAAGAGAATATTTGTTGCTTTTTTTCCCTCACATTATGAGCTTATGTGAACAGTTTTTGTCCTGCCAAGTGACTTAGTTTGAGGGATTTTTCCCTAGTTTTGAGTAATGATGGGAGTGTAGTACAAATTTTCCCTGAAAATGCCCCTCCTATTTCTTTGAACTATATCAAAGCACACTCCATGCATAATTCTGTGCATTTATTTCCTCTTTTTATGGCAACTCATTCCAGATGAATGTGACAACCTGAGAGGTACTAATACAATGGAAGTAATAAACTTATTTAAAACGGGTTTTACTTTACCTTAAAACAAAATATCTGTGTAACTATAACTTCCTGAGTAGAATGTAAAGCTTTTTACAAACGAAGGCCCTAATGAGATACTGATATGTTTTGAATATTGGTCCATGAGATTGTTAGAAGAGCTTGGCAACCTTACAACATTACGTTATAGACAAACTTCTGCATGGAGTAATACAGTTCATATACACCTTAATGGGAACCTCCTGGCTCTGACTCACAGCAAGAAATGAAGCCAAACACTCCAGTCTGTAGTACTTGTTCAAGTTTCTGGATTTAAATCTGGAGTCATACTGACTTTGTATTTATTTTCTGAAGTGAACGATATCAGAGTGGCCAGGATTCTAGGTAAGAAAGACGAATGGATAGTTAGGAGGCACTTACCTTTCAAAAAAATCAATGTCAAATATTTTCAGAAGGCTAAGCCAGAATAGACTTTATTTTCAAACAGAAAAGACTTAGGCAAGAGCCCACAGAGAGAAAGCGAGTGGAGGAATCTAGCTTTATCTAGAAGTCATCCAAACAGGATATGTGAAGAGGAATAAAGCTAAGTTCCAGATAGGAAAAAATAATTAATGGAGCTAAATCTTAGCCTGTATCTAAAAGAATTTCAAACTTGCAGTCAATTAAATAAAAATGTCAAACCAACTGTTATTATCATTTGTGTTAGACAACTGGTCGATTGACTCGTCATTTTGCTATCTTATGAAATGAAATTGGGAATAAGTATAATGTTAGTCATATCTGTGTAACATGATTAAATTGCTTCAGGACAATCAAATTAATGTGTTTTACTGTCCCCACAACTGGTTGTGTTAAAAGTAATTTGATCCACAGTGATGAAGCAAAATTCTCTTTTTGAGATGGGCCTCCATGGCTGGTTCAACTAAGGTTATTTTAGTTGTGAAAACACAGTCTCAGTCTCCATGAGCTAAGCAATACAGGTGGTTGGGGCAATTCTCCAAGTACTCTAATTCAGAGAAAACATTGGCTTTTCTGGAAATTACCTGGCTCATTTGACATATATTTTGCTTGAACTAGTTCAATAATTTTTCCAAACGTCTACTTTGCTTTTGCCAGAGAGAGACAACCCTACAATGTCTGTAAGCAAAATATAAGCTAGAGATGGAGGATTTTCTTTGCTATAGGGCTTAAATTGGGTTTTTCTGAGCTGCAGTCTCATCTAAAATTAGGAAAAAGATTGTTGATCTAGGTCTGTGTTGCACTGGAAGTGTGTGGAGTGAAATGACAGAGATCTGTAGATGTTCTAGGTTAGGAACCAGAATGCCACAACACTTAGCTTTACAATTAGACTTACAGATACAGGTTTCTCCACACCAATGTTTTTCAAAATATTTATTAATCATTCTTTCCAATAATCAGGATTCTGCTAACCAAGGAAAAGTCAATATTATATAAAGAAAGAAATCTGTAAGATTATAGTAGGAAATTACAAACTTACATAACAGGACAAGATGGCCAAGTTAAATGCCTGAGCGTGAGATGGTATGGAGCGGCGGGGACTGTGGCAAATTGGAGCATTCATGCCCCATCTAAAGGTGGCACCCATTCCTCAGCTTCAACCAGTGCATACAATGTGCAGTATGGTCCCAGTCTTGCCAGACCTTCCATTTTCCAACAAAACTCAGAAACCTAGATCTTTATATGAAATTTCCCCACGTTTATATGTTGGCAACCTCTTGGAGTTTGTGGGGCCCAATTAATAACACCCCCTCTCTTCTCTTGAATTCACTGCCAGTTGAGAAATGACACAGGGGTAAGACAGCCAGAGATCAAGATGTCAACATTATTACTGATAAAGTTGATGGAAGAACAAGGCTAAAATCTGTAAACAAATGTATTTTCTAATTACCACTCTCCTCAGAAGAAAACTTGGGTATGCAGAACTGCCTTGTCAGGAGAGAAAGGGTGAAAAAAAGAGGGATGATAGTGCTCTCAGATTGTTAATAGAGTAACTCTACCCAATTAAGAAATGAGGACCAATGACTGTCAGGCCAAACCTCCTACCCATCAGGGAGAGAGCTCAGAGACAACTAGAGTGGAAGTCCCCCCTGCTGCCACCGTCACACACACATGAAAATATAAGGTAGAAGGCCAGGGAATGGAAGTTCCACCATGGTAACAATTCGTTCATTTTCAAAAATTCTGTGCAAGGCAAACACAACTAGACTCAGCCCACAGATACCCAATTTGCAACCTCTGGTTTGTACTTACTCTGTTTTTAAATTTGTCAGTTAGTTGCAAGTTTTAGGACTAAAATTTTGCAGTAATATTACTGTAGGCATAGATACTAAAAATAAAATTTTCTTTACTTTTATGGAAATTTGGCATATCAGAATACTTTTTGATGGTTTTATGCAATAATTTAGTACTTGTGTCTTCTTCCATAGACCAGATTTTTCCAAAAATGTGTGTCGGGAAATAGCTTTCAGTTGATGTACAGCCCTGTACTCTTTATTTATGTAACCCCATAAAGAAAGCCAGGATTCAAGGTTCACAGCCCCAGTTCTGACTTCACGTTTCTCTCCCACTTCCACTTTAATTTCATATCTGCTAAGACTGTTATTTACCTTCCAATTTCTGTCCTTGACTCACCCTTCTATTTTAACATCTGAAGTCATTTTCCTGGTGACTGTTTTGACTTCCCCATGATTCTGGTTCCTCCTCCCCTACGCATTTCCAACCATGCTCCCTCGAGGTGCTTTGAGTAAACACTCCACTAGTTCCAACACCAGAGATCCCCAACACTGTGTGGTTCTCCCATTAGGCTTGCTCCAGACCCTTCAACAGAAAATAGCATTCATAGTTTTTCCATTCTTGGTGGTTCTGGAAATGTTTATTAAATACATTTTGAAATGAGTGGACCATTGGCTGGGGCAACAATATTTGTCATAACAGGTACACTCTTGTTATAATGGTTTGGCATTGTAAATGGGTATCTTATTGAGCAGAGAAAGAAAACAAAGTCATCCTTGTTGGAAATATCTGAAGAAAAGATATTTCCTAATTGTGACCGAGTCTCAAGAAGCGTTTTTAAAATCTAGCCTCCATTTTTGTAAAATTCCTTTCTTAGAGTCATAACTGACTTTAAAAAGTCTTCAATTTCATTGTAGCAGTGGTCTGGGCATTTTGGATATGTAGACCTAATTTTTTTTTTTTTTTTCCTTTTTGCGGTATGCGGGTCTCTCACTGCTGTGGCCTCTCCCGCTGCGGAGCACAGGCTCCGGATGCGCAGGCCCAGCGGCCATGGCTCACGGGCCCAGCCGCTCTGCGGCATATGGGATCCTCCCAGACCGGGGCACGAACCCGTCTCCCCTGCATCGGCAGGCGGACTCTCAACCACTGCGCCACCAGGGAGGCCCTGTAGACCTAATTTACTGCTTACCCTTTGGTGTGTTTTTGATTATTCAAGAGCTGCTTTTTTAGGCAAATGACACCCACATATCAAAAGATGACCCTTTCTTTGCATACTATTCCTGGAATTTCCTCATCTGGAGCTTTTTCCCACTAGTGTTCAAGGGAGGTCTAGAGGGTCAGAGTGCTTTGAAGGGGGTGCTAAACAGGATGCTGGAATCCATGCCTGGTGTTGTCCCTTTTTGTTCTAAGATGACCCTGTTGGATAGATTTACTATCTGTGTGTGAGGGCATGGGGGAAATCTTAGCTCTGGCGTCTCAGTCTGTTCAGCTATGGGCCTTGAACTTCTGCTCTGCCAGCGCAACCCAGCAGGGAAGTTAATCTCCACCAAGGCAGACAAATGACCAGAAGACTTGGCCCTGCCAACCACGAGCTATGCGTGAGCCAGGCTGGAAGCCATAGGTTCTAACTGGGGTGAACCCTAGGCACGCAGCATCTACCAAATCTCGGTTACCAAATGACTTCCCTTTATGAAGTACCTACCATGGTTTTGTAACTGCACTACATGTTTTTCATATATTCTCTCTTAATTGAATCCTTGACACATCCATGAGATAGGGACCCTCACAGATGAAGAAGCTCAGGCTCAGTATGGTTAAAGACATACACAAGGTCACACAGCTGGTTAGGAGCAGAGCTAGGATTGTAATCTGGGTATCTGATCCAGTGCCCGTCAAACACTGCCCTGTGGTCTGAACCTACAATTCTGCTTTTACCTAGGCATTCTGTTCAGCATTCTAGTTCTCCATGTGGTGGGGAACCATGGCATTAACCTAGCTTTTAATAAACTCTCCCCAGGTAGATTTAGTGCTGCCATCTATGGGGTGTCCCTGAATATATCTTTACCCTGAACTCTTAGAGACTGTCTTAGTTTGCTAGGATTGTCATAACAAAATACCACAGAAGGGGTGGCTTAAACAACAGAAATTTATATTTCCCACAGTTCTGGAGGCTAGAAGGCCAAGATCAAGGTGTTGCAGGTTTGGTTTCTTCTGAGGCCTCTCTCCTTGGCTTGCAGATGGCTGTCTTCTTGCTGTGTTCTCTCACATCGTCCTTTTTCTCTGTGTGCGTGTCCTTGGTGTCTCTCTGTGTGTCCTAATCTCCTCTTCTAATTAGGACACTCATCAAATTGGATTCGAGCCCACTCTACCAGTTTCATTTTAACTTAATTACCATTTTAAAGGTCCTGTCTCCAAGTGCAGGTACTTTCTGAAGTACTGGGGGTTAGGGCTTCAACATAGGAATTTGGAAGGTGACACAATTCAGCCCATAACAGGGATTGAGAGCCTGCTGTCCATGAACTGATTACTGAGGTCCTCAGTAGTATATCTGACTTCTCTTGGCTCTCACCCCTGGCCCTGCTGGAACACACAGCCACAGGAAGGGACCCCTTAGAATGTGAAGCCGACTAGAACTTGAAACCTTAGTTTTTGTACCCCATTGCCCCATATCCTGATTTCTGCCCCTTCCCCACTGGCCATTCCACGGAGGGAGGGAGGGAGGGAGGGAGAGAGAGAGAGAGAGAGAGAGAGACACACACACACACACACACACACACACACAGAGACCTCAAAACACCTGTTGCTGGGCCCATGACTGAAAAGACTGATGCTTAAGGCCATTCTCTTAACATGGAAATTGTTCTGTGGGCTCCAGTTATATTGCAGATTAAACATATATATATATATTTATTTGAGGCTCTTCATATTTACCTTAAGGCCACTTTTTGACTTTACACCATAAAATGACCCTGATCTCTCAAGCAGACACCTTTATAGGTGATGAGCATTGAAAGTATGTTTTGGGAGATCCTAGCAGTAGAATGTAGCAGTTATGCACACAAGCTCCGGGTTCAGATTGCCCGGGTTAGTATTTGAGCCCCCCATCTTACTCCTAAGTGACCTTGGGCAGGTTTCTTGACCTCTTTGTGTCACATTTTCCATATGTAAAGGGGCAAAAATAATAACGCCTACTTAATGGATTTGTTGTTAGAATTAAATGAGTTAAACATACAATGAAGTTATAATAATGTCTGGCCTATAGTAGGTACTCAAACATTTTAGATCTAATTTTTATTATTAGTGTGTGGGTTTATAGAATTATCTTTATCCTTTAGTGTTATTTTATCCTGGGTAATTTTTATGAAATGCACATATGTGTCTCATTTATGGCATTTTTTAAGTCTACAAAAGATAAAAATTCAACCCAAACTGGTTTACACATGGAAAAGAATTTATTGGCTCTTGTAAATCAAGTAATTCAAAGACACATCAGCCTCAGATATGACTTGATCCAGGGCTCAACTGATGTCTCCAGAATTTACTTTTTCTCTGTACATTTCTCAGCTATGTTGCCTTAATGTTGTCTCCATTCTTGGTGACTTCCTTCTCATGCTTGAGAAATGACTCTCATCAGCTCTTGGAACTGCATGCTTCTACATTGAAATCCAGTGAAAAAGAGTGAGCGTCTTTATCCTAGCATTTCCAAAAAACATTCTGGGGTCCACTCTGATGGGACTGTATCAGCCCATGTGCTCATCTTTTTTTTTATATTTGTTTATTTGGGGTTGCATTGGGTCTTTGTTGCTGCGTGGTGTGTGGGCTTCTCACTGCGGTGGCTTCTCTTGTTGCGGAGCACGGGCTCTAGGTGCTCGGCCTTAAGTAGTTGTGGCACACAGGCTTACTTGCTCCACGGCATGTGGGATCTTCCCGGACCACGGCTCGAACCCGTGTCCCTTGCATTGGCAGGCAGATTCTTTACCACTGTGCCACCAGGGAAGCCCCCATGTGCTTATCTTTGATTGGATTATTGGTACCATCAGGATGCAGGACTTTGGCCAGGTCTGGGTCATTCATCCCATTCTTGGGTTAAAGGTAGAGTCAACGCCACTAGAAGCACATGGATTGAAGGTGGGGAAATTAGGATATAGCTACCAGAAGAAAGATAAAAAGATGACAGACAGCAAAATAATAGATGTTCATAGCATGAATGCTTTTAAATACATTTGGAGGACTTTGAGTGTAACTATGGGGACTCTAGTACAGATCACAATTCAGTTCAAACTCATTACGTTGGATGACTAATTATGTCTAGCATTATATAAAAGACCACACTAATGCAATTGAGATAAAGGATCTCCTAAATGAGCCAAGTAGACATATGTTAACATACACAATGCTGGGGTATGAAAAACTTTCACATTTTGGTTTCTAAGAATGGAGAAGAGCTCTTTGACTCCTCTTTTTCATGATAGCCACTTTCCTCCACCTGCAAAAAGGGGCCACTTTGGGTGGAATCACTACGTGATTTAAAAATTCATCTCTTCTCCTTTGGGGTGGTATATTGGCCTGGTACTGCTACACTGGAAGAAAGTCCAGACATCTCTCTTTGGATGCTTCTTTACCACTAGATCCTAAGAATTCCCAGTTGAGGCTTAGACACTGAAAACTTTGCAGAGATAAGCACTCAAATTTGTCGGGCTTTGTTGAGACAGAATAGCCTTTCTACTTGCTTCTAGTCCATTTAAACCTGCCTCACATGGCTACAGGAGCTCTCTGTGGATTTGAGCCCAGCGTGCTTGAATTCTGTTTTGGTGTTTGGGGGTCAAAGCCCCTGTATTTTGCCTCCTTTGTTTAGTATCTCCCTTGGAAACATTATAAAAGAAGTAGTGGTGTGCCTAAGGCAAGAATTCAAGTAGTGCTAGGGCCCCTGACTAAAATGCCATCATAATATCTTTACACCACCACTTAATTGCACCTAATTATACACTGCAAACAAAACTTTTGATAACATTTAGATATAATATTATTGTCTCTAAACTCCAGAATTAAAGTTCCAAAGAATGAATAAAAGGGAAATCAAAGGCTCATTATATTGCTCACTCGCTTGAAGAATATAGATCAGTAGTCTGAGCTGGGCTGTCAAAACCCCTTGTTAAGAACAAAGGAATCTGGCTCAGAGAACCAAACTTGAGTAAAACATCTTAATGGAACCAACTGTTTACTAATATGATTTCCATGGGAGGAATCTGGCCCTAACTCAAATTTTTTTTAATACAAACTAATCTACTAAGGGGATTTGTTTTCTTAACCCAAAGCCTGAAAATCATTTCTGTGAATTACACCACTGTATACAGGGTGACTGTTGTGCATTCCCCCTTGTTAGGAGAAAGAATGGAAAATATCAAATCTTGTCAAATGAAACAAAGGAAAAAAATTAGTCTTTCATTTGTAGGAGAGAAAATAACACTCTAGAGATTCAAGTGCCTGCTTTGTATTACTACGCAGTCTCTAATTGAGCCCTCCTTCAAAAATCCAACTTTACAACTTATGTCTTAGAAGTTCCATCTAATTTAAAGTACTCAACAATTTAGCATCTGAGAATGTCCCCTTCTGAGCTGGAAGGACTAATGATCAAAAAGAAACATGTGAGATATAGAGATATTTAACTTCTCTCATGCGAGATCAGTGATTTAGAAGGGATTGATATGCCAGTTTTTCCGTATTTTAATGACCTTTCCTGCATGTGGCCTCCCCGATTCCTGTAATAACACTTTGTTTATACAGATAATTTTCTCTCCAGCAGGCACTTTTACATACTTTAATAACCTTTTCTCATAAATCAACTCAGTACACTGTGAAGTTTGATGAGGTACAGGGGCTAGGAAGGGTTCTCTCAAGCCTGCCAACTGGGTCTCTGATTGCTCCACTGCCCCCTCCTGCATCTCCAAGTGGGCTGATATTGGTGTAGGGACCTGGGGGCAGGGCTTGATTGGGCTGGAAGGTCACCCCATAGTAGCCCAGGAGTGAGTGCAAACTCTGTGAGAAACAAGAGTGTTTGAGAAGGTCCCATGCGAAGAAAGCAAAATCTGAATTTTTATCCAGATGGAGTAAGACTTGAGTCAGAGATTCTTGGGTTGGGCTTTGGTTATCTCTTAGGAATCCCATACTTTTTATTGACCCAAGCCTCCATTTAGAAATGAAAAAAATATCTCCATTGGATGATTCAGGTGAAGTAGATGGTATCCATTTAGTAGCGTGAGACAGAAACAGCTCAAATTGGCATAGATACAAAAGAAAAAATAATGGATGATGTTATTGAGATTACCCAAAGAAGGGCTTCAGGAACAGTCTGATCCAGGTTATCAAATGATGTTAAGCAGCTCTTACTTTTTTCTAATCTCTTGGCATTGGTTCCCACTAGACATTCTCAGCCAAGGTTTTTACACATAGTGAGAAAAATGGCATTTAGTAACCTCCTAATCTTATCTTAATAACTTAGGATCCAAAGGAAAAGAGAGAACTCCTTTCTCTTGGTATATCTGTATCAAACTTCAAGGAGTATACTGACACTGGGATTGACAATCCCAACAGAAACACATGGAATGTGGATGTGGATGGATTTTCCTAAGGTGTCGGTGAAGGGAAATGCAAAAATCTGCTGGATTGACCCATCTCTGTCAGCTCTACACTTCTCTTTCCTGTAACCTGCCCAGCCCCCCCCCATACATATACACACATGCATGTATGCACACACAAACACACACACAGAATGTTGTTACAGGCGTGGCTAAAATATTCTGAAAGGACACTTCATATAGTAAAAATAAAAATACATAGATATGGCATAACCAACAAATTACAGTTCGTGAAGGTTTCATTGTAATACAACAAACAATTCCCAAATGCCACCACTTACCATGTCTTTTATTTCACAACACTATTATTTTTTTCTAACATCTTTATTGGAGTATAATTGCTTTACATAGTTGTGTTAGTTTCTGCTTTATAACAAAGTGAATCAGCTATACGTATACATATATCCCCATATCCCCTCCCTCTTGCATCTCCCTCCCACCCTCCCTATCCCACCCCTCTAGGTGGTCACAAAGCACTGAGCTGATCTCCCTGTGCTAAGCAGCTACTTCCCACTAGCTATCTACTTTACATTTGGTAGTGTATATATGTCCATGCCACTCTCTCACTTTGTCCCAGCTTACCCTTCCCACTCCCTGTGTCCTCAAGTCCATTCTCTATGTCTGTGTCTTTATTCCTGTCCTGCCCCTAGGTTCTTCAGAACCATTTTTTTTTTTTTAGATTCCATATATGTGTGTTAGCATACGGTATTTGTTTTTCTCTCTCTGACTTACTTCACTCTGTAGGACAGACTCTAGGTCCATCCACCTCACTACAAATAACTCACTTTCATTTCTCTTTATGGCTGAGTAATATTCCATTGTATATATGTGCCACATCTTCTTTATCTATTCGTCTGTCGATGGACACTTAGGTTGCTTCCATGTCCTGGCTATTGTAAATAGTGCTGGCAGGCGGATTCTGAACCGCTGCGCCATCAGGGAAGTCCCCGGAGATTATTTCTTAAGGGAGGCCCTCCTCAACCCCCATCAGTCTCTCTTCCCTGCTGACCTAGACTCCCACAGCCTTATGTAACTGCTCCTTCATAGCACCATGCACAGTTTTAGCTTCACACATATTTGTAAGTTCCCTTTCTATAACCCTCTGTTCTATTGAACCTTTCCCTCCTGCCTCATCATTTTATCTCTAGTGCCTACCAGTGCTTGGCATATCTTAGGGGCTCAGTAAGTGTCTGTTGAATAAATAATTGGAGACGGAGGACAAGGCTTAGGAGGGAAGATCAAGGCTTTGTTTTCTACATGTTGAGTAGGAGATGCCCTTAAGACATCCGAGTGGGGATGTGTTTTGAGCAGTTGGTGTGAGGTTGGGATGCCTTTGGAGATGATCATGGCCAATATTTTAAACCATGGGAGTGAATAAATTTGTGAGGGAGGATGTGTGAAATTAGAAGGGAAGAGGGCCCACAACTGAGGAGCAACCTCAACATGTGAGGGGAGGAGGTGAAACCAGCAAAAGAGACTGAAAAGCAAGGGTAGAGAGAAAAACTGGGAGAGTGTGCGGTCGACGAACCCAGGGAGGAGAGAGATCAAGGAAGAGGGGAGGCTCCACCACGCCATGTGCTGCTAGCAGAACAAGATTGAGGACAGGTCAGTGTCTCGTAGATTGAGCCACTTCGAGGTAATTGGTGACTTTAATCAGAGCAGTTTGGGGAGAGTGGCAGAGGGGGAGGCCAGGCCGGAGTAGGCTGAGGAGTAAAAAGTTAGTACCTCTGAGAAGAGCATCCTTGGCAAGCTTTGTGGTTCTTAGAGAGGACCATGTTTGCTTAGAATAAATAAATTAACAGTTATCTCTGGGACATAGGATTTTGATTTTCTTCATTTTACTCCTGTTGCTCTACCTTCAAAATATGTTTAGAATGTGACCACTTCTCACCACCTCCCTTACTATCTCTCCATCCTGAGCCACCATCATCTCTGACATCGGTGACTGAAGAGCCTTCTAACTGACCTGCCTGTGTCTACCGTGGCCCCCACAGTCTGTTTTTCATACAGCAGTCACCGTGTTCATGGGGAATGTGATCAGTCATGCCACTCCTCTCCTTAAAACCCTTCACTGGCTCCTATCATGAAGAGCTAACAAAGCCCACAGAGCTTCCTACAGGGCCATCTGGGGTCTGACCACTGTGTCCTATCTGCTTACTGCTCCCCATCCATTGTGTATCTGACTTCCATTACCCTCTTCTCCTTTCTGTGCTGCAACCACAGTGGCCTCCTTCCTGTTCTTCTAACACACCAGACAAGCTCCTGCCCCAGGGTCTTTGCACTGGCCCTTTCCTCTCCTGTGCACTCTTCCACTAGCTACCAACTTGGCTAACTCAAATCTCTGCTCAGATGTCATCTTCTCATTGAAGCTTATCTGGGCTTCTCTATTTAAAATTTTAACCTATGGGGGTGAGGTTGGGAGGAAATGGGTGAGGGTGGTCAGAGGATACAAACTTCCAGTTACAAGACAAATACATTCTGGGATGTAATGTACAGCATGGCAACTATGGTTAACAATACTGTATTGTATCTTTTTTCTTTTTAAATTTTATTTATTTATTTATTTGTTTGTTTATTTTTGGCTGTGTTGGGTCTTCATTGCTGAACGTGGGCTTTCTCTAGTTGCGGTGAGTGGGGCTCCTCTTCGTTGCGGTGCACAGGCTTCTCATTGTGGTGGCTTCTCCTGTTGTGGAGCACCGGCTCTAGGCACCCGGGCTTCAGTAGTTGCGGCACATGGGCTCGGTAGTTGTGGCACACGGGCTCTAGAGTGCAGGCTCAGTAGTTGTGGCACACGGGCTCAGTTGCTCCGTGGCATGTTGGATCTTTCCAGACCAGGGCTCGAACCCATGTCCCCTGCATTGGCAGGTGGATTCTTAACCACTGTGCCCCCAGGGAAGCCCTACCTCTCATTATTAACTCAATGTATTAACTCAATTTTGGATATAATTAGTGCAGTTGCTATTATCATTAATGAACTGGGGAAGATGGGGTGGTTGTCTAAGTAGCCTGAGCCGATTAGAGAGGAAGTCCCTGAGGAACAGGGGAGGAGGTGTGCCCACATCCAGAGCAGTCTAGCCATTGGGGGTCCATGGCCCATTAAGTAGCCTGAGATTCTGGGCTCTGTCCAAATAGGTACAAAGATCATTTGTGATCTAGGCATGTTCTCTTCTTGGGCATCTGAACCAGAATTCCCTGAAAGATCCCCGGGTGGTACTCAGTGGGTCAGGATGTGGATTGAGGTGAGCCACACAGAGGGAACCGAGTAAGGTCCACCCTCCCACAGCCAGAGCCACCCACTGTCTTCTCCAGTGCTGAGCCAAGCCACCTGGGTTTCCTCAGGCCACTGCCAACAGGTCTTCCTTGAGTATCCGTTGTCTAAACTGCAGGGTCCCCCACCAAACCCGAGTATTGGGAGCCTGCACCACAGACCCCACCACGGAGAAGGACACTCGTGCTGATTCCATTTCTGAAACATTTATTTTCAGGAAATGTTTGTGCTCGCATGCAAGGAAACTTTGTGGGGTATCTGTGACTGCCAAAGTGACATCTGGCAGGATTAACTGGATCACCAGAGCCAAACAATGAGGACTGGGAAAGCAGCAATAACTGTGAGGCCTGGGCCCATGTGGGGGCAAGATTTTGAGAATGACCACTTAGGTGACAAAATGGGATTCCCACAAACCGCAGCTCTGGTTAGTTTCTGGTCTGGAGCCAGATCCTCGCTCTGATGCAGACGTGGGAGGACGGAGCAGCAAGAGCTGCCCAGCTCATCTGGGAACTCATCCTCCAAGGGACTCTGTCCCTCGTTCTCCTCCCGTACCTGGAGGCGGCAGTCAGCGGGCAGCACCTCTCACAGCACCCCCGCGTACACCTGCTTGGACCACCTGCTCAGAGCTACTCTTTTGCCCAGCCCAGCATACCTGTCCCACCTGTCTGAAGACCCGCCGCACGTTTCCTCGAAGCACACCCCAGAGCTCTTCCTCACTCCAGCCACGCCCCAGCAACTTCTCTATCAGTACCGGGTATATGGACACGTCCTCCAGGCCCTGTGGGAACCTGTGTGGCCGCCAGCCAGCCAGCTATTGGGCCTCAGACCTGTTCCCTGGTCCTGAGTCAGAACCAAAGCCCTATGTGTCCAGGGTCCACTGAACCCCAGCCCTGGTCAGATATGGAAAATGGAGGCTTGGAGAGAGTAAATGATTCACTCCTGCTCTTCATCCTTCAGAGGAAGACCCCAAAAGCGCCTCAACTATTCATCAAGTCATTGAGTTGTACTGTTAACATCTATGCCTTTCCCTGAATGCAATTTTTGCCTCCATTTATAAAGAGAAGAAAAGCTTTTTAAGAACTGGGTTGACCCTCCTGCATGCACAGACCCAACTGCAGGCAGAGAAGATGGTCAGCCCAGCCCAGACCTTGCTAAGAGTCTGCTCAGAGGCCGTGGGTCTCCTGGCACTGGATGGGCGCAGATGCTGGGCAGATGAGCTCTGTGTGGTGTTTTAGACAAATATGATGACCTAGAGTAGGGCCAAACAGACAGGAGAGCCCAGGAAGCAGACCTTAGGAGAGAGGAGATACCAGTTGGGCCAGCACACCTGAGGCTGTGGTCAAGGCCATGAGGACCGCAGTGTGGTGGGCACGGTGGCTGTGAAAGCCCCACTGCTGCCCAGCCAGGCTGAGACAAGCCACGGGGAAGCACCCACCAGCCAGCTCCATCATAATCTCCGCCAATCCCGAAGAACTTGCATCCAATGACTGCCCGGATGTGGTCGAAGTGATCTGAAGAATGGAAAGTCAGCAGTGTGGGGCTTCCAGGGCAGGGGTGGGGGTGATGACTGGCCTCTGTTGATTCCCCTTTTTGCATCCTGTAGGCCAAACAGGCCAGTTCCTTCATGGCCTGGCACCAAGAGTACCAACTAGAGGTCCCTGAGGTTTGATCTGAAGTGATCCCAGCTGGCTCTAGACTGGACTTCAGATTTGGAGTGGACCCCAGAGCCCTCTGTTTGGGCCATTTCCCACCCAAGATTCACCCTGCCTCCCACTCTCCTTGAGAACCTGTGGGGGCTTCTTTCCCCAGGTGTGGAGGATGAGAGAGGAACAAGAGTACAACTGATGAAGACCCCAGAGACCTAAGGAGCTGTCCAGTCCCTTGGCCAGAGGTAGGGGCAGTGCGCTTTAGGAGCCCCTGCAGAGGCACAGATGGGCAGCACCCAGGCTCTGTATCTGACAGCCTCCCTGATACCCATCAGTATCGCAGTTTTGATTCCGTGGCTCCAATTCCACATGGCACCAAGGTGCTGTGTACCGTCCATTATTGGGTTTGGGGGAGCTGTACCTATTGCCAACAGGTGGGTCAAACCACTGGGGCTCTTCTGAAGTCCTCCCCAAATTTGGACCCAGCTTCAGCTCCAAATCAAGAGTTTTCAGAGAGCCCAGGGTGAGGCTCACCTGCCACAGTAGACACGTTGGCTAACGGGTTGCACTGCAGCACCCGCACGGACAAGGACACCATCATGATGCCACCGTTCTTCTTCTGCAGGGGCAGACCGGTGGACAGTCAGCTTGGCCACCAGCACAGCCAGCTGCCTGTTCACTCTCTCGGCCCCTGTGAGGAAGGTGTTCAGCCCTGGCTTTGAGGTCAGAGTCATCTCTTCTCTGGGTTTGTGTGAATGGAGGAGCCGCAGCCCTGGTCTGGGTGGTGTCTTGGCCCTGGGTTTCCGGGTTTGGAGGAGTATCTTACCACCTAGACCCCCACCTAAGGCTCAAGAGTTCAGGGGCTGTGGACCGTGGGTTTTGGGGGCAGGAGATATTTAACCTGGCGTTTGAGGAAATTGAGGGAGAAGAGGCTCAGGTTCAAGGTCTCTTGGTTTGAACCTCTTGCTTTAGGTTTGAGGGCCCGGGCAGTCTCTCACCAGAAGCTGCAGGATATCATCAGGAACATTCCGAGTGTTCTTGCACACACCCCGGGCAGCTGAGTGGGAGAAGATGACAGGTGCCTGTGACACTTCTAGGGCTCGCCGTGCCACAGCATCCGAGACATGGGATAAGTCCACCATCATGCCCAGGCGGTTCATTTCTGCCACCACCTTCTACAGGGACAGGATGGGGAGAGGGCATCAGGGCTGCATTTATCTTGTGTGCATTTATCTGTAGGGAACAGACGGGGCTGTACATTCATGTGGGGCAGGGTATGGAAACCGGGTCCTTACCTTGCCAAAGCCAGTCAGCCAACTGACACTGCTGTAGAAGGGGTGGATACCCTTTGCTGAGCTCTGTGCCCTGCAGGTTGTCCAGGAGGCAGTCTGACCGGTAGCCATGATTTGGCTACAAGAGCCTAGAAAGAGGTTCTGTTGAACCGTCTACACCTGCAACTCCCTGGTGCAAGAGGAGGGACCCAAACTGGGCTGTGCCTGGCAGTAGGAGGGCCCTTCTGGGGATTCAGTCTTGTCCTGCAAACCTCCATTCCCCTCCCCACCCCAGGTTCACGGCCGGATCCCAGGGGTAAACTTGCTTTGGGCCCCAGCATGATCTTGGGCAGATCCCTGCCTCACTGGGCCCTTACCATCTGCACTGT
Organism: Mesoplodon bidens; assembly: GCF_964165515.1. NCBI lineage: Eukaryota > Metazoa > Chordata > Mammalia > Artiodactyla > Ziphiidae > Mesoplodon > Mesoplodon bidens. The sequence goes on from NC_138160.1 coordinate 162,073,546, forward strand.
GCTCACCAGGGCGTGTTGCAGGTGTGGGTGAGTGTCACGTAGCGCACACCCAGCGCATAGAAGGTATGCAAGATGGAGAGGCTACTGTCCAGTGAGTGGCCGCCCTCCACACCACCGAGGGAAGCCAACTTCCGGGTATTGTTGCGAGCTGGGGACAGGTAGATCAGATGATCATTTTCAGAGGCAGAGGTAGCTTACTGAAATCCCTAACACCCACCACCACCAGTCTGTTTACCTTTTTTTTTGGCCGTGCCGCGCAGCATGAGGGCTCTTAGTTCCCCCACCGGGGATCAAACCCGAGCCCCCTGCAGTGGAAGCGTGGAGTCTTAACCTCTGGACTACCAGGGAAGTTCCCCCGTCTACCTTTAACTGAGGTCACAAGCTCCAGCTCAGAATAGGAGGCACACGTGAGGCGGATGAGGTCAATTTGCTCCAAGGTGAGGCACACAGCATCCCGTTCATGGGTCTGGCATGGGACCTAGGCTGACCAGAACTGAGGGAAGGCCAGGGCTTAGTTTGGGCTTTGGAGCTCCTTGGGCTTCTCATAGCCTCCTCAGCTGGCACAGCACTCTATGCCCAGAAGTCACATGTAATGTGTTGATTTTTCTGTGGTACTTGGAAGCCCGTCAGGTTGGCTCACTGTGACCCCTGTAGCCCCCAGCATCCATGGCATGGCACTTTCTAGGTCACTATGGTAACTTAGTTCCAACGTGACTAACCTGTGGTCTCTGAGGCCCCCAAACTGCCCCACATTCCCCAGCAGCCATGGTGGCACCTTGTGTGTCCCTTTGGTACCTGAGCACCCATGAGCACGTCTTTCAGCCTGTCTAAGCTGGTCTGGCCATGGCTGAAATTGTGCAGATTAACATCCTGTAGCTCGTGGTGGTAAAACTGCCTCAGGACCAGGGGCATGTCGTTGTGGCTGGAGGGAGGTCAAGGCAAATGGGTGGGCTCCTTAGGTCTTGGGATCAGGCAGGACACATTGCCTGGCCTGGGCCAGCCTGGGGGTCCCCCACCTCACACTGTCACACAGACTATACTAGGAGCACCTGAGGCCTGGGCTGAGGGGTTCCCACCAGGGAGGGGATGACAGAGAAGGGGAAGGGCATCCCTAGATGATGGAGAGGACATCCAGGGGTGGTGTGAGGGAGCCTCCCCACTAGTGCTGCATGCTCCAGACCTCCTCCCCTGCCCGGGGCCAGGCTAGGCCCCCAGCGGCCCCCAGCAGCCCCCAGCAGCCCGCACACACTGCAGCCACCCGTCCACAAGCGGGAAGTCCCGCATCAGGGCCCGCGTGCGCTCCCGCGGGCTTGGGGTGCTGGAGGTACCCGGAGTGGCCTGCACGCGGGTTACCAGCCGCAGCAGCAGACCCAGCAGGAGCAGCAGACACAGCAGAGGCCTCTGGCTGAGTGCGCGGGGAACTTCGAGGCCCCGGGGCCGCAAGCTGCGCAGGGCCAGGCAGGCGGGCAGAGGCGGGTCTGAGAGGGGCGGGCGATGGGGTTCTGCCCGTCGACACAAGCCACCCAGCGGCACGGCCTCGCGAAGGGGCCGGGTTGAGGGAGGGGATACAGAGTCACAGGACCCTGCGACCCGTGTGCGGAGAGCCGCGATCCGCGAAGCCCGGCAGCCACAGGGCAGCACTGCCCTTCCGCCCCCTGCTCAGAGGCAGCTCCCGCGGGCTAAGCTGGCCTCTGCGGAGAGCCCACTCGCCTCCCATCGCGGGTTCCCTCCGCCCCCCCTTCCCACTCCCACTGCTCCGAGGGGGCGCCCTAGGTTGCTCTCGCCCGCCTCTAACCTTCCTGTCCAAGCTGGGGTGCTTCTCTGAGAGGGCCACCTTCAGCCCGAGGCCTCCCAGGAGCACACCTCGTCCCCATCTGCCTGCAGCCGGCCCCGCCCACCCCGAGGGCTGCGTGCAAGGGTCTCTGTGGCCGCAAGTGCTCTGGGCTCCCGGTTTCCCGGTACTGGGCCATGGGGACTGGTGTGGGGGAAGAGATAGTTTCTGGAAATGGGGTGGGGTAACCTTGTGAGCTCTGGATTCAGGACGGGGCCCTCTGCCCCCGACCTGCTCTCTCCACCTACTTGACTCCCCACCCTGCAGGACCATTCTCTGGGGACTTCAACCAGCGCCTGGGAACTATCAGGAACCTCCCCCACTTCTGTCAGCCAGCCTCAGGAAAGAGCGCCCTCAGGAGTCGCTACACCTCCCCAGCGCCTGAATAGAGGGACTTTTGGGATGTGAACGGAACGACCTTATGGGGAGAGCCAGCGACTCTTTTACTCAACAGAGCAGGAATCCAGTCAGCAGGCTATTTGAGTGGAAGGAAATGAAGTGATTTCCATGGCAGCAGAGCCCCCACCGCAGCAACCTTCCTCCCAGAGCTGCTGGCTGACCTTCTGGCCAGGATCCCTCCTACCTCAGTGTGGAAGGCCCGGCCTCGTGGAGAAGTATAGGTTCTGAGGAAAGACCTGGCACCTGGGTTCTGCTGCTACACTTGCCTTATCTCGTGGCCCTTTTGGCTCTGGCTTTCCCAGAAACCTCAAGGGCTAAGTGCCTGTGCTTGCTCAGAGGCCGCACGCCATTCCCCATTTCCAGCCTCAGGCCCTCCCGCTAGCTGCCTCCTCTAGGAACCCTCTCCCCCCAACACACACACACACACACACACACACACACACACACACACACTGGGGATGTGCCTTCTCACAGAAGCTCAACCACTGAGATGCTTTAGGGACTGTGCCCAAACTCCTTCATCCCCAGCCTCTCAAGTTTTTGCTCTGATCCCTGGCACCCCCTGAAGCTGTTCAACCTTTGGATCCTTTCCCGGGTGGCAGGAGTGCCTAGCACAGGGTAGTGACCTAAGTCTGAGCACTGGCGACCCTAGAAATCTGTTACACAAAAACATTTTATTGAGCAGTAAGGGACCCCACTGGGGACAGAAAGGGCTGGCAATAAAGGAGCATGTGAACCTCAGGGCAGGGTGCATGCTACTTGACTCTCCATCCTGTTCTTGCTTCAGGGAGCAGGTCTACCTGGGTCTCTCTATCCTGCCTCCTGAGACCCCAGGCAGGAGGCTCTTTGGGAAGCCACAGATTGCTGCTTTCCGTTTCAAAAAGCCCAGCTCCACCCTGGTTTGTGGTGGCGGCTGACAATGGCTCAGGGCAGGAGCCCATGGGGTAGACTGCTAAGGCTTCTCTGCACCCCGTCTCTGCTCCTGCATCCTCCTTGGCTCACAGAGTGCAGACTTTTCTTTCTTCAGCTCACAAAGGGGCCCCTGAGGATTGAGCAGAGGAATGTCAGGTTTTTTTCCAGGCCAGCTTCAGCCCTGGGATGTTCAGGGCAGACTCTCATTACAAACCTCAGTTTCTGAGGCTCCTGGCTTATGGCCATTTAGTGTAGAAGGAGGCTCCTGGCTGGGGAAGGCTCAGACAGAACGACGCAGGTTCTACTCTGTGGCAGTGGGCAGTGGGGGGCGGGGGGGGTGGGGGGGTGGGGGGGTGGGAGGGGTCACTGGAGGAAGAGGCATTCGCTGCCTTAGGCAGTTAAACCATTGCCCTCTCTTCAGGATGGCCCACCTGCAAGATTCTGTGGGGTCTGCCTCCTGGCACCATGCTACAATCACCGGATTTGGGGTCTGGGGCTACCCAGGTCTTTGTCCGACATTTCCAGAGAGTGCTTTCTTTTCGGAGCACGTCTGGGGACTGGCTTCTCTGCTTCCACCTTTGCTGGCGGGGCCAAAGGAGAAAATCAGAACTGATCAGTCACTTCTGCTGTGCATAGTCTCCTGCCAGAATTTCCCTCTCTCATGTCTCTCCCAGTTTCTGGCTGAAGACCTTTAATCTACTTGACATCCAAAACACAGCCTTGGCCCATCACCTCTATGAGTCCCTAGAGAAGGGACACTGGCTGCAAAAGCAATCCCCAGAGCCTAAGGCTGCAGCAGATGAGGAAGTCTCTTCACTGTTTCCAGGGAAAACAGTAGAACCCAAAAGAAATTGCAATCATGATCCTCTCCATCTCTCCCTTCCACAAGAGAGAAAACATTTCTTGCAGTGTGTCACTTCTGAGGCTTTAATGGAAATGTCTTTCAAGTTTTGGAAAGAAATAATCTAATATAAATTGGTTAAGAACCCCTCTCACCTTGGCAACCCCTCTTGGGCCCCATTTATACAGCCTGTTTCAACCACACTGAACTCTAGCCCTCTGATACTTTTATGTCGATTAGAACAAGGCCGAATACTGAGGCAGAGTGATCAGGAGACTCAGAACCGGGGTCTGGGTACCAAGTCTAGGCTCACATCAACCCAGCCTCCTGGGACGCCATCTCCTCAGCCCTCCAGTCTCATTAGCACTTCATCACTCCCCCCTTCGTTCTTCCGGTCTTCCCATGAATATGGCACCACCCTCTCCCCTAGTACTCAGCAGCTCAGTGTGGGATGTGTCTGAGGGGACCGATATAGACGTTTACATGACAGCACAGAGGTGCCTGGGTTTGCAGGTGCGCTTCAGGAGCGGCCGTCTTCCTCAAACTGCTGCGTTTACCATTTGCCAACAAAAATGCACTTGTCTATTGCTAAGAGGCCAATCAGGAAAGGGTCTGAAAGGAAGCATCCTGTAGCCCAAAGGGGAAGGCTACATTTATAAAGATCAGAAACTTCCTGCACACTTGTCCAGGGATGACCTTTCACTTGTCCTCAGCAGTGAGCCCTGTGGGTCACTGAAGGTGTCCCAGGTCACTGGTATCACTTAGAGCTGGGAGAGTGCTCAGCGGTATGTGGTGGGCAAGCCCCTCAGGAACATGTGGCAGCCAGGGGAGGTTGTGTGTACGCCATGCCTCTTGTACAGATGCCCGGTCCCGTTGTACCTGCTGCACTGCCCTCCCAGGGAACAGAGGACAGGTTAGAGTAAATATAGAAGATCTAGTCAGACATTCTCTCTCAGGCAACCAAAGAGATTGCTATCTGGTGGAGAACTTTCTCCAAGGAAAGAAGTTACCTCCAGGGTAGGGAAGTTTCTCTGAGGGCAGCACGTTTGCATAGTTACCCTGCCATGGAAACTGTGAGAAGGCCTGTGAGGGCATCACTACCCAGTGAGGTCATATGAGGAACCTGTGACTTGAGGGGCAGGCTTCAGGAGGAGGGGCAGTTTTGTGGAGGGTGGAGGCAGAGGTACTCTGCCTGGCCCCTCACACCTGGGCCTCCCCACCCATGCCCTAGTCTAGTAGACACCCCACGTGGGACGTGCCGGTGGGCTGGCACAGCCCCAGGGGCCACAGGAGGGCAAGAGAGACCCACATTCTGAGATTGGCTTGAGAGGCAAGATTAACGTTAAGAGACAGCTAGGTTGTATGGCACTGACCCTAAGAGGCAGAGATTTGTGTGGACTGCGGAATCAGGGGAGACTCCTTGGCAGTGGGCCTGAAGGACAAGTGAGATTTGGACCCACGGGGAAGAGAAGGAAGACATTCCAGTTTGGAAGAATAAAAGCAAAGACACACTCCTCTCGACCTTGTCCTGCCCCAAATATAAATTCATAGCACCCTCACATTTTTACAACTGAGGACTTAAAAAAAACAAGAGGTTAAGGGGCCTACCCAGTGTAGAGGAGTTCTGCTCAGTGGTTAGGTTCATGTCGGGGCTCCGGGTTTACAGCTGATAGGAATGTGAGGACAAGCTCATGCCATTTCAAACATTTCCAAGTGATACTGAGAGAGATGTTAAAAGGTGCAAAATGAGGGTGCTGAATGACCTCACAAAGTGGGAATGGTGGGCCCATTTTAACGTGAGACTGAAAACAAATTCATGACAAAAGGACATAATACAAAATGACAACATCATCACTACAGTCCCCTCTCCCCTAGAAGTAAAAATCATCAGAATCCTCTCTCTCTCCACCATGAAAGGATGAGATAAAGGCTCAGCAGCAGCCCCCGTGAAAAACATGGTCAACAGTGTGAAGAGTTGTTACTAAGATGATTTGGTCCGACTCAGAGAAGGAAAGAGACAACTCTGCCCTTAGCCTGCTCAGGGCCACAGGAAGTAACCACATTTGGGGCAGCCTTTGATAGTGTGGCAATGAGAGAGAACCTTCTTTAGGAGGGGACTCCCTGTTGCCGACCCTGAAAAAGCAAAGATGGGACATTCGTTTAATGGGGCTGTTGCAGAGGTGATATGCCCAGGAGGTAGAGACTGCTTCGACTACCATTTTAGAGGTTGGGCCACCATGGTTGAGAAGCACAGCACCTTCTATTCCTAAACTGCTTGAATCAGCGGGTGCACGTTAGGACAGATGAAGTCAGGCCTCATTGGAGTGGACTGCCTTTGGGAGTGGTAGAAGGTAAATTGTGAAGGGGAATGCTCTGGAGGAGGTTTGTCATCGCAGGTGGGCCAGCGTGAGACCATTCAGATTCTCTAAGCCTTCAGAGATTACTTGGCTGGGAGCATCCCTCTGATGTGGTGGGGGGATTCCTACGTTAACAGGACCTGGCTGGGCATCTGGGGGAGGCAGAATAAATGGTTTATTAACTTAGGAGAGTGAGAGACTCACCTGGGGGGTTCCACAAAAGTACTTAAAAAGACTTGTACCTGGATTCTTGAGCCAACCCTCAGAAAACTTATCTAGATCTGGAGTAGGGCTCAGGAAGCTGCACTTTTAATAAGCTTCCTGGGCAGTCCCACCACAGTGGTCCATGGATAGAGCGACCAAATTATTGTGTATTCTCGGTTGCTTTTGGGAGTCAAAGTGGGCAATATTAAAAACTGCAGCAGGCATACGTATAAACGGAATATTCAAGGCAAACAGAGGTGTATAGTTATTCCATGCATGAATCAGATTTGAGAAAAGCTAGCCTGGTGGTTAAAGAACACAACCCTTACGACAGACAGACCAGATTCTGTCCTACTTACTTGTGTGATTTTGACCAAGTTCTTTTACCTGTCTGACTGTTTCTTCATATGGAAAAGAGCTATGGCTATACATTTAGCACAATATTCTCTTGACAAAAGTTGTTCTCGGTCCATTTGTGTTCTCTGCAACTTAATCCTTTCCAGTGTGCAAGAATTTTTAAGTTGTTTGGTGAAGTATTACATTTGACTTTCAACAGTTCATTACTTTGGGCAAAGCTTATGTAGTGCTGCAGAGACTAGAACCTATGCAGAGATAGTGAAAGGATGTTATAAACTTCTTCTGCCGGTTCATAAAAAAGTTTCACCTTTTCTCCTCTTCCTCCACTTGCCGCCAAGAGATGAGAAAGAAGGCAGAGCCTGGAAATGCACACCAAGCAATACTTCGGTGTCAGTTTGCCTTTTATTCCTCTGCCAGTACTTCCCAGAGATATTTCACCAAAAGTGCTTAAGCTTGCCATGGCCATTGTTGTGAAGAAAGTTTCTCTCTATTGCTAGTCACATCCCCTTTTCCTTCTCCTGGGGGCTTAATGGATGTTAGGGGGCAGGAAATAAAATTTAAACTAAAACATCAATTGAAAGAGCCTTCGTCCCAACTGTGGTAGTTTGGAGTGTGAATCTTCTCAGAGTCTAGTGAATTCTGCCCCAGTGGAAACTGTATGGTGTTAGGGAGTGTTCTAATTTCATTCGTTTCCATGTAGCTGTTCAGTTTTCCAAGCAGCACTTATTGAACAAGCTGTCTTTTCTCCATTATATATTCTTGCCTCCTTTATCAAAGATAAGGTGACCATCTTGTTCTCTTTTTTTTAACATCTTTATTGGAGTATAATTGCTTAACAATGGTGTGTTAGTTTCTGCTTTATAACAAGGTGAATCAGTTATACATATACATATGTCCTCATATCTCCTCCCTCTTGTGTCTCCCTCCCACCCTCCCTATCCCACCCCTCTAGGTGGTCACAAAGCACAGAGCTGATCTCCCTGTGCTATGCGGCTGCTTCCCACTAGCTGTTTTACATTTGGTAGTGTGTATATGTCCATGCCACACTCTCACTTTGTCCCAGCTTACCCTTCCCACTCCCCGTATCCTCAGGTCCATTCTCTAGTAGGTCTGTGTCTTCATTCCCGTCTTGCCCCTAGGTTCTTCTTGACCACTTTTTTTTTTTTGATTCCATATATATGTGATAGCTTACGGTATTTGTTTTTCTCTTTCTGACTTCGCTCTGTATGACAGACTGTAGGTCCATCCATCTCACTACAAATAACTCAATTTTGTTTGTTTCTATGGTTCAGTAATATTCCATTGTGTATATGTGCCACATCTTCTTTATCCATTCATGTGTCGATGGACACTTAGGTTGCTTCCATGTCCTGGCTATTGTAAATAGAGCTGCAATGAACATTGTGGTACATGACTCTTTTTGAATGATGGTTTCTCAGGGTATAGGCCCAGTAGTGGGATTGCTGGGTCATATGGTAGTTCTATTTTTAGTTTTTCAAGGAACCTCCATACTGTTCTCCATAGTGGCTGTATCAGTTTACATTCCCACCAACAGTGCAACAGAGCTACTTTTCTCCACACCCTCTCCAGCATTTATTGTTTGTGGATTTTTGGATGATGGCCATTCTGACTGGTGTGAGATGATATCTCATTGTAGTTTTGATTTTCATTTCTCGAATGATTAATAAGGTTGAGCATTCTTTCATCTGTTTGTTGGATATCTGTATGTCTTCTTTGGAGAAATGTCTATTTAGGTCTTCTGCCCATTTTTGGATTGGGTTGTTTGGTTTTTTTTATATTGAGCTGTATGAGCTGCTTGTAAATTTTAGAGATTAATCCTTTGTCAGTTGCTTCTTTTGCAAATATATTCTCCCAATCTGAGGGTTGTCTTTTTGTCTTGTTTATGGTTTCCTTTGCTGCGCAACAGCTTTTAAGTTTCATTAGGTCCCATTTATTTATTTATTTATTTATTTATCTTTTGCCGAACGTGGGCCTCTCACTGTTGTGGCCTCTCCCGTTGCGGAGCACAGGCTCCGGACACGTAGGCTCAGCGGCCATGGCTCACGGGCCCAGCCGCTCCATGGCATGTGGGATCTTCCTGGACCGTGGCACAAACCCATGTGCCCTGCATTGGCAGGCGGACTCTCAACCACTGTGCCACCAGGGAAACCCCCACTTATTTATTTTTGTTTTATTTCCATTTCTCTAGGAGGTGGGTCAAAAAGGATCTTGCTGTGATTTATGTCATAGAGTGTTCTTCCTATGTTTTCCTCTAAGAGTTTGATAGTGTCTGGCCTTACATTTAGGTCTTTAATCCATTTTAAGTTTATTTTTGTGTATGGTGTTAGGGATTGTTCTAATTTCATTCTTTTAAATGTAGATGTCCAGTTTTCCCAGTACCACTTAGAAGAGAATGTCTTTTCTGCATAGTATATCCTTGGCTCCTTCTTCATAGACTAGTTGACCTTAGGTGCATGGGTTTATCTCTGGGCTTTCTATCCTGTTCCATTGATCTATATTTCCGTTTTTGTGCCTGTACCATACTGTCTTGATTACTGTAGCTTTGTAGTATAATCTGAAGTCCGGAAGCCTGATTCCTCCAGCTCCATTTTTCTTTCTCAAGATTGCTTTGACTGTTCAGGGTCTTTTGTGTTTCCATACAAATTGTGAAATTTTTTTTTTATAATTCTATGAAAAATGCCATTGGTAGTTTGATAGGGATTGCACTGAATCTGTAGATTGCTTTGGGTAGTATACTCATTTTTACAATGTTGATTCTTCCAAACCAAGAACATGGTATATCTCTCCATCTATTTGTATCATCTTTAATTTCTTTCATCAGTGTGTTATAGTTTTCTGCATACAGGTCTTTCGTCTCCTTAGGTAGGTTTATTCCTAGATATTTTATTCTTTTTCTTGAAATGGTAAATGGCAATGTTTTCTTAATTTCACTTTCAGATTTTTCATCATTAGTGTGTAGGAATGCAAGACATTTCTGTGCATTAATTTTGTATCCTGCTACTTTACCAAATTCATTGATTAGCTCTAGTAGTTTTCTGGTAGCATCTTTAGGATTTTCTATATATAGTATCATGTCATATACAAACAGTGACATCTTTACTTCTTCTTTTCCAATTTGGATTCCTTTTATTTCTTCTTCTTCTCTGATTGCTATGGCTAAAACTTCCAAAACTATGTTGAATAATAGTGGTGAGAGTGGGCAACCTTGCTTGTTACTGATCCTAGTGGAAATGGTTTCAGTTTTTCACCATTGAGGACAATGTTGGCTGTGGGTTTGTCATATATGGCCTTTATTATGTTGAGGAAAGTTCCCTCTACGCCTACTTTTTTATCATTTTTATCATAAATGGGTGTTGAATTTAGTCAAAAGCTTTCTCTGCATCTATTGAGATGATCATATGGTTTTTCTCCTTCAATTTGTTAATATGGTGTATCACATTGATTGATTTGCATATATTGAAGAATGCTTGCATTCCTGGGATACACCCTACTTGATCATGGTGTATGATCCTTTTAATGTGCTGTTGGATTCTGTTTGCTAGTACTTTGTTGAGGATTTTTGAATCTATGTTCATCAATGATATTAGCCTGTAGATTTCTTTCTTTGTGACATCTTTGTCTGGTTTTGGTATGAGGGTGATGGTGGTCTCGTAGAATGAGTTTGGGAGTGTTCCTCCCTCTGCTATATTTTGGAAGGGTTTGAGAAGGATAGGTGTTAGCTCTTCTCTAAATGTTTGATAGAATTTGCCTGTGAAGCCATCTGGTCCTGGGCTTCTGTTTGTTGGAAGATTTTAAAGCACAGTTTCAACTTCAGTGTTTGTGATTGGTCTGTTCATATTTTCTATTTCTTCCTGGCTCCATCTCAGAAGGTTGTGCATTTCTAAGAATTTGTCAATTTCTTCCAGGTTGTCCATTTTAGTGTCATATAGTTGCTTGTAATAATCTCTCATGATCCTTTGTATTTCTGCAGTGTCAATTGTTACGTGTCATTTTTCATTTCTAATTCTACTGATTTGAGTTTTCTCCCTTTTTTTCTTGATGAGTCTGGCTATCGGTGTATCAATTTTGTTTATCTTCTCAAAGAACCATCTTTTAGTTTTATTGATCTTTGCTATCGTTTCCTTCATTTCTTTTTCATTTAATTCTGATCTGATCTTTATGATTTCTTTCCTTCTGCTAACTCTGGGTTTTTTTTTTTTTTCTGTCTCTAATTGCTTTAGGTGTAAGGTTAGCTTGCTTATTTGAGATGTTTCTTGTTTCTTAAGGTAGGACTGTATTGTTTTAAACTTCCCTCTTAGAACTGCTTTTGCTGCATCCCAAAGGTTTTGAGTCATAGTGTTTTCATTGTCATTTGTTTCTAGGTATTTTTTGATTTTCTATTTGATTTCTTCAGTGATCTCCTGGTTATTAAGTAGTGTATTGTTTAGCTTCCATGTGTTTGTATTTTTTACAGATTTTTTCCTGTAATTGATATCTAGTCTCATAGTGTTGTGGTTGGAAAAGATACTTGATACGATTTCAATTTTCTTAAATTTACCAAGGCTTGATTTGTGATGCAAGACATGATCTATCCTAGAGAATGTTCCATGAGCACTTGAGAAGAATGTGTATTCTGTTGTTTTTGGATGGAATGTCCTATAAATATCAATTAAGTCCATCTTGTTTAATATATCATTTAAAGCTTGTGTTTCCTTATTTATTTTCATTTTGGATGATCCATCCATTGGTGAAAGTGGGGTGTTAAAGTCCCCTACTATGATTATGTTACTGTTGATTTCCCCTTTTATTTCCCCTTGCCTTATGTATTGAGGTGGTCCTATGTTGGGTGCATAAATATTTACAATTGTTATATCTTCTTCTTGAATTGATTGCTTGATCATTATGTAGTGTCCTTCTTTGTCTCTTGCAATAGTGTTTGTTTTAAAGTCTATTTTGTCTGATATGAGAATTGCTACTCCAGCTTTCTTATGATTTCCATTTGCATGGAATATCTTTTTCATCCCCTCACTTTCAGTCTGTATGTGTCCCTAGGTCTGAAGTGGGTCTCTTGTAGACAGCATATATATGGGTCTTGTTTTTGTATCCATTCAGCCAGTCTGTGTCTTGTGGTGGGAGCATTTAGTCCAGTTACATTTAAGGTAATTATCGATATGTATGTTCCTATTACCATTTTCTTAATTGTTTTGGGTTTGTTATTGTAGGTCTTTTACTTCTATTGTGTTTCTTGCCTAGAGAAGTTCCTTTAGCATTTTTTGTAAAGCTGATTTGGTGGTGCTGAATTCTCTTAGCTTTTGCTTGTCTGTAAAGGTTTTAATTTCTCTGTCTAATTTGAATGAGATCCTTGCTGTGTAGAGTAATATTGGTTGTAGGTTTTTCTCCTTCATCACTTTAAATATGTCCTGCCACTCCCTTCTGGCTTGCAGAGTTTCTGCTGAAAGATCAGCTGTTAACCTCATGGAGATTCCCTGTGTGTTATTTGTTGTTTTTCCCTTGCTGCTTTTAATGTTTTTTCCTTCTATTTAATTTTTGATAGTTTGATTAATATGTGTCTTGGCGTGTTTCTCCTTAGATTTATCCTGTATGGGACTCTCTCTGCTTCCTGGACTCGATTAACTATTTCCTTTCCCATATTAAGGAAGTTTTCAACTATAATCTCTTCAAATATTTTCTCAGTCCCTTTCTTTTTCTCTTCTTCTTCTGGGACCCCTATTATTCAAATGTTGGTGCATTTAATGTTGTCCCAGAGGTCTCTGAGACTGTCCTCAATTCTTTTCATTCTTTTTTCTTTATTCTGCTTTGCAGTAGTTATTTCCTCCATTTTATCTTCCCGGTCACTTATCCATTCATCTGCCTCAGTTATTCTGCTCTTGATTCCTTCTAGAGAATTTTTAATTTCATTTATTGTGTTGTTCATCATTGTTTGTTTGCTCTTTAGTTCTTCTAGGTCCTTGTTAAACGTTTCTTGTATTTTCTCCATCCTGTTTCCAAGGTTCTGGATCATCTTTGCTATCATTACTCTGAATTCTTTTTCAGGTAGACTGCCTGTTACCTCTTCATTTGTTTGGTCTGGTGGGTTTTTGCTTTGCTCCTTCATCTGCTGCATGTTTCTCTGTCTTCTTAGTTTACTTAACTTTCTGTGTTTGGGGTCTCCTTTTCACAGGCTGCAGGTTCATAATTCCCATTGTTTTTGGTGTCTGCCCCCAGTGGGTAAGGTTGGTTCCCTGGGTTGTGTAGGCTTCCTGATTGAGGGGACTGGTGCCTGCGTTCTGGTGGATGAGACTGGATCTTGTCTTTCTGGTGGGCAGTACCACATCCGGTGATGTGTTTTGGGGTGTCTGTGAACTTAGTATGATTTTAAGCAGCCTCTTTGCTAATGGGTCATGTTATATTCCTGTCTTGCTAGTTGTTTGGCATGGGGTGTCCAGCACTGGAACTTGCTGGTCGTTAAGTGGAGCTGGGTGTTAGCATTGAGACAGAGATCTCTGGGAGAGCTCTCGCTGATTGTTATTACATGGGGCCAGGAGGTCTCTGGTGGAGCAATGTCCTGAACTCGGCTCTCCCACCTCAGAGGCTTATGCCTGAAACCTGGCCGGAGCACCAAGACTCTGTCAGCCACATGGCCAAGAACACTTCATCCATATCCCGGGTCTCTCCCATGGAATCCTCGCAGAATACCGCTGGACACACAGCCTGAGGCCTCGGACATCCTTGCCGGCCACGAGCTGGGCAATATCCTCCCCACAACACTATTTTATCTAACAAAAATATGTATTAGACGCTATTCTGAGTATTTTACAGATATTAACTAACTTAATCCTTATAAGAACACTTTGAGGTGCGTACTATTGTTTGTCCAATTTTAGGGACTTCCAGATTAGTAAACTGAGGCACAGAGTGACTGAGGCATTTATACAAAGGTAGTAGGAGTCACAGGCAAGGTTTGAGTCCAGGTTAGTCTGGAAAAGATTCCTTGGGAAAGAATCTATATATATATTAAATGCACTATTGCCTGCTTATTAGCCTTTGTCCTATTGAAGCTACTCCATTAATGTCTGCTATGTCCTTTTCTTGAACCAGAATTCAAGCAGGCACCTGTCTTATGCTCTCCATTGCTGACCAATCTCCTCACTTAGTACGTACAGCAGAGTTGGCATTGCTCTTGCCCCAGACAGATCACAGATATACCATGCAAAGAATCTGACACATAGTGGACTTTCAATATGGGTTCACTTCTTCCACCTTTTCTCTAGTTTTGTTTCAGCTAATATTTACTTGGCTATTTTCTTTCTTTTTTTTCATTTTTCAGTTTTATTCTTGGAAAATGAGATCATTGTATCCCATTTGAGAGAGCTAACATCCTGAATTTTGGGATGAGTCTGGAATAGTTTTGTATCCATGATCCATTGTATCAATGACCACTTATTCAGACAGATAATCCAGCAATTAAAGTCTCATTCCAGCCCTGGAGTCCTACCAACCCCCAACCCTACCACAAAAGACTAAACCATACTGGGTTGAATACGATTCCCCCCCAAATTGATATCTACCTGGACTCTCAGAATGTGACCTTCTTTGAAAATAGGGTATTTGCCAATGTAATTAGTTAAGATGAGTTCATACTAGATTAGAGGGGGCCCTAAATCCATGTCCTTATAAGAGAGCCTTGTGAATATATAGACACATGGAGGAAAGACGGCCATGTGAAAACAGAGGAAGAAATTGGAGTGATGCAGATACAACCAAAAAACTACGCCAAGAATCACCAGCAACTACCAGAAACTAGAAGAGACAAAGAAGGGTTCTTCTAAAGACACAGACCTACTAGAGAATGGACTTGAGGATATGGGGAGGGGGAAGGGTAAGCTGTGACAAAGTGAAAGAGCGGCATGGACATATATACACTACCAAACGTAAGGTAGATAGCTAGTGGGAAGCAGCCGCATAGCACAGGGAGATCAGCTCGGTGCTTTGTGACCGCCTGGAGGGGTGGGATAGGGAGGGTGGGAGGGAGACGCAAAAGGGAGGGGATATGGAAACATATGTATATGTATAACTGATTAAATTTGTTATAAAGCAAAAAATTTAAAAAAAAAAATCTAAAATAAAAAAAAAAAGCGCACATCACAAAAAAAAAAAAAGAAGGGTTCTTCTCCAGAGCGCCCACATGCTCAGCACCCCCCATTATCAACATCCCCCACCAGAGGAGTACATTTGTTATATTGATGAACCTACATTGACACATCATTATCAGCCAAAGTCCATAGTTTACATTAGGGTTCACTCTCAGTGTTGTATATTCTATGGGTTTAGACCATTGCATAATGACATGTATCCACCTTTATAGTGTCATACAGAATACTTTCACTCTCCTAAACATCCTCTATACTCCATTTATTCATCCCTCCACCCTATCTCCACCTCTTGCCACCAATGTTTCACTGTCTTCATAGTTTTGCCTTTTCCAACATGTCATATAATTGGAATCATAGGGTATGCAGCCTTTTCAGATTGGCTTCTTTCACTTAGTAACATGCATTTAAGTTTCCTCCATGTCTTTTCATGGCTTGATAGCTCATTTCTTTTTAGCCCTGAATAATATTACATTGTCTGAATGTACCACAGTTTATGTATCCATTCACCAACTAAGGAACATCTTGGTTGCTTCCAAGTTTGGGCAATTACGAATAAATCTGCTATAAACATCTGTGTGCAAGTTTTCATGTGGACATAAGTTTTCAACTTCTTTGGGCAAATACCAAGGAGTGCCAAAGGTATTTTTTTTAACATGAGGAGATATTCGGGGGCTGGCTGTTCCTGTTGGTTAATTCCATGGTTCAAGGCTATGGCATCTTAACTGGCCCACAGGCATTTCCTACCCACTTGGTGAACTGGTGATGTGAGCCATCATGGCCATGGGATGGCTGCAACAATTCCAGAGGTCACATGAAGAGATGAGGATATGTAATGAGGAAAAGTAAGATGATTCCTCCTGCATACCTTTTATTAGGGAGTAAAACCTCATAGAATCCCAACAGATTCCCCTTAGGTCTTATGGACCAGAATTAGGGTACACAAAAACGCTTTAGCTGGGAGAGAGGTTGAAAGTGAGCACCTAATATTTGTAGCCTCTCACAGCAAGAGCAGTCACTACCAGCTACCTTCACCTCACAAGCCTTCTCCAATCTGAGCCTCAGTTTCCTCATCTGTTTCCTCCCTGTTAAGTAGGGATAGTAACAAGTATTCCTGCAGGAGTTTTGCAACAACTAAATGAGGTAGGAGATAAAAGATGCCCAGCATGATATCAGGTACTTACTGCACATTCTGTAAAAGCAGACTTACCTCCTGTTACCTGGCTGCTTGTTCAAGGGGACTGCCTACTCTACACAACCAGAAAGATGCTCTTGGTTGACTGAGATGTATCTAAGTCAGAGCTCCAAACTCCTGCTCTAGCTCATGAATGATCCATTTACATGGCCCCTTTTGGGGAGCACTGTCACTTATGGTATATTATTTAGTCACAAAACCTCTGTGAGGCAGCCATTTTCACCTTTTCCCAAATGTGGGAATTGAAGCACTGAGAAGGAAAGATTTGGGATCCCTGTCTCCAAAGAGTTTATCAAGATGGCTTTTTAGTCCAGAGCTGGGGGAACCATTCCTCCTTTTAGAATGTATCTACATATCCACACAGATCTTGCCAGGAATAATGTAGACACCCATTCTGTGGTAACAAGGCTTCCTGCTCAAGTCTCATCCAGTGAATTTTTCTTGAAGGTTCCTGGAAGAAATGTTTCTGCAGACAGTTGCAAATGTATTCATCTACAGCCTAAGAACATCATATTTCTATCTCTGCATTTTGATTTTGATATCTATTCCCAAGCCTTTTTCATCCACACAAAGGACAAGCTTTGAATCCCTTTTGCTTCTGCTTAATTCACTAGAACATTGGAAGCATGGAGGAGAAAATGACACTGCTGGATCTGAGGCAATGAGTAATGCAGGATGTGTGCTGAGATACAGCCCAGGGCAGCCCCCGGGACAGGCTTCTCAGCTTCTTTCTAGGGCCATCTGGGCATGTTTGTGCTACAGCCTGGTGGGGTGTTGGGAGAATTTCTCTTCTGAAGAACTAGGGATAGCAGCCTTCTCTTTCCTTTATTTTACCCTATGTGTGATGCATATATCTCTCTTGGAATGGGCTGTTCACATACTTCTTTACCGTACTGTATCAGAATACAAAGAATATTCATATTGGTTAAGTGAGAGGTAAATTACCAATTTGCCTTGGCTTCAAAGCATCCCTCTGAATTTTTCCGTTCTCTAAGGCACTAGTTTCCTCTCCCTCCCTTTCCCATGATAGTGTAGCCTTGCCTTTTGGGAAATATTGTCTTTCCCTCTTAACCATAGAGACTGTTGTAATGCAGTGTTTCTCAAACCTGAGTAAAGATACTAACATCTTGAAGAACTTTTTAGGTGCAGTCTCTCTGTGTGTGTTTGTGGGTGCGAGTGCATACACATACGTGTGATGAGTTAGAAGGTAGGTAACTATCTTCTTCTCTAGGACAATGAGAAGTTCTCATTTATTTGCAAAAAGCTGAAGTCCTTAGAGTGTGAGCAGAAGCATTCTCTTGCCATTTTTTTATGGAGCCCCCCCCTCCAAGTGCCTCTCTGAAGTTAGTGCTTAAAAGACTGCTACAAGTCTCTGGCTATGCTTGGAAGGGGACAGAGAGGGCTAGAGGTGGAGGGGCCTAAGTTTGTGAAAAGCTTCCCATGTCTACTCTGTGGAACTTGGAGCCCAGCCAGCTGCCTATAGAATCTGCAGGAAGTGTTATCAGGAAGGTAGCTATTGACAAGTGAAGATCAAACTGGTATTAAGGGTGGTAATTGGTATTCTCCTTATACACAGCATGGTGGGGTTATCTGGTGAGCTGTCAGGCCCCCCCCTTCATTTGATGAAAATGCAAACAATGTCACACAAGAAGTCAAATCAAGAAGGGCTCTCAAAGCATTTTGAGAAACAGTGGAGACAACACAACAAATAAAAACAAAGCATTTCCTTTTCAGATAACTTTATATGAAAACTGCTGGAAAAGCAGGAAACATCCTGACTAGGAATAAAGATTTTCCTCAGGACTAGGTCCTGGTCCCTACCCTGATACTCACCCAAAGATCATGGGCAGGTCAGTTAACCTCACTTAACAGAGTTAACTTTTTTGGTGGCATTACAGGATTGACTGCAGGGACATCTTGCTGTGTGTGCTGGGGCAAGCTGGGATTGGGGAAGGGTGGGAGCGAGCTTCGTAGTTTGTTTTGCAAGTTGGAAGATCTTTTCTACTCTAACACTTGATACGTTTGCACATGTATGTATCTTTGTGTTGCATTTTAACCACAGAGTAGTCACTCCAAAGAAGCAGCTGATTTTGGAATTCTGGGCTTATGTGGCTCATTTTAAAGAATCTGAAAAGAATTATTCTTCTTTACAAAATAATCATTTGTGGGGAAGGTCAAACCTCAAATTTCTCTCAGTTCTTCTTCCAAGGAAGAGACCCTTCAAAGTTGAACATGAATTCAAAATTTCTATACTTCTAAATAGGTAATAAGTGCCAAAATTTAATCGAATCATTTTTCAGACTCAACAAACATGGTTCTCTGCACAGGAGATCAACTTTGATGCTCAGTAGATGGAGATGGGGTTGGGTTGGGAGAGGGTGGTGATCAGGGCTCTGAAACCTATAAGCTCTGCATTTCCCCTCAATCTGCCTCTGCCATCACCTCTCCCACACGCTCCAACCTATGACAAATGAATGCAGAGACCTTGCTATGAAATTATGATGACATCAACCCCATTGACTTCTAAGAGTTAGAAATTAGCATTTAAAGACTCTTTAACCTAAATATGTGATACAATCACAAAAGCCATACTTTAGCCTAGAACTAATCCAAATTGCTTTGCTATTAATGACACAGATAAAACCACTTTTTCATGTCTTTTCTGACAGCAAATAATATGTTGCCTAGTTCAGAAATAGAGTGTATGAATAATACCCAAGATGAAAAATACTTCACCTCCAGTATTTGCTGTTATGAGCAATGCTACTATGAACATTCTTGCATGTGTCTTCTGGTGCAAGTGTGCAAGAGAGAGGAATTGGCTTAGAGAGGAATTGTGGGAAGTAGTACATGCATTTGTTCAACCTTATAAAATAGTGTCCAATTGTTCTCCAAAGTGCTTATAATAATTTACACTACTACTAACAGTTCAGGTTGCTCCAAATCCTCACTGATATTTGGT
Organism: Mesoplodon bidens; assembly: GCF_964165515.1. Taxonomy (NCBI): domain Eukaryota; kingdom Metazoa; phylum Chordata; class Mammalia; order Artiodactyla; family Ziphiidae; genus Mesoplodon; species Mesoplodon bidens. Next base: position 162,092,754 of record NC_138160.1, read on the forward strand.
ATTATCAGACCAATCAGTCTTTGTCAAACACCCGTCTACCTGTTGAAACAATAATATGGTGAAAAAAAGTCACAAAAGATGACATCAGGTATACATTTATATAAAGTTCATAAAAAAGACAAAATGAAACAATATATTATTTAGGAACACATGCAGAAAACATTTTTTTATAGAGTGAATGATCAGTCTAAAACTCATAATGGCTACTTTAGGGAGTGGAGGGAAGGTGGGGGATAGGATTGGACTGGAGTACATGGGTTTTGGTCATGTTCTAGCTTTACTTTTATGCTTTGTAACTTACATATGTTTTACATACATTCTTTTGTGTATAATCACTATTTCATAATAATATAAAAATTGAAAAGACTTTCCCCCAAACTGGAGTTGGGACACCGGAAATGACTCAGAAGTTTAACAATGCAACTAAGAAAAGATTCAGAGGCAGAAAATGAAGGAGCAGAGAAACAGCACTGAAAAGACATGTGAGACAACTCACATTGGACATTAGCACTTCTGAATTTGAGTCTTGACTCTGCCACTTGTTGAGAGTGTGGCCTTGGGAAAGTGATTTAACCACTCAGTATTCCTTTCTCCCTCTCTGTAAAATAGGGCTAATGAAGAACATGCATTTCTTAAGTTGCTGGGAGGACCAAATAAGAGAAAATGCAAGTGAAGCCCTTTCTCCAGAGCCGAAACCTTTCAATATTTTAGTATTTGTTTTCATAGAAACTCTTGTTGGAGCTTGGAGCTTTAGAGAAAAGGATGAGTAAATTTGCATTTGGAGCTTAAGCACATTTAAAAGGGAAGCATTTGAAATTCTTTTTCCCAGACACCCAAAAGCATTGAAATGTATCCAGATGGGTTGGAGTTGGTCTTTGCCAAGTTCCTGGGGCAGGAATGCATCATTATAACCTGAAATAAAAGCATTCTGGTGGTACATTGAGATGGCACCAATGGGCTGGTGGTCAGAAGGGTCTGTGACGTGACACACACATCTTAGTGTCAAGCCACAGTCCTAGAACATGGATGGTGGGCATGAGTCTAAATAGGCCAGAATTAGACCACCACTGTTACCTTGTGTCAGTGATTTGCAACAGCTACCATTGCAGCAAAGCGACCAGGAGACTCAGCCCCGGCCACATTTCTTCACACTGCTGGCACTCCCTTGAATGTTGACCTGGGCCCTGGGTTTGGCGTGCACAGCAGCAACAAGTAGGGCCTCGAGACATTCCCAAGTCTGTAGCCCTTTTGAGGTACCTTTGTTCTACTTGCTTAATTTTTTAAAAAGGAACAAAGTATTATAAATGAATCGACCTTAACTTCTTTTTGCTTACCCATTCCAGCCCACTTTTTTCTCGTTCTTCCTACCCCTTAGAGGCAGTTAATATCACAGTTTTAGGGGCATCTTCCTCCTGTATGTTTTGATACCTTGACCATACTTGATATATCTATAGACAATATATAGGTTGTGTTCTTTGTTTTTTAATCAACATAAATTGCATCATCTGTACATATTTTTCTGAAATTTCCTTTCACACATTTTATTTTTGAGATCTATCTATGTGGATGCATATAGAGCTAGATAATGCAGTACCATTGTGGCATAATAGGAATTCCACAATATAAATATTCCATAATACAACTATACAATGTTTTATTTATCTGGTCTTCTACCAGTGAATATTTAGATTTTTTTTAATATTCACAATTATAAACAAAGCTGTAATGAACATCCTCTTAAAGGATATTCTTAGCATGTTTTACCAGCTAGACCTTCCTACGTCACAGGAGTACATGGGTCATTGTAGCATTAACATTAAAATCAAGGGCAATCAGCTGCTTCTGTGATCACACTGTGGTTTGTTGGGGCCAGCTTGTTTTGTTTTGCAAAAGGCAATTGTTAAAATTTCATGAATTTTGTGAGGCAGTTGTTAAAAAACAGTCACTATAAAAAATAAAATTCTATAAATGTACAATAAAATAAACTTATGTTTTAAGATAAATACTCAAAACTCATCACTTCCTAATTATTTTAATACACCTTATGATTATCAATGCTCTTGAGATTATGTATATTATTTCTGTGTGGTGGCAATACTATAAGGGTGCGTGACTACATCTCCTCTCAACTCTGCACTGTATTGTTAGCTTGAAATCAGCCACAGAAGGGGTATTTGCACTACAGAAATCAGCAATGCTACAAAATCAAAGCGTAATTTATTGTTTTGTTGACTATACAGGCCAAGAATTGGCAAACTTTTCTATACAGACCCAGATAGTAAATATTTTAGGCTATGTTACTGTTGCTTCTCTTCTTCCTCCTCCTCCTTTACTTCCTCTTTATTTTCTTCCTCTTCTTCCCTCTCCTCTCCCTCCTCCTCCTTCTTCCTTATGGCTCTTTAAAAATGGGGGGGGGGGGACAAAGAGTTAATGAGCTTTACAAAAATAGGAGCCCATGAGCTGTAGTTTGCTAATCCCTGGTCTAGTTGTAAGAAAGTGATAGGGAAAATGTTAATAATGCAGATTTAACTTAAGAGTGTATTGTGTATGTAGTTCTTTTTACATTGTGAATAGCAGAAGAAAATTGATGAAATAATCTTCCAGTGTTTGAAAACTATTATCTGAGTTAACAAAGAAGTTACTCACATCCTTTACAGACAAATGAAGTTTTGACATATTTCTCATTATTTATTTCACTTTCATCTTACTCATTAATGTAAGTGAAAATATCAACCAACATTCATCAGGGACTACCTGGAAATCTAGTTGTTAAAGATTCATCAACACCACTGGATCACACCCATTAAATTATGAAGAAAAGAAGCACTCATTTATCTAATTCAGACAACTTATTACACTTAATTGCCTCTTCTCTCTTACACATGTACATACCCACCCTACTCATATAGTTGACACACTTCTTCTTTCTTATGTATTGCCTTCCAATTTTTCACTTAAAACTATTTAAATTACTAGTATTATTAATATTATGAATATTGTCATCACTACTTTACATTCTCACTCCCTACAAGTCTGTGAACTACTCAAGGGCAGGGACCCTGTTGCAGTTATTCTCTCTGTGCCTCAGTGCTCTCGTCTGAGAAATAAGCTTAGTAATAATAACTACCTCCTAGGGTTGCTATAAGGATTAAACAAGATAATATATGTGAAGCACTTAAAGTGGTGCTTGTCCTACCATAAACATTTAATAACCATTAGCTATGATAACCATTGTTCATATTGGTGTTAGTTTTATCCTCATCATCCACAATACCATGGCAGCTTCAAATCCCAAAACAGTTCCTAGCCCATAGCAGGCACACTGTAAATGTAAAATTCATGAATGTGACCTCTTTTTAGCAATCAAAAAAATAAAAATAAAACTATTTAATTTGCTTATAATGTATCTAGGACAAGATGCTGGATGATGTGTAATATTACATATCTTAATATTAAGATGTGTAGAAGACATAAACATAATTCCCTTCTTTTTTTTTTTTTTTTTTTTTTTTTCGGTACGCGGGCCTCTCACCGTTGTGGCCTCTCCCATTGCGGAGCACAAGCTCCGGACGCACAGGCTCAGCAGCCATGGCTCATGGGCCTAGTCTCTCCGTGGCATGTGGGATCTTCCCGGACCGGGGCACGAACCCATGTCCCTTGCATCGGCAGGCGGACTCTCAACCACTGCACCACCAGGGAAGCCCCATAATTCCCTTCTTTAAAGAGTTAACAATCTAATCGGGGAGACTGACCACCCTAAACAGTACAGGGAGGGCTTCCCTGGTGGCGCAGTGGTTGAGAGTCCGCCTGCCGATGCAGAGGACACGGGTTCGTGCCCCGGTCTGGGAAGATCCCACATGCCATGGAGCAGCTGGGCCCGTGAGCCATGGCCGCTGAGCCTGCGTGTCCGGAGCCTGTGCTCCGCAACGGGAGAGGCCACAACGGTGAGAGGCCCGCGTGACGCCAAAAAAACAAAAACGAAAAAACAAACAAAAGAAACAGTACAGGGAAAGTGCCAGTAGAATGGAACAGGCTCTGAGTGCCAGAGGAGTAAAAGGTCAGGGAATCCATTATTTTCTGCGATGATTAGGCAAGGCTTAGGGGTGAGGTGGGTCATGGGCTGAGCTGTTTCTGAGGGGCAGAATTTCCTTTTTATGGGCTACCTAATGCCACAAATTAATGTAGATCCTTAAAAAAGAATTTCTCTGCCTCTTTTTTTTATCATTTTCTTCTTTCTATGAAATGTCCTCTGTCTCTCTCTTATGTCTCTAAAAAAACATTTCACATCTGGAACAATATAGCAAACTCTTCTGTATGAACGGCTCTGTGATCCTTGCAGGCAATGGATGGTTTCCATACCTAAAAGCATTTGCAAATTCCTAACAACCAAAAACAGTATTCCCACATCCCATGAATTGCTGCAGCAAACCACTGCAGGAATATTCCACTTTTGTGTTAAAATTCTCAGTATCTGACAGGGATATCTGCTGCGAGAGGGCCTGACCTCCATCTTTTTTTTTTTTTTTTTAACATCTTTTTTGGAATATAATTGCTTTACAATGGTGTGTTAGTTTCTGTTGTATAATAAAGTGAATCAGCTATATGTATACATATATCCCTATATCCCCTCCCTTTTGCGTCTCCCTCCCACCCTCCCTATCCCACCCCTCTAGGTGCTGACCTCCATCTTGATGGGGCTCACCCATAAAGCCATCCTATGGTGAGCCAGGCTCCTTCTGAAATGACCTCACCTGGCTCCACAGGTCTTTTCTCTCCATGTCTATTGTGATGCTCCTGATTACTAGGTGATATAGGGCTCTTATTACGAGCTTAGAAAGAGTTTGAAGAGGAAGCATGATGCCAAGAGTGGTATTGCAACATTTGTTAGCCTGCCAAAAAAGGCTACATGTTCTAACAGTTACGATTCTAGTACTGCAAAGTCGAGCTGGTCTCATGCAGTATCTTTCTTTCTCTTTTCCTATTGGGTTTTCTGAGGGGGTAATTAAATTCACTCTTCTGCCCTCTGAGTTCTGAGCCTTTCGAGAAATAAATATCCAAGTTATATAGGGCTCAAAATATCCATAACATAATTGGCAAAGTTGTAAAAGAATGTGACTTGACAGTGTCTAGTGAGTGTTCTATTTTTTACCCCCAAGTCTTTACCTTGGGATGAACTTGGAGAAAGTGGATCTGACCAGCAGACACTCCTCCAGCCAGCCATGTGGATGGATATGGCCATCCTCACATCCTGCTGAGGTCAGAGTACTGAAAGGGAGGCATGGAGAATGGACCCAGGTGAACAGAGACTTCAAATCATTACCCTGCCCAATAGCTATTGGTAGACATTCGATGCCAGAGTCTAATCACCTCATCAAGCAGATAAATCACTCCTCCTCACAGGGGAGAACCAGAAAGAAGTAGAGAGGAGGGCGGAAGTCTCCCACTTTTCCCCCACATCCAGTACTTCTGAGAAGGGAATATTCCTATTTGGGGGGCAAGAGTTTGGGGAGAGGAAAAGATGGCTTCACTGTATGACACACGGAGAGGAACACCTCACTTACCAAATAAACTGCTGACCAATCACTGTGCAGCTCCATATAGTGGCAAATTGTCAGTGGTTTAGCAGAAAGCTCTCTCCTCTCCCCTCCCCTCCCCTCCTCTTCTCCCTCCCCTTTTCCTTTCCTTTTCTCTTTCCTTCTCTTGCTTTATCCATTTCCCCCTTTCATTTTTCCTTTCTATTTTTCTTTCAAGAAGTATTTATTGAGTGCTTAGTGTATGCTGGTGATAGAATGATGAACAAGACCAATATAACCCTTACTTTCAAGGAACTTACATTCCAGTGGGCAAGGCTGTTAAAAAAATAAGTACCTAAGCAAATAGTAATTATAAGTCATGGTAAATGATATGAAGGAATCAAATAAATATCTGAGATAAAGAATAATGGGAGGCATTTATTAGATTGCTTATTAGGTCTCTGTGGGAAGGTCTCCTTGGAGACATGCATTTAAACTGAGTCCTGAGGGTAAGAAGTCAGATATGAGAAGGGAGTGGAAAGCAGGGGAGAAAAAGGTGGTGAAGACCTTTTCCTAGGCTACTTATAGGTTTGGTCTTTTGTGGAGGTCAGAGAAAGCAGCCTGCACCAAAGAGCTGGTCTGTTGGTTTCCTCTCTGTAGTTGGTAGTGGCTTCCTGGAGTGTTGTGTTGGAAAGGATTTTGAGGTTCTTAGGGGCTCAGTAGTAAAGAGGACCATGGAAAATTGGTTGGGAGTAGGAGGTGCTCCAGGGCCATATTTATTCTTCCTATTATAGAGGGTTTTTCCAGTGGTCTGATGTCTAAGAGGTGAGCTGGGAAGACTATGGGATGATGTACTTCCCCATTACTTCCCCTAAAACCAACTTTTCCATTCCAAGCCTTTCACAGCAAAAGGTTCAATAACTCATTCAGAAACCATGTAGCCAATGAGCTGCAGGGTTGAAGATACCTGACCCCACCTTAATTTATCTTTTCAAAATTATTCTGTAGCTCTCCCATGTGTCACTTGCAGCAGTTGAACAAACTCCTAGAGAGAAGAAAGACGAGTGGACCCCACCCCCATCCTGTTTTCCCATTTTAGAATTTTCTTGTGACCCTCCCATACAGAAAGTTAGATGGACTGTTTCTGTGAGGCTGGAGAGATACAGAGAATTGATTTGGAATTGCAGGAACTACTACCTCTTAAATGGGATTTGCCTCATTCAATAAATACCCATAAAACCTCAACTCACATGGAATACATGCAAACCCACACACTCAACAAGCCATTTGGATTTGTGTTTCCCAGAGTGTGATATGCCTACCAATGGTAGGACGTGAGAAAATGTTAGGTGGTACAAGGACTTTTTAATTTTAATAATAGTTTTAATGTGTATTAGAAAAACATTGGTTTATTATTTATATAAGAGATCAAATTACCTCTTACAATAAATCTATTTTGGTAAGCCAAGTTGATTTTTAAATATTAAGGGGGTAATTATATAGATGGTATGTGAATATAGCAAAGGTCTTATGATGTTACATACACAAGTAGGTGAAATTTGGGAAACACCGATTTAGAGTTTGTCATAGGTTCAGTTGTGTTCCCCTCAAATTCATATGTTGAAGTCTTAACGCCTCATACCTCAGAGTGTAACCCTATTTGGAGATAGGGTCTTTTACTAAGTGTGGGTCCTAATCCAGTATGACTGATGTCTTTACAAAATGGAAGCATTTGGACACAGAGACAGACATGCATGGAGGGCAGACCATGTGAAGAGACATAGAGGACAGCCATCTACTAACAAGGAGAGAGGCCTAAAAGAGATCCTTCCCACACAGCCCTCAGAAAGAACAAGCCCTACCCAGATAACACCTTGATTTTGAACTTCTCTAGCCTCCAGATCTATGATATAATAAATTTCTATTGTTTAGGCCATCCAGTTTATGGTACTTTGTTACAGTAGCCCTTGCAAAGTAATACAGAGTTTATTTTCATATGCTTGAAACTAATTGCCTCCTGGATAATTGTTGACATCTTAGAAATATAGGCTTCTAAAGGGTGGGAGCCTTTAAGTGCCTGTAATGCCCACTGGCAGATGCAGAAGATGGATTAATAAATTCTATTTTCACAGACTTTGTTAAGTGTGAGGAAAAGGCAAGATATTTATCAATATTCAAGTCATCTAGTGGAAATAGCACTGGTCTTAGAGTCCAAAGACCTAGACTCAAGTTCTTATTCTGCCACAGACTGAGGAACTTTGAACAAGTTCCTTCACTGGTGGAGTCCTATGGTCCTCATTCAGTTTTTCCATTTTCTCACTTCAAGACTCCATATTTAGAAATTATATGTCTCTAAGAGTTCCAAAATGTCAGTCATCTCCACAGCTGGAGAAAGGGAGAGTCAGGGCAGGGCTCATGGGACATGTGAAGCAGTTTGACTAGCTGTCTAGACACACAGCCTCAATGTTTAAACTTGACTGAACATCTGTTAATCATCTAAGATGTTCCTGATGCTACGCCAGGCTGCAGGTGGTCACCTGGGGCCTGACCACCAAAGACGCTGTGATCGTGGCAACTGAGGGACTATAAGAATGTGAATTAGTGAATGGTAAAGAATCTATCTATAGTCTACCTAGAATCTAGATCCTAAATGATACTGGGAATTTGATTAGGGTACTAGCTCTGTTCTACCATGAATAAAACTCAATTTTCCTTCTAATTGGCAGGATTCCAGATCCAAAAACCCTCATCACCAACTGTTTAATCTGGCTATAACAAAGTGGTTAGGGCTTCCCTGGTGGCTCAGTGGTTGAGAGTCCGCCTGCCGATGCAGGGGACACGGGTTCGTGCCCCGGTCTGGGAAGATCCCACATGCCATGGGACGGCTAGGCCCGTGAGCCATGGCCACTGAGCCTGTGTGTCCGGAGCCTGTGCTCCACAATGGGAGAGGCCACAACAGAGAGGCCCGTGTACCGCAAAAAAAAAAAAAAAAAAGGAAAAGAAAGTGGTTAAATTTTCTTCTCAAAAAGTAAGTTATTTAAATTGGAAAAAGTATTTCTTCTTTTAGTCTTTACTCCAGTAGAGGTCCCTTCTCCAGCCACTCCCAACCAAGTAAGGGCACTTATTCTGACACTGAAGCTTGTCTCCTAGTATGTCGTTGTTCTCTCTCCCTTGAATTTTGGAGAACTTAGAGTGAAAATAAGAAAGGAATTTGAAGATCAATCCAATGAAATGAAATTAATCAATCAAATCATATCAATCAAATAAAGGCAGTGTGTAGCATGCTGCCTTGTTGGCCCTGTCTTGGGGAACAAGACTCAGACCAAGACTTCAGCTGGGCTGGTTTAGGTTAGCTTCCACCTTCCTATACAGTGATGGTTCCTGAAGCAGCAGGGGAAAACTGAATCTTTAGATGGGAAATACATTGCTCATCCTCAGCAATGTTAGCTGGCTTCAAATGAGAGGGAAAGTGCTCTGGGGAGGATGAAGAGGGTACTAACGTCATTTCTTCCAGTCCCTCCTCCAACACCACAATGTCAACAACAACAATAAATATTTTCTGGACTGTGTTAGGCTTTGGGGATCTACCAATTAGCAGATGCAGCCGTGGCCCCTGCCCTCTTGGAACCTACCATCTAGCGGGACAGGAGGGGAGCCTCATGTTTTCAGAGCACTAGATGTGCTAGTATTTTACATGGATTATCTCATTAAATACTCCCCAACCCTCTTGTTGCTATTATGATATCTGTTCTGCTCGACGGAAACCTGAGAGTGTGAACGGTTTAGCTTTGTCTACGGTCATGTGCCTTAGAGGTGGTGATGGTGGCATTTGATTTCAGGCACTTGGGTGGAAGACAGTCCACCTATCCATCCTGCTCCCTCACTTCCAAATGCAGCCCCATAAACAAAGTTATAGATCTTACCTCCATCCTGTTTACTTGTGCATTGGCGCCCTGGGAACAAGAACACGTCCCTGGCTGGGCTTTGGCTTACTCACCCATATCTCAGTCTCTCCTTAGGCCCTGGAGTTCAGTTCGGCATTCTTATTTTTAACTCAGCTCTGTTTCTCCCAAAGCTTAATTGTAGAATGTTACTTCAGTTCTGCAATCCATTTTGCTTCCATCTCTCTTCTGACCCCTTCATTCCTTCATTCTCATAGTAACAAACAGTTTGATTAGGAGGTTATATCTGATCCTGGGATGGTATTTCTTCCAGATTTGGGTTCTGTATTTGAGGTTTGGGGATGCCAATTATACTTTTTTTTTTTTCAACCAGTGGCAAACAGATAGAAGGAACTTGAGGAAGATCAAATTCCAGGATCAGCTTATGAACCCCCAATTTGGGGCTGCTGGAACTCTGTACTGGAATATACAGGTTGATCTTGATGTTAATAACAGAGCACCACACTCCTTCCTCTTCCCCATACCCCAAGTTTAAACTCTAGGGTCTGCACAGCTGACGTTTAGCCAGCCAGTTACCTGGAGGGCTGTAGATAGTAACTGGCAAGACAGAGCACTGAGGAGGGAGCTGCGTCTCTAGGTTTTCCCTTGGAGGCAGAGCCACAGCCTGACCTGACATGCTTTCTGCCTGAGAGGGAGCACGAAGTGCAGCTCAGCCCACTTGCTGGCAAGTGGGCTGCAGTGAGAGTGGGTGGAGCCTGTTTTCCACCTTTGTAGCAGAGTATCTCCATGCACTAGATCCAGTACATGACCTTCCCGGGAATTCACTGGACAGAGAGGTGGTGACCACATTAGTGGGTGGAGAGAAGAGCAGAACTGTTGGTGGGAGTCCCCCCTTTTCTGAAAGAATGAAGGTAAGAGGAATAAGCACATCCTTCAGACGTCTGACACATGATTTCTCCAGGTGGTAGACTACAGAACTCTTCTTTCTGGGTAGAAAAAAGAGCCAGAGAAACACTTAGTGCTGGAAGAGGCAAAGTCTTTCATGTTGCAGATGAGAAAACTGAGAACCTCAGTGACTTGCCCAAGGGTACACATCTGCTCAGGACCTCTATTTAGGGAACCCAGAAGTCCTGACTCCCAGCCCAGTGCCCGTCTGTTCATTGTTCATTGATTCAGGCTAGAATTTGGAGGCTTCTCCCTGAGAATATCCACAAACCCACAAACAGTTTTCAGCTCGCTCTCAATAGTGTCATATAATAGCTGAGGTCTCTTTGTTCAAGAGCTTTGATCAAGTGTCCTTAGGCAGTACATGGCTTATCCCATTCCGGGTTCAGTCGGCTTTGTCTGTTGACTGTCACCCTCTTGCCAGCAGCGTTTGTTCTACACCAGGAACCTTGAGGGCAAGCTAGGAAAATCAGTCATTCTAGTAGGTGCCCTGTCACTCTAGATCAGGTGGGACCAGGGAGAGATGTTTCATAAACCATCTTCCTTATCCTCACCCACTTTGGGAATTTTTATTTGAACTTCTACTTATTACACAAATAATAATATGGGAACTATAAGGAAAAGATGGTTCTTTCATCCAGAGAGGAACATGGGCGGAGCACAGGCTTTGGAGTGAAAGAGGCCTGTATACAAATTCTAGCTCTGCCACTCTATCGACTTGACACTAAACAACTGACTTAATAACTCTTAACCACAGTTTCCCCATCTATAAGTGGGACTAATAAAAGCTTCCCGTGTGTGTGTTTGAGTGTGTGTGTGTTTGTATTAAAAGAATAATGTATATAAGGTCCCACATATGTAAGTTTAATAAGGTTTAATTCTCTCCCACTCTCCTTCTCAGTATAACCATTTTTAATTTGTTGTGCTTCTTTCAAGTTCTTGTCCAAATGCAGGTATACGTTCACATACTGTAGATGTACTTTTGCTTTATACATTTTTTATCTATCATATCATCACCTGTCTTTCTCTGTTACTCTTAGTTTGGATCACATGAAAATGCTGATATTCAACTATTTTGAGCTAGATAGAGCAATTTCATGTATCCCATGTAATACAGAGTTTTCAGAATCATCATTGTAATAGAATGAATAATATTCTATTGAGTTAATATGCCATGATTTATATAAGGACTCCCCATTGTTGACCATTTTTGTTATTTCTTATTTTTTCATATTAAAAAGTTTTATAATAAAAATCTTCATGTATATAGATTATTTTCCTTTTTTGAATTATTTTCTTGGGATAAATTTACAGAGGTAACTCCAATTTTATTTTGAGGCCCAATGAACTGTATCAATTTTGCCCATATTTGTCACTTCTATGATCTGTTCCTTAGGTCTGGCTAGGATTGAAATGTGTTGGCAGAACCAACTCAGAAAACAATGAGAATTCTAGAAACAAGCACCTGGTATTTGTCAGGGCTGAGGAAGAGGGGCAAAGAACAATGATACAGCAGGAATTCTTCTCTGGAGGCCTGGTCAATCTCAGCAAGAAATTTAAAAAAAAAACAAAACATTTCATTCATTTTGAGCCATCAAGGAAGTCAGAAAAAAAAATGCACAAAAAGGAGAGCCTTGGAAGCTACTTCAATGTCCATCAATAGGACAATAGGAGGACGAATAAGTAAAATGTAACATGGTTCTTTGATGAACTATCATAAGCAGTTAAAAATGAACTAAATCTGTGTATAGCTGTATGAAAAATTCTCAAAAAAGAGTTAATGAAGAAAAGCAAAGTATAGTACTGTATAGTATACCATTTATGTCAACTTTAAAATCATGCGTGACAGTGCTTTACATTTTTATGGATACTAACATATGCATTTAAAATTATTTAAAATGGGTTGGGGGCAGAGTCAGGATGGCACTGTGGGAAGACGCGGAGTTCACGTCTCCCCACAACTAGGACGCCTGCCCAATGCTGGTGGGGGACCTCAACGCCCGAGGAGGTGGGAGGAACCCCCAAGTGACCAGGTAGGATGTTGGGGGGTTGAGGGGTGGGGAGAAGTGGAGGCCAGACAGGACCAGTGCCAATGAGGGGAGACTGGGAGTGGGGAGGGGTTCCCATGCCTGGAGGGACCCTCGGGGGCTTGGATCAGGGGGGAGCATGCCTACCGTTTCCCCTGCCCAGTCAGCCAGGGAAGCCTGCCTGGCTCTCCTGCTGGGTCCTACGCCCTCAGAGGCCCCCTCCAGCCTGCATAGGTCCTGGGAGTGTAGGAGGGAGGCCAGGGGAGAATAGGAGAGGCAGGTAGGAGGGGCTGTCCAGGACCGGAGGAGCAGGGGAGGAGCAGAGGGCATTTGCCCCGCCCACTCGGGCCCACAAAGCCTGCTGGGCTCCCAGGGCTGGTCCCCTCCCTCTGACACCAGAGGCATGCCTGGGCCCCTTCTGTTGAGTTGAGCCTAAGCCCCACCCCCCAACCCCCGAGGGCCTTTTCCAGCCCTGTGGGTCCTAAGCATAGGCCCTGTCCACTGCCTAACCCCGACCCCTGCTTAAGCCCCACCCCCCACAGCCAAGGCCTTTTCCGCCTTTTTTTGTTTTACTATTGTGGTTCTGTTTTACCTTCCAGCTGTTGTTTCATCTATATTGTTATTTTTATATTCTTTCTAACATACCTGTTAGTTTCCTAGTCTAATTTTATTTTTTACTCTATGTTATTGTTCTGCAACTTTTTTTCTTTTTTTCTCTTTTTTTTCTTTTTTGCCACCCATGTGGCTTGCAGGATCTTGGTTCAAGAACCGGGGGTCAGGCCGAAGCTCCTGTAGTGGGAGCTCCGAGTCCAAACCACTGGATTAACAGAGAACCTCAGACCCCAGGGAATATTCAGCGGAGTGAGGTCTCCCGGAGTCCCTCATCTTGGCACCAAGACCCAGCTCTGCTCAACAGCCTACAAAGTCCAGTGTTGGAAGCCTCCGGCCAAACAACCAGTAAGACAAAAACACAATCCCACCCTCAAAAAAAAAAAAAAAAAAAGCCAAAAAATATGTCACAGATGAAGAAGCAAGGTAAAACCTACAAGACCAAATAAATGAAGAGTAAAGAGGTAATCTACCTGAAAAAATATTCAGAGTAATGATAGTAAAGATGATCCAGAATCTTGGAAATAGAATGGAGGCACAGACTGAGGAAATACAATAAATGTTTAATAAAGATCTAGAAGAACTAAAGAACAAACAAACAGAGATGAACAACACAATAACTGAAATGAAAAATACACTAGAAGGAATCAATAACAGAATAACTGAGGCAGAAGAACTAATAAGTGAGCTGGAAGACAGAATGGTGGAATTCACTGCCAACAAGCAGAATAAAGAAAAAAGAATGAAAAGAATTGAAGACAATCTCAGAGACCTCTGGGACAACACTAAATGCACCAACATTTGAATTATAGGTGTCCCAGAAGACGGAGAGAAAAAGAAAGGGTCTGAGAAAATATTTGAAGAGATTATAGTTGAAAACTTCCCTAACGTGGGAAAGGAAATAGTCAATCAAGTCCAGGAAGCACAGAGAGTCCCATAGAGGATAAACCCTAGGATAAACACACCAAGACACATATTAATCAAACTAACAAAAATGAAATTCAAAGAAAAAATATTGAAAGCAGCAAGGGAAAAAATAACATACAAAGGAATCCCCATAAGGTTATCAGCTGAGTTTTCAGCAGAAACTCTGCAGGCCATCAAGGATCTCATTCAGATTCGATGGAGAAATCAAAAGCTTTTCAGATAAGTAAATGCTAAGAGAATTCAGTGGCACAAAAACAGCTTTACAACAAATGCTAAAGGAACTCTAGGCGGGAAACACAAGAGAAGAGAAAGACCCACAAAAACAAACCCAAAACAATTAAGAAAATGGTAATAGGAACATACATATCGATAATACACTTGAATGTAAATGGGTTAAATGCCCCAACCAAAAGACACATACTGGCTAAATGGATACAAAAACAAGATCCATATATATGCTGTCTAAAAGAGACCTACTTCAGACCTAGGGACACATACAGACTGAAAGTGAGGGGATGGAAAAAGATATTCCATGCAAATGGAAATGTTAAAAAAAGCTGGAAATCTCTGGTATTCCTATACACTAACAATGAAAAATCAGAAAGAGAAATTAAGGAAACAATCCCATTTACCATTGCAACAAAAAGAATAAAATACCTAGGAATGAACCTACATAAGGAGGGGAAAAACTTATAGTCAGAAAACTATAAAACACTGATGAAGGAAACCAAAGATGGCATAAACAGATGGAGAAATAGACCATGTTCTTGGATTGGAATAATCAGTATTGTGAAAATGACTGTACTGCCCAAAGCAATCTACAGATTCAGTGCAGTCCCTATCAAACTACCAATGGCATTCTTCACAGAATTAGAACAAATAATTTCACAATTTCTATGGAAACACAGAAGACTCCAAATAGCCAAAGCAATCTTGAGAAAGAAAAATGGAGCTGGAGGAATCAGGCTCCCGGACTTCAAACTATACTACAGAGCTACAGTAATCAAGACAGTATGGTACTGGCACAAAAACAGAAATATAGATCAGTGGTACAGGATAGAAAGCCCAGAGATAAACCCATGCACATAGGGTCATCTAATTTACGACAAAGGAGGCAAGAATATACAGTGGAGAAAAGACAGCCTCTTCATTAAGTGGTGCTGGGAAAACTGGACAGCTACATGTAAAAGAATGAAATTAAGACACTCCCTAACACCATACACAAAAATAAACTCCACATGGATTAAAGACCTAAATGTAAGATTGGACACTATAAAACTCTTAGAGGAAAACATAGGAAAAACACTCTGTGACATAAACTACAGCAAGATCTTTTTTGACCCACCTCCTAGAGTAATGAAAATAAAAACAAAAATAAACAAATGGGACCTAATTAAACTTAAAAGCTTTTGCACAGCAAAGGAAACCATAAATAAGATGAAAAGACAACTCTCAGAATGGGAGAAAATATTTTCAAATGAAACAATGGACAAAGGATTAATCTCCAAAATATACAGACAGCTCATGGAGTTCAATATAAAAAAAACAAACAACCCAATTAAAAACAGGTGGAAGACCTAAATAAACATTTCACCGAAGAAGACATACAGATGGCCAAGAGGCACATGAAAAGCTGCTCAACATCACTAATTATTAGAGAAATGCAAATCAAAACTACAATGAGGTATCACCTCACACCAGTCACAATGGCCATCACCAAAAAATCTACAAACAATAAATGCTGGAGAGGTTGTGGAGAAAAGGGAACCCTCTTGCACTGCTGGTGGGAATGTAAATTGATACAGCCACTATGGAGAACAGTATGGGGTTCCTTAAAAAACTAAAAAGAGAACTTCCATACGACCCAGCAATCCCACTACTGGGCATATACCCTGAGAAAACCGTAATTCAAAAAGAAGCATGTACCGCAATGTTCATTGCAGCACTATTTACAACAGCCAGAACATGGAAGCAACCTAAATGTCCACTGACAGATGAATGGATAAAGATGTGGCACATACATACAATGGAATGTTGCTCAGCCTTAAAGAGAAATGAAATTGAGTTATTTGTAGTGAGGTGGATGGACCTAGAGTCTGTCATACAGAGTGAAGTAAGTCAGAAAGAGAAAAACAAATACCATGTACTAACATATATATATGGAATCTAAAAAAAAAAAAATGCCTCTGAAGAACCTAGGGGCAGGACAGGAATAAAGATGCAGACATAGAGAATGGACTTGAGGACACGGGGAGGGAGGAGGGTAAGCTGGGATGAAGTGAGAGAGTGGCATGGACATAAATACACTACCAAATGTAAAACAGATAGCTAGTGGGAAGCAGCTGCATAGCACAGGGAGATCAGCTCAGTGCTTTGTGACCACCTAGAGGGGTGGGATAGGGAGGGTGGGAGGGAGATGTAAGAGGGAGGGGATATGGGGATATATGTATACATATAGCTGATTTACTTTGTTATACAGCAGAAACCAACACAACATTGTAAAGCAATTATACTCCAATAAAGATGTTTTAAAAAATGAATAAAATAATAAAAAATGAAATAAAATAGAAATAAAAACATTAACTTATGAGAACTCCAAGTAGTAGATTTGGAAAATAAATAAAATGAAAAATATCCTCAAAGGGAAAAAATAATCCACCAAAGAGTAGGTAAAAAAACAATACAAAACAGTAACAAAAATTATCAAACTAAGATCGGTATTCCAGAGAGTTTTCTTCTTAAAATCCTGACTTTGGGCAGTACTTATTAGTATCTTTTATGATCACAGCTACTTTACATCTGGACATCTTCCTTCCTTTATTGAAAATAAAAGCTTTATAATGAATGAAAAAAAATCCTAGAAACAATAAATGCTGGAGAGGGTGTGGTGAAAAGGGATCCCTGCTGCACTGTTGGTTGGAATGTAAATTGATACAGCCGCTATGGAGAACAGTATGGAGGTTCCTTAAAAAACTAAAAACAGAACTACCATACAACCCAGCAATCCCACCATTGGGCATATACCCTGAGAAAACCATAATTCAAAAAGAGACATGTACCACAATGTTCATTGCAGCTGTATTTACAATAGCCAGGACATGGAAGCAACCTAAACATCCATCAACAGATGAATGGATAAAGAAGATATGGCACATATATACAATGGAATATTACTCAGCCATAAAAAGAAATGAAATTGAGTTATTTGTAGTGAGGTGGATGGACCTAGAATCTGTCATACAGAGTAAAGTAAGTCAGAAAGAGAAAAACAAATACCGTGAGCTAACGCACATATATGGAATCTAAAGAAAATGGTACTGATGAACCTAGTGCCAGGGCAGGAATAAATACGAAGACATAGAGAATGGACTTGAGGACAAGGGGGTGGGGAGGGGACGCTGGGGCAAAGTGAGAGTAGCACTGATATATATACACGACCGAATGTAAAATAGATAGCTAGTGGGAAGCAGTAGCATAGCACAGGGAGATCAGCTCGGTGCTTTGCGACGACCTAGAGGGGTTGGCTAGGGAGGGTGGGAGGGAAGCTCAAGAGGGAGGGGATATGGGGATATATGTGTGCATATGACTGATTCAGTTTGTTGTACCACAGAAACTAACACAGCATTGTGAAGCAGTTATACTCCAATAAAGATGTATAAAAAATAAAATAATTAGAAATGAACTGGAAAGATGCACATTAAAAATCGTGACTTTGACTATGGAAAGTAGCAAAAGAGATAATTTGAATTATACCTATAATTTTTTTTAATTAAATAAAGAAAATATAGCAAAAAGTTAACAATAGTGAATTCTGGGAAGGGGACACCTAAATGTTTCATTATTCTTGGTTCTTTTCTGTATTTGTTAAATTTCTCATATCACTATCATTATCATCAATAACAAAAGATGTAAATATGAGAAGTGGCAGTGTCAGGGGTGATGGATTGGGGGAAGGACCACCCAAGTGAAAACCCTCAGCTCTTCAAGGTGGTCGTGAATCAGCAGATTAGTTGACTGTCTCCTTGCTACCCTTTGCTAAGTCAGTTTTCCTCACGCTAGGACAAGCTCTACCTTGTTGTTGGCTTTGTGACATTTCCACGTGTTTGGTCAGCTGGTATGTCCGGGAAAGGCTGAAACTTCAAGGCTGTCCTGTCAGTTTCGGCTAGAATGGATCCAATGAAAGCTGAATCTCCAGAGAGGCCCTTCACTTGAGATTCTAGAAAATGTCTTGTGGAACAGTTACTTATTTAATTCCAGAGCAAGTGCTGATGATTTGGACACTGATTAGTTGTGGTCCAGTAAATAAACAGTTTTGGATTGTTTCTTTCTGATAAGTGGAGCAAGAAACTGCAAGTAAGAGAGGACTTATAAAGGACTAGATTTTTGATCTACAAATGAACATGCTAAAGTGAGGTCAGGCATGTAGGCCATAATAGCCAGAGAACAGAATAATCCCAGGTGGAGCTGAGTGTGAAGCACAGAGGCTGAAATGAGGTCAACAGCTCATGCTGTCCTGTTACCTAACACAGTGGTGAATACTGTGGTATACCACCAGAGTCTGCCTTTATGACCAAGCCAAGGAGTGTTGGCTCCTGACAGCTCACAGCTGCAGCCCTCCCCAGGAATTGCCAAAAACAGTTCCCTTGCTCAAAGTTATTACCCTTCCCCAGGTCCAGTACACATTCAAAGAATGGTCTAAGTGAATGTACAAAGACCTGGCCCCTTTGCTTCAACTGGGATAATTTAAGCCATCCCAGTTCCAGAGCTCTCCATGAAATTGACTGAAGATTCTCTTACAGGTACACCACAGTTCAAACTCTTACTTCTTCCTCTGCCCAATCTTCACCCCTTGTTCCTCATACCCCAGAGGGGTATCCCAAGAGTAGTAACTTCCTGAGTACAAATCTCAGGGTCTCAAAACAAAAGCAAAACAACAATAAAAGCCTTAGCATCTCATGGCTTATTTTCCAGGGAACCTTATCTATAACCTACCGACCTTGAAATCTACCTTTTCTCTTATGCTTTACTTGTCTTCATTTGGGTAGTTTAATAAATTAGTCTTGTAAATTGACCTTTCTGATTCCTGTCATCTCTGTGCTTGCAAGAAGAGTCAGATATAAGTCCTGATCTGGAGGAACTTACTGTCCAGGTTGAAAACTAAGATCTCAATTAAAAAGTTAGCTAACCTCCCTCCAGTTGAAATAACAATATAAAATTCTAGCTGAAGGAATACTGCAAATTTACTTTCTTGGTGAATGGAACACATGTGTTCTGTGAGCACAAGAGAGAAAATGTGGTCGTTAAGGAAGTTAGTGAAGACACTGGAAAGTTAGCAAAAAATTTAACAGAATTAGAAAATTGACAAAGAACCAGAAAGTTCACAGATAAATTATACACAAATACAATAATTATTAGATGGTTAAGGAGAGAATGGAGGTAAATTTATATTGGAGTTTAGACTGATAGAAGCATGAAAAAAAGGCCTAGCTGGAAGAATTATGAGAAAAAGAAGGGGAAAAGTATACAGTTGGCCCTTGAACAACTCTGGGCTTAGGGGCAGTGGCCCTCTCTGTGCAGTCAGAAATCTGCATATAACTTATAGTTGGCCTTCTGTATATGCAGTTCCTCTGTACCCACAGTTCTGCATTCTTGGATTCAACCAACCCTGGATTGTGTAGTACTGTTGAAAGAAATCCAAATATTGAGTGGACCCATGCAGTTCAGACTATACTGGGAGATGACTAGGCTGGAAGACACAACCAAATGCAATTTAGAGTCAGGTTGTGAAGAGCGTTGAGTATCGGGCTAAGAAGCTTGGTTTTACCCTGAAAACAGTGGGTTGCAGTTGAGGCTGAGGTGGACACTGAGGCTTAGGAAAAGGGTAGAGACAAGAAGGCAGTAGTGTTGAAAGCAAGTTGAACTAGTGTAGATTGTGTAAGATCTGCTGGAAAGGAAAAATTCAGAGGCAGCCTGAGGCTTGTGCAGAGTTCTACCTTTAAGCTATAAGGCAGAGAATAAGGATGATGGCAAGCCCACTTCCTGGACTGATCACTGAAAAATAATACAGATGTTCAGCACAGCTTATGTCACAGTAGTTCCCACCTCTCTGATTTTGATGCTGTTCCCTTAGTAACCTCCTTCTCCATCTGCTCGTCCATATCCTGCTGTTCAACATGGCCCAGGGTAAGTCATGCCTCCTCCATGAAATCTTGTCTGGCCCCTTCAGTCCACAGTGACCTCTCATTTCTTTGAACTACTACCATCTTTCACACCAAACTATTTCATTATTTGTTCTAAGTTTAGCCTAAGTTAGCACTATCTTACAAGTTACTGTTGAAGCTTATAATAATTATATCTACACAAGTGCTAGGAACCAACTGTGTACCACTGTGTTATCTGATTTCCTGATTCTTAAGTAGTTGGTGGATTTCTCCTTTTCGCCATCATCCCTACAATGTTATTTTCATCTACCTTTTCCTCCTCTGATTAAAGACCAGTGTTTAGCACTATAATAGTGATAATTAAAATTCATTACTATATGCCAAATGCTATTCTAAGTGTTTTTCATTTATAACTCTCTAACCCTCACAATAATCCTGAGAGGTAAGTCTTGTCAATATCCCCATTTTACATATAGGGAAATTGAGGCACAAAAGGTTAAATAACTTGCTCAGATTTACACAGCTAGTGAGCAGGAGAGTCAGAGTTCTAAACTAGGCAACCTGACTCTACTACCCACCCACTTAATCCATACCATATTCAGTAAGGAACCCAAGAAGGGGTTGGTCAATGTATGACTGAATGAAGAGTGGATTGGGCAAATGATATGCTCAGGTCTCATAATACAGTCAGAGATTAGGTCCTTAGGGAAGGTATTCTCTGAATACTTCCAAGGGAAGAAACTTTGCTACTGATCTCAGGTATTCCCACAGTGAATTTAATGTGTGTATAGGATGTTACTGACCTCTCAGGTTCTGCCCAATTCTTAAACATTAAGAGACTGTAAAACCCTCTTTCATGGGCTTCCCTAGTGGCGCAGTGGTTAAGAATCCGCCTGCCAATGCAGGGGACATGGGTTCGAGCCCTGGTCTGGGAAGATCCCACATGCCGCTGAGCAACTAAGCCCGTGCACCACAACTACTGAGCCTGCGCTCTAGAGCCCGCGAGCCACAACTACTGAGCCCACGTGCCACAACTACTGAAGCCCGCGTGCCTAGAGCCCATGCTCCACAATAAGAGAAGCCACCACAATGAGAAGCCCACGCACTGCAATGACCAATGCAGCCAAAAGTAAAAAAATAAATTAATTAATTAATTAAAAAACCCTCTTTCACAAAGTGTATTAAGACTTTAGGAATTTCTACAAAGCGTGTTTGATTGACTTAGAGGTATATTTAAAATAAAGGTGCTGAACAAGTCACAAACCCTTTTAAGTATAGTTCATCTTAATCTGTAGCTTCAAATGCTCATAAACCTCTCCAGATATCAGATAGACCTGCAGGGTTTGGGATTCCTCTGGGGTTCAGTTAACTGAAAAAGACTGAAGAAAATGCACAGCCAGGGATGTTTATCATCAACACTCATCATTGTTTCCCACTTTACTCTTCCTTATCAGAAGTCAAAGGCAGCAGGAAAGATATGTGGCTATCAGGGTTATCACTTGTTGCCAAGTGAAAAAGCACAGCTGAGTTAGGTTTAGCATGATGGCCCCTCTGTTGAAATTCAGGATCTCTTATCTTTGCTTCCACTTCTCCTGTCTAGACACTTGACAATGATTTGCAGGAAATTGAGGCACTTACCCTAGTGAGAAGTCAGGGCTAAAACATTTCTAAATATAATGTGTGTGTGTGTGTGTGTGTGTGTGTGTGTGTGTGTGTGTGTGTGTGTGTGTGTGTGTGTGTGTGTAATGAAAGTTAATGTTAATTCAAAAGGAAAACATCAGTGTTTTTTTCTGTCTCTGGGAATGGGATTAGCTGACCATTACTTAGACAGAGCTATGTGACTTTACACATTTTAGTTTTCTGGGCTGGTAAGCTTGTCCTATTATGTAGGGCACAAAACACCAGCCTTTCTTCTCTGACACAAGGAAATTGGAGAATCTAAGATTCTTGTATTCAACATTTTCTTTTATTTGCTTTCTTTTTATTTTCTTTTTCTTATAAAGATAGGATAATAATTTTATTCTCTGAACAGCTAGTATCAGAACTTTTTATAATGAAACATTGGCTGTTGTTGAGCAAATGCACTGATAAATTTACTTCAGAGTCTCAGGGCCTTGGTATTATCATCTAGCATCCAGGTTTTTCGAGGAGGAGAGAAAGGTTTTGCTGCTAAATAGGGGAGAGGGAATTTGGGATTTGGCTTTCCTGGGGGCATCCAGAGTGGGTGAACCTTTATCGTGAATGCTGTTAGGGAAGCAAAAGAGAGATGACTTCCGAAGTTATCAATTCTAGTAAAAAATGTGAGGGAGAATAAAAGGGACTAAAGACAAGTATTAAGATATTCTCTACAGAATAATTAAGGTAAACCACTTCCCACCTCACCCCTCATCTCTCCCATGAAATCTTCTAATTTCTTTGGGGGAAGAGGAGGTAAGTTGTATGTCCACATTGGTGACCAAAATGTTTTCATGGATTCAAGAGTCAGAGCTTAGGAGGAAAGACATTGTCTGGGTCACATTTTAGGGCTATTTAAATTATTAATTTTTGCACAACACTCCCAACTGGCTGAAGAGTTGATCTGATTCAGTTAGGATAGCTAACCCAGTCAAAAGGCTATTACTCAACTACATTATCTTTCATTCTGCAATATATTTAGGCGGAAAGAATTAAGGAAGAGCTAGCCATTTGTAAAAAGCCAACCACATATGGTGCATTCCGTATAAGCTTTTATCTTCTACAGATTGGTAGGTGTGTTAGTTTGCTAGGGCTGCCATGATAAATACCATAGACTGAATGGCTTAAACAATAGAAATTTATTTTCTCACAGTTCTGTAGTCTAGTCCAATATCAAGGTGTCGGCAAGGGTGATTTCATTCTGAGATTTCTCTCCTTGGCTTGTAGATGGATGCCTTCTCCCTCTTTTTCACAAGGTCTTTTCTCAATCAGTGCTTCTGTGTTCCAATCTCCTCTTCTTATAAGGAGACCAGCCCTGTTGGATTAGAGCCCACTCATATGGCCTCATTTTATCTTAATTACCTCTTTAAGGGCCTATCTCTAGATACAGCCACATTCTGAGGTACTGGGGGTTAGGGCTTGAACATATGAATTTTGAGGGCATACAGTTCAGCCAACAGTAAGGCCCCTGCAGTTTGGGGAAATTTCTGCACACATGTACACACATTTACCCACATACCCTCTATCTCTGGAGATGCACGTGTTTTTATCTGCTACACAAAAACACACATGCATCTTAGTGAAATTTGAGGGAGTTCTGCCATTGCTGGAGGCATGGTGGTAGGGATATGCAGTAAATTCTACCTAATACAGCATTATGTTGCCCACCAGGAATGTTTCCTGCTCTGCAGCACTCTTTACAATCACACTGGGGCTTCTTTCCCCACGTCTGTAAACTCCAAATTGTTTTACTTTAAGTCATGCTGTACTTGTGAAACTCAGACCTTGACTTTGTCTCCTGAAAGAGCCAATGCTTTTTAGTTTGTGAAAACTCAGATCCTGGCTTTCTTTAGCACTTCTACAATTGCTCAAGCAGAACAGTTCTTCTAGTATTTACCAAGGAACAGGAGCTCTAAATATCTCCAGTGTGCCCACCTTTTCTGAGAAACCCATCAGCTTTGAATGTGTCTAAGGATGTTCCCTATCCAACTGGGGATGAAGAAGTTAGCTATAGTGTCAGAGTCCAGCTTTCGTTCGGGTGTCACCTCCCTTGGTGGCCATGTGCTTGAAGAAATGGGGGTGCCTCCATTCCAGAGGAGCTTGTGTGAGTCATGATTTGTATAAGATAATTGTGATAATTTCTATTCCTCTTGCCGGTGATTAGTTCGAGCATGGAACCTTGGAGAAAGTCTGCTCAGTGGCTTCTGGGAAGAAGAGTATATGGGAGACAGCACCCTTCTTTATTACTGGTTGTCATTTTGTCCACTTTGATATTTGGCATTGTTGCAGCTATCTTATGTCCATGAAGGGTCTTTATCTCAGTACACTGGTATCTTATCTTATAGAAGTGTTGAGATAATCAACTGAGTTGAAATGTTTGTAAAACATTTAGAACTGTCTAGAACATGATAGGCATTCAACAAGTATTATAAATGTGAGGGGCATATTATCAGCCATGCTGAAGATAGCCAAGTCGCTACTATGATGATATTGCTGAGATGCTGAACTACTCTAACCCTAACTCTGCTACCTACCACTGGGCATCTTATTTTGTGAGATAGTCTGTACACTCCTTATTATTGAGGATACTTCTGGTTGGGACTTAGGTTACTTGCAACAAAAATCATCCTTCCTGAATACAGATCGATACACTCTTCTTAGTGAAGGCATGGCACACATCACCAGAAGCTTCTATTGTTTCCATTGCTACTAAATGTGCTTGGGAAATTAGTCATTTGTTAAAGGGTTAACTATGCTTCATAATCAAAGGCAATACTTTCATCTTCCAAGTTATTCATGTCAGGTACTCAGGGATTTCAAAAACAACAGACCTTGTATTTCTTGGAGGCAGTAATATTGTAACGAAAAGGGCTTAAAATTTGTAGTTCCAAATACTTGAGCTTGAAAGTAACTAATGTGCCACTTACTGGTTCTGCAACCCTGGGCAATTTGCTTAATATGTATGTGTTTGAGTTTTTTTTATCTGTAGGGTGGAAATAAGTAATCTTCATGTCCCATGGTTACAGAGAGTAGTGAATAAAATTACACATACAGTAATAATACCGAAGTTTTCCTCTGTGCCACCATGCACTGTGTTAAAACATAGACATGTTTTCTCCCATTCAGGAATCTATGTAAAACTGTATTAAACAATTCATCAAAGCAGAGTGTCATTTTACTCACAGATATTTAAACTACCCTGAATGAAGATCTTGACATTAGGGCTCTTGAACATTGGAGTGATGCTAGTTATGGATGAGCCTCTTCATAGTTTTTGCCATTTGTGAAACATTTGAAAATGGACATTTGATTTTCAATAATGTGCTGGGAGAAATGATGAAAATTTCCTGTGACTTGACACAAAAGCCTTAAAATGTTCTCTCTCATTTCACTTCATCAGAAAAGCACTTACTTGATTTCAGTGTCCTTGAGAATATTCCCAACCAAAATGCTATGGATCAGAACAATTTGCATTGAATAGAGCCCTAAACAGGCTAAAGGAATGCTTGCCAAACACAACTCATCTGGGAAAAATGTGTGTCAAGGCAGGCTCTCTGTCGGATACCCAAGTAACTGGTGTGTTCTGCATTCAGATGAAGTGAGTGAAGATGTTTTCATTATGTTGGTCATTATTGCTCAAAATACTTATAAAAAGAGTCCTGATTTCATGTTCTTCTCTTTAGTTAGAGAACAGTATGCTTCTTTTATATGCTCATAATGATGTTTACTTTTTATGACTTAATTGCCAGAAATCCCAGAGTCAAAATTTTGTGTTTAATAGCAGTAAGTAGCTTTAGGCAAGGGTTCTGGTCAAATTATATTCCCCTTCTCCACCATATTAAGGTTCTTGATCCAGTGTCTTTCTTAAAATGGTCAGCATATACTTTACAGTATGGTAGATTCAAATCTTCTTCTGGAAGTAACTGTCATCTGTTCATTGATTTAGTCACACAACAATGCAATAGATATTTATGGGTGTTCATTACATACTAGGCACTGTGCCATTTGCAGAGAAATCAGAGGTAAATAAGACCCTTTGCCTCTGTTCCCATGATTCTCATAACCCATTGGGAATGATAGATATTAAATAATTTTACCGGTGATTTTTTTTTTTTTTTTGCGGTACGCGGGCCTCTCACTGTTGTGGCCTCTGCCGTTGCGGAGCACAGGCTCCAAACGCGCAGGCTCAGCGGCCATGGCTCACGGGCCCAGCCGCTCCGTGGCATGTGGGATCTTCCCGGACTGGGACACGAACCCGTGTCCCCTGCATCGGCAGGCGGATGCTCAACCACTGTGCCACCAGGGAAGCCCTGTGATTTTTTTTTAATTACTAAAATGGAGAACAAATGGTCCTATGAGAACATGAAATGGAAAGTGCAGGAATACATGGTCCTCACATGCATATTCTGTAAAAAGGCTTCTTAACACTCCATGAATCTGAGTTGCAGATATCACAGGCTTTTTGGCTGATCTGTATAGATAGACTGAAGGAGATGCTTTAGACATAAAGAATTGGGTCTTTATTATTATTTGTCATTTTAAAAAATCCATCCATATTTAGCTCATGATTATCATCAACAAATATAATCTTCAAAATCCCAAAGCCATAATATATACTCTAAAAGAATTTACTTGGCGTACATTTTCTCAACATCTGGGTTCTGTTGTCATTATCACTTTTCCCTCTATCTCTGCTGATAACAGAGAGTGAACTGTAAGTTCCCAAAGGAGGGTTCTACGTCTTTCTGCATTGTTTTGCAACATCTAATGCACCCAGTAGGCAAGCCTGTTTTAAATAGACATTTTGATTATTTTATTTTGAGATAATTTTTCTTGGCCACTACATCTTTGGAAATTTTGTGGGCAGAATTCACAGCCAAGTGTGTACATTGACAGATGCATATGGAAAGTGTCCAAGAATTTAGAAATGTAAAATATCAGAGTTGGAAGGACTGAAGACATTATCGAGGCCTACTCATTTCCCTATTTGTAGATGGGGAAACTGTGACCAGATAGCAGAAGTGATATACTTAAGTGATATATCTCTCAAGATACTTCTTATATATCTTATTCATGGTAGGTTCATCATCACTTGTGATAATTTTTACTCTAATTGCTAAACCGACAAAGGGGCAGCGGGGAGTGGGGAAATGGAATGAGGGGCAAAGGCATTCGAATAATATTAGGCTATCTAAGAAACTTGCATGTGACTGCAATATTTAACTTCTTTTCAGAGTAGTTTCTTTCTTGTATCCATATATAAACCAGCATGCAATAGATTGAGTACAAATGTGAAAACTGGAGGTTTGTACCAGGAAATACGTATCTAGGAAAAGCCCAAGAAATCACTTTATTCATGTTTTTGGTTTCATGTGGATACACATGGTTAGAGCACAATTTATGTGGAGAAAATAAAATATGACATTGTTCATTTTGAGGAAGGATGTGCCCTCCAAATCCAAGGCAGTGAACTGATTATTTCTTTTTCAAACAAAACCTATTTAGTCCAACTGAGGAAACTGCTATTTCTCCCTACCCTTTCTAAAATTGCTGTTTAAATGTAACCTAATGGGAAATTTTATTGTTTTGCATGAAGAACTTCTGTGGCCTTTTCGCTAACAGGAAGTCAAGGTCATGAAGCGTTTGCATCTTTCAGAACCTGCTCTAAAATAACTTAAGCTTCTGAAACACGGTGGCTCTCTAAGATGTCCTTAAGGTAGTTTTGTTATTTTTTAGTTGCAAGGAAAAAAATATAGGCCACCATGATATGAAATTTGCTCCAGGCTGTTTGTTTTGATAGATGCTTTAGAGCAGTGATTCTCAGTGCTGGCTGAATATTCGAATAATGTGCGGAGCCTTAAAAATAATAGAGGTTTACAGGCATTCTGATTTATTTAGTCATGAGTAGGGTTAGAATTACAGTGCACGTCTTGTGCACGTCTTAGCTTCTCTTAATCTCCTCCAACTTTCTGAAGGCTCTTGCCTCTCTGACCATG